>NW_024503680.1:1528714-2154697 GCF_017590055.1 Onychostruthus taczanowskii | reverse complement strand
TTCGGGACTTTTTTTTGAAATTTTTTTTTTTTTTTTTTTTTTTTTTTTTTTTTTTTTTTTTTTTTTTTTGTCTTTTCCCTGGTTTCAAGCTGTCTTTTAGCTTTATCTTTTATCCACAGATCTAACCACCATCAGCTACTTTGAGGCAGAGCTGCTAGGCCAGATTTTTGTTTTCATAAGGCAGTGGTAAAATTATGCATGAAAAATATGTACAGTATTAAGCTTATTTTTCATTTAAAGATGACCATGCCAGGAGACCAGATCGCTGCATGTCCAGGGATGTAGCTCAGCTTTGATTGCATTTATCATGGAATCATTTAGGCTGCAGAAGACCTTTAAGATGATTGATAAGCTGCAGGCTTAAATATGGGATGTGGGATTTATTAAGGTCAGAGCTGAGGAGTGGTGCAAATAATGCTGGGATTATAAAATATTCACTGAATAAGGTCATGTCAGCGAGCTGGGCTGTATATCTGTGTTTGTCATGGGACTCCACTGACTGCTGATGGTCCCTGAGAAATTCCTTTGAGCTAAGGTGCAAATACTGGATTTTTCAAATTTCACTCCTGTTCCACTCCCTACTGGGGACACCTTCCACTGTCCCAGGGTGCTCCAAGCCCCATCCAGCCTTCCAGGGATCCAGGGGCAGCCCCAGCTGCTCTGGGCACCCTGTGCCAGGGCCTCACCAGCCTCACAGGGAAGAATTTCTTTGTAAGGTTTAGTTTAATTTTTTAACATTTACATTCACAGCTGTTCCCTGAAAATATTCTGACCTTTATCTTCCCCTTTGTAGCAGATGAACCCAACAGCTCTGCGTGTCAGCACTCACAGCATCTGCCAGCTGTGAATTTCCACGGAGTAAGAGCTAAAGGGGGCTGTGACTCCCTTTGGGGCCACACCAACCCACATCCAGCACCTGCCATGTCTTGCCTTCTTCCCTCTCCATAGAAGAATAATGGTATTATCTTCCCCTACCTGTGCCTTTTCAAACAGTGGAAACATCTCTTTCCTAAATTCACCTAATTAAGTGTCAGGAGTTGATCTTTGGGCTGAAATTCATATCTGAATGTGGGAACAAGTTTTACAGAGAGATTTTTGTTATTTATTTAACCCCTTGGAACCTTGGATTTATTGGCAAATCAAATACAATTATTTAACCCCTTGGAACCTTGGATTTATTGGCAAATCAAATACAAACAGCCAGCGTCTGGCTCAACTGAAGGTTATGTCATCTATAGTTTCTTTAACTTTTTTTTTTATGTAATAATTAAGTATTGAATTAATTTTTGTTTACCACTCTGCACTCAATCACATCCTTCCTTTTAGATAAAATGTTTCATACTCCTTAAAATTCCTGATAAAATCAATCTCTAATTTTATTTCTTTCTGTATCCATCCACTGTTCAGCACTTCCTCACGCAGGGTTGTTGTTGAGCCCCAAACACATCTCACTGCAAATTCCTTGTGATTCTGCCACACTTAAAGAAGGTCCCTGCCCCCACTGACTTGGTTAGGAAAGAGTTCAGGCAAAAGGATTTTGATTTTCCAAGAAAGAGGATAAAGAGAAATGTTTTGCTCACCCAAACAGAAAAAACCTCCTTCAGTCTCTCCTTTTAGAAGGTGCTCCTTGCTTTTGAGCTGGGATTTGAAACCCCTGTTGGGGATTTTCCTTTCTTGAAACTACAAGCACGTCCCTCCGAGCACTTGGAAAAATGCAGTGCATGGAAAATGAAGACTTGTGAGGTCTTTGTTGCTGACAATGCTGAGGTCTGGTTTCAGTTGCACGGGAGGTGCTCGTGTGTAGGATGAGGATTTCTGCTCTGGCCGGGGGTGTGAGAGGCTGAACCTGCAGAACCCAGGGGCACGTGGAGGCAAAGAGCTGTCCCAGCATGCAGGGCCTCTTGGTGATGCTCAGGCAGGGGGAGATGAGGAGCTGAGAGCTCTCTTTGGGATCAGGCAGTGCCTGGGCCTCTGGAATGGTCATGGCCAGGCTGGATAGGATAGGTGCTGTCTGTGGGAATATGACCAAGTTTAGAGGTTGGAGGAATGAACCACACACAAACCCCTTGGAACCTGCATTTTTTTTTTATCTCCTACCTTCTTCCCTTTGCACTGCCTTTAATCCTGAGATAACCACAATGTGAAAAATGTGTATTTTATGATTGGCTTTTTGCAAGTATTAAAATGAATAGTGTATGTGTTATGTTAGAAAGTTATGCTGTATTAATTTTCTTAAGTATTAAATTAACTATTAAATACTGTTTTAGGTTGTAACATAATGTTAAAATAGAAACTATGCTATGTAAGATATTTGGTTAAGAAAGGACTTGCACCAGATAGAAGCCACAGGACACCTAAATCTTTCAGAGAAAGGGAATTTATTGCTCCCTTATCAGCAGAAACTAACTTCTTCCCACCTTGCTCAGACAGGAAGACGGCATGAGGATTACGAGGAAGAGGTTGACAGTGACCAGACAGAATCCTGTGTTTGAATGGAATTTATGCATCATGTATGAGATGTATGAATATGCAACAGGCGGTTGTTTTTAAGGGTTAATCCTCTGTTAACCGGGGTCCTTTTTTGGGCTCGTGATGCCCAGAAAAAGGTACCCGGACGTCCGTATCTCTTTGTTTTTATTGTCTCATATTGTCCTAACCTCAATTGTTCAAACTTTATTATTCTGATTATATTACTACTATTAAACTTTTAAAATTTCAAAAACAAGTGATTGGCGTTTTTCACACACAAGACAAGGAATCCTTAACAGGCAAATTGATTCACTCTAACCTGTATTTAAATGAGGACAATTCAATCTCAGAAGCTGAACTGTCAGTTTGTTAGTTTGTTATATTACTTTAATTGTGTTTATTTGGAATTAGAGAGCCAAATTCCCTACTGGCAGAAGCTATTGTCACTAGAAGGGATTTTGGCTATCAAAATCATGTTTGTTTTAGTGTTGTTTATTATTTATTAGCTTATAAAGCACCATTAGCAAATGCTGCTGCACAGTGATGGATCCCCATTAATTTTGCATTAATGCCCATCCCATTGAATACATTCTAGAGTGTGGCACTGGGGTTTCTGGGCTGTTTTCCCTCAGACATCCACTGGTCCTGTTCTTTGGTGTGTCAGGTGAAGTGGGGTTAATGAAACCTCCCTGAAATGGTGCTGTGAGAACAGGTCCATTCACACCTCTACAGCAGCACTCAGAGATCTTCCAGAGGAAGTCAAAAAAGTATTTAAATCGGGACGGACTTGAGTGATAGCTCTTGGTATTCTGGATTTGTAAAATAGGACAAAACAATCTACAGATATTTATTTATTCTAAATATCAAAACGGGGCTGACAGAGGTAGAGCACACACTGCTTGGGAAGGAAGCTTGGATAACTTGGAAAGAGATCCCAGGCTAGGGCAAAGCTCGTGTTGCATCATGGATGTGCCATCCTGCCTCTCTCAGCTCTGAATCCTTTCTTCAGATGTCTGGGCAGTTCAGAGTTTCTTTCCAGTGCTGCCTACAGAAAATAACATTAAAACTCCTGAACAGATGAGAATTTAAAAGTTTCTTTCATTTGTATCCAGCCAAGAGAGCTGGAGTGAGAGTCCCAGCTGGGTGAGTGCCCTGGAGCACCATGAAAGTGTAACAGGACGGGGGGACTGCAGTGGTCAGTCAGAACAGAGGAAATTCAGAACAAAGGGCAGTGACTGGGTAACAAATGGGCATGGTGTGTTCATTGACATTTGTGAGCAGAGTGGAGTCTCAGCTGGCTGAATGCTTATGGCTTGTCTGCATGCCTAAAGGAAAATAAGTATTTATTTCACTTTTCTTTATGGTCAGTATCCACTAAGAACCATTTTCTGGCTGCTGTTAGCTGTGTGCTGTGGGGTTTGTATCAGGAAAATAATGAGACACTATTTCACACCCTGGAAATGCAGCATGAAATCCTGGCCCTCTGGAGCGCTGTGCAAAGATTCCATTAACTCTTGAGGCACCAAGATTTCACCTCAATCCCTTCACTGAATGCCCCATCTTTACTGACCCTGGAAAGCTTTCTAAAAATGATATGTTTCTGAGCCAGTCATCAGGTAGACAAAATGATCTTTTCACTCCTATTTGGAGGAGAGGAGCCAGGGTTTGTTCCAGTCATTTCTAAACTGGAGCACGTGGGACATTGGGCAGTCACAGCCTTAGGGGATGGTCCCGTGGCTCCAGAGTTCAGTCCCAGTTCTCTCTCACTGGGGCTGCAATGGGCTGGTCCCATTCACTGCTGGGAATGTCAGAGCCTTGAGCTGGGCTCTGCAATCCCCCACTGTCCCCTTTTTGTTTTGTCTCTCCTGGTTCAGACAGTGCCTTTAATGGTGCCCTCCCCACTTGGAGTGAGGTGCTGCCTGTGCACAGACCATGGGGCTATGGCCAGGATGGCCTGTGCAGGGCCAGGGGCAGTATTTTAAAATAATCTGGCTCCTGGGAAACCAGGCATGCTTTCTGAAGAGGGCTTGTGTGCCCCCAGCTCAGTCCAGGCAGAGCTCAGGGCTCCTGGCAAGCTCTGCTTGAGTTATTTACTGTTCCCTCTTGCTGTGTGCTGCAGGTGCATCCACAACTCCAGACATCCCTGAGGTGGTTTTGACACTTCTCCCTTTCTCCATTTCCACAAAACATCTCACTTCAGACAGTGAAGTGGATCTCCACAGGTGTGCAGGGACCTCCTCCCATGTGTGTCCCACTACTTGGAACAAACCTGGGTCTCCAGATCTGCTCCACTCTCATCCTGCCTCCTCCCTCCCTGTCCCCCCTTTGCCACCTGCCCTGTGCCATTGCCAGGAGCAGTGGGTGCTCTGTGGCACCACTGGTGGGTGGCTGCACATCAGAGCAAGCGTTCCATGAAATCACAGAGCCTCCTGGCAGATCACAGCCCATCTCCTCCCCTCCTGCTGGCGTCTTGCGCTCACTTTGCACCTCTCAGGCTGCCGCTGCTCTGCATCTCTCAGCTCCAGGGGTGTTCCCCTTCCTTCTCGTTTTTATGGGCTGTCACATCCACCAGAATGAAACACTGGTGTCTCAGCAAAGGGGAGTTTTTGGGAAGTCACTTTTTATCAAAACACAGCTACTGAGACAAATCTGGGTCTTTTTTTGGCCTCCTTGGACCCACCCCTTCTTCACACTTTGCTCTACCTCTCACTGTCTCTTCCTAAAGTATCACTGACTTTTCAACTCCACACTTTCTGGAGTTGTCATTGTTGTGTTAGTCCCACCAAGGCATATTTGTAGGGTGAGTGGGAGTGGAGGAGGAAGAAAAATGAGAAGGAGACAAACCTATTCTATAAAACCTGCCCCATCTCTGGTTTGTTCATGAGGGTGAGCATGGGAAGGAGCCTTTGCTTGCATCAACTCCAGGCTGCTCTGAGATATCCAGAGCCCTCTATTTTTGGAGCCATGTCTGCAGGCAGCACGAGGATGGGATGGGTCCTGATTGTGCAGATATCCACCCAGCCTCCGTGCTGCTGTGCTCGAGGAAAGAACCAGCTCAGGATGGATGGGCCGAGCCTGGAGTAGATTTGCAGTCAGATCCACTGTAGGCACAGATTTATACCAACTAAGGATCCAGCCTGAGCAATCTGGTTGAACCTTAATTTCTGCTCAGATTCCACTTTCCATTAGCACTCTGTGAGCATTTGCTTGACAGCAGAAATTTTTCACTCTCTCAGGAAAGGCAGTCACGTTCCAGGGAAGGCTCCTGCCTTCTCTTCATCTCCACACCCGCCTGCACTCCCAGCCAGGCACAGAGCTCTGCTTTGCATAATCACATTGGTTCTTAACCATGGCAATATATTCAGATCTTCAGACACCTGGCAGCCAGACCCAGCTCTCTCCAGCAGGCTCCCTGCTGGAAAAGCAATTATATTTGTGCAATTGGTGGAGGGTTTGCAGGAAACTGCTGGCCTAAAGGGAGCTGGGAGTTTTTTGGGGGAACCATTGTAAGGGGAGCATTACACTCAAACTTGTTATCAAGCGATCAAGAGTAATTGTAAAATGCATCTAGCAAAGAAAAATAAACTTTAATTCATTAATGGGTGTGTTGATGGACTTGGCTTCCACCTTGTGGTTGAGATATGTCAACCTCTAGGGATGAAATCTTTGGCAAAAGGAGGCAGAACCTCTTTTTCTGAGTCAAAGCATAAAAAAATTTTTAAAACCACAAAAATAGCCAGTTCCTACCTCTCCTATCCAGTTTTTTTTTTTCCTGTACAAACCAGGCTGTGGTAACACTCCCAAGCTCTCCCCACTTCTGCTCACTTGGGCTGAGCTGCTGCTAATTGCATCTCCTGCCCATGGCATCTCTATTAAAAAAGTCCATTTCTAATGAAACAGTCTCAAGCCACGGTAATTGCGTGTTAAAATTCATAGTCCTTGCTGCTGGATCCTGGGGTACCTCATTGAATTTCAGCACCATTCCCATTCCCTGTGGCTGGCAGCTGGCAGGGAGGAGGCAGGGAGGGCTGATCCCACCCTGGGTGAGGAGATAAGCCAGCCCCAGATCTCCTGGGGCTCCTCAGGCCCTGAGACCTCGCCATGCAGGAGTCACAGTCCTGCTTTGCCTCTCTCTGCGTTATTAGTTCGATAAAAGAAAAGGCCCTGCCACGACAGAGAGACGGGACTGCCACAAAGATGAGGAAACAGAGTTCTCTGGGAGAAATTAGAAAATGCAACTGTGTCCAGTTCAAAGTGTTTGTGGACACGGGAAGGCAGTTTCACTTTCATCCTGTGCTCCAAGACCTTAAGTGACTTAAATGAGAAACTTAAGTTAAAGAGGAGAATTTTTTTTTTGTTTTAGTTTTTTGGGTTTTGTTTTTTGAGAATAAATGTCATTTGGGTACAATGGATATGAAGAGCTGTAACATTGTCTATCCCTCTCATCTACATTGAATAAAAGGAAAATGTAGGCATAGAGCCAAAGTATGATCTCAATGTATCCAGATGTAAAGCTGAAGTGAATCTCATACAATAAATCCAAGTGTTTCAGGTTCCCATTTGTGTAACAGAGATAAAAATCTAACACAGAGGTTCTAAAAATCCTCCCAAACCTTCCAAGGCTCAGTCAGACCCACATGCATAGTCCAAAATAAATTGAATTTACTGGAATAGGTCCAAGATTATGTCTAGAGTGATTCCAAGATTTTTCTTTTCTCCAATTCAAATGAGCCCTATTACACATTGTGAATGTCTGCAGGAGAAATGAAGCCTATTTCATAAAGCCTTATTATATATTTTAATGCACACAAGGTAAACATGAAAATGTCTCTTGGACATTTTTTAGTTTCAGTTTTTTAATTTCATTGTGCTCTTTGGTTACTTATGAAAAGTCTTCAGGAAAACAAAGCAAAACAATTTTGTGGTGCTTATTTTAGCTCCACCAGGGCTCTGTATCAGACTTTGAGTTTCACAGGGGTGTCTAAGTGACTTGGGTGAGTCTGATTAATTGCTGGAAGTGTAACAAGTCCCCAGGAGTCAAGTAACACGGTTTGGGAAACAGCTCCCACCTGCAGCAGCTGCTCATCCACCCCAAAACTGAAGTTTATTGTACTGTTTCCTCGCTTCATATGAGCTCCAGCATCAAATGAGGGCTTCACTTCTATGTTCTAATTGATGTCACAAAGCTGTGTGTGCCTTAACATCACCAGCCATCCCAGACCACATCACCAGCCATCCCAGATCCCATCACCAGCCATCCCAGACCACATCACCAATCTCCCCAGATATATTAACCCGTCATCCCAGACCCCATCATCAATCTCCCCAGATATATTAGCCCCTGCTACTCTGCACTGCCTGACCCCACTGGTGCCATGAAATGTCTGCCTGAGATGGGAGATCTGTTCCCAAAGCCCTGTTAGGGACTTCCACACCAGCTACAAACTGGTCAACAGGGTACAAATATTCTTTCACTGGGATGAGACACTTCTGGGCCAGCTGTTTCACATTGCTCCCTTCACCTCTCTGTAGCTTTTTCCTGAGTTCTGCACAGCATGATTAGAACAAAGGTCAGTGCAGAGAAAAAGTCTGTCTTCAAGGAAACAGTGATGGGTCTGTTGTGGACCTGTGCTCTGTAGCTCATGGATCACTTCTGGGCTACAAAAAGAGAGAATTTCAATTTCTTCCAGGATTGGACAATGACATAAAGAATAAAACCCAACTGTATTTGCTTGGGACAAGCAGCCTTGAGCAGGATCTGTGTCACACTGAGCCAGGGGGTCAGGCTGGCCCTGGTGTGCCCATGGACCAGCACAGATCTTACATCTGAAATGTGCAGTGCACAGAGAAAATCCTAGAGCAGAGATTTATGTCTCAGGGAGCCACATTTTCCTTCACAAAATGCAGAGAAAAATTCTGATTCTCCAGAGAGATGCAGAAACAAAATGCAAATTCCTCTAGCACCAGGACTGGGATATTAGAGCAAGGGAAATGTCTTAGGGTTGCTATTGTCAGGGCCCTAACAGGCTCTAATTGTCCTGCTGAGCTTCTCCTGGGCCTCCAGCCCGTGCCTGGGGGCTGCATTTAAACTCAGACTGTTAATGTCTCCTTCCCTGGGCAGGGCTCTGTATGTGCTAAGCCTGGCCTTGCTCCTTGCTGTGTTTGCCCAGCTTTGACCCTTCCTCCACTCGTGTGGGCTCTCCTGGGATGTCTGCTGGCCCTGCTTGTCTCTCCCTGCTCCTGTGGCTCCCTTCAGCCTCTTGTGCAGGGCAGCCTGTCCTTCCAGCACCCCCAGGCATCTCCTCTGCTGTTTCCTGCTCCTCCTTTTGAGTCCCAGAATGGTTTGGGTTGCAGGCAAATTAAAGATGCTCCTGTTCCAAATCCCCTGCCGTGGCAGGGACACTTCCCACTATCCCAGATTGCTCCAAACCTCATCCAGCCTGGCCTTGGGCACTGCCAGGGGTCCAGGGGCAGCCCCAGCTGCTCTGGGTATGCTGTACCAGTGTTTCCCCGGACAGAAAGCTGTGGAGCTGTTACAGGAGGATGTGCAGAACTGAGAAGGTTCAAATGCCAGGTAGGAAAACATCCCCAGACTGTTTCCTGTCCACACACGGGGCAGGATGCTCCCCTGGGTGAGGATCTCCACAAAGGCAGCAGAGAAAGCAGGCATGAGCTGTAACTACTCTCCGAACTCCAGCCGAGAAAGTGGCATTCCAGCTGAGATCTGACTGGGATGTTAACACATTTCTGGCACTGAGCTGAGCACTGGGTGACACTTCTGTGTCTCGGCACTGGTGAAGGCTGGTGACCTTTTAACAAGTTCCCTATTTAGCATTGCATAGACAGGTCTTAAATGCAAACTGTTACCTTTCCCTTTGAGGTGCAGAGTTACAGTTCCAGAGCTCTGACAAACATCTGCTTCACTTTGCATTTTCAATTCTGGCTCAGATGATGGGAGCTCTTGTAAAAGAAAGAGAAAAACAGCAAGAGTCCCCATTATTTACCAGTGGAGAGGTATAAATCGCAGAGCCAGAGCCCTGCTCCTGTGATTTCACTTTTATGGGTCATTACTGTAACTGGCTTGTGCTGCTCTTCTTTTAGCATACAAATGGCACCACTTTATTTCCTGGGGGTGGGATTGATTCCCCTCCCAAGGGGTCCCCATTGAACCCAGCATTATTTACACTGAGCATGGAAAGAGGTGTTATTTCTTCCGTCATGGAAACCCTTTTTTTTTTAAGGCTTAGCTCTGTTTTCTCTGTTGCTGAGCCCCCTCACAGACTGATAACTATTGTGGCACTGTAAGTTCCAGCAGGAGCTTAAAGGTTTGTGGAGGTAAGGGAGTTAAAGATCACTGTGCATATGTCTGCTTATTTATATCAAAGTGGTACTAAGAGTTTTGTAAGAGTGTTTCAAAGTATGTTGTCAATACAAAGAGCTGTTATAAAAGGAAAGGTATCTTTCAGCCACTGTAAAAAAAATCTGAGCAAATTCAAGTCCTGCAACTTGAACTCTTTGTCTTTGCAAGAGATTGGGAACCTCTGGGTCTGCTTCTGCTGCCAGGGAGAGGCTGTGCCATGGAATTTTGGGGATGGAGCTTCTCTGATCAGCAGGTCCTGGGGTGTTTTCAGATGCAGCTTAGGGTTTTGTGTGTTCTTGCTGGGACTAGACCTGGATGTGCCAGCCCAGATATTCAGGGGGAAGGTGCTGTGACAGCTTTGCGGAGATCTTTCCTTGGGATTTTTAAAATTTTGCTCCTTCAGCTTGGCACAGTGCTGCACACTTGGGGTTCTTGAGTTTATTGGGGGCATGCACTCACCTCCAGCTACCTGAAACCATCCATACATGGCATCATATTCCTAAAGTGATTGGTTACCCAACAGATCTGTGCAGGTGTTCAGCATATGGAGCTCTCCTCCCTGTTTCCAGAAAGAGTAGATTGAGCAGCTCCTAAAGTCCTGTATTGCAAATTTTGTGTATGACTTTTACAAGTCAGATCTAAAGAGCAGAACTTTGTTGGTAGTGCTTTGCACTGTACAGCCCAGCTGAAGATGGCTTAAGGTCTTCCCAGATTGTTTTTTTCTACACTGGCAGATAAGAGAAATAAGAAGATAAGTTACAGGAGGAGTGAGAGGGTGGGAGGGAGGCTGCAGGAGAGGAAAGAGGGATGGCTTGGTCTGCAGCTGCATCAGTTCTGACACAACTTTTATCCTTTTTCACCACTCCACAAGTGGCATGCCAAGTGCTGCAAATACAAATATTCATTTTTCTTCCTGTAATAAAACTGTCACTGAAGAAAACATCAGGCAAAAGCTCTGCTGCTTTCCAGACGGAGAAGCAGCTCCATGGTGTGAGCCTTGTCCTGAGAATAAAGTGCTAATGATGAGGTTTGGAGGTTTGCTGTGTGGGTTTTTTGGTTTGTGGGGTTTGTTTTTGCTCTGGAGGCAGCAATACTCTGCCCATACACAGAGCGAAAGGACAGCAATGTGATGCTGGCTGAAAGTGGGTGAAGCTGCAGAAGCTGCTGCTCCAGCCAGCAGATAGCAAAACAAACTGAGGATGTTGGGGGCATAAAGTTGTCAAATAATTGCCATGTTGGAATGTTGCATAGAAACAATAAAGATCCTCTGTGTTTTTATAGTCAGAGTGGGCATAATATACCAGCCTGGTCTGCGGTCCCATCAGAAAAGAATTGAATCCAAACCCCTGAAGCCACTGAGTACAATAGAGCCAAACATTTAATGTTGTTTACTTGCTGTGGTCTTCTGTGTTTGCTGTCAATGATTCCAACTGATCCTGCTTAAAAGCCTATCCTTGATAAAGGTGTTAAATTAAAACAGTTCTCTATAACTGATGGATTCTTTTGACCTTCTTTGGCAAGGAACTGAGTCTTCCTCCACATCCCTTCCTGGCTCAGAACAGCACTTTATTAATACATTTTATTTCTGAGGTGCAGGTTCACATGGCCATGACAGCACCTTCTTCACCCCCACTTTTCATTTGGATTTCCCCCTGCCTTTGCCAGTGACTCTCTGGGGAAATCTCTCCTCCTTCTGCCTGGTCAGGTCTACAAGAGCAGCAGTTAGAAATAATGTTAATTGCTATACTGCTTAAATCAAAAGCAGCAGTGGAACAGGTCCCATACTGCTCTCACCCTCCTGCACCACAAGCTCCCTGTCCCATGTTTGTCACAGCAAATATTGACTATTTTGATTGTTATTTAACCACATGGCTGTGCTTTGGCATGAGGTGTCTTGCATCCTGCTGGGTACCTGCAAACTGCATGGGCTCAAAGGCATTTTCTGTGGCCTTTTTCTCCATTGCAATTAAAGGGTCAAGGTCAGACAATCACACAACAGAATTGATCTCTGCTTCTTTGCTGTGATCTTTTTCTCCCTCAGCTGGAGATGGCTTTCATGTGACCTGGAACTACTCCAGAGCTCAAAAAAAAAAAAAAAAAAAAGACAACTACAGAAAATCCAACTTACAATCATCAACACACACACAGAGCTTTAAAGGTATTGCACATTATTTTGTTGGACATGGACTTCTACCCCCTGTTGTGAAGGTCAAAAATAAAAGCTGTTTTCTTCTCTCCAAGTGTCACTCCTGCAAAAGTGAACGCTGGCAGCTTATCTGGCCCAGGTAATGTCAGTTTGGGCTTTCTCAGGTGTGCACACCTTGGCTGAGAGCCTGCCTGTGCTTCCCCTGGCAATCAGCAATCCCATTGGGAGCACATCCCTCATTCCTGCTGCAGCTCTGGCTGCCAACATCAGCCCCAGCTCACGCCAGGCTTTGAGCTCTGCACACACCTGCCCTCCAAGGGCTCTTTGGAGACCTCCCTCAGCTGCTTTTATGAGCCCACACATTGATTTGGATTCACAAGCAGCTCAGATGGACTCGTGGCTTTCGGTCCAAAAGCTGGAATTTCTACAACCTGCTGCAAATCTTTTTTGTGTTGGACCAGGTGGAGTTAATGACACCCTAGACAAAACCATCTAGGCTCTTTTTATTCTTCCTTCCCCAAGCTGAAGGATGTTCAAATACTTCATTCCTTTTACTGCTGGAATCCTTCTAATTTCCAGCCTAAACTTACTCTCCCCCAAGGCATCATTTCTCATTTGTTCTTCTGTCATGGTTATATTTTATATCTGCAGCAAGGACAAATTGCAGATTTAAATAGCAGGGATGCTGCAAAGTTTTGCCTAAGTACAGATGGAACAACTTTCTTGCAATAATTACATAGTAGTTACTGTTCTCATCTGATTAGCTGGAAATATACTGATTTTTCTCCTCCTGTACTTCCCATAAAAGTTCCTTTTCATCAACAGTTTATACAAATGTTACTCTGTAGGGGGTTGCTGCAGTTGCTGTAGATTTGAAAAACCATAATATCTTGTTTTTAAATAGGTCTGATCATTTGTGCTACTATTACTCCCTTTATGACATCCTGGAAAGGAAAAAGCACAGAAGGACATGGAGATCCATAAAGCTATAGGAGGGAGCGTGGATTGACATTGATTTCTTACTATTTCCCCCCATTCCATGAATGCCTGGAAATTAATATGAGGGTTTCTAAGTATACAGAATTTGTCTCCAGTTCAGCTGGAGGCAGTCTGGAGCTGGGAAGGGAAGGTGTCACACAAGTTTTCCCAGTTGTCTCTGCCCTGGGCACACCCCAGGTGAGTTATGTCACCTCTGGGGAGCTTGGGCAGAAGCACAGCAGGGCTGCAGTGGACTTTGTGACCCTAGTCCACAAGAGCCTCAATAAAATTGACGCAGTTCATTCCCCCTCCAAATGTTCAATGAGCATCTGTGCTTTATTGCATTAATATATCTTAGCTCTCACTTATTCCTGCCCGTAGCTTGCCTGAAAGGGAGGCAAACCCCTGATTTTAAGGAACGTTGTAAAACCAGAAGACTTACAGAGGCAGATGAGGAAATGTTTAAATGCTCTGAAGCATCTCCATTGATTTCAGTAGCAGTCAGCTTTGTAAAAGTACCCAATTTAAAGATGTAAATAAATAATTTCCACAGTGTGAGTCACTGCTGTTATATGTATTGAAATTCCAACTAGAGTAACTTCTTCTTCTCTCTAACCACTTAAAAGCATTTAAAAGTACCAGAGAGCTATTGTTTGTGCCATCATAGGAAAAAACCTGAAGAAAATGGAGTTTGCTGAACCCACTCCAAGGTTAAATCTTCCCAGCAGCGTGCAATTATTCCAACCTTGTTTCCGAATACTCTTGATTTGAAAATGTCAGGAAATCACTTTTCTCCCCAGTACAAGTCTGTTCCAGGTATCTGCTGTCAAGCAGAGCCCTGTGAAAATGCCATCCCTCCTATCCCACCTTTGACGTCAGCACGTCACTGCTGGATGTGTTTCCTCACTGCCTGATGTTACCTTGAATTTGAGCAGAAAGCCCACAAGAATAAAAGGAGAGAAGTGTTAATGCTCAGCCAAACATATGGAGAGACATGGAAGTGACTCTCCTAAGTACATCTGTTCAGTTTGGTGCTCAGGAAAGGAAAAAAGGATGGTGAAGCAAGGGTTTATGTATTGAAGGGTTTTGTTTTTGGGCTTTCTCATTGTTTCTTTAGCCAAGTCTTCATCTCTGTAGCAGTGAGAAAGGAAGGTGACTCAGCCTTCTACTCTCTCTGGGTAAAATAAGATAAAATAATGTTTTCTCTGTGAAGGCAGCTGTGTTCCAGGAGAGTCTTGCTGGTTTCTAGAAGCTCCTTGCTTTTGCTGGATGAAAATGAGCTCAGTCCCAGGTCTGGTTTGTAAATGGAAAGTCCAGCTTTGACACAGGTGGGGTAGGAAAGTCTGTGCTTGTGAGACTCTCTGCTGCTCCACAGACACCTGGGGAGGTCCAGGGAGTGGTTCAAAGCACAGCCTTGGACAACTGGGAGCTGTGTGAGTAAAGGCTGCCAGTAGAAAATATGTTGGGGGGGTTTTTAATAAAGAATTGCCAGACTGGGGCAAAGGATAGAGCAGTGTAGTTAACACATAAATGCTGCTGAGTGAGCCAGTGTAAAAAAGCTGAGCGTGGCTTGACAAAGGTGAGTGAAAAAATGGACTTGTCCACTCTGCACTGGCCTGTCTCTGGCCAGGTAATGTCAATTAATAGAAAATGGAGAGTCTAACTCTGGAAGCTGTTGTACAGGTTCCTTTCTCATTGAAAGAATGGAGAATAATTTCAGGAAAATTCCTTTGGGAATCTAGAGCTGGTATTTTTGGGTAATTTTGACTTTTCAGCCAGTATCCATGGCAGATTTGTGATACAGAAAAAAAAAAAAAAAGAAAAAAAAAAAAAAAGTGATAACGTGGTGTAGCAGGAAGGGTTTTCTCTGGGAAGTTTATGGATTCAGTTTAGAGGTATTGATCTGCTCAGTAAATGCTGAAATCTCTGAGTTTCTTCCTGCAGTCAGGAGATCTGGTATCTAAAATAGCACTTTTTCCCCTGATATTTGCAGTATATTTTTTGGCTCACAGAACCATTTGCATGTTAAGGAGTTCTTCCCTGAGCCCAGATATTGGCCAGCTTGATTATGTACCAGAGCCACAGTGGACAATTTGCTGGCCCAGCACTCCTCATTAAAAGACTCTTTTGTCCTCTTTTAAACAAACAGCTTAAGCTGAAATTTTCTGTGCTGGGTACCTCTCAGTCTGTCTCTTTTCTGAAGGACTCAGCAAAAGTGTCTGAGCTGTTTCTGTGAATAGGGCTATGGAAAAAGGATTTTAGGAGTGCTAAGGTTGTCTTCTGTTGTTGGACGAAGGATGAGAGGTGGTACACTGGAATGAGGTCTTGAAGTTTCAGAAGGTCTTCCACAGCACACACCTGGTAAGAGGCACTGGGAATGGGGCATGTGGCAAGGGGACACCTCGGGGCAGAGCTCCACAGTGATGGAAGTTTTCATGTGGGGAAAAGGACAATAGGAACAAGGTTTATTTTTAGCACTTCTGTTGGGTTGAATCCAGCAAGCCAGATGATGCTGCTTGTGATAAGCAAATGTGTTTTAACTGGCTTCAGCAAACCCATATGTACAGCTGAGGAGTTACATTCCTCTTAAGTAAATTGTCCTGATGTGAACTTCCAGTCTGAAAAAATGGTTTAACTGCAGGACCTTCTTACTGAGCACATCTGCTCCGCAATTTTGTGCAGCAGCACATCTGCCACTGAATTTAGCACAACCTGCAGAGCTCTGGGAGATAGGAAGAAAGAGGATGGGTCAACTTCTGGCTTGGAGAACAAACTCAGGACAAGTTGTGACTTGAAGCTCCCTAAAAGACCAGCACTTTTGACATTATGCAGCTGGCAGGTTTGGCTGAGCAGCACTTTGTAGGGAGAGAGCTGAGCCAGGATCTGAGCTTAGGGACACTGCTGGAGGAAGAACCTGGAGCTTTGGGGCAAAGGAGCAGTCTGCTTTGATCTGGCCCCATTTCTCAAGTGCTGCTGTTGGCTTTCTGTAAGAAAATTTTTAAAGAAATAAAACCAACACAAAACCAATAAATCTCAATTAAGAAACCTCCTTGTGTTGCTACCACAACTACTACCAGCTTTCAAATTTTGCCTCTTCCTGCCAACTCCTTGCTCATTTGTTGCTTCTAACCTCAGTCCTGCTCTGGGTTGTTAATGTGTTTACTTTCAATATTCTTCATTATTTTGTTTCTTGTGGCAGCAGTTGCTGCTGTGCCAAGGCCAGAGCATTATCAGCACGTAGTGAGATTGTGCCTAGCAGCAGGGCCCTCACTTTGAGCAGGTCACTGACATCCCAAACTCACAACAATGCCCATCCTGGTAGTTTTTATTTGTGTTTTAGTTGTGGTTTTGCTCTTTCTATTCTGTAGATCTTCCAATTCCATGGTTAGTCACTTTGTGCTTCATTCCTACACCTCCCATTTCCATTGTCCCTTCTGGCCAGCTGTTGGTTGGACCACCTTCTCCATCCTTATTGCAGCTTGCCTGCCCCGTTGTCTCTCTCCGTTTCTCTGTGGTGTCACCCCCCTGTGCCAGTGTCCTGTGTCTGCTGTCACACTGCAACGAGAGCCTGTGCTACAGCTTTATGGCCATGCCCTCAACTTCCTTTTGCCATGGTTTCTGGTCCCACAGCCTGGGGCAGCACACACCTGGAGATGAAGTGCTCCAGGTCTGTATACAGTGTTCTGTGTGCTCCAGAAAGTACAGGAATGACCTGCAGGACTTACCCCTGTTTGTTTGGCCAGCTTGTGACCATTCTCCACTGTTCTGAGATGCTGCAGTACATGCTCCCTCACTGGACCACAGCAGATGTAAATGTGAGGCCCTGTTTTGGCTGTCCAGCTCTCTCCAGTGTCCCTGGGCTGCTCCCTACACTCCCCTTACTCTCTAACCTCTTCTACAGCACAGTTGTTGGAATTAGAGGAAGAGGGAGATGGAAGGTGCCGTTAGACACAGAAGGAGCAAGATGAGAGCTGCAGGGGGGTCCTTGGGACAGAGCTGGTGGCACTGGGGCCAGCAGTGGGATCTGTTTGTGCAGAGCTCTCAGCAGGTTTCTTGTGGAGCTGTTCCCTCTGCTGTCCTTTCCCAGCTGTGCACACAACTCCTTGCAAGTGCCCCCGTGTCATTGTTTACTGCTTAGCCAGTGATCAGGAAGTATTTCTCTCCTCCTTGGCTAGAGTCAGCCCTCAGTGACATAATGACCAGCCAGTGTGAAACTGTTAAAATTACCTCATAAATAACTCCTAATGCCCAGAGAACCAGGAGCTGCTGTTGCTCATAGATAAATTATTCACTGCCATTATGGAACATTAAACCATGGCTCACATGGAGGTCTCCATAGGGGTTTCATTAAACACCAGAGGTTTCCTATAGATTTAACCATCAGGGAGCTGCACATCTCTTGCTGGTTGTCAGCCCTCCTGTGTTAGAGGTAATGCACTTCTGCACGGAGTATGGGGATGTTAATGGCCAGGAAAATGTCTCCTAATGGGAGGAAAAAAAAAATGAAATTCTCAGTGCTGTTAACATGAAGTGGCAGAATGCTGTTTGTAGCAAGGGTTTTGATCTTTACACTTTGGGAGTTGTTTTTTTTTTTTTTTTCACATGAAGACATTAAGTGTAAATGGAAATTGTCCTCTTCCAGTCAGGAACCAGCAAAAGGACAACACTCCAGACTTGTCTGCCCTGCCAGCAGTGGATCTTTCCAAATCTCTGCAGTTAGCTTGGCTGGGACAGAGGTGCTGCAGCACGTTGTGCTGGTTAATGGTTGGACTCCATGATCTTGGAGGTGTTTTCCAACCTCAGTGCTTCTATAATGGAAGGGCTGTGTGTTGCCTGTGATGGAGGCACCATAGACCTGTCTGCCTGTGCTACTGCCCCAGCCCCACACTGCCTGGACAGGCACCCTCATCCTCATCCTCATCCTCATCCTCATCCTCATCCCCATCCTCATTGCTGTGTGACCACAGCCATCACTTAAGCCACAGGAGCACCCAAACTCCCCGAGATGACCTGGCTGAGCCCATGCATGGTTTAAATCACCTTTTGCAGACCCTCCATCCATTGTGGGCTCCATGAAACAGTGGGGCTGGGATGGTGGAAAAGGAAACCCAACAGAGAGCATTGCTGGGTGTGATTTCCTATTCACACCTCTAATTAATGCTCCATGGCAAGCATGATCTTTGCACCACAGGGGTGTGGAGCACCCTCAGGCCCCCAGGCCACGGCAGAGTCTTGCAGCTTCCACCAGGAGTGGTTCATGTACATTTGTTCTCCCAAGACTCTCTTGCAGCCAAGGGCAGAAAAGCAGGTGGTGCCTTCCAGAGGTTTTGGAAGGCCTAATGACCACCATGGAAATATTTATAGCTTCCTCTTCCAGGAAACTGTTGGTAAGTAATTACCGCAAGCATTGCACTAATTATTCCTACAGTGTGTTTCCCCATTTTTTTTGTAATCTTGACTATTGCTACTGCAATACAATATATTTTAATATTGAAATATTTAAATCACAATTTATTTCTTAATACATTCAGCTTTGTGTTATGTCCAAGACCTGTCCTTTTTGCCAGTCTGGTGAAATTGTACTTATTCTCAAAGCTGTTTCAGCTGTCATTCACATGTAATTAATGTGACTATACCACTGATGACTCCGCTGACATTAATTAGAGGTGTGAATAGGAAATCACACGCAGCAATGCTGCCTGTTGGGTTTCCTGTTCCACCATCCCAGCCCCACTGTTTCAGCTGGGCAGTGGGTGGACAACTGTGAAGTAGCCATGTCAAAGTGGACTCGCTGTGGCTCAGGGAACGCTGCATCCATGGCAAAACTCTTCTGTGCAGTGGGACTTGCACTGTTTTTTTGACCAAATCAGTGGTCTGATGGCTCTTCAGGGCTTCTCTGCCATGGCTCCAGCCGCTGCTCACCTCAATTGAGCTGAAAGGGCCCACGTGTCAGGGTGGGAGTGCTCAGTGATGCACTCATCCCTGTCTGCTGCCTGGCCTGAGCAGCATCTGGCTGAAAGGTGCCCCAGCTCCCTTCTGGAAAGCAGAAAGGGAGATGAACCAGGAGGAAAAGAAGCAAAAATTTGAACAGGACAAGGATGGGCAGCCTTATAAGTTTTGTGTTTGGAGCACAGCTTGAGTCTCCTTCTGGAATCATCACTTAGTTTCACTGATTATACAGAGAAATGCAGTCTCTGACATTAGGAGACTAAATTAGGTAAGGTGATTACTCCTTTAAACTCAAATCAGGTACTAATCCTTCAGGCACCCTGATCTTTCTGGCTTCTCTTCCATTCCATCCTCAAAGTACAAATTAAAAAGGTGAACTATTACAACTTAAATGTTTTTCAGAACTGTGATTATTTTTCTGACCCCCATTTCTCCCTCAGCAGGATAGAAATGATGCTCACTGAGGCTGCAGCACAGCCAACCCTTTACCATGATTAAAAAAAAAAATAAAATAAAAAGAGATCTGAAGGGAGAAGATACAAAACCACCCCTTTACCAAGTTTAAAAAAAAAAAAAAAAAAGAAAAAAAAAAGAGATCTGAAGGGAGAAGATAGAGGGGTAAATAATTAACTGTGCTACTGAATGATCAAGAATTTTAATCCTTTACCTGCAGCGGGGCTGTGTTTTGCTGATACGGGGAGGAGAACAAGATTCAGTTTAGGCAGTCCCTGAGCCTCCCAAATGCCCTGCCAAGTCCTGCCTGAGTTTTGTCCTCCAGGGTTTGGCCTGGTCAGATCCTTCTAGGATGAAAAAATGACCCTTCTAGGTAAATTTTTTTTCCTGGTGTGACATACTTATGAATGAAACAGAGAATGTGTGGAAATACTGAAAGTCTTCAAAAATATTTTATTCTGGTATCTGCATAACTCCAAGTTTTTGTGGTAAGGTTATTGCTGTGAATATCTGATGAAACAGCATTCAGTGGCCAGGTATTTTAAAGTGGCCCTGATCTTGTTTGGTTGTGATAAAGGGAATAAATAGATAAATGCACATATTCACGTTCACATAAAAGCCAAAATCACATGTGACAGAGATAGAAACAATAAAACCTGAGACTGAAGAATGAAAGGCAACGATAAAGCCTTGTGGTTTAATAGAAAGGGAAATATATGAGAGAATCTTTCATCTCTGCCCATGTTTGCTGCAAAGTAATAAGATACATTGGCTCTGAATGGAGAAGATAAGACACTGGGATAAAAATCCAGTTTTGGTACAACAGCCATGGGAGGTAAATTATTGCCTTGTTTTTATTGCTACAGGCACAGAAATATAGTGGAAAGATGTAGCTACAGGGGAAAATTCAACAAACCCACAGGATGGGCTGCAAATACTTGGGGTTTGCTTTAAAGGGTTGAATGCTTGATACACTTTCCTTTTGTGAAAGTGTCAGAATAACAGTGCTTGAACGCCTTCAGACTGTGGTTATAGCTCCCAGAACTGAAGCTGTTGGGAGGCAAAGTAACAGCACCAGGCAATTTGTGGCAGACCTGAAGTGGTGTAAATTCACAGCCTGAAGAGGGCTCACAGGTGACCACCTCCTCTGCCACCACAGAGCCCAGTGCCCCACACCCCCACTCAGACCAATATTGGGAATTTCAAGGTTTCTTTATCCCCATTTTAAAGCTATCAAAATAGAAATCAACCCAGAGTGGCTTTTTGCAGAGTGCATTGCTGAGTTTCTAAATTTCCATGAGGTTTCTTAAACAAGCAGGCTGATTTTACAGCATGCTGAGCAGCTGCTGAAGCCAAGAACAAGTTCATCTGGAGACACAGCTGGGTCACTACTGTGGAAAGGGCTTGGGATGAAAAGCTCTGTGTGAAGCAGTCTGTTGTGAAGTTGCCTTGACTCCACAGACTCCCAGAGGCTTAAGCAAGTCTAAAGATGCAGGTATTAGGCAGCACAAGTGGGCTTTTTGGAGATCATACACTGCAAAACAGAACTCTGAAAGAAGCCCAGACTTCCTCATAGTTTTTTGTTTTAGATGACCTTTGCTCCCTGGGCATGAGTTTCTATTTGTCTGTTTCTTATTTGGCTTCTGAAGAAGAGGTGGGGACATGCAGATGACGTTCTGCCTCCTGGCCACCCTCTGGGCTGCTTTTTGCTTGCTGTGACTGAGAGGACATCACACAGAAATGCCCAGTCCAGCTCTTGAAGCACCAGGAAGGTTCAGACTTGCAGCTGAACATTTTGGCTTTGATCCTTTTTTTGGTAGCAGGTCAGAACAAACTTGGGTCAAGATTTCCATGCTCACTGCAGCCCAGTTTGGGGGATGTCTGGATCCTGGGGAAATGTCCATCTATGCTGTTAATTCAAGTGGGCAGAAAAAGGGTTTAGGAAGGAATTCTTCCCTGTGAGGGTGCTGAGGCCCTGGCACAGGGTGCCCAGAGCAGCTGGGGCTGTCCCTGGATTCCTGGAAGTGTCCAAGGCCAGGCTGGACAGGGCTTGGAGCGCCCTGGGATAGTGGAGGTGTCCCTGCCATGGCAGGGGTGGCACTGGATGAGCTTTAAGGTCCCTTCCAGCTCAAGCCTTTCCATGATCCTATGATTAATTCACACCCCACGTTGCCAGGTCCCTCACCTGTGCTGCCCACCACACCTAGATGTGCTCAGAGGTACCTGGATGTAGAGTTTTCTGTTTGTCTCCCTGGACAGTGGCTCTTTGCAGCCCAAAGCAGATGTGTTTTGGGATGCATTTTATACTGCATTCCCATAGTGAAATATTATGCTGTATTTCTTTTTATATATTATATCTATCTAAGACCATAATGCTTTATGTAGCAGTGACAGCAGCTTCACAGGTTCTTTATTAAAGGAGGAATCCCAGTGTTACAGGGAAAATACAACATATTTTGTCAAAAATAGAGGGTTTTTCTAAAGAGAAAATCTCTCTAGAGCCTGTTTCTCCCAATTTTCACTAGAGCTCTTAATGATTTGGCCTCTCCATCGGCCTTGAGTGGGATTATCCACTTGCCTGTAAGCAGTCTTAGTTTGGACCAAATTAAAACCATAAAATCAGAATCACAGAATGGTTTGGGTTGGAAGGGGTCTTGAGATCATCTCATTCCAACCCCCTGCCATGGCCAGGGACATCTTCCACTACCCTAGGGTGCTTCAAACCCCATCCAAACTGGCCTTGAAAATCAATAACATGGATTGAAACAATATTTGTGCTGTAGTTTGAGGAAAAGCATTCAAAGGACCTGCTGAGATAAAAACAGTGTTTCTGGGCTTGAATGCAGCACTAATTCCTAGAAATTACCCTCACAGGACCTAGGTATAATTTTGTGATAGGAAAGGTAGGTGGGACTCTGGTAGAAGACATCAGGATGTTTCAGCAGACAAATGCCCATACCACCCATCACCTCAGCAAAGGCCACTGCTAACCCTGGGTCTGGTGGGAGAAGGGACTTGGAGAAAGATGAGGCAGCTGTGACCTGCACAAGGGATGGAAAGGTAAGGGCTGTTAGTTTAGAAGTTGAGTTAATCTTGGACATGATAAAAAGTGGGTCTGCATCACACCGATGTCATGGTGGTAAGGAATTGCCAATGTCCTGTTGAGGAGCAGGACCAGGAAGTCAACAAACAACAACCTATTTCCTCATTTATTCAGTGTCAAAATTTCCAGCATTTAAATTCCAAAGCAGTAAAGCTGGAAGTATTTTTTCCATGTGAAGTGATTGTTTCCATGGCATCAAAATATTTTATTCTAATTTCTGGGTTTTTTTCAAAACCTTTTATTTCAAAAGTTGGTTCTTTTGAAGTTCCAGTTCAAGAAAAAAGCTCTGCCTATCACTCCAATCTTATCAGATTGCTGCTTTTGTAAAACAAAGTTTTGTGGGGTTGACAAACATGTTTGAATTTAACAGCTTCCTTTGGTTTGAGATTTCTTTAGTGAAAATTATTCCCATGGATTCTATTTGAGACCTGCTGTTACATGACTCAAAAAATAAAAAAATCCAGCAAAAAATGTCATGAAGCAGAATGTGTTTTATTCACCCTGAGATAAATTGCAAGTGTAACAATGCCTGTGAGAAACAGGGAACTGGAGAGAAATTTTCAAGCACTTCAGTGTGCCAAGAAAGTCATACACTCATCAGATATTTCTGCCACAGCCCAAGCTTTTATGAAGTTGAGATATTTAAAGAGTTCTCAATAAAATCCACAACCAAAAAAAATCACGTTTTCATTCTGGATATGAGGTGAAGACCAGGTTTCTTGAGAGTTTAACAGAAATTTCTGATCTGGGTCTGCCTTGGGGAGTATATATGAGCCAGCCCAGCTTTCGTGTGATTTTTGCAGTGAAGGCCTCAAAAAGGACTTTTAAATCCCTTAAAGTACTATTTCTTGCTGATATATTTAGAAAGAAAAAAAAATTAATGTAAAAAATGGTCTAGTGAAAGATCCCTGCTCATGGCTAGGGGCTGGAACAAGATGATTGTAAGGTCCCTTCTGACCTTACATTCATTACAATACAAAGCATTCCCTGATTCTATGATTAAGGAGGTAGAACTGGTGCTTGAAATTTTACATCTGGCACTCGGAGTCAGAGCAGGGGGACACAAGTTGTGGAAATTCTGTGTGGTACATCATCAGGGGATACTGCAGATCCTGGTTTTCAGAGGGTAATTATTAAATGTGTGAGAATCTGCCTGCCAGCAAACTTGGATTGGGAGCATCAATGTTATACACATGCTCACACAATCATACATCAGATTCTCCTTCTATCTTGGCAGTACACAAAAAATCCAAAATGTGTGGAAATACACATCTGTATTACGTACACTTAAATATATGCTTTTGGATAGCATGGAAAGCTGATAGTTATGTAAAAAAATTAAATATATGTTAATTTAATAGTTTTTCAAAGAATTTTGTGAATTTAGGAAACATCTTTTTCACATGAGGAAGATTGGATACCATCTTAACCAGGCTGGAGATCCCATAGTCTCCTGTCTCACCTGTAAGCAGAAATAAATAACTGGCTTCTCATTCCTTCCCACTCTCTTTGTCTTCAAAAAAGACTTTTTATTTTTACAAATAACTCTGCCAAAAGTTTCATCAGGGAAGCAGGAAAGTGCAGCTGTTTGGGTTTTTGTTTGCATGGAGAATTGCAGAGGGAAGGAGAAAGGGAGTTGAGGAGGAGGCACCATGAGATGCATCACTGGAAAAAGCTCTGGCTGAGCCTGCAGTGAATTTAATGCCAGCTCTGGATGCAAGGAGCTGGGACTTGCTGCTGTTGGTTTGAGTTCATTGGTTTTCATATCTAAACAGGTTTCTAAGGGAGGTTCACCTGGGCTACAGCTACTCCCAGAGGAATGGGTGAACATCAATGGTAAATTGAGATTATTTTAGCCAAATTCTGGAGTCCTGATATACCTCAGTTTTCACTTTCTCAGCACATTTTATTCAATTTTATTAGGTCATTTAGCAAATAATTTTAATTTTCTGCTTAGATCTGAATTTCTGAAAGTAATGTACTGTTGTACAGTTAATGAGTCTGCTAATAAGCTCCAAGAAAATGTGATTTGCGAATCATTCCAGGACATAACTGTCACTCAGACCCTATGCCAATTAGCATAACCATTAGCAACTATCCCTAAGAGGTCCTTGAAATTTAAATTAGCTTTCCTAAGATCCTTTTTACCAGGGAGGTTGCAGCCTCTGCCTCACTAGGAAAGTGCAGCCTGGTGAAAAGCAATAATTCATTAAAGGCAAAGCAGATCTTTAGAGGCAAATGCCCACCTGGGTTCTGAGCAGCAGCAGTGTCTCTGCAAGACCCTCACGGTGATGTTGAGAGGTGCCATGGCTGAGTGACCACTTGAGCACCAAAGAGAGGATACAGCAGCAAAATGGGCAGATTTTTACTGCAAAAACATGTCAGCTTGAGGGAGTGTTTGGGGAACAATATTTCACTAACAAGCTCTCCACCTCCTTCTGAGTTTACTGACTTGGTGGATTTAGCTTTGTTGGGGAAAACCAAAAAGCTGCATGGAGGCTGTGGAGGTTTTGGGCAGTCTTGCAATGCTCTTGGGTGCTGCAGGGAACAGGGCTCCTCTGATAAAGCAGATTTCATGTGTCCTGAATGCTTCTCTTCACAGGCCCCCCGACCCAAAAGAAAGCACTTCCCTCAAAACTTGGCTTTTATTTTACTCTTTCCCTCTCTCAGCTCATTGTTCTTTGTGCTCCCAGGACCGATTCCATCATGTGGTTTAGGGAGACATAAATCTTCAAGAATTTCTTTGGGACAAGAGCCTCACAGAGATCTTGCCATGCCATTAAAGAGATGTCTTCCCACAGGTGAAGGTTGAGTCAGGATATCCACCAGGCAGACACAGCACTTCAGTTCAAATACAAGAGCTTCAGACTCAGGAGGAGCCTGCTGTGCCTTGGGGCTATAAAACAACAAAAAAGCAGGTTGTATTGGGCAACTTTAAATACCTAGCAGAGGTTTTGGTTTAATCTCTCTCCTTTTAATCCTGCCTTATCTCATTTACAAAAGGAGAAATGCCTGCACTTGCAGCTGATTTCTGCCAGTTACAGTGGGGTGGTCCATCAGGGCCCTCCATAGCCAGAGACAGCTCTTGGGTGATGTCCTTGTCCCTTTCCTCCCTGCAGCCTCCCACAGTGCAGGGAAGAGCTTTTGGTGCAGGATTTGGAGCCCAAAGCTGCACCTTTTCCCCTGTGCCTGAATGCACGTGTAGACCTGTGAATCACTGCTGCATCATGTGAAACTGCTTTGATGGTTTGACAAATGTGGGTTTGAAACCTCATGAACACAGCACAGGAAGGTGCTGGAGGACAGAGCCTGGCAATGAGGTCGAAGGAGTTCCTCCTCCTGAACTCCAAAGCATTAGACTGACTCTATCCCTCTTTTAACTGAGCTAGTGAACATGAAACACAGGATTAAATAAAGCAATAAAGTTGTTAAAGATCTGAAGCTGATGTGAGTCATCCAGGAGAGATTAAAGCAGTCACACAAATGAACAAAGCAGGTAACACGCTAAGGTAAAAGAGGGGATCAAGTTTGTCAGGATCAAGGAGCTTTCTCAGAAAGTGGTGCAATGAATTAATGGCGCAGTAAAAGTGAGCCCTGGGCTGAGCAGACTCCTTGGGCAGCCTGTGAAGGGCTGTTTTCTCCAGAGGGATTCCCCAGCCTCACTCACTCCTCCAGCTGGAGCAGTGTTTGCCCATCACCACCCTCAGCAGCAGCCAGGGGCTGATTTCCCCAAACCCCACCTGCTAATGACTTGCACAGTCACTTGTTTTCCTATTTTCTCTGTTTTAAGGCAACATTGGGGACTTCAAGGACTGAGAGAAGGAGGAATGCAGAGGCAATGTCATGCAAAACCACCTGATTAGGATGATTGTTAATAGTAGCAGCAAGCAGCAGCTGGGACCTGACTGATTGGAGATGACTGTGAGGTCCAGAGGGCCCCAGAGCACTTTCCAAGCTCTGTTTGTGCCTTTCTGATGGAGCCTGACCAGGTTTGCACAGCTGGGTCCTGTGAGCCCATGCCATGTCCAGCCAAGGCTCTGCTGGGCAGGATCCTTTCTGAGCCCTCAGAAGCAGCTGTGTCTCAAAGAATGTGACAGCTGAGGCCTGGCTAAACTCATTAAAAACCAGGGCTCCTTATTTAATATGGAGACACAACAGAAATTTGTGTTTTCACTGGCAAGCCTAGGAAAGGTTGGGTCTCAAGCCACTCCCAGCTCAGGTTTAATACAAAACTGGAGTTTCCTTGGCTGTGCTCACTGTTGATGGATGATCATTTGCCATATTTTTTTCTCCTGATAGGAACATCTGGGGTTGTATAAATCATATTTCCACGCAAGAGACCAGGTACGGATTTTTGGTATTTGCCCTTAATTGCCTCCTCGTTTTTTGTTAGACAAGAAAGGATATTAACAGGATTGCACAATGGCCAATTAGTCTTAAAGGTCTTTAGTTTCATTACTTATCTGGAATAATTTGTAATCTTCCTTTGACAAAGGCAGGAGCCCTTTTTGATAATAACACTAAATCAGGCTGCTGGAGCACATAGTGATTAACATATACAAGGGATGTTATACCAAACAGAAATTCAATTTAACAGATCTCACAGCTAAAACCATATCCCAATTACATTCATATCCTTCTGCTTCTCTGTCTTACCCTCTTATCCCCATCTTCAGAGGTCTCAGCATGAATTTATCATGTTTCCTTATGTTCTTGCTCCTATTCAGCCTACTCAGTACCCACCATTTTTTTTCCCCACAATGTTCTTTGATCTCTTATTTCTTTGCTCATCCCTCATGATGCTGCTGGCTGCAGGGACAGGGCACTGGGAGGGCTGGTGGCTTTTCTCAGAAGAGAAAATGCTTAAGTGGAGACAGGGCACCAACTCCAGCCCTTCCCTGTGCTGTGACTGATCAGATATTGGGCATTTGCCACCTGCCAGCTTCATGCTCTGTTTTAAATTATTAGAAAGGCAAATGGAAAGGGTCTATTGAAAGATACATAATATCATTGCCTTCCCTATAATGAGAATAGGAATATTTCTTTTTGTCTTTGACTACTGGCAGAGATTTGAAAGAGAAAAGCATTAACTGGGACAAAGAAAGCAAGCAGAGGTTGAATACCCTCTAAATAAAGCCAGTTGTGCTCCCTAACAGGAAGTAAGTTCCTCATTAATGAGTTATTAATGTTATTGTTAATTATGTTGTTGTTATTACTTTAAAAAGTAGAGGTTGAAATCAGCTCCTAAGGAGCTGAGCTGCTTAAGTGAACCTGCAGACAAAGCAGATTTTTATTATAATACCTTCCTCTCTGTGCTATCTCTGTTTCTTCCCAGCCTCCTCTAGGTATATCAAGGTAAATCTTTTCTGGTATCTGAGGACAGTGTTTTAAGTGGAGGTTTTTCCTCTGTACACTGTGAAGATTATATCAGTTTTTAGTACAGTTGGACTTTTTTATAACAACCTAAATGTTGTCCTGATCCTACTCAGTGCAAAGACAGCCACAGCAGCATCATGGAGCAAAGGATGAGGCAGCTCAGCAGCCAGAGGAGCAGGAGGGATTTTGGTCTGTGTCCTGATCTCCCTGTCACTCCCATAAATTTGCGATGGACAGAGCAGCGATATCACTTCTGTCTTTCTATTTTCTTTCCTTCTGTGGGATTTAAAAAAAAAAAATTGTTCACAAACCAGGAAGATTTCTTAACATCACTTACAGTCATAGAAATATTGAACATCCTGAGCAGGAACGAACTCACAAAGATCACCCAGCCCAGCCCCAGCCCTGCCCAGCCCCCCCAACAACCCCACCCTGGGCACCCCTGGCAGCGCTGTCCCAGCGCTCCTGGAGCTCTGGCAGCCTCGGGGCCGTGCCCATTCCCTGGGGAGCCTGGGCAGTGCCAGCAGCTCTGGGGAAGAACCTTTCCCTGATCTCCAGCCTGACCCTCCCCTGGTATAGCTCCAGCTCTTCCCTCAGGTCCTGTAGCTGGTCACCAGAGAGCAGAGATCAGTGCCTGCCCCACCTCTCGTGTGAATGACCCTGTTTAGTGTCACCCAGACTGAAACCAGCTGTCACCTCTCAAATGCCTCTGCAGTGCTGGAAGTGTCAAACAAGTTTGTCAAAAAGTGGCCAGCTGCCTGCACACAAAGCATTCACCTGGGTCTGGGTTCTGGTACCTTTTTACATGCTAAGAACTGTCTCTCTCTATAGGCAATACAGGCAATAAAACCTGCCACTTTCACATAATCAAACAGGCAGAAAAATGTGAAGCCAAGGAATCTCTGTTACATAGCAGGTTGTGCTGTTTGTTGGTTATTGTACAGCTGTAAAAACTAAAACCAATTGAAACATGTCTGAGTGCCAGAGAGCTGGCAGAGCTCCTCTAGCTGCAGGGAAATGAGGATTTGATCTGATTCTGTGTGGATTGGGCTGGGCTTTTTGTCAGCATCAGCTGCTCACCTGTAGCAACACAGCAGCATTTCCTCCCTTTGCCAACCTCCCTTAGGCTTCTCCAGTCAAGCTGTGGATTCCTGTGGCAGAGACACCTCTTTAGTGATGGGGCAGATGCCTTTGGGTCCTGCATCTCACAGGCTGCTCAGAACAGCCCAAGATGAGTAGGTGGGATGAGCCCAAGATGAGCAGGCCTGGCTGTCCAGGTGGGAATATCCTTGGACATGTTCTTCCAAGGTTCCTCTCCCCATGCTGTGTGTCCCTGAAATGTCCCCATCTGCAGGAAATTCCATCCCCATGTCTTGTGCAGGTTTCTGCAAAATGGGCTGGTGGGTGAAAATAAAAGAAAGGCTCCATGAAAGTGCTCCCAGAAAGGAGCTGATCAATGAGTTTAACCCTCATGAAACACTAGAAAGCACGAGGCTGCACATATTGACTGCAGGGAAAGCTGTGGTCAGTAGTCACACAGACACTCCACACACAACACACAGAGCTGTAGGAATCAGGTTTCATCAATGCCACACAGCACAAAACTGTTCATTATATACTGTGCCTCACAGGATTTATTGTCACCTGGTCCACGTCCCATGCTGAGGGTTGACCTGGGAGTCATGAATCCACAACTTCCATTTCTTCCTCTTCCACAGTGACAAGGTGGACTGATTTCCATCCAAGTGATTTAAATGAGCCACTGGGGAACCGTGATTTAAATCATTGATGTTTGCTTTTTACATTGGCAGGAGAAGCAGCTTTAATGATGTACGGTCCTACTGCTGCGGCTAAAATCTAAATTCCTGGAATATGCCCTCCAGATAATCTCTAAAGTTCCTGCATTTGCCTCTGGCTGGCGAGCTGTACACAGGGGAGAGAATTCTTGGCTCAGCTGGGCAGTTTGGAGCTGCTGTGCTTGTATTGGCAGCCTGGAATAGGCAGCTCAGAGGGAAGGTGCCAAATGGGGTTGTATTAAGCACCTCTTGGCTGCTGCTGAGCACAGGATTAGGAGAGAGAGTGCTCTGGAGAGTAGGGAAGTGTGGGAAGGTGTTTGGCAGCACTGCTGGAGCAGACAGGTGTGTGTGTCTGGGCAGTGGCTGCCCCGCAGCAGGATGGGGCAGGAATTGGTTGGAATGCTCATATAGGCAGGACAGAGCACTGTGAGCCATCAGCAGCCTAGGAATTTAAGATTTCCAATGTGGATATGAAGGTATTAAAAAAAAATTCAAGTCTGGATGGATAGATGGTGAATTTCTAGCTGCAGTTATACTGTGCACCCTCAGGGGCTCTGAGCAATCTGGGGTTGTGGAAGCTGTCCCTGTCCTTTGCTGGGGGGTTGGAGCAGATGGACTTTAAATGTACCTTCCAACAAAGCCATTCTCCAATTCTATGACTCTGTAATATTAATGAAAACATTTTTGTGCTATTATTTAAAATAATACCTTTTCTGGAAAATCTGGGAACTTTTGGATACATAATTAGTGAACAGATGGTTTCCATTCAAGATGGCCTTTCCTTTTTTCTCCTAGATAAAAGAAGGTTCTATAACTAGACAAAGTGATTTAATATTTTGTTTAACCTTACATAAACCAGTCCTTCATTTTCACATTTTGCAACTAAAAAAGGGGGAATTATATACTTCTTTTCCAGTGGGGAATCACATGGATGGGAAGAGGGACTTCAGGATGTGAAAAGGCAGTGTTTTACTTATGAGTCTTATTCATTAAAAAAGAGTCCATCAAAGCACTGGGTGTAAAAGAAAATGCATGAGAACAATATTTCTAGTCACCTTTTGGTGTGTTTTTAAAGAGGGATCTTTTTCTCTCACCCCCAATTTCTACTCTTGGATTTAACAGATATAACTTTTTGACTTTCTGCATTGCCCTGTCACTACCACAGTGGCTGAAGAAGCTGAAATCACAAAAAACAGTCCTTTAGTTCCTGCAAAACTGACCATGAGCTTGTGCATCTCTGTGAGCATCAGCTCTGGGTGAGCCAGATTAGTTGGTTTGACCTTCTCTTATCTGTAATCACCAGCATGTGACATCCAGATAGAGCACTTTTAGTTTGAGGTGTGTAGTATGTTATAATACATTTATGCAGTGAGCATTGAATCTTGGAATCTAAATAGACTGTTGTTTATAGAGCAAAAAGTATCTATGGTTTGCTATATATATATATATATATGTATGTGTATATATATATATGTATATGATTGTGCTTTCAAAAAGTTCATTTTTTCCTGTTGCTTTTATCCATCCTGGTATGTGTTTGCTGGCAGCTCTTCCTCTTTCATGTTTTCCTTTCTCCATGCACAAAGTGGGGAAAGGGCTTACCATAAGTGTATAACCCAGTGGGATTCCCTAGCTCTAAACCTGCAATTAATCCCAAGCACTGTTATTTCTTTGTTGCAGAAGGCACTTTTCACACCTTGCATGGTGGAAGCAGCACGACACATCTCACCATCCCCTTTCCATTGTGTGCAGCATGCCCTGCCCTTCCAGAGCACGCAGAGATGATTAACACCACCTGACACAGCAGCAGTTCCCTGACAGGGCTTCCTGAGGTATTTTGTGAGTGCCAAAAGCTTCAGAAAACCTCTAAGGCCAGGAGAGCTCCAAGCCTGCCTCACCCGTGTGGGTGGATGGAGGCTGGAGGGTGTGTGGTGCTGTGTGTTTCAAGGCCAAGAACTCAGAGATGATGGTGCCTCAGGTTTTAACTTTTATATTTTTCAGATTCTATTCTGTTTTACTGTGAAAGTCTGGGCTTCATATTAGGGGATGGTAAGCTCTCTTCACAGAGCAGGGAGACAAAACAATTCCTTCTCTAGCTGGCGACCCAAGAACAACCACTCTAGACCTCAGGCCCAAGAGCACAAACAATGGTGGACCAAAGAGAAAACAAGAAGGATGGGACTTCATAAGCTGAAGCTCTAATTAGACAATTAGCTCCAATATGCAAATGGACCAAAACTTATAAAAGTGAGAGACCCTGTGACTGGTCATCCATTTTGTGACCATTTTGGGTTGTGCTGCCCAAGGTGTATCCATTGAGGCCCCTCAGTAAATCCTGACTTTATTCTTTAGCTGTGTCTAGTCTCTGTTCTACGTCAGCCTTCACAAGGTATCAAAGAGGAGAGCTCTGCCCCTCCCCATCTCCTGGCTCCTGTGGCCATAGCCAAGGACAGATGTGACAGCTGTGTGGGTTACAGCACATTCCCCTTGTCACCTGCAGCAGGGGCCTGAGGAGCAGGAGCTCTTTTCCCACCACGGCTGGGGTGATGCAGCCAGTGCTGCAACCATCAGAGCTGATGCTCCTGCACAGGTGTCCTCTCCTCCCCAGCTGCCTGCCCTCCTCCTCCTCTCTCCTTCATACCCACACTCATCTAAGGGAGGAGAAACCAGGCAAATATTAATAATGGCATTATGAGTTCCAAAGCCAGGCAGCTTGACTGGTCTTTTCATCACTGATATGATAAGAGCAGAGAAGATACCATCAGAGGTTGCTTTCATCTTTGCAGATAGTGAATGAGCAAGATACCTATCTTAGGCATGAAAAGGAGACTCTTCTGAAAGTCCTAATCTCTGTGGTTCCTATGTACATTTTGAAGGTTGTTAACACCCCCTGCCCCTCCCCTGCACAGGGCTGTGAGTGTGGGGGTGCTTCAAAGGGCTCTGCTGCTGCCTCCTTGTGTGTCTGAGGCAGCCCAGGCAGGACCAGGGCTCATTTACCCACCTCCCTGTGAGGAGAAAACAGAGCTATTAAAGGACATCTATTTCAACCACTGTGACCAAAGGCAACAGGAACACTTTGGCCTCTGTGGCTCTTTTCACGTGGGAGTCTCAAAGTGCTTTGGCATCACTAATTTGAAGCAGAAACCTCACTAATTAACATTTATGTCTGGGATGGAGGAATGTGTTCTGCAAGTCAGTAATGATATGAGTAGTGCTGATTTACCACCAGATGAGGGAAAATGTGTGGCTGTAGAGTAGGCTGTGAAAATTTGCTTTTAAAAATCTCTTTTGGATTTGGTGGTAATTTGTTTTTAAAATCTCTTTTTGGTTCTCTTTGACAGAGAGGAATCTGCAGCAGAGCTTTACACCATAGGGTTCTTAACCCAGAAGGGAATCTCAAGCATAGTCCTGAAATATTTGTGCCCAATTTCTTTCTCTCCCTAAAGTTACATGGATGTGGAGGAAAGGGCTGGTGTCTAAGTGGAGACTGGAATTTTTCCCCTGTGTAATCTGTAGTGTCATCAGTGTTTGGCTGAACTCAGAGAAGTTTGATGCCAAACCTAAGAACCATGGAAAGATTTGTGTGCTCTGCATAGGAAAACAGGATTTCACAGAAGCCATTGACTCAGAAACATTTCTGGGGAGGAAAGGCAGGGCTGATGCACTGTTCAAGGTGGCCAGTGCCCTCTGGGTAGCACAGAAGCTGTCCTCAGTAGGAGATGGTGATGATGGGTTTCATGGTACTGGCAGCCTGCAGAGCCCTGGGTGCTTCTTCACTGCAGTCTCAGCAGGAGGAGATTGGGAACAAGATACTTCTTCACCTGGAAAAAGCTCTTTTAATTTCAACTCATTTGCCATATCCTTTGTTGTCAGCACCCGAAACACAAACGAGCTAAACAGAGCCAAGGTGCTCTGTGCTGGGAGAGGAGGAGCCTCTGGACCAGGAGGGGATGGTGTTCCAAGGTCTCTGTCTCCTCAGAGCTGTCCCTCGGGAAGCCAGAGCTGAGCCAGGAGTGCAGTTGTGCAGAGGCTGAGCTGGCAGAGCCCTGCCTATGCTGCTCCTCATCCCAATCCTCTGCTTCCATTGCTGGACCCAGCAAAGCCTAACAAGTCCCCAAAATACAGCAGTACAATAATGAATAATGCTGTGCAGCAGAAAAGCACCCGTAATGAGGGACTTAATTTGGAACATATCATTTGTCTGATAATTTGGAGGCACATCTCAAAACAGTGCAAAGAATGGAGTTTGCTGCACCAGCTGAAGTCACCCCAAATGTTCTTTATTTGTTGCAAATCCCTTTTTAAATCTAAGCCTTCAGAACCTGGAACCAATAAATGACATAAAAGAATGAATGTTCACAACACATACTTTGGATTTGTTTCAAACACAATATTAGAAAGCTGAATTAATTGTGTTTGTATCAAACCCAAATATATTTTAGAAAACAATGAAGCCTCTTAAATGGCTAACTGCTGCCCAGAATGTATTTTCCCTGAACCAAACTAGATAACAGCATATCCCTCTTAAATTGGTCAGGAGAACTGGCTGCCAAATGACAATTCTCTGCCCCATATTTATTCACCATCTGTGACTTCCACATCAATTTTCTCATTTTAAAAATCAAAACTTGAGTTTTTTTCTCTCCCTTCTCTCTTTTCCCCTCTCTGCCAGAATTGCAGGGTAAATCCAATGGCTGAAAATGAGGTTATGTTTTAGTTTCTGCTGCAGAAATGGTTTCTGCATGATGGAGTGTGGCTCTTCCTCTGCAGCTCTGTTGTCTTTGGTGTGTGCAGAAGTTTACACCAATTGGTTATAGATGGGCAATAACTGGGAGGAATTCCCTTGAGACTTGTTTTTCCCTAAGGAAATGGTGAAGAATGTGAGAGGGAAAGGGGAGAATCAGAATCAAGTTTGCCCATTTGTGGCAAATTTACTAGCCTAAAAGTCTACATTTCCTTGAGAAATGCTGGTTTATCGAGGAAGCAACCATCTTCTAAGAAGGAGAATTAGAGAAATTAGTCTGGGATTCTAGTGAATCAACATCACTATGTTTTTTCTACTTCTGTTCTTAAAAAACTATCATATTTTATGAGTAAAGGTCATTCATGATGCCGTGTAAAAATCTTAGTACCTCCCTATGCTCCTCATCCTCCTGCCCCAGGCAGGGAGCAGGCAGGATATCTCTGGGGCAAGGATTAAGTCTGAAGAGTGTGGCACTGGCTGAAAAAAGCTCTTTCTGAATATCTCACAACACAAGAAACATGGGCTCAGCACAGGGTGTTAACGGTAGCTGAATTTATGACAAGTTTGCAGCTTCCTGCAGAGTGGGATCAGCCAGTGCCACCCCACACCACTGCTGAGAGATCAAGGAGTCAAACGTGGTGCTGAATTTTTGGGGTTATTCTTGCTCTGATCTCACCTATGTAGCCAACAGAGTACACAAAGCTCAGGGTATGAAGGAGTATAAAAATAATAAAATTTTCAAAAGGAATTCGTCTTGTTCTTCCACCTGCAGTTTTTGCATGCCTCCCTTTGTAGCATCACACACCTGTTACTATAGTAACATTGGGGCATTTTAACCCTGAGCTGGTTCTGGCCACTCTCAGAGAGAAATCAATCCACTACAACAAAGCCAGGGCTCCTGCAGGTGACAGAAGACAGCTGTTATCATGCTTGGCTTAGAGATCTGGAATTGTAAATAACACCCAGGTATTGTAAATAACACCCATTGAAATTCTGAGCAGAATTTATGATCGAGCTGTGGATAAATACCTTCTCACACAATTACACATTACTGGAGGCTGATGTCTTGCAGTTCCAGAGGGTGGATCAGTTAAACACTCTTTACATTGCTTGTCTGAGCTGGAAAGCAGGGTTGCTTAGCACAGGTTTTCCCTGAGTAGCTTGACATGACCCTCAGCTTCATCCAGCCTTTAGCTGGACACAAACTGGTTTTGAGGTGGGCAGATAACTGCCTGTATCCCTCTGCACAGCTTACATGGAATGCAGTCCTGAAACTGAGGCTCAGATTTTATGAACCTTTCTAAACTGCTCCATGAGACTGATGTAAATGTAAGCATTTTTGGACAAACTCCAAGAACTGATGTGTTTTGCTCTGGGTTTGTCTATACTTCTGATAGCTCTAAATCAGAAACTTACCTGAATGGTTTTTGCTACAGACATGACGTGGAAACTCCACAAGAAAAAGCTGCATTGTGCCATTTCTGACACTTTTTGGGAAACATCAGCAGAACCATTTTTTCTTAGATGTATTTGGATACTCCCACTCCTTCCCCTGCTATGGCTATTTTAGCTGTGGATACAAAGAGTTTATCTTTTGGATTAAAAGCTCATTGAGTTGCCCTATTCTTTTCACCCCATCTTACACAGCTATTCTGCAGATGGCAAGAGAAAGATGTCATCTGGAGGCAGCAGCTGGAGCGATGGGAGATGAGGGAGGGTGGGTGTGGGGCGCTGCTTTCCTGCTGAGCAAACGAAAGGTGCAGTGAAGGGAGATGCAGGAAAAAGGAAATGCTCTCCCAGATAATTTACTTGGAGGAATAAAATTACACAAGGAATGACTGACAAATTAGCAGCACTTTGCACCTTGTTTTAATGGGATCTGATCTTAGGGAGGAGAAGTATGTTAAGTTTCAAACTGCCCACTTCACCAGTTGCTGCCTTCTCTAGAATCCAAATCAAGGTAGGCATTTGGTGCTAAATCTTAAGGAAACAAATTGCTTTCCATGCTACACTGCATTCTTAAAACAGCTTTATTTGAAAGTCCAGCTGAGCAAGTTAATTTAAGCAGTGAGCTGGGCCATGACAGTTCAGCGCTTGTTATTGAGGCCAGTTACTTCCATGAGTACAAATCACACTGCCAGGTGAACTTAAGCTAAACCTGACCTTGGGCTCTAACTCAAAGCCATCTGATATCCATGAGAGACTTTCAATTGACTTAATGGCACCTGGAGTAGATCCTGGGTGACATCAGCAATCAGTGGTGGCCTCGCTTGATTTACTGGCCCCAGTGACCCACGTTCACGGGGAAAGAGAAGCAATTTCCCAAAGTCCTCCTTCCCCCTGCTCACCCTGACAAGAGCTGCCCTGTGCCAGATCTAGCTCCATCCTACAGCTGGGTTTATGCCTCTGCCCCAAGGGACCCTCCTGGAGAAAATGTGATGCCTCTGCCAGCTGCATCCTCATTATATATTTATATATATATAGATATAAATGTGTTGGTCGCAGTGCCAGAGCTTGTGAGGCAGAGGGAAGATCTAAAGCCAGCCTTTAAACCACTCCTGAAGCTGGGCTGCTCCTCAGTCTGTCTCTGAAGCCCTCTCCCATGGCCTCGGCCCTCGCAGGCCTGCTGGCAATACCATGTGTCCATTTTATTGAATGTAACTGATCTGAAACTGCCAGTACAACATCCCAATTTAGTAATGAGACTTATTGAAGCTTTATGAGCTGCCTTGGCTTGCAACACAATTAAATTTCAGGAAATAGAAAATATTCCAGTGAGGCTGGTGGGTTTGTAATGCTATTTGAGGCATAATGCATAATAAAATTGTGCCATTTAAGGTTTAATATCATACGCAGCAGCCCTAAATGACCAGTAAAAACATTATGCAAATTTTTAAAGAAGTTATTGCCTCCTGTAAATGACAATTTATCAATGGCTTGTAAAGCAAGGGCTTTTCTTCTGTTTAGGAACCAAAGAAAATACAGAAATTAGCAGGCATAAATGGGTGATAGGAACAGAAGGTCAACAGAAAGATGTGCAGTAGGAATTGTGTCTTCCTGTCAGCCAGGGCAGGAATGTAATGCATTATTAATTCTCTGTACTAACACACCACATTCAGCCTCCACCACCATAATAAAACAAAACTTACACTGGAATAAAAAAAATTAGATTTTTTGTGGGCACAATGCCTGCAATTCACTTTTTTTTTCTTTTACACATCTCATGTTTGTTAAACATTTCTAGACTTCTATTTGTTAAACATAAGGGTAAACCCCACCACATTTTTAATGTCAGAACACCTCTTGCATTAGCAAGACTCTGAATCATGAGGAGGAAACATGCAAGATTCTCAAAGTGCCCAGGATTTCATGGGCTTGCACTGCCCACTGCAGCCTGCCCTAGGAGCCCTGGGAGCAGGGATAAAACCATCCCAGAGCCACACAAGGACTCCCAGCCTTTCCTTTATCTGGGCAGTGTGGGTAGAGCCTGCCTCCGAGAGACAATCCCATCACATGCAAGTGCTTCACATTATAATGGGTTTTGAAAAATGTTTTGACTGTTATGGAGCCCTTTTCACAGTCATGCCATCAATTCAGTGTGAGAAGATATTTTATTTTAAATGTGCTACGAAGACACAGAGGCATTTGCATTGTTAATTTCTCAGATGTCAAACAAATACCATTATTGCAAAATGAATGCAGCCACCCAGCTGAGAAACAGATCCATTCACAGCAACTAAGTGAAACTTAAAAAATGAATGAGTTCTGCTGATTGCAAGTATCATCAGAAATTAATAATGCTCTAGGAATTTTTCACACAAAAGAGAATGAAAGCATTGTGACTGTTTATTTCCACTTGTCTGGCTTCCCCCCTCTCTGAGGTGTAAGGGCTCATCCTTGGCTTCAGCTTTAAAGGTCCTGGACAGCAGCAGTGGTTTTGTTGCCAGTCTGGGGAATTGATCTTTCCAGTGACATATGATGTGACCCTCAAGTCTTGGCAGTTGAGGCACCTTTGTGTGCCCTGCCCAGCTGGACTCCAGAGCAAGGCCTTCGTCTGCTGTCATTTTCTCCTTTATGCCAGACCCTTCCCATTTTCCCAGCTGTGAAAAGCCCGATCCTTCTCCTTCAGAGTGATTCTTCCTTTTCATTTCCCCTCCCACTGCACCCTTCTTTCAGCGGGTGATGCAGACACTGCTGTTTCCTGCCCTCCTCTTCCCATTCCTGGCCTTTCCTTCCCTGTCAGCTCCATGGCCTTGGCGTTCTTTATGTCTTTGTGCTGGTAATAACAACTTCAGCTCTTGGAAAATTAGTGGAGATGAACTTGTTGTGTGACAAATTACACATAAACAGCTCCAAAAAGCCATCTGAAGTATTTGTCTGTGTCTGTATAGTCATCTGTTAGATGAATCACTTGAGTTATAAAAACTGTGGAAGAGAAAAATCTAATGGAAATGATAATATGATTACTGCCCATAATTCTCCCCAATCAAGCATATCAGTTACACACAAGTAGGTTGTCTGGATGTTTGTGGGGTTTTTTATTTTATTATTTAAATCTGATTAAGCAGCTGATTGCAGGTCCTTATGTACCTTTTCACACAATTTATCCTTGAAGTGAGAAGCAACAGCTATGTATTTATTTTTTTCTATTTTATGGTTGTGCAGCAGTCAAGCCTCACAGGGCCGAAGGCTCTGTGCCCTTCTCTGCATCATTTTGTTTCAAATATTGAGAGAACACAAGAGACATATTTGTTTACAGATGCACTTACTGAGGAGGTAATACTGGTCTCCATGTCAACCTGTATTTTACTTATTTATTTGGCCTTTGTTTGAAAACCCTTCCTTTGTGTGTTGAGCAGACACAGCCAAAGAACTATCATCTCTTTTGTACATTAACAGGAATATCAAAGCATGGGGCTGAAATACAGTGATCACCTTGCAGAAAGAGTGACAAGATTCAGGCTCAATGTCTTTTATCAGGAAATCAGAGAACACCCAGCAAATGGTATTTAAAAAACCTTCAGGTATGAAGACAAAAGCTGACTATAATGAGAAGCTACTGCAAGGAGATTGGATATTAATTGTTAAGAAGGTTATAAATCCTGAAGTTGATGGGTTGCACACAAAGGAGAAGTGCATAAGGAGGTATTTACTCTGGGTATTAATTTTTAAGCTGAAAGAATTTATTGCAAAACAACTCAGCTACTCTTACAAACTCCAGTGCTCTGAACAAATTGAGTTCCAGCTTTGGCCTCCTTGCCCCCCAGAAGTGCTGTGCTACCTGGAGCAGGCTCTAGCAAGCCAGAAAAGAAATAACAGGCTTTGTTTGTCTTGGAATCACAGAATCATTTAGGCTGGAAAAGGACTTCGAGAACATCAAGTCCAACCAATTCCCTGTACTGCCAAGGCCAGCACAAAACCATGTCCCCAAATGCCACATCTACATGTTTTTATATCCCTTCAGGGATGAACTGAGAGCAGCCATTACCTTTCTCTGGACAGAGTTTTGGCTTGCTGAGAAGCAGGTTTGATATGTGAGATTAAGTTAAAAAATACATTCCCTAACAACAGAGCTTTGGGGTCCTCAAAGGAAAAGCAAAATATTCTCATTAAATACAGAGTAATTCATATCAGCTCAACTACCAACACTACTCCAGTTGTGTGATTCAGTAAATGTATTTATCCAAGAAAATCAGGTGTAGCTGATTCAATACACTATTTATCCACCTGCTTTTCAGAACAGCTTTTGGAGAAGAAATGGAGCCAAGAGAGCAATGGAGGCAGCCGTGCACATCCCAGCCAGGACATCTGCTCAGTGCTCATCCTCTCTTGATTTCAGTAGGGTCAGGTTGGGAGCTCTTGGGACTACTCCAGGTTTGCTCTTTCAAAACCAACATCTTTTCTTTTGGTTGTTGTGCCATAAAGTTGCTGGTTTCACCCTGCCAAGAGTGCTGGTAATGAGGTGGAGGCTGTTCCAGCACGCACTCATTAAATGTGGAGTGGTGTCTTCCTGACCTGGCCACCAGAACCTGGGTACTGCACACCTTGTTCGTGTGCCATGGCACTAACAGAGCATTTTGGAACTGCTCCATTTGGGAGTGGAATCCAGATTTTAAAGCCAGTCTCCAAAAGGTACCTGCTCATTTAATTCATTTGTGGTAATAGCCTCAAATGAGAGGCATTCATTTCCTCTTAATGTAACTATATTATGAAATTCTATTGTGAATGAGGCACTTGTAGGAAATCTTAATTATTTTTTAAAGCTTTACTTCCTTTCAGACAGGCAGATTTAGAAGATACATTTGGTCTTGTACAAATGAGCCCTTACTGCAGCTCTGAGCAGACTTTCCCAAGGGGTGTTAGACTCAAAAATTCCACAGACTTTCTGGGAAAATAACAACAACTAAAGACAAAACTTCCACTCAGTTTTGTGTATCCCACTGTTTTTTTAGTAGTTGAAAAAATGGATAGAATACATTATATTCACATGATATTCTTTTTTTCTGTTAAAAACCCAGAATTTTTTCCCTCCAACTGTAACAGCTGCAATTCAATGTTTGCTAATGCCCAGCACTACTGAAGTGACAACAGAGTTTGACAGCAACTGGGAACCACAATGGCACTGCTGCTTCATAGAGGGCACTAGAGAAGTCCCCATATCATTTTTGGAGAGAGCAGACCTCAAAGGGTCTGTACCACTGCTGTTGTACAGGCATTATTTTGGTGTGTGAAAGCATCAGACATTTGCTCCCAGCCCAGATCCATTAATGCTTTGCTCAGCAGGCCAGGTTTTTATGTGTAAATTGAATATTTGCATTGCAATTCAAGACAGACATTTCTGCTACTCACTTTTAGCCTGAAACAGGGAGGAAAAGCAGGATCCTGGCTTTGGACTTGTGACCAAAGTGGTGCTGGAGACCCCTCTGAAAGCAGAGTCTTCCTCACTCATGCCCTGGGACATGCATTAGCTGCTTTTTCCAGACACTGGGGGTAAGTGCTACACCTCCCTGACCACTGTTCCCAGTGGAAAGTGGTTTTCCTTCACCTTCTCCAGCTGCCCATCGGGTGCGATTAGCACTGGAGGCACTGTCAGGGCTCCACCAGTCCTGCACAACACCCAGGGCTGGAGCGAGGACAGTCCAGGAGTGTGTCTCCTTTCATCTTTCTGTCTCTTTTTTGTCTTTCTGTCTCTCTTTGCCTTCCTGCCCTTTTGGAGATCCTTGCTGCCAGAGGGTTTGCTGTGTTTGTTTGATAGCTGTAGGGACACCTAGCAAAGGGAAAGGGGAGGGAGAGGGGCTGGGTAGGGGACAGAGCATTTTCAGCTTGGATTTCAGAGGTACAAAGGCATAGACATGTGTTTATAATCCAGAGGATTTATTTATTTATTTATTTTAAAAGTGCTTGCAAGATTAATTGTACCCTGGAAAAATCAATAGTAACTCATCACAGGCAAAATCTTCTGGAACACAAAATCCCACTGAAGGGGACAAAGCAAAATTATGGCAGTCTGCAGCAGGGCTAATGAGCCTGTGATTAAAACTGAGGACTAGCTGTGACACTGCACCTCTCCTAGAAGGCTCCCAAGAAAAATGGCCCGTTGGAGTCCTAGATCCTGAAAATAATTTAGTCACCATTAAAAAGAAATAATTTCGATACCACCAAAAGAAATAATTAGGCAGCTTAGAATTCTAAACACAGTTTGAGAACCAAGGCCCTTAATCTCTCCCTGCCTCAGTTTCTCTGCTCTAAAGCTGTGAAATTTCCTTTCTCCCTGTTGGATTTCTTTGCTTTCTCAGGTTGTGGCCTGGGGAAGGGCAGCTCTGGCTGTCTGAACACACAGTGCTTTGCCCAGGAGACTCCCACTCCTGCCAAGCACCTCAAGCTGCTGCTCTTAAACAGAAATACCTCCTGAAGAAGTTTGGGCTGAAATATGCTGGAGAGGCAAAAAGAAAGCAAAGCAAGAAACAGATTTCCAGGAGGGAATTTGTCAAACGAGTCCCTTAAATCTCATCAGGAAAAGCACACTGTGAAGGATAGCCTTGAACTGTTGGGGGATGAAGTCATTTTACAACATATTTTAAACAGCACTCCTTAGGTGTTCAGAGTGCTGGTAGGTTATAGGAACTGGTGAGATGATCTCTCTTCCAGGAAGTCACCTGAAAAGAAACAACAATTTATTCCCACTGGATACCCTCATAATTTCTGTGAATGCAAAACGAAGCCAGAAACAAGGCTGCAGAGATTTCTGGCACAATACATTGGCAAGGTCTCATTTGGAAGCAATGAAAACTGCATGTGTTGAAAGTTATTCTAATAATATTTATCAGAAGAAAAGGCCTCACAGAGGCAGCTGCCAGGGCTGAATCAGAATGTGACAACATTCCATTGCCTCTGATCTACATCAGATCTCAAAGATTTGGCAAGAAATTTAAACCAGAGCAATTACCTATATGGCTATTTGTTAAGAGTTGTCTCAAACACAGCACTCAGAGAAATTGAACTGTCAGAAGCTAATACAGGAATAATAAGGAGACATTTCATCTCCATTGGACACTAGAGATGAATGGCATGTAAGTCTGAATGGGGAAAAAAGAAATTGAATATGTATTTGGCTTTAGTTTTTGTTAAAGGACTATAACATGAATAATGAATATTTTAAGGAGAGAAGACTGGGCCTTCAATTTCTTTCAATAATGTTAGTGTTGTATATACTGGTTTGAATAAAATACATTTCATAAAACACCTACACAAAGCTCTGCAATACATTATGGATGGCTCCTCTTGAGAAATCTTACAACACTTTCAATTTTGACACAGTGATACAGTAATAATGGAAAATTCAGGCATAATATTCAGGCTGCATCTTTTCTCCCCTCTCTATTATTTTGTGCCACACTGGGTGAGCACAGATATGCTCTCCCTGTGCTTTCCAAGGCTGCTCTTGTGGTGCTGTGGTGCTCCCAGGAGAAGGGATCTGCTGCACTGGAAGGTTGGGCCCTGTGTCTTGTGGGCTGAGCATGGAGGCTGGAGCAGGACTTTCCACCCAAAGGATCACAGAGGAATTGAGTATCTGCCCAGGAAGAGGCTGCCAAGGATGGAGGAGCTGCCACCAAGACAGACTCTGTGCTGGATTAGGATCAAACCATGCAGCCCAAGAGCTGTCCCTGGGAAGTGCTGGAGGATCCTGAGTGCCTGGACAAGGCCTCAAGGAGCTCTCCACCTGTGGGGAAAAGCAGCACAAAGGCAGCAGGAGGAAAACATCAAAGAGCTCAACACAGCGTTTGAAGGAGGTTTCCCGTGGTGTTACTGCTGGTGCAAGATTGTCTGGAGGTGATGTGGGCCAAGAAAACTCCTGCTTGTTTTCTTAAGTTAGCAAAAGGCAGCAGGAAGCTTCCTGGTATCCTTGCCAGGTCTGCCCACTGCTGCCAGCCTCACAGAACCCTCACAGAGACCCAGGCTGCAGGAAGGAGCCAGGGAACTGGTCAGGAATTGATAACCTGGTGTCACACGTGCTCCTGGCCAGCTGGGTGGGTGCTGAGGCTCCCAGTGAGGCTGCAGACAGGTCACCCTTCCCTGTGACCCCTGCACAGCCTGCTGCATCCTGGGAAAGCCAAATAAACTCAGAGGGCAAGTGAGCTGTTCACTGCTTGGCCAAAAGGACTCTCAGAGCCTCTCCTTTCCAGGGATTTTGCCTTGAGCCCTCTCCCTGTGCAGCCTTCTGGATAAATCTTCTGGATTTATTTCCTGTTGGAGCCCTTCCCTGCTGTGGGGGTGGGCTCTTGTGTTAACAGCAGGGCAGATGCTTTTGGCTTCCTGCTATGCATGCACAGCCTAATTTCTAGGCAAATTGTGAGGGGAATTGTGAAATGCTGTGGTAAACAATCAGGCTCTTGAGCTAAAAAGGGACCTCTTATTGATGAACAAATGTTATCAGGCAGTGCTGTCCCCAGCTGGATTCAAAGAGCAGGAGAGCAGTGAGGAACACAAGGAAGGTGCCACAAAGGTGCTAAGGACAGCACTAAACACCCCTCAGGGCCATGGATCACCATGATCCACCAGCACTTGAGGAAGCTTTTAGCTGATGTTCCTGGGGCTGTGATGGCTAAAGGCGCTGGAAAAGGCCAGGGACACACACTCACTCCACACTGTTGGGTTCTGAAATTCCTGAGAGAGAACCTCCAGCTTCTCCCACAAAATTTTAGACATTATTTTTTGTTCTTTTCCAAGTCTCAAGAGGCACATGGGCAATCTGCAAGCATATAGTGGATCATAAGTACTCCAAAGTAAAAAGGCTACAGAGGCTGTCTGGCAGATAAAAATAGCCAAAATAGCCAACAAATCCATCTCTGCTTTGGAAATGCTGCACAGGGAGTGAAATCCCAAATGATCATGGACCCTATGAGCCACAACTCCGAAATCAGGAACAAAACCTACCCATGGATATGCTTCCAAAGGTTAAGCACAACATTCCCCAGAACAATTAGCAATCACAACACTGTGTTCTTTCCAATTACTGCCAGCCATGCCTGAGCCTCCCAGCAGGTAAAATGAGAGGGTTCAGCCTCGTAGTGTATAACACTGATTAGCTGAGAGCTCCCTAAGGGCTGTTGTGCACAGCAGGATGGGCACAGAGCAGAGAGCACGGCACCCTTTGGGTCACACCTGCACACACACACCCTTACAGACACACAGAGCACTAAACACACAGCAGAACTGAAAGAAGAGGAAACCACTCTGCTAAGATGGTGGGGGAAGGACTAGTGAAAGTGGGAAAATTAAGTTGCTTTGAAATGCGTAAATGAAAGGGGGCTGGGGGGTCTCTGGTTTGCCTTTGCCAGGTGCAGAACATCAGATTTTAAAGCCTGAAGGGCTTGTTTGGGATCTACAGGTGTCTGCAAGGGACTCACTCCTCTTTGAATTTCATAGAATCCTAGAATTATGGAGTGGTTGAGCTTGGAAGGGATTTTCAGAGTGATCTTCTTCTTGTCCGTGCCGTGGGGTTTCCCCTGGAAGGGCACCTCACCATTCTGGTGCCATGAACAATATGTGAGACATCCTCACAAGCAGTGTTGGATAATGTCACAGCACAGTAATACCCAACTCTTCAGGAGCAGGAGGATGAGATGGGAGCTGATGTTGGTGGTTTTGTTCAGCCTGACACCTCTGGTGTCCCTGCTCCAAGCCCCTGGACTCCTAACTCAGCCAGGTGAGGAGCAGAAGGCTCCCGGCCAGTGGAAGCAGTGTCAGTGCTCCAGGGCAGAACAGTTTAATAAAATGAAACAGAACTCCTTTAACTCCTCTCCATATGTAGGACAGGACAAGTTTTTCTAAGGAAATGGAACAGTTCAGTATTATTTGTGACAAATTATCTGTGGGGAAAAAATATAATTTCTCAGTCAGCTTTCTTGCTGAATGCCTCTGCCTGGTAGCCAGCTGTCTGCCAGATTTTGCTAACATCACCAAATCTAAAATTATAGTTGTGGGACAGCTTTTCTGCCTGCCTGCAGTTCTTAGGACTTGTCCAACTAGATTTGTACAGTGGCTTATCCTGTCTAATGTCCTGTCTAGATAGTCAAAGCAAAGTGCTTTGGATGGTTGGCTTTGGCCTCTATTTCCTTATTTCTTTCTACCCAGTCCTTCCTCTCTTTCTTCTTCTGTGTCTTTCATTGTCTGAAACCTCTCTCATTTGCCATTTTCTTTTTTCTGTCACAATCTCCACTGCTAAATCATTCTGTCTTTTCCATCTCTCAGACCCCCTGAAATCAATAACCATATTCATTCTGCATTAATATGGGATGATCCGTATGATTCAAATTCAGAGCCCCTTCTCCAACCCCCTTATGTAGGATGAGACCCTGGTAACAGGAAGGGGCAGGGGCCATTTGGAAATGGGGAATGAGTTTCATTTCAGGTCTGCACAAGGACATTCAGAGCCACTGCTGCTTGGCATAATTGTTGGACGTCCCTGCAGAAAAAGCCCAGGGACAGACTGGGCCAGGGGTGATTTCATGGCACTGTGGCTCATTACAATGATAGATGCTTTGCTTGCAATGTGAAAAATGCAATCCTTGAGATATCTTAGCTCTGACTTTCTCCAGGGCAATAATAGACCTGTGGCTGCAAGCGGTTTATTTTGTAAAGAACAGAGACTAAATACACAGTCTTTCAATTTGTTGTTTTCCAGATACTACTGAAGCTTAATGAATAAATAAGTACAAAATTAAAGGCTCATTACCCACCCCAAAAAGTCCCTGCCATTTGTTAAACCTTTCAGAGAAAGCCAGGAATATGGAGAAGTGCCCATTAGGAGGATAAACATATCACAGATCTGAATGTCAAATCAAATTGAGCAAAAATTAATTAACTGGGTGAGCATTAGAAGGGAGAGTCTGGTGTCTGCAGACACTGTTTACCTGTCTGCACTTTCTGAGCTGGCTCAGGCAGCACTGGGGGAATCGATGTGTGCCAGCTGCAAACCTCACAGCTCACTTCCGTGGATGGAACCTGTTCTTCATTTCAGAAATCACTTTTCTTCCATCTTGGAAGAAATTGTCTGTAAATGGGCTTCTCCCTGGTGCCAGATGCTCTGAGATCTGAAACTTCTCTCAAGATGGGGACTTATTAACCCAAAGGTGGCCCTGAAATTGCTGTCCAGATAATTTGAGGGGGTTTTGGACCAGGCCCCCTGTGCCAGCTGGTGTGTGACTACAGCTTGGCTTACAAATGATGCCCTGAAACTGAGCTATCTGTAGCTGAGAGTTAATCCCCTCAAAATCAATAATTCCTTCTCCCTGAAGCTGTTGTTTTGGTGATGGACGGCTGGCAAGCAAGACTCAACTTTTTGAAATCATCCTTTTTTCTCCCCTGAAACAAGACTTTCTATTATTATACCAGCTGATAAAACAACTGTAATCAACTCTTTTCTGCTCCATAAAATAGTTACTGCTAATTGCTAATTATTGGGAATCAGCTTCCTAGCATATCTGGAAGCATTATAGTGCCTGGGTGTTAACAATAATCACTGCTTTCGCAAGAGCCACCATTCACTTGCAGGGGTTACATGTGGCCTAGCCAGGAGTTTTTAACTGACACGAGCCAAAAAAACTCTTGGAGAGGGAGTTTGGTGATTGGTCAGATATTAATACACAAACACATTTTTATTTGTGTTTGCATATGCAGCTCTTCACAGCAAATTAAAATTCAAGCCGCTGCACCCAGCCGCTGCTCGCTGGCCATTTGCATACAAACCCACTTGATTTGGGCAGACAATCACAGTAATTGCACGGGCAAGGGGCTGCTGCCTCGTGCTTGCATCATGCAAAAGGAGTTTCTGGGCATTAGGAAGTGCCAGCAAGCAGGATAATGCAAACTCTCTGGAAAGTTATGTCTGTGAGATGTTTCCAAGCTTCCTTTGATAGGATGTCTCTGCTTCTGGGAAAGGAATTAATAAGGATCAAACAAAAGTGACCCAACTACAGAACAATATAATTTTTCTTACTGGGAAAGCTCACTTTATAATCTTTGCATAACAACTACTGTCAGTGCAGAGGGGAAAATCAGCTACATGGACAATGACCTGTCAGAACTGGTAAAACAGTGAAGTGTTCCATAGGATAACAGAATAGTTTGGGTCAGAAGGGACCTGTAAAGGCCATGTAGTTCCAGTCCCCTGCAATGAGCAGGGACACCCTCAGCTGTCCCAGGCTGCTCAGAGCACCAGTCCCATGACAGCAGGCAGCACAAGCTGGTGTCACCTGGGCATGCAGGTAACAGCAGCAGCAGGGGTGACACAGCAGGTGTGCAGGACCCCAAGGACACAGATCCCACCTTTTCTATCCCAGGCTGTCCTCGGGAATAGTGGGAAATGGGAAAGATTGGGAAAGAACTGACCAGAACATTGACCCAAAATTAATTGGGCTGAGAGCAAACTTCACTGGGAGGTCAAACAAGGACTTTTTTTGGTGCTCCTTCACCTCCCTTTCCTTGGTATTTCCTAAGGTCGCTAAATATCTGGAAGTCCTAGAACTCATTTATAATATCAAGCCTACTTTGGCAGTCCCCAGAAAGACTGGAATTACCAGACTCAGCTGGAATTATCAGATGCTTACCCAGACCAAGAGAAAGCCTCATGTAAAGATTTGTTTCCAGGAGCAGGAGGGCTGTCAGTGAGTCTGCTTTACCCATCTCTGGATCAGGACTGGTTTATGGGTGTTAGAGTGCCTGGAGCTTTTCCAAACCTAATTCAGAGGTGATACCTAGGTTTGTTATTGAGAATAGACAGTTGCCAGCTGGTTTTCCCCTGCTTCACTTCTATAAATAATGCTTAGGTGGCTTTTCAGTTCATTTCCTTCTTAGCCACTCCTATTTCCCCATTCAGCTATTCAACTTTCCCTTTTCTGTCAAACTTTGCTTCCACTCTTCATATAAACCCCATTGAAAGAAAGCCCTTTCCTTTCCACACCTGTACGATGTGGTATATAATGCTGTTTCTTTTTATTTTTCATTATTTTGCAAATATCTTCAGTAAAACATCACCTTAAACAAGTCTCAACAACAGCCTGAAGGTTCTCTGAGCATTGGCTTGGATTTTTTTCTCCCTTTATTACACCTATAAAATAATATGTGGTAATAACCAAGGTGCAAGTAACCCACTTCCAAAATGTACTCTGCTTTATGGCCTAAAAGCCCCATTAATTCTGCTTCATAATTCCCCCAAAGGAGAAACAGAAAATGTTCATTACAAGCAGAACAAAGGAAAATCCATCCCTTTTCATTTGAGGGAATTAATACAAACTACAGAGAAGTCTTAACTCTGGGAAGTGAGTTGTGGAAGATCTCTTCATCAGTGGGGAAGGGCATTTAATCCCACTCAGTCATGAATTACATGGGAAAATAAACTTGTAACTCTTTTGTTCTGATCTGCCCTGAATAACAATGGGTACAAAGAAGCAACATAATAAACTTAAGTTGGACTGAATCTCCCTTTATACGTAAAGGCTTTTTGCAATAATTGGGTTAATTTACCAAAGTAGAAACTGTGGAAAAATAGAGCTCAAGAAGGAAGTTATTAATGTGATGCTTTTTTGTTTCTTCTAGTTTGGCAAACATTTTTGATGTAGAAATAGAAATATATTTTTAAAAAATTATTTCTTTAAAAATTGTTATTTTTCCCTCTTGGACTCCTAAAAATAAATCTGGCACAGATTTTTCAAAGTTTAAAAAGGCTTCAGTAATGGAGAAAAGAAAAACACACCACAGTTTCTAACTTGAAGGGCTCTCAGCTGATCCAAAACCTTTGCAATTTAGGGTCTATTTTCTGATTTTTCACAAAAAAAAAGATTATGGTTATATCATTAACTCTTTCTCTCCCTATCCCTGCCAAAAAAAATCACCTAGAATTTCCAACTATATTCTTCAGTTTGGCCTGAAATAAATTTTATTTCAACAAATTTTTTTGTTTTATTTTTTACTGTGGACACTCTCTTGTCCTGCCTCCAGAGCAGCTCATGTCAAATTCCACAGCTTATGAAGATTTTTCAAAAGTGAAGATGACCTCCACCTCCCTTGAAGAGTGAGCCCAGGATCACTGGGGACCGGGGTCCAATTTCCAGAGACCAATTTCCATCCAGAGATGAAATCCTGTTGTGAATCACCCACATCTTAAATTGGACTGAGCCCAAACTTCAGCTGGAAATTTAATGAATTCTGAGAACTCCCTGCAGCTGTAAACACAAGTCAGCCATCGATCTGTGTTGTCTTCTTTATTTTCTATTTGTTCTGGCCTGAGAGAGCCTGTGTGACTCGTGGGGTTGAGTCCAATCAGCAGAGTTAGTCCCTGAACCTGCTCCTGTGGGCTCCACAGCCTCTGCCAGGGTTTAACTTCCTCGTGACTGACAACTGAGAGAGGTGTCAGCAGACAAAAGCTCCCCTTGGCATGGGATGGCTAAGAGATTTCTGTGGTGTGTAAAACATCTCAAATAAGTGAGGAAATATACCCCAAGCACTTGCCCTGCCCAGGTACACCAGGTGATGGCTCAGGAGGTCTCAGCTGGCAAATCCAACCTGCCCAGTGATCTCTTTGTAGTGCCCCCCATGCCAGCTGTCTCCAGCAAGTTCAAATGAGATAGCCCAAATAAAAAAAAAACAAAAAAAACTTTCTGAAATCATCACTTTCTTTAAAACTTTTAACAAGTTCAGCCTCACAGACTGCTAAAGGGTGATTAATCAAACTCTTGGTAGTGCTACATCTGAGCTTCTGAGTGTTGTACAGATGTAGAGGAATCATTGGCTAGACAGTATTTATAACTGATCCTGAGGCTCATAAATCACCACACAATAAATCCTGAGTTAAGAGCACCACAAAAATGTCCAGGAGCTAAGCAACCAAATAATCATAATAATTAATACTGATCTTGTATAAAAAGCTCTTTTTCACTAATAGATTTCAAAGCATTTGACAAAGTATGTGATTACAGACCTGGTCAGCATAATTTCATCTAAATTGTGTTCCACTGGGAAATGATGCCTCAATAAACCTGAGATGTCTCATTGTGTGTTGCCCCTTCTTTCAGTACGTGAAATGTCCTATAAAACTAGAATGATTTAAAAACACCTTTGTTTTTCATCTGAGCCATAAGCTGTGTTTGAAATGGAATTTCCAGAAATAGTGAGGAGGAGAGGAGAGGGGCAGGGAGGAATTTATAGTTTACAGAAAATCTTGCATGTAGACGAGTATAGTTCCAAACCAAAACATTTCTTAAACATTAACCACAAAAGTATCAGGCAACCATTCCAGCATCTCTCAGTGAAACAGGGGCAGATCAAGAGCAAAGTCCATGTCCTGCCTGTCCTTGACCTCCAAAGCACCTCGAGACATCTGAGTTCACTCTTCCCTCACACTGATGCCCTCACTGCACCTTGGCATCTGTGGGTGCTTGGTGAAGGGGGTGTCCTTTGGCAAATCACTCCCAATTATATTCCACAAAAGCTTAAGAGATATTGGTGCCTGTTAATGAAATCAAAGGCTCCTAAAAGCCCTTTGTGCCCTGGGGTTATGCATTTATAAATTACAGAGGTTTTGCTGCACGTTCCATCTCACCCTGCAGGAGCCAGCCCTGTGCTAAACATTGCTGTGCAGGCCACAGATAGCTGCCCCATGTATTGCCTAAAAGACACTTGTTAATCAGTTAGAGAAACCAGTTGCAAAATACTTTGAGCCCGCTGGATAAAAGTGATTATGGGATTATTAAATGGATTAAGTTCTATCGATAACTGGTTGTCAGCCAGAAGAGTTAAAGTCCTAATCAGTTAGAGAGAAAAAACATGCCAGTCACTTTACATTTGTGTTCACCTTGAACTTATCTGTAACTTCCACTTGTTTCAGTCATGTTTCTATGGCAACCAGAGTAATTGACATTAATTACCATATTTTGTCTGTGGTTATTTTGTGCTAAATTTAATTTTTTAATTGCTTTGAATAATGTGAGACCAGAGCAACTGTTTTTCATTCTGCTTCTGGTAAGGTTTTGAGGACATCAGGATGCATTTCCCTTCTCCCCACCATAACGCTTGTGGGGTCCATGTGCATATAAAGGGGTCCCAGTGCCCAGGGTTGGTTTAACTGGGAGAGGATGAGGTTTCAGGGGGTTTAGGTCACAGCAGCAAAAGGGAGGGAGGCCAAGAGACACAAGGGGTGTAAATTCCAACAACACTGGATATAAGGAAGAGAAATTACCTCCATGGGGGCAGTCAAACACTGAAGCAAGAGAGGTGGTCTCAGTCCCTGGGAATGTTCAAGAACAAACAGGTCAAGTCCTGGACTTCCTGCCCTGCCCTTACTGTTGACCTTGCTTTGAGTAAGAGGTTGAGCTGGACAATTCTGTGCTGACTTCCCACCTTAACTTCCCTATGACCCCGTGTTCCTGTGCTGCTGCCATTATTTATTTCTTTCGTTATTTTTGGGTAATCATAAAAATGGTGAATACACAGCATCTTATAAGGTGTAGCAAGATTTATACTCTGCCTGAGGAGCTTCTCTTCTGTTTTTTCCTTATTCACTACAGGCATTTCAGTGCTATCCCTGTCAAAATTCATGGCTCCATGGTATATGCCCTCACATCTGAGATTTTGACTCCAAATCCCTAAAGGTGTTTAACACACTAACCCCCACTGAAAACAGTGCTCAGCCATGTTAGGAAATGTCATCCTAGAGGGAGCACACAACTCTAAAATATGATTTTTTTTTTAAATAGTTAATATGGGCCATAAAACAAGGTTAGTTGATGACATAGCTGCTGTCAGGCTGGAGGGGGGGGGGGGAATAATGAATTAATTCTTACAGCAAACATTGAATTTTTGCATAAGCATGAAAATGTCAAAGCTCCTCTAACAGCAATGAATGGGGCTGTGTTAAGCTCTCTGGGAAAAGATACTGAAAATCTTGCCAGGGCATTACAGTCCTACAAGTTGCAGGTCCAAAATATAGTTAAAAATCATTGTTTTATAATATCAGCTAATACTTAGAATTGGACTTATTCTAAGGTTGGAAAGAGACTTTTTACTGTTTATAAGTGCATCAGGCAAAAGGAATTATCTTGGACAAGAATAGGATGTGACAGAAATACGTAGAGAAATGTAACAGCTCACCAAAAGCATCAAAAGGCCATAACATTTGCAAAACTAAACAACAAATGCAATAATAATTAATCTGGAAAACATGTGAAGATATTGCCCACTTACTTCTGATGCCCCATCTGTGTTGGTTTTGAGGAAAGGCTGAGAGAACTGGGATTGTTCAGCCTGGAGAAGAGAAGCTTTGGGATGACCTAGTTGTGGCCTTCCAGTGCCTGAAGGCAGCAGAGAAGAAAGATGGAGAGAGACAATTTTAGCTCAGAAAACCAGATTTATGCAACTGGAGCCCCCATGGAGATCATAGGTGACCTTACCAGAAACACTGGATAAGAACAGACCTTGCATGGAGGACAAATAGTCCAGCCTTTCCTTTGCTTAGTGCTTCTGATAAAATGTTCCTGCAATTCTAAACTGGTAGAGATTATAAATCCCGAGTTTTAGAAAGGAAGGCAGCTGGGGAAGGCAGGGTGGAAACTGCTCAGGGTATGAGACAAGCTTCACAAGGGACAGCAAGAGGGCCCAACGTGTTAAAAAAACAAGATTTAAGTGATGCTATTTTGTGCATTCTTGGCAAGTTTTCAGAGTATTTAGATGAGCTATATTCAGATTTGGTACTCATTTAGACTATTTTAAAGAAGCAACAATTTTCCATGGCTGAGCTTGTGCAGTGATTCACGAGAGATCTGCAGCCCAAGGAGGAGAGGTACTGAAAGGTGGTCTTGCATCTCAGGCCTTCCACTGCTATGCTTTCAGAGAGTAATAGATTTGTTTGTAAGTCTTCACCAGCATTTTCAGAGTTGTGTGGTTGCCTGGATAGCTATATGGACCTGGAGATCTTCTTGGAGTGGTGCCCCTGAATTGCAAAAAAACATGGGAGAGAAGGGGAGGAAGGCAGAGAAAAGAAGAGTCTAACTGAGACTGTTTTCAGACAGTGACCTGGAGCTGTTTCCTGACCATCAGCCTTGCTTGCAGCCTCCTCTGCTGTTTTATCCCCCTGCTTGGAGACAGCCTTTCTGATCCTCTCAGTGAAGGGGGCAACAAACCCCTAAATGCCCCCCCAGCAGGGTGTGTTCAGAGGCCCCATCCCTGTGTGTGAGAGCAGGCAGAGATGGGGGGAGCAGGGCTGGCTGATGGCTACCAGGAGGGATGAACATGACAGGGATAATGTACTGCACAGAACCTCTGAACGCCTTCCCTTAACGAACAAATACGGCTATTAAAAAAATACATTTCATAATAACAATTCAGCTCTGCAGTCAGGTTCTGCAGTGGCTGAGTGATGCTTTATTAGCTCAGACATTGCTGCGTAGAGAGCACTTGCAGTCTTTGCCCTTACACTTAATAACTCACTAAGCATGAATGGGTTCAGTAATTCATTCCTTGTCTTGTGTGACTGCTCAGAAACCTCATTGGGTTGGAATTTATGGCTTGCTCTTGCAAGACTTGTGAGCACCTCCTGCAGGTCTGTGACAGCCCCGTGCCCCTGCCAACCTGAGCCCAGAGCTGAGGGAGCCGAGCACCACCGGGGCCAGCAGCTCCTCCTCAGCTGTGTGGGACAGGAGGAGCACATTTGCATCTGGCTTTTGTAAGAATTTGGTGCTGGCTGCTCCCTGACCTTGCACTTTGGTCCTCTGTGACTTCTGGGCAATCATCTTTTTGTGTCACTTATCATACAATTAAGTGTTTTGTGATGCTGGAGAACAAGTACATTTTGACCTTACAAAGACAAGAAAGGAAATCTTAGTCAGCTAAGGGAAATAGAGGATGCACTTGGAGGTAATTATTGAAATTTGCTTCCTGAAGAATTCTTTGATGGACTCCTGGACTCACGGAAAGTAGAACTGCCTGAGCTGGGGTTTGGCAGTTCTTGCTCTGTGTTTTGAAGCTGTGTTGTCCAGCAAAGTGGGGCCAGATTGACCATTTCTGATGGCTGTAAGGCAGAATCATGAAGGGAGGGAAACAAAAACTATAAAAACCCTCTATGGCTTAATGAATGTGTAGTGTAATACAAGCTAATAGCACAACTGAGGGCATGACAGGAGCAATAAACAGGTCCATAAATCAGAGTGTGTCTGAAGTTCTCCCCTCCATGGTGGGACAGCAGTGCTGTACAGAGGAGGATCAACTCCTCAGCACTGTCAGCTAAAATGCAGACTTTTAATGGCAAAACCCTCGATTACTGGCAAATATTGCCCTTGCAAAGCTGCCTGAGACAAGCAAAAGACACAGCAGTAAGCAGCCAACAGGTTCTGCCAGAGTTACTGATACATCCCGTGCTCAGAGTTGTCACTCAGCACTGGGAGACCCCAGCCCTGGCTAAGAACAGATGTGGGCAAATGAGCAGCCTTGAAGGGAAACTCCAGATCCTCCCATATCAACACAAGGCAATTAACATTTCCTGAGGGTTTTTTGTGCTGTCCTCTTTACTGTTTTTAAAGATAGGAACACTGAGTTGAGTGACAGATTCTTCCTTCCTTCTCCAGATCCTGCTGCTCTTTCCTTGCAGTAATCTCCAATATTGGCATTTTCAAAGAGACTGAGGAAGTGAGAGACCCAAAAGGGACATAAACATCCAGTGCCCTTGGGAAAGCCCAGACTAGACTGTCTAAGAACATGAAAGCAGAGCCCCAAACCTGTGAGGCAGAGACATGCTGGGTGGAAACAAAGAGAGATGGAGCAACGTGATTTATTCAAGGTCATTCACAATGTCAGATGCAGAGCTGGGAAACAGCCCTTGTATCACCAACCTCCCTGTTAGGATTTCAAACACTGAGTGATCCTTCCTCTCCCTCAAAACACAGAGAGTCTGTTTCTTCACTCACACAAGCTCGGTGTAAATCAGGAGCAAACACCTCACAAGTCCCCAGAGTTATTTCATGAGCGAGCGGGGAGTTGGGCTGTGCCTAATGCTCAGATTCTCCAGGGATTTCAGCAGGAGTCAGATGCCTAAGTACCTTTGTGAATTAAATCTTGAGTGTCTTCATTCATTAATGAAGAAAAAGCAGGGAAAAGCACAGCTGTAATTAGAGCAAAAGGAATGCCAGGGAGTAGCTGCATGAATAGTCTCTGATATTAAAAAGGATTGGCTCCAAGCTTACTGGTGCTCATTGGCATGAAAGAGAGTTCTGCTCACTGGAGCATGCAGCAGTGCTCTGTAAATATGAGAACCAACATATTCAGTCCTGCAGCCATTTGGAGGGTGAACATTTCAAACTGGAAAGCGTGAGAGGAAAGCCAAGTGTCCATGCTCTGGGAGAGCACATGCAGTGGCAATGTCCACTTCAAGGGTCACCCTCCCATGGCAGGGAACAGACAACTCATCCACCATGTGTGAATGACCCCAGGGTTTTAAATTCTAAATGTTTAGGACTCACATGTGATGCTTAGGACTCACATTCTGCCCACGTGCAATGGAAGAGTCTGCATAAAGCAGAGCAGACAGGAAAGAGGTGAGAAGTTTATGGGTGGGAGGAAAGCACAGTTGTTGAAAATTGCTCATGGTGAGAGTGCAAAGCAAAGTCTGCAGCTCCTCTCATCCATATCTGGAGCGAAAGAACTTTCAAGCCAAAGAACTCCAAGAGACCAGACCTTGTCTGAAGATTTTTTGCACACCCTCTTCCTTGGCCATGGTCCTTGTAACAGGCAACCCTTGGACTTCCTGGGCAATGATTTCCAACATGATGATTGTGTGCAGCAGACCCCCTCACCACCTGAAAGGTGTTGGGGAATCACGTCCTGCCAGCTCACATCTAATCAGCTTTGCCTGTTTGGGAAACCATAATGAAATACATTTTGGGTCAGACCACCTCTGTGGCTGTGGGCATAGTGCTGGTTGACGCCTTCTATTTGCTCTCAGAGCCAGCTTTGTGCACACACACCAGTGCTGACAAGCTGAAGTGCTCTGGCAATTTTGGGGAGATGAAGAGCAAGAAATTAGGCACCCAAGGGGCTTCATCAGGCAAGAGCTTTGCTACGTGTAAAGGATGTGGGAGCAGGATGATTTGACCTGGACTCAGAAAGGATGAATATTTTTATTTGTGTATATTTATTTGTGAGATGGCCTGAGACTGAATGTTAAGATTATTTTGAGTAATGTCTCTGATACCTTAACCCTGGCAATGGAGATTAATTATTTGTAAACTTACTGTGATCTTAGTTGGATAATCTGATTAAGATGTTTGTTAAATTGGTTAAATGACAATCACATGGCACAACTTTATATATAAATCAGATGGCTTCAGTAAAACTTGTTCAGGAGGTTTTTTTCATCTGTCTCAGGAGAGTACCAGCCTTGCTGGAGCTGGTGTGGGTGCAAAAGAGTCACCCCTGCCAGCAGGACCAGGACTTGGGTGTTTGTTGGGCACAGCTGGGATGAGGAACAGCTTTCCTCTGAACCTCTGACAGAGTGGAATAGCCAACTGAACCTTTGAAATCCCAGTCCTTGTTTGCACATGAAGTAGCAATAGCAGTGCACAATGGTAAAAACTGAGTAGGAACAAATTCTCTAAATTTAGTGTAATTACTTAATTTGATCTTTGAAACTAATAATAAGCAATGCTAATTTCGCTTCCTGTTATCTTCTGAATAGAAACTGTGAATTTCTGAGGGAATTGGAATCTGCCTGGTGAGATCTAAATTTAGCTCAAGTAACAAGTGGCAGCCCCCATCTAATCCAACTTTAATCTGACACCTAATCCTTGCATTTGTGCAAAAATTAACACCTTCTGCTGAATTCCCTTCTGCCAATGTGCGTGGGATTGTTTGGGCACTCGAGGCTCCCAGGTACAAGCCTAATTTGTGGATGAAATAGATAATTTTATAAATATTCTGGGCGAGAGCATCTGTTTTATAAACCTGTCACCAGGAAAACTTTTACAGCTTTTTAACCCGTGGTTTGAGAGATTCAAGCAGCGCCTCTATAAACCTCACTCCATTAGCTGGAAATTGTGGGTTTTTGCCATGGTAGACAAAGACAAGTGACCTCACAGACACAGCAGACATCCTGGGCAGGGTACACGGAGCAGAGCAGCTGGATGCACAGAGGGGTGAGAGCCGGTTCTGCTGCCTCCCACCGAGCCCGTGTCCCTGTGGAGGAAGCAGCAGCAGTTTGTCCCACTGTGATGGCCCCTGGCCAGTGTTTGGGGACAGCAGGGGCCGTGTCTGCCCTGCCATCCCCGGGGGCACTGCGAGCTGGCACAGGCTGAGGTGCAGACAGCAAGGGCTCCACTTTTGTCGTTCAGATTTTAGCCCTGTCCACTGCAGAGTAAGTGGCTGATGAGGGTGACAGAGGAGCAGGGATGACTTAGCATCCCTAAGTATTTGCACAGAAACACAAAGCAACCAGCCCTGCTTACAGACAAAAAGGTTAACTCCTCCACTCCCCAAAAATGTTAAAAATATAATAGAGTATAAATACATGCCTTGGAGTAGAGTGGGTTTTTTCCCCTCTTGCCTATGCAGTAGATTATAGTTAATTAAACCTCCGCTCACATAAACAGAACAAGAAACGATGTAAAAGTAATGAGCTGACAACATGGTCTGTGTTATGCTGGGCTACTAAGAGAATTTAATTTGGAGAAGAATTATGCACAGGCTGAAAGACAGTCCATTAAACTGAGCCAACTGTCTGGAAAGAGATAGAACAAAAAATAGAAGTGTTCTGCCTCTTGTGAAACAAATACCAGACTGCACCATCCCCTTACTTTGAGGCTGGCAGGGCTACATAGCCAGGTGATCACAAGTCCCTCCATGGGGTCAAAGACAAATTCTAGACAAACACTGGTAATACTGACTGTGACAAAGCCCATTTTACTTAAGCCTCTGGGGGATGATGTTGATGAGAGCTGAGAAATTAAAGGATCTGTTACCTTCAATTTTGACAAAAATAATTTTGAGTAGAATGAAACTTTTGTCTAAGCAATTTTAAGAAAAAAAATCTACAACTACTGTTCATTTAGGATTTAATAAAGCTTTACATATAACCTCTTCTCCAGCCACTCCTAAGGGGAAGAATTATTTATAAGTTAAAAATATTTAAATTATTTATAAGAGGGGCCACCTCAGTTTAGCTCCAATGTACAATGCTCATTTGTTGACTGTTTATCTTTGCGATTAAAATAAACATTACTTAATGTCAGAAGCAAAAAATAAAAGTACACTACAAACAGGGTTATTTTCTCCTCAGTAGCCTTGAAGACATTCACCTTAAAGAGCTTTTCATCATTTATTCCAGCATTGCCTCTGAACAGGTTCATTGATTTCAGGGCAGGCACTTTAGGTGCACTGAAGTAAGTGAAAAAATTGAGTTATTTTCATTTGTCCCTATTGCTTTGTTCAGCACTTTTGCCTCTCTGTGTTTGTGGAAAACTTCAGCAGGTGCAGGCTGCAGCTTTGTATCAGCACTCAGAAAGGAGGGAAGACTGAAAAGAAAATGTGAGGGAACATTTCAATTTGCCTTGTTTTTGCCAGCTGGCCAGGTGCCGAAGGAAAGCATCAGGGGAGAGCACAGCACTGGGCTGGTGAATGGAGAACTTCTATCTGCTCCCCTGCACATCCCTCGGCCTTTGTTTGCCGCCCCTTTGGGTGGGCAGCAGTGATTACCACTGCAGGAGCATTATCTCCCTGCTTCCAAAGGGATGAAATCTGGCAGAGTCCATTTGGTTTGAATATTGACAATAATCTTTCTTTTCCAAGAACCACAAAGGCCCTTAAAAGAAATACCAAAGCCAAGCAAAACAAAACTGTCGACATTTCAACTGAGATCCTCAGAGAAGTTGGGCTCTCACTCAGCAAAACATCTACAGCACAGGCAGAAAGGGCTGCTGGAAGTGCTGCCCCACCAGCTCACAGATGCTCTTTGCTCCCCCAGCTGCACGTAGCAGGTTTGGGGACACAGCTGCCACAGCACCCTGGGCTGTCACTGCACCCAGCTCTGCCAGCAGCACTGGCTCCAGCCAGCTCTCCCAGTTTCTCAAATAAATAAACCTCAGTGGTGTCTGGGCATTTGGGACTGACCCTTGTAGGACAGCAGGTGCCTGGATGTTGGAGGGGTGTGTAGTAATTACATATCCTCTGAAAAGAGAGAGACATGGTTCTCCCAGGAAAATCCTGGGAAGCTGCGTGGAAGCTGGGAGAAACTTAGAGGAAAGAATTCAAACAATTATTATCTCTCTTTCTGTAACCACTGTTTATAGATACGGTTCTCCAAAGTGTACTATTCATAGCTCACCAATAGTGTGAGAGAAGATTCCTAAAGGCCAATAGTTCTTAAGTATGTCCACCATTGTTTTATAAGAACTGTAGATTTCTGATAATAAAGTGTCTTTTCATGTCTTCTGATGCTGGAGTTTCTGTATCACCTTTAGCTGTCCCCGATACCCCTCTGGTGACAGGGGTGTGCCCTTCACCACAGGGGCTCTGGGGAAGGATGTGGGGCTGCAGCAAAGGAGGCTGAGTGTGGCTGTGTGAGGGACCAAGGGACACGTGGCAGATCTCCAAGGGTTTTTCTCTCCTTCTGGGCATACTCTGCCAGCCTCAGAGAAGTTGGGTGCTTGTCCAGTGAGCTACACTCCTCTGCCCACCACATCCAGGGCCAAGGAAACAAAGCTGAGAGATGTGAATGACTTTTCTTGTGGGATTGGACCTTATTTCAGCCTCTTGAGTTTGCAAATAAGCTAATTCCAGTGAGATGGAGACCAGCTGTGTGAAAGGAATTTGTTAAGCCACATCCATGAACATGTTCACACACTTGCAGACTTTCTGGAAACTGAGCTGGGATTGGTCAGCTCTTGGATATAACCTGGCAAATCTACTCTACTCTACTCTACTCTGCTCTACTCTACTCTACATTAAAGGTGCTATAGGAAGAAGCTGACTTAGCTCCCCAGCCCTGAAAGCACTCCCTCAAAGCCAGATGTCTTTTGCCCATTTCTTTAGACACTCCTTAGCCCCTTTTCCCATCCATCTCAGAAGTCTTCCTGTCCACATCATTCCTGTGTTTTGTCTCCATTCAGGGTGCATGGCCAAGACTTGGCTCCTTCCAACACCCCTTTTTTACAGTCCTACCTTAAAATAAGCTCAGGGTTTCTTTACATCTGGGTGTGCTGAACTACAAAGTGATGGTGTTGCAATGGACCTGCAGCCCTTGAGCTGCTGGGTCCACAGTGTTGCATATCTCTACCTAAGGGAGACTGAAAACAAAAAAAAAAAATTCTTTTCTGTAGTTATTTTAACAAAATCCATGCTCAGAGAGATCCTGCAAAAATGACATGTCCCATGCTGCTGCTGCTAACTGGAAACCAGTTGGAAATTCTTGCCAACAAACACTGATTTGCAGCTGACCTCTGAGCATGATCTGAACCCTTCTGGGAGTTTTGTTCCCACTCTGTGTGTCTGGGCTCCCACGATTGCTGCTCAGGTGCTGGCACTCTCTCCAGCTGTTGGACATCCATTAGATCCTGAGCTTGCCTGGCATTGTCTTGTTGTTATTAGTGGGGGATTAGAAGTTTAAGGCCTCAGAGCTTAATGGCCTCCACAGGTGGAGAGCGTGGCACTGGCTGTGAAAATGACAAAAATCAATAGCTAATCCAGTGCAGTCAGTCAACCTTTTCAAAGCCTCATCCCTATTGATTTCCAGGAGCTGCTCTTCCTGTCCCTTGACGTAATCAGTCTGTTTGCTCAGCAGACAGACTCGCTCTCTTCCATTCTCCCCCTCACTTTTTTAGGCTTTTTACACTTAGAAATGGATTACTTAGATCCCCCCAGCTTTTCATCTCTTAGCTGTTGTCAGAGGAATGATTAAAGGGGAGGCAGACTGGGCAACCATCTCTGACAAATCAAGGGAGAGTTGACCCACAGTGTGATGGATGTTTCAGGGAAGGAGCAGGCAGGCTTTAACGTGGGAGAAATGGAAAACATCTGGTCAGGTTAGATAGTTACAATTCAGGTGGTGAACACAGGAAAAAAAAGATCACTCCCATCTCCTTTCCCCATCACTTTGAAGATGCATCAGAGTCACCATACTGACAGGATGTGGCTCTGTATGAAATTAGGGATTGAGTTGCAATACCTTGGAGGAACATTTCCTCTTGCAGAGGGGATAACAGGCTTTTTCCTTCACCCACACTGCTCTGGCTGTTTGAAACACAAATTTCTGGGGCATCCAGACACCTTTTAAAAAACCACCAATATAAGGAGAGCTGCTGCTAGAACCCAGTGCAGTGGTGCTGGGCTGGGTCACCCCTGGGCAGAATGCTGCAGCCTGCTCTGGATGTGTGACTTGCCCAGTGCTGTGCATCCATACCTCAACATCACCCATCCCCAAAACACAAAGCCACCAAGAAAGCAGAAAGGCAGACAGGAAACTTTGGCCACAGGCTCAGAGCAGGCTGTGCAAGGGATAGTCCAGTCTTTCCAGATTGACTCATGGCCATCCGCTGCTCTTAAATAAGACTCAGTTCATGGCAAACTGAGTGTGTTTGAGATAAAAACACCAGTTAACAGGTGTGCTTTGTGATACTTTAAACCATCTCTAAGAGCTGAACTGACCTAAAAGGTAATAAGAAAATAAACATATTTTGTATTGGCAAGTTAAAAAAAAAAAACTCCACAACTGTGATGGCCGTGCAGATGCTGAGCCATGTGGGCATCTGCACAGGATGGATTAGCAGTGTGAGAGTGCTCTAAAGACACTGAAAAATGCTGCAAAATACATGGGGGAGCCTTTCCCTGCCCATGGCCCTGCTGTCTGTGCCCACTGCCCTGGCAGAGAGGGACAGTGCAGTCACACAGGGCTGCAGCAGCCACACCTCAGAGCAAGACCCCAGGTGGGAAGCAATCCCTTGCCCCAAACTTGCAGACCAAGCACAGAAGGGAGACCAGAAAGGCAAAGCAGGTTACCTGGGACTTCCCAGCAGCTTCCCCAGCCCTGGAGTCAGAGCAGAGCAGGCTGATGATTGAGCTGGGTGGGTGCTGTCCTTTCAGCCTTGTTCACTGCTCCGAGCTGACCTGGCACTGTTAGCATAGGGAGATAAGGAAGCATAATTTGCTGTAATGTTTTTCTCCCCAGGCTGTTTTGTCGTGCCTCAAACACAGCAGATTAATTTTGCCTGTCAAATCCAGTTACATTTTATTCCATCTCCTGTAGCTGGGATCAGAGGGCAGACATTTATCAGGCGAGCAATTGAATTACCAAATTGCATTCCTAAACCGACTGAACAAAAAAGCCCCTTTGTGACTCTTTTCTTGAGGGGGAAACCCAAACACCCAGTATTTTTCCTTGGGAGTTGTACTGAAACATCTGCTGTCATTAGACCCACCAGAACGACTCCAGGAAACAGCAGCTATGGAGGAACAAGATCTGCTCAGCAGAGGCCCATTTCTGAACAAAACTCTTAATGTTGTTTCCTCTGACAGAAATTCTGCCATCTACAAAAACAAATCCTTTCCTGAGCTACAGCTTTCAGCAGCAAAATCACCTCTGAGCCTGTTGGTTCCTTTTGCCCCAGGCTAGCACCCTGTCCAGCACAACAGGCTGTGGGGTTTGTGCAGTTTTATTTCCAAATTATCACCGTGCTGCACCACAGCCAGGCCCAGGCTCCTGATCCCTGGGGATGTCACTCCTCCTGGTGAGTGTTTCAGGCTGGAGGCTGCATGCTCCCTGCTCTCACTGGTGCTCTCAAGGTTGCTCTGTCCCTTTTGCTGATGTGACACGGAACTGTATTTTCTGGTGACAAAGAGACAATTCTTTCCATACAAAGGATGCTGTGTTTGCCAAGAAAAGCAGAAGGATGGCTGCAAGGCACAGTGAGGTGCAGCTGACTCTATTCTGCTCCTGAAGGCTGGTAGCTCCCTCAGGTGCTGGCCATGGTCTCACTTGTCCATGGAGTCCTGCATTGCCTGAGGAACCCAAGGGTTTCCAACTCTCCATCTGCCAGCCTGCCCCATCTGACAGCCTTCCTGCCCACTTTCTGTCATCTGCAAGGGTTACTATGCCACTCTGATCTTCAGCCTAGCTTTGCAAGACCATGATTTACCAGCAAGGAGGGCAAGGCAGAAGAATTTCCTCACTTTGTTCTTGTAGGTGTCTACTCACTGGTTTGACTTCGCTTTTCAACAGCCCTTTTGATCTCCCTGCCACTCAAATAACTGAGAGGGAAGGGTGATGTGAACAGCACCATGGGAAATAAAACTGCTTCCTTTACCTGTGAGGCAAACAGAGGTGCCTTCTCCTTGGGACACATCTGCTCCAACATGGGCACTGCTCCTCCTCCCGCCTCACCCACCCAGCACAGGATTCTGTTTCAAAGGCTCTCAAAGCCCCTCTGGCATCCCCTGTGTCCAACAGAGGGTCTGGCTGCCACCAGAGCCTGCTTGGGAGCCCTCCTGAGCTCCTCCAAGGACCAGGCAAAGAGAGCAGGTCATCAGCAAAGGCAGCAGAGATTGATAAGTGAAGCAGGCAATGTGATCTCTGCAGCATTCCTAAAGGTGCCATTTTTCAGCTCAGATGCCAAAGCAAAGTCTTCACTGCTTGTAATAAATAAAAATCCTGGTTTTAATATTTTGCAAGGGGAAAGTTCTTATCCCAAGGGCAATGACTACATTTTCCTGTGAGTGGAGGTGTTAACCTTGTTGTACTGACTACATTTTAACCTAAGTTATTGTTGAAAAGAATGAATTTTCTGTGTGATGATGACCTTTTCCAGGAAAGCTCAAGGCTTTGTAGATGCAGCACAATGCTTAAACTCTATAGTAAGGAACAACAGTCTTGACTAAACCACACTAAAAATAACTTCACAGCTTAACAGGACAAAATACTCTTGCTGGAATGCTGAAAATTAGATTCCCCAATCTATATTTAGGCACTACATAGAAATGCACCTGATTAATGAATGATGCATTTCAGACCCCATATCAGCCACTCAGTTTTGCAAATTCAGTGTTAATTTTCCAGTGGCCATAACTAACAGTGATGGGATTAACCTGCTGCCACATAAACAGTAAACAGGTAATTACTTTCTCATGCATTCATTAAACATTTAACCAGCATTTATACATGTAAGTGACATATAACAAGGTAGCTTTAACAGGTTCATTTGGGATTCAGATTGCAAAGATGTTAATTGACATTTAATAGGTTTGTAATTGATCTCTGTCATCTTACATTGTGGAAAAATGCTAAAACATAATTCAGCATAATGGCAAATAGTACAATGTAATGCAATATTCAACATATCACCAAGATACACTATTATTGCAGCTACATAAAACTAAACTAAGCTACACAAGAAGTAATTTACTAGTTTAAAACTATATTAATCTTCAATATTTTGCTTCACACCACCCACGGAATTTTAGGAGGCAGTAGTTTCACATGGTAATTAAGAAAACGTCCTTATATGTAGTAATGGGGGGCTATACAGTTATATCCTGTGCATACATACCCAGCCCATTGCTGCTTTTAATAATTAGGTAAGGATCAGCATATTTGCAGAAGCCCAGACACTGACTTTCACGAGTGGTGGTGTGCCCAAAATGGTTCTGTTTATTATTATAATGGCCTGGTGCTTAAACATTTATAGCTCTTTCCAGTGACCCAGAATTACACCAGCCTATAAACCAAAACCCTGCATCTTGCTTGTGTGGCTGTTTCTGAACAAATATATATAGATTTTGTCCAGGTAAAACATTTCTGGTACCTTGGAGCAGGACACTGAGATTTATCATGGGTCAGCTTCTATAGCAAGGATCCATCATTTGTTGTTTTATGACAATCGAGCACAACTCAGGCCATGAGGGGCACAGAGACCCAGGGGAGATGGACAGCCTGTTCCAGTCTACTATAAAAATAGGGAAGAAGGAAGAATTAAGAGAGCTTGGCTGCATTAGTTATTCCAAAGAGCTCTGCTTGCATAAAAGGGTGCTGGCACTGCCCAGGCTCCCCAGGGAATGGGCACGGCCCTGAGGCTGCCAGAGCTCCAGGAGTGCTGGGACAGCGCTGCCAGGGGTGCCCAGGGTGGGGTTGTTGGGGGGTCTGGGCAGGGCTGGGGCTGGAATGGATGATCCTTGTGCCCTCCCAGGATTTCTGTGACTCTGTGACATGGTGAGCTAAGCAGGCAGGATGGCCATTCCTGATCCAGGTGCAGTGTTTGCATTGGCAGCCTTTCCCGCAATGATTCAAAGTTTTAGAAATTACTAATAGCAAGCTTGTAACCTCTGTTTTTTTCTGTTTTCTATAACTAATACCAATATTTATTGGTATTACTTATAACTATTGTTAATATTACATAAATATTACATAAATATGTTAATATTACATCTTTTTGTAAATGTTGTCTTAACCCCTTCAAACACTTACTGTTAACGTATTATTTGTATAACGTAAATTCACTGATTTTTGTGATAAGCATTATTCATGAAGTATTATTATAATATTTACCACTGACTTTCATACGTTTTACCATCTCTTTGTGTGATCACCTACACCTTGGAGCCAAGGGCTGGATGTGAGAAGGAGTCACCTGTAAGGGAGCGAAGAACTGCCTTGTGCAGAGCACTGGTTCTGCAGGAAGGGCTCGAAATAATTTGGCTGCCTTAGCATCCTCTGGAGCTTTCTCATCCATGGAGACAGGGCTTGATTTATCCAGAGGGGTGTGGGCTGGATGGCTGCTCTGGGGCTGTAACTCGTGTCAGCCTCACTGGTTATTCCAACTCATAGCATCAGGTGCACCCAACTGTCAGGGGCATCTCTGTCCACATCAAACCATCTTCAGAGGCTTCTTATAACTTCACTCCCTGTATTGAGCTGCAGGCTGATTATAAACTTTTTTTCCCAGTATCAGTAATCTGTTTCTGATAACTTTGATTTTTTGACTTTTGGATTTTCCCTCACTGACTTTGGGTCCTGAAAAATGAGTAGCTAGTGCTGATCACGTAGAGTTTTAATCTGAAAAGCCAGAGGACAAGGGCGCCACTCAGAATATTCTTTCTCAGGGACTTATAAGGGATACTGTCAAGCTGAATCTGCACCCACTGAACTTGATTCCTTTAGCACATGTTCTGAAATTCCCATTATCTGCCGAAGGAAATACTAGCAGAAAAGATTGTTAACGGTCAGCAGAAGGCAGGGAGACTGATTTGTCTGAGTCCTTGGTTTCCATCAGCCCCATGTGGGTGCTTTGCTGATTAGTTGGTAGAGAAAGAACCTCATGTACCTGAGCTCAGGCTTGGTACAAATATGTTTGAGATTTCAACACTTCCACATGCCTAAGCCTGGTTTTGGAGCCTCTGAAGCAAATATATTCAGTCTGTCACACACATGCAACCTACCTGAGCAAGTAATTCTGCAAAACAAACACAGAAGTGCTTACCCACCGGTGGCCATTTGTTTACTTTCAAGAGCTGCTGAACATGTGAAAATATTGACAAGGCTGGCAAGTCCCAGGAGTGGCTTGGGAATGCTGGAAGACTTGAAACTTAATTATCATTTGTGCTTGTTTGTTCTGGAGTTGCTTAATTTTTATGAGTTATGAAACTCGTGTGTTTAGATCTAGGCATAGAGAAGAGCTTTTATGCAAACAAATTATTGTTGTTAACTGTTCCCATAATACCACTGTAAATGAACAGTTACCCAGGGCAGTACAAACACACAGACATCCAGCCAGAATACCTGTTCTCTCAGCAATGTTCTTTGTGGAAACTTCTGAAGATCAGCAAACACAGACTGTTTTCAGCTCCAGAATGGTCCCACACCTTGTCTTGGATTGCAGGCTGGGCAAACTGCAACTCTAGAAAAAGGCAGGAGAAGGTACCAATCCCCTCATTGTCCTTCTCCTGTTCTAGTTCACACCATTTCCATGCCAGAATTGGAATCCAGATGGTCTCTGCTCATCTCAGGCCTATATTGATTATTCAAGAGAAAAAGGAGGAATAAAATCCAAACTAGTATTGTGGATATAAGGAGCCAACTAGAGCATCCCTGTGTTCCAGGGATGAACAAGAACCAGACAAAGAGGAAGAGATGGTGGCCCTGATAGTTTAAGGTGTAAACTGAGCCTGTGTAGCGCTCTCCCTTTATTTAAGTTTTCCAGGTAGGGACTGAATGAACTAACAAGAAGGAGCTAATTAAGCTGTGGGTTTAAGAGCTGGAGCACAGAAATGGGCTCTGATGCTGCCTGCCAGCTCCCTGAAGGCAGGGGGAGGCCAGGGAGGAAAAGGCCAGGAAGAGCTTTCTGTTCTGGCACCTTCTGGGAGCAATCACTGGCTGTTTTCAGTGTTGGAGGTGGGCTCCTGACAGAGGGAAATAGCCTCTTTCCTTGGTAAGGAGAGCACCTAGCTCCAGTGCTGGTGGTGCAGATGATGGGCTTCCAGGAGAAGTCAAGGCCAGCAACAGCTTTCTGTCCTGTGGGAGCAATTTCTGGACATTTTCAGTTTTGATGGTGGGGACACCAAAGTCATTCAGGCTCCTGTGAGCTCCCAAGGCTTGGGAGCAGGAGCTTTTGTGCTATAAATGTGTGAGCTCATGACCAAAATGTGCACGGACTGTGCACAGCATCCCTGAGGTTATGTATTTAATTCACTTTGGCAAGGTCTTGCTCATGGGTCACGAGAAGTCCTACATGTTGGTGGGTGTTTGTTAGATACAATGAAGTGATCCCTTAAGCTACAAATTTACGAAAATGGAGCCCAATCCTTCAGCCCACCTGACAGTGAAGTTCTTCCTGCAGGATTTAGAGTTCTGCATGACTGTGTTTTATAGATATTTATACCAACTTATAGAGGGAAGCACCTTTACTAACACGCACACAGTCAGAGTGGAGCAGTGTCCTGGCAGTGATGTGCTTTTGAGGTGTAAATAATGCCAGCAACATCTCTCCCACTGACCAGGCTGTGTTGGGCATGCAATGCACACTACACTGACCATCTTCTGTCTGCCCTGGGGGCAGAATGGTTTTGCAGGTCAGAGGAAATGCTTATCCTGCTGCAAAACTGTGCAATGGTATTTGTGCTAATGCACTGTGTACCTGCAAGAGCTTACTCTGAACCAGACTATTTTGTTGACTTAACTGAGATGAAAGCTGCAGAGCCTGGGCAAGCCAGTAACAGGCTCATGGCTGAGACAAAGAATTACACAGCTCTACAGGCTCCAGGAATAAAGTCAGACAGTCATTTACTCCCACTGATGGAGACTGGTTCGTTCTCATGGGCAAACAATTTGTTCATTATATTTATTCCTTGTGCTGATCTGTGAGATTTTGGTTTCTGCTGTGACATTTCACAGCAATGTTTACTACTCCACGGGCTGTGTGGGCTTGAGTTTCTGCCAGTCAGGTGGGTGCTGCAGAGGAGAGACTCATTGTAACAGGAGTGATCTGCACTGGAGGTGGGGAACAGAAACATGCACGGCTGTTCTTGTCACCAGAACAACAGAAAGAATCACTCCTGCCATGTTCCTGGTAAACAAATCGGAAAGGTCATTGCAGGCAGAGGTAAAAATTTGAGCTTTTAGATTAAAATTTTCTGCTTTTGATTCATCTTCTGTGTTCAAGCCGTTCCTCAAGATTTCTGCACAGAACATATTGACTATCAAAAGGATAAAAAGCAGAAACAAAATATTATCTGCTGGTCAGATTACAGATTACAGGAGTGGCATTTCCTTACACATTGCCCTGTATTGTCCTCTGGTGCCCCACATCCTTCTTAAGCAGCCATCCAAGGATGTCACTGCACAAGACCACTTTCCTTGGGAGAAGACCCAGATCTCAGTGAGCTGAGCCCATTTCCAGGGAGTTGTGCAGCAAATCAAGCAGCAGGAGCCCCAGGAGTGATCTGCTGCTCACTGCTTTGGTGCTTCTGCAGGTGCCTGCTTGTGAATCTTTACTTCTTGCTGTTTGAGGCCAACCTCCCAGTAATTCATCTTGCCTCCCTGAAGCCCAAACCCGAGGATTTAGCAGAGCTCTGCCCAAAGAAGGATCATTCAGCAGCACACAACTGTAGCAGCAGGGGATCATTAAATACTTGGCTTAAATGAAAACTTATGAAAGTTGCTTTGAATACCAAATTTCTCCTTGCTGCCTCACTAAGTGCCTGTGGTGTTACTTCCTGGTGCAGAACAGGTTCACTCCTCTGATTTTTGCTACCTCTGTATTTCAACTGTGACCCAAATGACTGTAGATGGATGTGACACAGCAAGTAATATTTTTATTCTGACATGATTTGAAATGTAGACAAGTAGTCTGGCAGAATTTAAATATTCACTGTGGCTTTGTCCTTAATAAACACCGCTGTGAAATGCTCCAGTGCTGCCTTCTAAAGGACACACCACAAGTTTTACAAGGTGCACAGGCTAAATGTAAATAATTATCAGTTCTCAGATTCTCATCCAGGCAGGAGAGATGCCAAGAGCTTGTGTGTTTATCCTCAGATCTATTGGGAAATTTCCCAGGAGCACGAGCTCCCAGACATTTAGTCAAAACATCTAGTGGTAACTGTCTCCAGAACATTCAGCAGCTCTTTGATTGACATATTTCTCATCAACAAGTTGGCTTTGTTTACATAGCTCTGAGAAGTACATAGGCAATGATGGAAAAAAATACAACCAGACTTTTCTGTTCTTAGACTTTCTTCTTCTGGCAAGATGGGTTTTATTTCAGGAGCTGTTACCAGCCCAGCTTTGCTATCATTAACCAGTTGGGCTGTGCTGAAATGGCCATGCAGTGCAGCTTGCAAATACTCCTTGAGGAGCTTTCCAGCAGCTCAGGTCTGAAGCACCATCAGCAGAAGGCAAAGAAAGTTGGTTTGTTTTGGTTTTTTTCCCTTCAGCACACCTCTGCTTTCTGGGCTGAGCAGATTTTTGTTACTTCTGCCAATCACATTTGTAGGAAGTAGATCCTGTGTCTCTGCAAAACACAGGTACAAATCCTGAAATCACAGAATGGCTTGGAAGGAACCCTAAAGATCATCTCATTCCAACCCCCTGCCATGGGCAGGGACACCTTCCCTTGGACCAGGTTCCTCCAGGCCTCCTGATGCACCTTCACAGCTGTCAGATCTCATTTTAATTTGCTTAATTACCTAGAATTGTTTCTTATCTAACTGACCAACTCTAACAAATCCTCTTCTTCCTCTGCAGCCTTGACACTTCTAAAATACCGAGGGGATTGCCCAGGTTCTGCTTCTGACATGGTGCTGAGACAATTCATCACCACCTGCATCTCCAGGAATCCTCCAGTTTATCCACCTCATTATTACCTGTAATACTGACTTACCTCCTGGGGTTGCTGCAGAACTTAATCTTTTTATGGACACATGGAATTATTGTAATGGATCACCTCACAGGCCCTCATCTATCTGTGTTTTCTTGTAACACCTCTCATTATGAGACCTAAATATGCACACACAAAGCTGCAAGAGGGGAGAATTTGGTGCTTCTTTTCCTACCATGTTAATTCATGCAGTGGGACCCACACCAGCCTACAGGGAATAGAAGGAGGAGGTGAGGTAACTTAGTCACTGACCTGCCTCTGCTCCTCAGTCTGTGAGCACACTGTGACATTTTTTTGCCCCACACCATAGGGGTTTGCAGCTGCTGCCACTCTCCCAGGTGAGGAGCCTTGGATTGGAGCTGGTGGCTGGTATCCCAGAGGAAGGCAGCACTTCTTGTTCAACCCACACTCCTGAGAGCTGCACTCAATCTAGCAATGAGAGCACCAGAAACTTCCTCACCAATTATTCCAATTGTCCTTGGCCACCTCTGGGAGCACCTCACCTGCAGCCTGAGCAACTGCTCAAGCCAAGGTGCCTGTCCCTCAGAATAAATCAATAACACCTCTGAGTTAATAACTGTGAAACACTAGAGCAAAGTCTGCCATATTATCCAGCAATTAGAAAGATTTCTGTTTTTAAATCCACAGCTACTGAGAGTTCTCAAAAAAAGATAAAATAATAGCGGTTTTGGAACAAAAAGAAGGACAAGCTGTTTCAGTCATCATTTTATTACTGGCTCACAAGGGAAATCAGTGAATCTACCAGTGGTTCTTGCAATTCTGTTGCCAGCTTCCCAGAAAGGAAATGTCATGTATAGCAACTTGTTTTTCTATTGCAGCAATTAAAGTACATAGGAGGCCACAACAAAATCAATACAAAACTGGTAAATCCGTAATGAATGACAGCAAAATACTGATCCTCTTGCCTAAAGAAGCATCTGTCTAAATGCCAACAAAGGGTTAGGCAGTAGAAGGCTTTTATGGGCTATTTTTGTAGGGTTTGCCATTTTTTATCCCTTTCTTTATGTAAGCATCACAAATGGCCTCCTGCTTCCTGTGTTTGAGTTCCCTCTGAGGAGAGCATGCGCAAGTGCAAATTTTCAAGGCTTGAGATATCCCTGAGGAGAGTGCAGTTTGTGCTCCATGAGACGTGTGCTGCTGGTAAAACCCCTCAGAGGCTCCCCTGGAGCCCAGGGGGCAGAATTCTGAGAGCCATGGGGCTGCCTGTGCAAGGGAGAATTCGTCCTTCTTCTGCAGGCTTTGGGATCCCACCATCCACAGTCCCTGCCAGGCTGACACCCATTCCCAACCATTCATCCGGATGAGATGATTGGCAAGGGGGCCCTGATCAGTGGTCCAGAGGTGAATATCAACTACTGACCTCACAGCAAGAATATGACAATTTTTTTAATACAATAATGCATTTTCAGCCTGGTTTTTTTTCACTGTTTCAACACATGACTTTTCTGTGTCTTGCCATTATGTTGATGGTTTAGAAGGGCTGACTGCTGCAGCCTTCTGCATGGGGGCTGTCTCCATGGTGTCCTGTCCTTTCTGAGCCAGACTTGGTCCTATTTTTACCCTCTGCAGTTACTTTCAAATCACTTTTTTGCTTCTTTTCAAAAAACACAGGCTGAGTCTCTTTTCTACTTCTTGTTTCTCAGAGGAATCATCACAATTAATTGTGCACATGTAATTTTTCCCTTCCCCATGGCATCTTTAGGTAATTTACTGAGGTAGAGGCCAGCCAGTGCCTCTGACAGCTTCCTCACTGCCCAGCAAGGCAACACGCAGGGAGAGGTGCAAAAAGCATCATCTCAGTACCCAGGTCACATAGAGTGCTCATAAATAATTGCAGATCAGCCCTATAACCTTCACAGATGTAACCTCATCTGTTGCTGGGGTGCTTATTTTTCTTTTTCTTTTTTTTTTTTCTTTTTAATTTCCACCTTCCATTCCAGCAAAACTGTGTTCAAATGCTTTTCTAAGCAGAACCAGATAATGCTTTTGATTGTAACCAGGATGTTTGGTTATTCATTATATTGCTTTTGTGTCTGCTGGGGGGTTTTTCTTATAATTTTTATCAAGCAAGTTGTTTTCTAGCGCTGGAATGGCTTGCTCTGCTGTGCTAAACACTCATTGTGTCTGTCACATGCTTATCCTATTTCAGCAGGGAGAAATCAATAGGAATTGATTTGAGAATGTCCAATCTTATCAAGTATTGAGCAGGGTGCTGGGACAAAGGCTGAGCTGGTGCTGTAACATCTAACAAGGCACCGAGTATGACAACCTTGTTTAGAAGGATGGTTGGACTCCAAGGTGTTAAGTGCTTTTGTTCCTCCCCGTGCCCTCGGCTTTCAGATGGAGCCAATTTCCACAGCAGCTCCCTCCCAGCTAAAAGCAGCGCAAGCACACTTTCAAGTCCTAGCAGAAGATTACGTTCTGGAGAGAGAAAGTGTTGCATTTAGAAACAGAAACGCTGCCAGCAAATGCTATTTCAGCAATTACCTATGTTTAGTAATTATGCTAATGTTGATTCTCAAAAGGCTGTTATTTGCTCAGCATGTTCTTCATGCTTTATCTCTCTACCTGCCTAACCCTTTATTTTCACTCTAGCTATTACTGGTTGTTTGTCAAGTTAAGTGATGTTTGCAGTGCCAAGTGTTGTCAAGGTACTGTTGCTTTAGCTGAATTCCTATTTTTCCAATACTAGCTGCTGTGATTTTCTGCACATCACTATTACAAGGCTTTGGGGATTGGATTTCACTGCTTACAAGGAACCTTGGGTGCTGCAGGTGTTATTGGGCTGTGGGATGAATGAGCAGCCCCTGGGGCCTGTAAAAACATGTTTGATGAAGTGTGATGGGCATCAATTTGTAAGTGTTGAACTGACACAGGTGGGGAACCTGCCTGTGCTCCTGTCCTGCTGCAGCTCCAGCCAGCGTGCTGGCAAATGAAAACAGCCCAGCACACTGCTGTGGACAAGGCCCTGACAGAAACATACCTGGAGCACCCTGCTGGGTTAGGTTTAAGGAGATTCCTATGGGAATGCCAGCATGTAACTGATGGACAGCCTGCACAGGGCTGTAGGAGTATGTAGGGGTGTGTATGTCCTGTATGTGCAGAGCAAGAGGAAAGTGTTCAGTTACTTGGAGCAAAGCAAAATTGCCCCAAAGCCTGCACAATTCCAACTGGGTGAGGCCAATGTATCATTTGGGCCAGCACCAGCCATGCCCTCAGGAATGTGCACAATGGTCTCAGCATTGCTCCCCAGGAACATCCCGTGACAGGAGAGAAACAGGGGGTGTTGTGCATGGAACAGGGAAAGAGAAACTGATCTGGGGCAGGAAAAGGGAAAAGTCCTACTCCAGAAAGGGATTCTGCATGCACAAGGCTGGGACTTGGCTCTTCAGAAAGAGACAGCTTTGGAGGCAGGTCTGAGTCTGTGCCTGGCAGTGTGACACTGCATGTCTGAGCCTGGAGACATTGGGAATTTATCAGGGCTCAGTGGTCCCAAACACGCTGCTTCCAGCTCCTAGCCAGCCTTCCAGCATGGTCCAGGTCCCAGCCAGGCCTCCACAGCCCAGCCCAGGGTCACTTCTGTCCCCTCTCCTCCCTCTCCAAGCACTCATGGCAGATACCTACTGGCTAAAATTTTTTGCAAAAATCCCCAAATTTGAGCCAGGGTAACAAACCTGTTTCTAGACCATTTCCAAGGAAGATTCACGATTTAACATGCTAGAGCTATTTCAACAAGCATCCTGCAAACAGCAGCCTACGCTGCAGGAGGAGGGAGCTGGAGATGAGCCTGCCAGCCCCGGTGTCAGACAGTGATACTGGGAATATTTAATTTACCAGTGCCAGCACAGCTTGGAGAGCTTGATTCCTCATTGCAGCTCCTCCCTAACATGCAACAGCCCCAAACATACGGTGCAGCATTACACATTGATGAATTCATTTGCTCTGCATTTGCTGTCAAGTGACATTTGCACCTTCCTTTAACTTTTTGGGCTCCATTGATTTTATTTTTCCTTACAATTCTTCACCCTGTTCCTGCGGTTCAGGGAACACATCACAAGCCCTCCCGTGGTTAATTTAGCATCCATTAGCTTTTTGTCAACTTATTTGTAAATTAACTGTTGGGATTTATTTAGGAGGAAGAAATTCCATGAGATCCTGTGCGGGCTGTGCAGAACAAACCCTCCAGCCCTGCTCCCACGCAGGGATGTGCGGTCCAGGAACAGCAGCGTTAGCAAAGAGCTGTTTAATGGCCAAGGTGAGCCAGGTACCAATCGGGCTGACTCGGCACACGTGTTTATTAGCTGACAGGGGGGAGCTGTGAGCTGCAGAAATCGGCAATTAAGCGCTAATTGTGTCTTCTTTAAGGGGGCATTTTGAACAGCTCACCCTTTTGTTAGGCTGATCTTCTCACACACATCACGTCTCCCCATGGATAAACAGCCCTTTATCTCACTTGACTCCTCTGTTTTCCTTTCCCTGTGAAATGCTGGATCTGATTTAAGTTCCGACTCAAAATTCAATAGATCTTCCTTGTTACCTCTTTCCTTTCGGAAAGTCTTCATCAACGAAACCCTTGAAGATGATTTAAATGACCAATAGGTAGTAGTGCTCTTTAACTGTGCAATCAGAGATGATTTACTGAATGCATTTCGGGATGATTGTAGCCTGTTAAGGGATTGCTCAGGAAAAACAGGGGAAGTGGCTGAGGTGTTCTGCCTCCCCTCAAAGGGCAAAGCACAGCGGCAGGAGCACGGGCTGCATATGTCACTATTATTATGGAACATAGAGCATCCATTAAAAGGCAGAAAAGCCAATATGTCACGTATTTGGAAACCTTCCACTCGCTGCAGAACCATCACAGAGCACAGGCCACAGAGATAGATCATGCTGACCTCTTTCCTAGACTGCAAACTGAACCTCATGTGCTGTTTGCACACTCATTATTTTCACCAAAGGCAGCTGCAGGTGCCGTTATCCTCCTTGCACCTTCCCTGGAAGCTCAGTTTAAGTGCTGAAACGTGCATCTATCTCACATTAAACACGAGTTCTCCCTCCAACTTAAGTTATTCTTTTTTCTCAGGACCAGCTGTCACACTTTGCACATATAGGATGCATTCAGGATAACAAAAAGGAACAACAAAACATAAAGACCAGTGGCAGATCTCACTGGTGTGCTGCAGATTTACCCCACCTGCCTTTGCTCAGTACAGTTGTGCCAGTGTAAACAAACTGTGTAAGTTTAAATTTACCTTCTTCCCAGCCTGTGAGAGCCCCTCAGAGCAGGATCTCACATCTCAGACCAGGAGATTGCTCTGTTCATTTCCTCTTTGCTGTTGACTTCGTGTATCTCAATCAGCCCCAGAACATTATACACTTGAACCTTCCTTCAGCTTAATCAGTTTCAAATATTTATTTGTCTTTCTAACCTAAAAGTCTTTCTCTGCCTACTGATCAGCTGAACTCAAGCCAAGATCAGGCTCTCAGCTCACAAATGACCTCGTGTAAACAAAAATAAAAGAGAATTTCAGTGGTCTGCATGAAGATTTGAGATTACTATAATGACACAGAATTTACAGGAGCTTGAAACCTAGGGAAGGTCTGTTTCAGAGAAGAAATATGGTAATTTGTGGCCAGAGGGAGTAAGGGAGGATTTAGCCAAAATGGAAATTACCTTTCGGTGCTCCTTTACTATAACCCCTATAACTCTAATTATAGTAATACACTGGGTTGTTTTACTCTTGTCCTATAACTCCAGCCCTTAAACACGACTTAATCCATACAGCACCTCTTAATGAATTCATTACTCTCCTGATGCTGAATTATTAAGGAGATTTTGCTCTTGATTAAAGGGAAATGTTGAACAAATATATATTTAGGAAGCAAAGGAAGATATCATGGATATAAACAATTCCAACCCTACTGGGGATCCTGTGTGGCAACACCCAAGTCAAGAAGAAGGTTTGGTTAGAAACTGATTTGGGGGTTCTGGGTGTGAGGCAAAACTGCTGGACTGATCTGGAAGTCCTCAGGGTACCCTCAAACACAGAGCTCACACACAGCGTATTAAATTCTCTGGGACTTTTAATACTTTTCTGAGCTTGAGACAGTGAGGTGATAAAGCAATTTGTAGAACTTTGGGTTTTTTTTCCCGTGGTGCTATTTTTATTTACTTTTTGTTGGGTTTGTGAAGCCAGTTCTGGTCCTGCAGGAGCACTGGCCTGTGTGCATGGGCATTGAATTTGACTCTGAGGTGAAGTTCATTTTTTTCAATGAAAACTGAGAGTTTCTACATAAATCTGATTTTTTTATCAAAGCTCTTTCTAAAATAACAAAATTCTCTTCTGGAGAATGACCCACACAACCCACCTTGGTCTCCAAGAATTAGAAGATAGCTTAGGGACTTTGACTCTGGTTTTTCTTTTCCTTTAGTATGACTTGTGGGTTTTCTTATTTATACACAGAATCCACATTAGACCCTTCCATAAGTGTACTTTCTCATTTATTTTCTGTTTCCCCAGCAAAAGGATTTCTGCAGCTCAAAAGTTACATCTCTGAGCATTCACACCTCATCCCCTGGGAGGTATTCTCACACTCTCCTTCCCACCAGCACTGTTAGATTTCCAAAGCAGTTCAAAACAGTAAAAACCCCTCATCTGGTCTGCAGTTTCAATGTTTTCTTTCAGATCCTTCCCAGCCTCAGCAGTCAGCCAGGACAGCTCCACCTCACCCTCACACTCTGCTTTGCTTTCAGCCATCTCAGGCTTTGTTTTATTTTTATTCTTATTTTTTAAAAGCCTCTTTGTCTGCTGCTGGATGGCTGCAGAACAGATGCTACAGGATTATATTTCATTTTCTGTCTTTACTCTCAGGCAAAATTCAATGTTCAGGGGCATGGTCAAAATTATTTCTTGATGGCCTTTGGATATTTGTTAAATACACACAGCTCTGGTGTATGATGTCTTTTCAGTGATGTTATATTGCTTTCAGTAATAGCTACAATTTAGCAATTGCACGTATACCAAGGCAAAAACACACTACAAAAGCCTAAAGCTAACCTGTAAATCCATGAATTCAAGGGCTAAAGAAGGCAGAGAATTTATGGTGATATTAAGCTACTTGGTAGCTGGAAGTTCCAGCACACAGGTCCTAATTTTGAAAGTATTCAGCCTGTGGAAGTTCACAATCCAATGGAGATTATTTTTTTAACTGAAAATATTTTTTTTTCTTGTTGAAGCCTATTAAATTCCATGTGTTAAACTCATGCTTAAGCATTTTCAGGATAAGGATGCTTAGAATATAACTAAAAACTCATTTGAAATGGCCAAAGTGCCCAGCTTTGGAACACAGGTACAAAACCCAGAAAGGTGAAGTCATTACAACACTCAAAGCATTCCCTCTCTTCTTTGAGTAAAATCAATATCCTTTAAAAGCTGTGAAATCTGATGTAAAATCTTGCAGTGAACTTCTGAATTTCCCATTCTGGAGTGGGTGTTCAGACACCCCAGTGATTAATGCTTTCATGACTGCCCAGCCAGATGGAAGCCTGATAGAAGACAGAAACATAATGGCCATGTAAATAAAAATGTCTTTACTAAAGGCTCAGCCAAGGCACTGAAATCTCTGGGCCTGAAGGAAAACAGCAAAGCTGGGGGTGATGCAGTAATTGTCATATGGATGTTCCCAGAGAGGGAGCTCAGTGCAGGCACTGAACAGGCAGAAAGAGGTGGGAGGCTTTGTTGTGCAGCTAATATATTGTTGTTTCATATTAATTGAAAATGGGACTTTTTATATGGAGCTGCTGGAAAAGCACCTGTGAAACAAATAAGCTGATCACTTGGGCAGAGCTAATGAGGCACCAGAGAAGATACTCCTTAATATTACTTAAATGAAATTTGTCAGTTTACTGTAATTGTCCTTTAACTTTTGTAAGTCCAGAGTCTGCTTCCCCAAATTTCCTGACATTTTCATGTAATTTTTATTATTTTGGGGTCTGCTTCAGTCTCTGGCCTGAGCTCAGTTACGCCTATGGGCGCATGCTAATCTTCCAGAGAGAAGTTAGGCCTTTCTTTTTTTTTTTACAATTCAACAAAGCTGAGTTATTTTCACTGAATTGAGAGTACTCCCAATAAGGATCCTGCCTGTCATCTTCAAAAGTTCACTTCATTAATTTCAGCAGAGCTGTGAAGCTCAGTCCTGGCTGAGTTACTCATAAGCAGACAGGACAGGACCGAGTGTGCAACCCAGGGAACAGCAGCAGCACCAGGCAGTGCTGGAATCCTCCCCCACGGGTTGAACAACCAACTGTTAATATGCATAAGTGTGATTTTGCAAGTCAGGCCGTGGGCTAAAATGTGTGTGAGAGAGCACAGATGGACTTCAGAATTACCAGGCAGTCGTGAGAGATGAGCAGTTGAACAGACCCAAAGAAAACCTGCTTGCAGACAGGTAAAATCCACCGAGCCCACGTCCTGCTCTGATAATAACACCAGCATTTATTGCCCATCAATTCTATTTCCTAACAGGTTTTTATTTTCTTTTTTTTTTTTAGATGTTACCATGCAGACCATGGGAGGAATGAAAATGTTGTCCACCTCCAAATATCTCATTAAGTTTTACCTGTGACAGACGCCTACAAAACATTTGCAGAGCAGGTTGCACTGTGACAGTCACTTACTACACCAAACATGATGGTTCCCCTACCTGTCCTGCCCCACACCTGCCTGTTTTATATCCTTAATTAAATACTGCTTTAGTGCTGTTGTGTGCCAAGCTTAACCCTGTGGAGCCCCAGCCTGGAAGGACTCATTAGGGGCTACAGCAACATAAACAATAGATAAATCATTAACAACAATCAATAGCTGTATTCCTCATATGCTTTGTTTCCAGTGAATAATCCCATCAGTTCGTCAGGCATGGCAGCAGGTAAAATAGCTGCAAGAAGCTCTGAAAACTTCCCAAATGATGGCTTCCTGCAGTTCTTTTGAAGGGCTTTAAAAGGTGGGTGAAGGATGCAGGAAACCCACAGGCAGAGTGACTTGGGGGTGGTGCTGACAGCCCAGGCTGCAGTCAGGACTGCCATAAATTGTGGGGAGAAGGAGTTGGCAAAGATTAAAGGATTTCCCCAAAACTGAAGAGGATACAAACAGAAAATGGTGGATTAGAGAGGAGTGACACAGCCAGTATAAACCTAGAATCACTGAATGGTTTGGATTGGAAGAGACCTTAAAAATCATCCAGTGCCACCCCCTGCCATGGGCAGGGACACCTTCCACCACCCCAGGCTGCTCCCAGCCCTGTCCAGCAGGATAAGGACACAAGGGTGGCGCTCCAAGCAGAGATGCACAAAACGACACTCAGCCCAACGTCACAGCATGATGCAAAGACCCTGCTGCACCCAGCAAGAGCACCTGCCTTCCACTTACCTTTTTTAACCACTTATCCACAATTTCTGTGTAATTGCACCTGCCTAATAGCCTTCTGTCAGGTTCCTGCCATTCATCCATCACACATTAGCAGTCTATTCTGATTTCTGAGGTATATTTCATCTTCTCTGACACCCATAATTTTCATGTAACCCCTTTATTGAGGCAATTAAATCTTTCCATCCATTCTTTTCGGTTTCAAATTTACATTTTTAGTACTACTTTTGCAACAGCCCTTGCTCCTTCACAGTTGCAGGGTTTAATTCATGTTTATGTTCAGTTCATGTGGCATTCTCACCACATGGTTTATTTCTGTCAACTATGAAATTTAGATTGCAGCCCAGGCTCACTTTGCATTTTCACATTTCCACCACAAGAGACATGAAAACACAAGATCCAGAATGGGATGTTTCCTTCTAATTTTGACCATTTGCTCATGTCCCATAATATTTTTTGGGTGACGATTTACAAAAAAAAAAATTGTATCATTATCGTAGTTCTTCTCCTTATAATGCATTCAAATGCAGAGTCCTGTGTGTGTGAAAAACATAGAGACAGGGGAGAAAAATCCTAATGAAAAACTCAGCAGAGCATGCAGTGCTTCTCTCTAGCATTTCTAACAAGTTGTCCATTTTTGTGGTCTTCAGGACCATTTGGAACCAGCTTATGGACCATTTGGAGCAGGTCAGTGAATGCTTTCCTTGAATTATTTTGATAATGCAAGAAGTTAATAGCAAAGTTTATTGCTGTTTGCTGAAGAGGATAAATGCAAAGAAGTCTGGATGTCAGCAACAAAAGGCAGCCTCACCTGACTGCTTCTCTTCACACAGCAGCCCTGGGAATGCTGGATATGGGCACAGACCTGTCAAAAATCCTGAATGGAACAGGGAAGCTCCAGAAAAACACTTTTATTTCCCACCAGATTCCACAAATAGGTGCTAAACCTGGCTTTTGGAAGGGCTTTGCTGCCCACCCCTGCCCTGCTGGCTTGCTGTGAGATGGCAGCAGCAGCTCCCTGGCCTTGGCCATCCCTCAGCCACCGCAAACACCAAAGCTGGCAACAGCCAGTGGTTTCCACAAGCAGGGTGTGGTGGGTTTGCCTTCATTGGAAAGAAAAAGTCAGACTTTCCCAGGATTAGACTGGAGCACTGTCAGAGGGTCCCTGTGCTGCCTAAATCCCAACTGAGCAGTTATTTTTCCTTCTGTAGGACAGTGACCAAACCCCTCAGGGAATAATTCTGAAGTCACTTTCACACCTGGGTAAAAGGAACATTTATAAAAATTACTCTGACATTTAGGCACTGCTGGATCCCAAAGCTGTGCAAGAATTTGCACAAGCCACAGTAAGGAGTGGGACCAGCCAAGTTGAAGCACCTCAGTCTCCAATCCATCCCAGATCCCAACACAACCCACAGGGTCCTGGAAACAAAGAGGAAAACTTGGAAACCTTGCTTGTGTCAGAGCGCATTTCCCCTGATAAGATGCAGCACTGTCGAGTCACAGAACAAATAAAAACAAACAGAAAAGAAATCAAGAAGAAGAGCAGAATTAATTCTTCTCCAACTTAATTGTCTCAATCTTTCAAAGGCATCACCCTTGTGAGATGGATCTTTGTTACAAAGAAGTGATGTTGGGGCTGCTCCACGGGGCAGGTTTGAGTGCCAGGCATGGACTTCCAGCAAGGAGCTCCCAGAGTTCCACAGGAGCACGGCGAGGAGCCTGCTGTATAACACGACCCCCGACACCTGGGAATGATTGGTATCTGACTCCAAGGCTTTGGAATGCTGAACACTTGTCTTATTAAAACTATATTACATTACAATTATATTAAAGAGAGATACGATACCATACCATACTATATGATATGTACTACTAACTAACTAACTAACTAACTAGCAAACCTGTGACTCTCTGCCCGAGAGTCCTGACACACACATGTGGATCCAAGTGGTAAGTCCTGACACACACACGTGGATCCAACTGGTAAATTAATCCAAAACACCATCACCAGAATCCAATCAAACAATCACCTTGGGTAAACAATCTCCAGAACATATTCCACATGGGTGCAAACGCAGGAGCAGCAAATGAGATAAGAATTGTTTTGATCATTCTTTTCTCTGCTTCTCTCAGGTTCAGAGAATGCGAATCCCACAGTGCTGCTCTCAGCTGAGCCAGGAGATCATGAGATAAGAATTGTTTTGATCATTCTTTTCTCTGCTTCTCTCAGGTTCAGAATGTGAATCCCACAGTGCTGCTCTCAGCTGATCCAGGAGATCACAGCTTACAGATCTGCAGATTCCACTGAGATAAAATGATCTGAAGCCAGCTGCAGGTCCTGGCCTTAGGGAACATTTGCAAGGGGACAACGGGAGAGTGCCCAGCCCTTCTGCAGTCCCAGAGCAGGGTGCACTGGTCCTAGGCTGTGGTGCCACTGTCACCCTGCCTGGCCTGGCAGAGGACAGGAGGGATGTGGAGCCAGTGAGCAGCACAGGCAGATCTGGCCTCCCCTCAGGACACTGTACCAGGCTCAGGGAGTCTCCAGGAGAGCCTGAACAAAGCTGCTCTGGGTGAGGTGAGCTCTGTGGCTCCAGCCGTGCCCGAGGCAGAGCCAGCTGCACGCTTGGGCAAGCAGGGCACTGCCAGGGCAGCAGCAATGGGCTGGTCTGCTGCCCACAGCACCTGTGCCAGAGCCCACAACAGCCTGGCTGGCTCCTGCTGCTCACTGGCACGTTCAGGATGGTCTTCACAAGGCAATATCCCTTGTGGGATGGGGGGCAACAGCTCTGCTCCCTGCCACATCCCTCCTTGCCTGGCAGCAGCAGTAGGAGCTGCAAATCTCACCCTACCTGTTCCTTCCTGGCTTTGCCCTGTGCACATCTCACACCCAGACAAAAACCCAACTGTACCTTCTAATAATTTTCCTCAATTAGTGAGAACAGTTTTCAGGTGCTAGAATATTGACACTGTCTTTTAAAAATTGGATTGGTGGTATTTAGGAGCCTGTTGTTACTTAGGAGCACAGGCTGTTGAACTGGTATTGTCATCTTGTCATCAATTCGCTTTTAATTAAGGTGAATTTTATCTTTTCTCTATTAAGTGGGGAAGAGGAGAGCAATGGGCAGGATAGGAGTAGGCAGAACACCTTCAACAGCAATTTCACTGAGCAAACTGTGAGCCACTAAACACTGACAACACTTCCTAATGTGCACTGCAACCATTGTCAACACGATGAGTGACATTAATTTCTAGTGCCCCTCTGCATTTCTGACAAGAGCCACTACTTGAAGCCAGGATTCACTGTGCCACCAGCACAGCCAGCGCAGTGTTGTCACTGCAGTGACATTCTCAGGCTGGAAAACCAGGTGGTCTTACATTTGGTGGTTTTTTTTTTTTGTTTTGTTTTTTGTTTTGTTTTGTTTTGTTTTGTTTTGTTTTGTTTTTGTAGTAGGCAATCCAGAAATAGGGAAATCTCCAAAGAGGAGAAAGCAAGGTAAATTTTCTCTCACCTTCTCTCTCATTCCTGATTTATCTATTGCTCTGCCTTGTTGCATTTCCAGTGCCCAAATGGGCTGCAAGACACTTGGAGAGGGCATGGAGTGACAGGACAAGGGGGAGTTGCTTCAAGCTGACAGAAGGGAAGGGTTTAAATTGGATATTAAGAAGAAGCTCTTCTCTGTGAGGAGACTCTGGCAGAGGGTGCCCAGAGAAGCTGGGGCTGCCCCTGGATCCCTGGCAGTGCCCAAGGCCAGGCTGGACAGGGCTTGGAGCAGACTGGGACAGTGAAAGGTGTCCCTGCCCATGGCAGGGGTGTGGAAAGAGGTGATCTTTAACATTCCTTCCAATCCCAGCCATTCTGGGATTCTCTGATTTTATGCTCATCATGGCTGAAGATCTCTCCATTACTCAGCTGCCCTACGTGACCCAGCTCTCCTATCAAATCTTTACCACAGATTCCTGTTTGTGCAGTGTCAGAAAAACAACACAGAATTTTGTGACTGTTTACAGAGAAAAAGCTCCATTGAGAAGGAAAGCAAAAGTAAAAAGCTGCATTGAGAAGGAAAGTGATGTTTGTGGGAGTCCCAGCTCCCTGCCTGACAGGACACTGGTTCCAGTGAGGTGACGAGTGGCTGGGGAGGAGTGAGAACCAGCCCAGAGGGCCTGGACTGCAGTTCAGAGGAGGTTTAAATCCATTAGAGGGAGCACAGTAGATGTGGAGCCATTTGTTTCTTCCAAGTGAAGCAGTGGGTTTGCTTCTGTCCTTAAGCACTATTTCAGGGTGAAGGAGAGAGACAAAGCCTGAATTTGTGGGAGGAACAAAACCATTCCTAACACTCTCAGTTTAAAGGTTTATAGTCTTTGCATCCTTTGTTAAAAATGATTGGAAAAGATCCCTGGTCCCTCTACAGTTATAGACAAAAATCAGTGTACTATTCATCTTTGGTTATATGGTTGGTCTTACCAAAGCCTTTATCTTGAAGGTAATACTGATTATACCTCTGCTGAATAAGGTTTTTTTTGTCCCTTTAATTTCCTTGCAGGACTAGTCCACAATTCCTTGACCATCCAGCCAAATCCATCATCTCCCCATAGAGCACCTCCATCAGCCTGTTTTTGATGCAAGCCCTGATAAAGGGCAGAATTTAAGCCATCCACAGTCAGAATTAAATAAAAAAATGGGGTTCTGTCCACCTGTTTTGTTTTTTTTTTTTTTTTTTTGTCTCTTGAAATTACTTTCCAGCTCAGTCCCAGACTGAGTAATTCAAAGCTGATGGGAAATGAAAGTCATGGTCTGTGGAGTGCTAATGGATATCTAAAAGCAGCAAAAAAAAAAAAAAGTTAGGGGAAAATTTATCCTCCCCTCGCCCCTAAATCCACCTGAGTTGAGAAGTGAAATACATCAACAGGTCTGTGATAGGTTGTCTTCTAGCACCAGCTCATCATCCCATTTTATCTGCCTCATCATCTTGTGGACCTACACAGTGGCAGCAGACAGATAGCTCCAGAAAGAGTCAAGGTAACATTAAAGAGACAAATGCCTCCCATCTCCCTGGGTTTTTATGCACACTGACTGTGCTCTAGAGTCGTCTGTACGACAGTCTCCTCTTGCCACCAGTCTAAAATAAAACAAAACAAAGCCCTAAATAAATGCCAGCAGGCTGAGGTGAGGGGAGGCTCGCAGTGTGAGCAGTGACACTGGCCCAGGGGAGGTGGCCCAAGAGCCTGCCCAGAGATGTTTCCTTCAGGGACCCTCAGGGGACATCCCCTCCCTGCTCACAGATGACTGTGCACATGCCCTGCTTTTCCCCCAGGACGTGCTGCTGGAGAAGATGAGACATGAGGACAGAAGGATGGCACTTCCACTTTGGCCTCTTGTTTTCTCTCTCTGGCCTTGATTTTGTCACGTCTGCTCTCAGACTTGTCTTTGTCAGGGATGCAGGGAGAGTCAGGGAGGTTGAGACCAAGTGTGCACCTAGCTCTGTGTGCTGGCCCTGATACAATGCCAGTCTCACCCTCCTTTATCTCAGAGGTTTTTTTGAGACTGATGTTGCCTATGAATTTAGCACCCACCTATGAATCCTCTGCACTCTTCACTCTACAGTTAAAACTTAATTCTGTCCAAGCCAAAACCTGTTACAAGCACTAAAGTCCTCAAGCTGGAGTCTGCAAAGTCTCATTTTAACACTTGCCTTGCCACAACCTATTCAGGAAAAAAAGAATCTATACTCATCACCTAGGAATTTCCTTAGAAATAAATATTCATATATTACATAATCTTTTCATGTTGGGATATTCCTGGGAAGAGCCTGTTTGGGCAGCAATTCACTACTCAGAGCCTGAGAAACAGCTTCTGTTCAATGGATGAGATGAGTTGTGTACACAGGAGCAAAACCTTCCCTGCACAGGCAGGTGTTGGATACCATGGGAAGCCACTACAAATTCTGCCTTTCCTTTGCTGAGACAAAAAGGGAGAGGACACGTCAGGGCAAAATAACCAGATGCAAGAAAGCCTCCTTCTGTCTAATCTGCTGCTGTTCTCCAGGTGTAAAACAACCATCACTCACAGATGCAGGGACAGGCACACCTGGGACATTGGCCTGGAGAGAAAGTGCAGGGGATGTCACCAAGATGAGCAGGGAGATGGGACAATTCTCCTATGAGGAAAAGCTGAGAGGATTGACATTGGTCAGCCTGAAGAAGTGAAGGCTTCAGAGTGACTTAATTGTGACATTACAGCACCTGAAGGGAGCCTGCAGCAAAGATGGAGAGAGACAATTTGCAAGGGCCTGGAGTTACAGGAAAAGGGGGAATGGCTTTGAACTGAAAGAAAGTTGGTTTATATTAGATGTTAGGAAAAACTCTTTGTGAGGGCTGAGGTCCTGGCACAGGGTGCCCAGAGAAGCTGGGGCTGCCCTTGGATCCCTGGAAGTGTCCAAAGCCAGGTTGGACAGGGCTTGGAGCAGCCTGGGACAGTGGAAGGTGTCCCTGCCCATGGCAGGGAGCTTGGAATGAGATGATCTTTAAGGTCCCTTCCAACCAAAAAAATTGTGTGAGTTCCATTCTGGAGCTCCTTTGAGTGCCTCTCCCACTCCCAAAAATTATAAGCACATCCCAAAGATTGAAGCCATCAGTGGTTACATGCAGTGCATGGCCTGAGGGAGCTGAAAAGGGGAAGAAAGCAGCACCTCATATCCAAGGACAAGACCTCTCATCCCAGGCTGTTTCCAAGAGCATCGCCACTGTGAGGACAGCAGAGCTCATTTGGTGTCTGGTGTGAGGGAATGCTGGAAACACACTCACTCCAGAAGGGAAGCATGCCTTGGGAAAAGGCACAGTGGGAAACCAAACACCCCAGTGTACTTGTGGAAGATGCACAAGCCTTTTCCATCAGTGGGTCTGGATTTGAACTTGCATCCCTTAGATAGAATGGCACATTTGTCTCTGAGATCAATGGGGCAGTTGCATCCCTAGATATGAAAAGCAGAGCAGGAGGCATTTGAGAAGTAAGAAACTAAAAATATGGCAGCCCTTCTGAGGGTCAAGATAAAGGTAACATGAGCAGACATGAGAAGAAGAGGAGGAAAAGGAATAAAACTTACAAACCATTTCCTACTGCTGCTTTCCAAAACATGTGAGAGGTTTTAGTCTCCAGGAGCCTGTTGGAAAGAAGTTCTCAGCTCTGTCTCTGCTTCTACAAATAGCTTTCTAAAAATACCAGAACCCAGAAATTATCACAGGAATTATTTGATATTTATCGTGATTCAAATGCCTATGTAGACAAAATGAAAATGTAGATATCAGCCAAACCCTGGGCCTCTTCTTCCCTCCTTCTGTGCTCTGGATGAATTGAGCAAATGGAAATTCCTGTCCCTGGCTGTGTCCCTTCTATTGATTAGGCTCGGGAGATACCAGACAAAGTCCACAGCACAGTTGCTCCAAATTTTCCCTTTCCCTGATGAGTCCCTTCTGACAACTTAGAAACTTACAGAACAGTTTTGTTCCCAGATACACGGCATCATTACAAGCTAGGAAAAACAGATCCACTTTCCTGACTGGGTTTTACATGTGAAGTGCTATCCACAGAGTCAAAGTTGCAGTAGGGACAAGCCTTGCAGCAGCGGGGCTCTGCTCTTAAATCTCAGACTGAGGTTGTGCCCCTTTGCACAGCCACGTAATGCCAAACGACCCAGCGAGTGCTCATTAACGTGACACCCAATGGACAGCAGAGAGAACAAGGCAATAAATCCAGGCTGGAGCCTCCAGAGCCCAGCCAAGAGGAAAGAGTGAGTCAGAAAATCCTGCTCCTTCCTTGCGACATTTCCTGAGGTCCAGAGCGAGCTCAGAGGTGCCGCCTCACTTCTGTCCCTTTGCAGAACACAAATGGGAAAGAAAGCAAAGCTCAGACAGAACTGACTCTTCTTCACTGAGATTTATTGCACACAGGAGCTGGTGATGGGCATGAGCCAAGGCGTGCTGAAAAGAGAGATAGAGAGATAATCAGGCTGTTCCTAGCCGGGCTGGGCTTTCATAGTCCAAAGGAAAAGCAAATTGCTCATGTCCACCGTCTGAGTTGGACCTTCCACAGATTCACACCCGGCAGCGTTTCCCACCCGCTTTCCCATTGTGCCGAGGTGAATGGAAACGTGGTGGATACACACTGGACTGCTCCCTGAGAAGCAAAAACCAGCTTGAGAACCATTTTTCTCAGGTTTAACGGAGTGGGGAAATGATTTTCGCCTAGCTGGCAGTGAGTTCACAAGACCATCAGTCACTGCCCGCGCTGCAGCCCCCGGGGCAGTGCGACAGGGATTGAGCAGGAGATGGCACAAGGCAGAGCAGCACGGGGTGCAGCAGCAGCTCTGCTGCACAGCGGTGTTGTTACCCGCTGGCATGAGAAACTGAGGGTTCCTGCAGGTTTTTTGCAGGGTGCAAATTGCTGCAAAAAAAAAAGCAAAGAGCTCTGTGCTTCATTTGCAGCTGGGATATTCTGAATACACACAAGGGAGAGCAGGCAGAGAGTCACTGAAATGCAAATGGAGGTGCATACCTGTGAAACATGTCATTTTCTCTGACACGGTGGGTTACCTGCATGGAGTTACTTTATTAAAGCACCATTTTGCCCCTGTGGCCTCTCTCCAACAGAACAAACATACCCTGTGGCAAAGCTGCCCCCACCCCGTGCCATGCATAGGTTGCAGGGGCATCCAAAAGCTCGTGCCATACAAACCCTCCTAAATCACTGTTTTCTTCAAATACAGCCACTCTGGAAGCACTCCGTCTTTTCATAACCTGCAGTTCCTAACAAATCCATCCCTCCAAGTTCATGAAAGAAAACCCCACATGTCCCTGCATGAAAACCCAGTCCCTGCACTGTGTCCTGGTGGGGTTTGACAGCCAGTCATGCCAGGGCACAGCTTGGTGATCCACGGGGAGCTGGAGCATAGCCAAGAGCAGGGACCGAAGGGCAGACAGAGCTGGGAACAGAAATTCCCTGGGGATTCACCTGGGCGGGTTGTTTTTACCATGACCTGCAGTAACAGGGGGAGCCACATCCCCTCAAATATTATTTTACACTAAAAAATGAGGGTCAAATTCCTGAGCTTCACTTGAACCCAGCCTAGAGATAAGGGTCAGAGTATGGTGGGGTCCAAAGTGAGGTTCAGCTTGTGAGGTGTGGTTCACTTCCCTCTCTGCAAGAGCAAGGAACACATAGGAAAAAGTATGTTTTAATCTGTCTTCTGTCTTGTGTTTTGCTGACAGCTCCATAGGGGACCTCAGGAGCAGAGTAGCCGAGATATTGCAGGTGCAGCTGTGAGTGTAATGGGTTTTTCAGTTCATTTGGAAAACAAAACAAGAGCTGTTCTGTGTTGACCTGAAATATTTTTCCACCATAATGAGAGAAAAGGAGCAAATACTCACCTTCAATCAACTGAAACATTCTGTTTGACCCAAAATGAAAGCTGTTATTTTGTTTCCACAGTATTCAACCACTTATTAATTCTTGCTAAATTCAAAACAAGAAACACCAATCAAGCAAAATGCTTTGTGTCGAGCTGAATAGTTTTTCTTACCTTCCTGCCCTCACCTGGGGAACTCCGCTCTAATGCAAGGAGGGTTTGCAAATTATTTTGTGTTGTTTTTGAATTACATGGAAGAGTGAAGGGGAACCTTTCTGCAGGTTGAGCCCTCCTGCCCTGGCGCGTGGCCAGGCTGGCAGATCTTTAACAGCACTGCAGGAATTCGCTCCTGCCTCCCTGGGCACGGCTGTAATAACAGCAGCAGCACCCTCAAATTAGCAGCTTGGAGCTCCTTTCTGCCCCATCCAAATGTCTGTAATAAAGGCACTTCCCGGCTCGGGGAAGGTGCGCCCTGCCTCCCCACTGCTGGCTACCTGCTAATCAGCAGCAGCCACCCCCCTGCATCCTAAAAGGTGTCATTAACGGGTCGGCATCCCCCGGAGAACAGCGGGAGAACTGAAAGTAAACCATCAGGTTATGTCAGGATTTGAGTCACAGAGCAGCTCTAATTGAAACTTCTCTGTCATTTACTCATCAGGAATGCAGAGCTCCTTCTTTGAATGAAACATTAGACACCGGCCTGACAGCTCCAGGTGGAAGATTATCCGGCAGCTTAATCGCTCCCTGACAGCCCTGGTTACTCCCACATCAGCATCTATTAACCTTCCTTTTATTCAGACCCTTTTATGCCTTTTTAATCAGTGGCTCTGGGTGCTTTGGATCAAAAGCCAGTCAGATCTCAGGCGGGATGTGAGAGCTGCATCTCGCCATCGAAGCTCTGCTGTTTGAGGGTGCCAGGGCTGCCTGCCAGGGCACCTCCTCTTGGGTGGAAATCTTCAGAAAAGGGGTTGCCTTCTGAAACCACTAATGCTGTTTATCTCTGGGAAGGAGAAAGGTGTTTGTCAGAAGTTGAGCTCTTATCAGAAGCTTCAAATTTTGGGGTGTACTGTTTAAAGCCCCAAGTCATGGATGTGAAAGAAAAAGCACTGTGAAAAATTCAGCTTTAATTTAATTTATTTTTTGATAAGTCAGTATCAAGCCTTTAGGTTTTCAGAGAGCTCAAAGCCAGATGTGAGTGCGCCCTCAAGGCTCAGACATTGGAAGACAGATAAAAAGAACCCAAAGTTTATCCTCTCTAAATCAAGACTGGATGTCTCTTGAAAATTGGTGCTATAACTCAAATAGAAGTTATGGTCTTGATGCAGAAATTATTGGCTGAAGCTTCCTGAGCTGTATTATGCAGGAAGTCAGACTAGATGATACTAGTCCCTCCTGGCCCTCAAGTCTATGAATCCTTCTCCTGCGTTGTCCCAAGTTGTCCTTTATTGTATGATATGTTTGGGTCCAGATTCTCAGTGGCATTTGGACAGACAGCACCAAGCATGCACTTTCAGGTAGAAATAAAGGAATTTTAGCATCTCCTTAACACCTTGCACCAGTTCTTTCTGCGTGCTCTGAGCCCCCAGTGCAGACCTGGGCAGACAGAGAGCCGATGGTGACGAGCAAACCGAGGCACTTTGGACTTCACATTGTCCCAGGCCAGTGACACAGGGTTGTCCCACAGTGTGTGGGTGTGTGGCTCAGCTCTCCTTGATGACACCAAGGGTGTGACATTCCCAGCTCAGCACCTCTGGCCCAGGTGGCCCTGCTGAGCTCACCAGACATTTGCTGAGCAGATGGGGAGTGGCACAGCCACCTCAGGCTCTGCTTGTGAAAAGGCTCTTCCCTTTGTCTGCCACCCTCACCCCTTCCAATGCCTTTTGCTGCTGCTCCCAGCCTCAAGCCTGTCCCTGGAACACTCTGAGCTGACTGGCTGCTGGCTCCTCCCGATGATCTGTGTGCTGCTCCACGTGCTCCTCCTTGCTCCATCCATGGGCCCAGATGCCCAAAGACTCAATACTCCTTTCCCAAGCCATCCTGGCACAGATCCTGCTTCAGCCTTCGGCCAGATTGCCTTTGCTGTCTGCAGTTGGCTTGGCAATACCATGGTGGAGCCATTTCTGGAATAAATAAATAACCCTCACATGAATAGACATTTCTGCTGCTCTAAGGGATGCTCAACACCAATGAAACATATCCTGAGTTGTCTCACTGGGGAGAAAAAACAACCTTCAAATGGTGATCCTGTATTTCTGCAATGCAGCCCTAGAAACCTGAAGTTCATCCTCCCACCTGGGTTTCCCAACCACATTAATAATCCAAAATAAGACTGAGTCTGTGCCCAACAGAGCTTCCAGCAAAGTCAGACAAGCCAAAGCAGCATGCTAGATAATAGCTGAGGGTTGGAGGGGGTGAGGAGACTGGGTGAAGGGAAAGATGGAAAGGACTGTTGAAGGGAATGTAGGGAAAGATGGACTTGACAGAGGAGAGGAAAGGCTGTCTGGGGAAAAGGAGAGGAATGTGTCCAAAACAGTGGCAGCGTGGCTGAAGGAAAAACAGTCAGAGAAGAGACGGAGGGAATTGGAGAATAAAAGAGCTGTGAAGTATAAAATCTGGATGTACCTGAGGAGATTTGGAAAGGTCTTTGCTGGAGACCACATGGAGCTAACTAGGTAAAAGGAGGAAAAAGTCCACTGGTTGCTTTCAGAATGTCCCAGTAAAAGAAAATAAAATAGAATTGGTGATCTGGGGAGCAGAGACAGAGGTGTAAAATGTCAAAAGACAGAAAAGGCCAGTTCTTATTTAATGAGGACCAGAGTTAACTTTGTGGCTTATGAACTTTTTCACACTGTGAATGAGGTCAAAGGGGGATTAATTGAGTTAATGAGTGAGAAGTCTCAGTTTAATATACATTGATAGACAGACATTCCGCCATTAAAACAAAAGGATGAAAACACCCCAGGAAGCAGTTGTTGCCTTTCCAGAGCAGCTCTGGTGTGACAAGGAACCATAACCATCCACACAAACACTGGGAGAGCTGAGCTGTTTGATGTGTCAGGGTCAGGAGAACAGGGGAGTGGTTGACCCTCAATCCAGCCCACAACCAAAAAACCCACCCAAACAAAAAAACGAAACAAAAAGCAAACAACCCCCCCCCAAACAAACAACAACAACAACAACAACAAAAACTTGCAACAAACTTGACGACTCCTTGTTTTCCTGGCTTGTATCACTCAGACAGAGGTCAAGGCACCATGCAGCACCAGACTGGAGAGCAGAAATGCTGCTGCACAGATGTCAGCTGTGCTCGTCCGGAAACACAGCTGCCATTTGTCCTTCCATCTCCTATTCCCCAAAGGGAGGTTATAGAAATGTCTTGGCTTGAAAGACAGGGGTCCGCTAAGGAAGGCAGGAGCCCCCCTTGGAATGGAAAATGTAAACTCCTTCCATCTGAATTATTATAATTCTGAAATTAAAGGGGTCTCAGGCAAAGATATGAGGATAGGAATAACAGTTCTTTACGAGTGTGTATAATAAAGCAAACAAACCACACCAGCTGTGGCCCTGACACCCAACAGAGCACGAGCCCTGCTCCGGCCTTCTCCTGGCCGTGGCGCTTTCCCTGCGGTGCAGTTCCGCGCACGGCCAGCAGGGGCGCTGCTGGCTCCTGGCCAGGCAGGGTGTGCGATGACTCCTCCACTCCTGCAGGGGGCGCTGTGCGGCAGCACAGGGAGCACACGGTGATGGCGGCTAGGCCCAGACGGGATGGGATGGAGGAGCGGCTTGGCTCCACAAACCCTGGGGCTCTCGGGAGCAGCAGGCTGAGAGAGCAGGATGTCTGGGCAGGCAGGGGTGTGGGGCTGCAGTGCAGCGAGAACTCAGAGCAGCACTGAGGGAGCAGCAGAGGTGGGTCAGCGGCAGCCTGGCTCCCAGCAGGGCAGGGAGAGGTGAGCTCAGGATCCTGGGCACCCGAGCAGGAGGAGATAGATCCCTTGTTTTAGTGAGGTGGGTGTTAATAAGGGCCCAGTTCAGTCGCTGCTCTCACAAGCAGAGGCTCACCCCATGGCAGAAGAAGCAGCTCTGGACTGGGCTCCGGTGGCAGCAGCAAATTTCCTTCCCAGAGCAACAGCTCCAAGACTGTCCTCCTCCAAGACTGAGAGAGAGAGTGCCAGCAGCTGCTCCATCCCCGTCCCCTACTGCCCAGTTCTTGGGGTATCTCTGCCCCTTGGATAGAAATTCCCAGATAAGGGAAGTGCAACCAGATGCTTTCCTAGCCTGATCTTGGCTACTTCTTTTGTTTTTCTTAAGTACCACAGTTGTTAGTGTTTCCTAGCACCTTATGGGATAAAATTTCCCTAAGTAAAAAGGAACTAAAGGAAAGAAAAATAACCCCCAACAATAAAAAAAAAAAAGTGTTAAACTATCCCTTCTTTGACACCATCATATCATGTATTTACATCAGCTGATTCATGGGAAATATTTAGATTTTACACTGTTAATGTCTCAGTGAGTTCATGCCAGGTACCCAGAGACATTTAATCGTTGGGTTTGTCTTTATTTAATAGAGATTGTTTAATGGAGTCTGCAAAGCTGTTCAAACCGCAGTGGATCAGCACATAATAAACCACAAGGGCACTTGGGGGTTTCCAGGCCAATTAAGCATCGATAGCCCTGGATTTGGAGGGCTTTCACCTCAGAGTTTGATTTTGCCTCTGCTAGTGAGCAATAGCATTAACACACACCTGTCTGCTTCAGCACTAAATCAAATGAGGCCTAAACCATCACAGGCTAGTAGGGATCCAAACCTTTCTGACTGTCAGTGGTGCTTCTGTGCTCAAATTTAATTCAAACCTACTCCTAACAAGAAAAGAGAGGGTATTAGAGCAGTGCTCCTGGATTTAGGCATGACAGCAGCTGGAGAAGGATGGAGACCTTCCTGAGAACAATGAAAGAAGGTCAAGCCCATGTATGAAGCACGTGCTGATAGCAGAGGATAATTTACTTGCCTACAGAGCTGGTGATCCCAGCTCTACCCCTGCATATGGTTTGAGAAAGAAAGAATACGTTTGGTGGCAGTGGATGTGGAGATCTGAATTATGGGAGTTTGACAGGCTGGGAACCCCTGCTGAACAGCAAACCTGGGAAGAGGGTCAGGGCTGTGGTCTCCGAGGTGACTTTAGCACAGCCAACTCTATCTGCATAATAATTGTTCTGATTCTAATCATTATTTATAACCCCCACTATGCCTCTCACCTGAACAGCACAAAAAAAAGCTTTAAAAGATGGTTGCAGCTTATTTACAACAGCTCCATTGGCTTGTAGCACTCTCCAGATGCATGTTAAAGCAGCAATAAGGGAAGCAAAAGCATTTTTAAAATCTGCTTTTAGAGCTGTGCATTGGTGACATGTATTTAAATCATCTGCACGCCATCAAGCACGGGCTCAAATTTAAATGCCACTGTGAATCTCCTTCTCTTATTCCTTCGCAGGGTTATTTGTCATCTTCCAATTCATGCAATGAAAGGAACTGAACAGAAAATTAGACAAACAAATAAAAATCTATGTTTTTAATGCAAAATGCAACCCTGGAAACCTCTTACTGTAAGTTTTTTTTTAATACCTTTCAAGAAGAAGAGTGAAAACAAAGCAAAACTGGTGCTGAAAGAAACAATAGATAAAGCAAAAGTCTTTCTCTTTGCTTAAATGTTAGAAGTAATAATAAAATGAAATAATCATTATTGTTGATCATCTGGCTGCCAAAGTGGATGTTTACCTTCCTGCTTATTACCCACCTCGTTGTGATAAATTTGAATAAGCACTGGGGGAACAGGAATTAAGTGGTAGGGTTTTATCCCAGTCTCTAATTCTAAACTCATGAGAGGAGCTTCATTTCCCAGATCACTGAAATGTCTTTTATTTCCTGTCAATCTGACAAAGTGACTTACATATTCTGAGATATATATATATATATGTATATAATATTTAATATATTCCAATTACTTTTTCAAGAATTTCCAGTTTGTTTCCTCAAATTATAGCATTGCTCTGAATATGAAAACCTCTGTCTCTCTAATGCTTCTTTTGACCAGCAATCTTACTTTTTGCTTAGACAAAATATTAAGAGGAGAATCCATAAGTAATATAACATGGTTTCCATAGCTATCAATACTATTAAAACATTGTTTCAGTTTTCCATTGCAATGGAATCTACAGAACAGACACAGATTACATGATATCAGTGATAAAATAATGACTGTCTGCAGTCAGAGGGCCAGATGTTTGACTTCTATGGCACAAAACACTTATGCTGATGGCAGAATGCAATCTGCCTTTTCACCTTCAGGAAAAAATATTTCCACTCAATTTTAATGTTGGTAAGCAAGATATTTCTGATTAGGGTCCTTTATTATCAAATATTTGCTGTGTCTTATCAGAGTGAAAGTTTGAATTTTCCCCAAAAAAGTGAAGCTTCTTCAGTATTGGAGTTGAGATGAGGATCACTATTCTTCTATACAAAGAATCAAGGCTGTAAGTTACACCTAAAAGTAAAGAAAAACCCCAGCATTTTAAATATATACATCTCAGGTTGTAATAACAAAAGAAGCCTGAAAAGGACTCAGAGTGTTCTTTACAGAGGTCTCATCATTCAATGCCAGGCCCAGGCTTTGAGGAAACCTTGAGTAATAGATGTACGCATAAAATCCATAAACTTCAGTCAAATCAGTTATGAGATTGAATCCCATAGCCTCTCAAACTGGGATATTTGGGTTTTTTTCTGTGGTGTTTCAGTCAGCATTTATTTGTACCCAAAATAAAATATTATCACCAGAATAAGTCCCAAATTTAACACCAGTACAGGAAAAGGGACTTGGAGAATCCCACCCACTGCCCAAATCCTGCCTCTGGCACAAAGGTAGAAGTAGGACTAGGAGAGCTGTCAGGACAAAGGGAAATTATTTCAGACTAAAAGGAAGTAGGTTTAGATTGGATAGTGGGGATAAATTCTTCCCTGTGGGTGTGGTGAGGTTCTGCCACAGGTTGCCCAGAGCTGTGGCTGCCCTTGGATCCCTGGATGTGTCCAAGGCCAACAGAATAGCACACAGAACTGAACAGCAAATGTAAGAAAATGTTTTTCCAGGGTTCATGAATGAAAAAGCCTCACAAGGAACATGAATGGGTGTGTAAAGACATTGGTTAACTAAAGAACACAGGTTTATGTGCCTGTAATCAGCTGAGGTGGTCAGGAGTTAATTCGGTATTCAGGGAAGTAAAAGATTATTTGGTCTAGAAGAAATTAAGAGTATGAACAGCTCCATTCAGTATTCCTAACAGAGCTGGAGAAATAATCTGCTCTGTGAATTTGGCCTCTGGTTCTGTTTTCCAATTATCCTCAGGCAGATGGTGATTTTGTTTTATTTATTCACTATTGGAATTATTTGCTGGATAGCCTCAGTAAACAATTCGCACTTGATACAATGCCAGTGAGCAGTTTCCTTGGGATCTTCAGTGCTTGCTCTGCTTCAATAAGATGCAAAGACTACCTGGAATCACTGTGGTCTCTTCTGGGATGGGCAGATGCCTTAGAATCAGGTTTCCAAAGCAAAAAAGGGTGTGATTTTGCTGTCAACATTCCCTTTCTAGGAATATTTCTGTAAACTGAGCTGTTTCCCATGAGCATGTCTAACAGTCATTCCACTGCCCAAAGTTAACCCAGGTACACAAAACAGCACCTGAGCTCCCAGACCAGCCACACACCCAGTCCCTCAGGTCTCTGCTTTCATTTCCCTGCTCAGAGCTGCAGCTTTTGGCTCTTCCTTCATGTGACAGACACTCATCAGCACGATGGTCAATGTGGAGGAAATTTTAAGCAGCCTTTGACTGCATACTCAGTCTTTTCAAATATTTTACCATCCATTAAAATAAAAGCTTGTCAGAGAGAAGTGACATTAAAAGTAATAGGCTGTTTTATACAAGCCTGCTTCTCCCCTCTGCCTGCGTCTTTCAGGCTCTCCCCAGCCTCTGTGGTGACCCATCATCTCTCCACATCCCTCCTGCCTCCCCACCTCTTCTTTCTGCTGTGAGAGGCTTTTAGATGCTGAATTCCTTTGACCCTGAGGTTCCCCACTTTGAAATATCCCCACTTGCCACCCACCACTTAGCAGAGCTAAAAGGCATCCTTGAATGGGGAAGGTTGTCCTCTGTCTGTCAGGAAGATGGATAAATAGATGATGTTGGAGAAGCTGTTTAGCTTAATGTTTGGATTCCACCGCATCTGAGCAGCACTGAGATATTATAAACACTCCATATCAATAAAGCATAGGGAAATTCCCATCAGATATCTCATGTAACAACTGCATCTGTCTGAGCAGGGAACCTGAAATCTCCACATTCCAGTTCTGTTTTGAGGGATTATTTATCTAACCCAGCTGTCTACTGATCACATGGATTCTTTAAAGAAGTGCCCACTTATTTATGAAAAATAATTTGCAGTTTGAGTTCATCCTATATAAGTTGCCAATGAATTGTGAGCCTGCTCCACTTTTCCAGATACAGATTTCCACCAGGCAGAAATAAAGTACAAAATTACTTTTCTTATTTTATGGGCCATGAGAAAAATCACTGATCTCAGGACTAAAAAGCTGGCCAGCAAAGCAAATGACCATTCAAAGGAGAATTACAGAAGCATAAAGAATTGCTAATAAATAACACACCAATACTGAAAGCAGAGGGTGAGCTATTAAGCACATCAGAGGAAAAACCAATGTTCTTAATGCTGAGATCCTAAACAACCCTGGCAGCAGCTCTCAAGAGGACAAACCTATATATTCCAGTGACTCTGAAAAGGTCATTGGGTTTTCTTAATGAACAGCCTGGGAATCAGCATCTGTACGTAGATGCAGAAATATATAAAGCCAGGAGCTGAGGCTTTGTGACAAGCTTGTTGGGCTTTGAAGTAACTTTGAACTGGCATTTTCCAGTGTAGAACAGGGCAGGAACTGAAACTGTTATATCAGTGAAAACTCAGGGGGTTGTAACTCGGTGTTCACAGAATCCCAGAATGGCTTGGGTTGAAAGAGACCTTAAAGCTCATCTTGTTCCACCCCCTGCCATGGGCGACACCCAGGTTGCTCAAAGTTCCATCCAACTTGGCCTTATGTTGCCTAAATGTGGATGTTAAAACTGAGAAGGACAAAGTGACTTATCTTGAGAGGCTGGGTTGGGAGCTGTGAAGGCCTGGACATCTGTGGAGAGGCACCAGCCCATTCTCCTGACCAGGCTGTGCAATGGCTTTCTGAGAATAACTTCATTGTTAAACAGGGGCTTCTCACAGCATCACTCTCTCCTGCTTTTGCCTGATGGAGCAAGTCACAGAGCAATCTGGAGTGTGTTTATGGAAGGACTGAAGGAAGGAGATCTCTCACTTGGATGCTGCAGGTAAGTGTGGAAAGGCAGGAATTCACACCGGCCAGTCTGAGATGATGAGCTGGGCTAATTTGACTTTCTCTGAAATTAAAGGAAAAGCATCCTGAATGCTGTGAAGCGGCATTTCAACCAGGAACCTAATTTAGCTGCTCCAAGTCACACTCTGGGAACTCTCCCTGCTCCCCTTTGATTACAGAGGGAAGTAAAGGAGATCAAGTAGCAAAGGGAATTGATTAAATTACCTGTCTGAAATTGCTGGTACAAATACCCTGCAAAGTGCCCTAGAATGGAAAGATTAGCACAATTTCCAGGGAGGTGTAAAAGACCTTGAGCTGCACCCAGCAAGAATTGCACTATCATTCCAACTGCTGCTGGTTTTTGGCAGGTGCTGATGCTAAAAGTTCTCTGCACAAAATGTTGTTTAAATGCTGTAGAATGGCATTTAAAATAAAGCAAAATGAAAAGTGACAATTAACACCAAAATCCTGGATACATCTATTTTTCCTAGAATTCAAATCAGAGCACAGGTATGACAGAGCAGCACAGCAGAGGTGCTAAAAGGGAGAACTTCTTGTGGCAGGTGTAGGTGTTTGCAATAGAAAATTTGGACTTTAGAAAATAATTTTACAACAATGATGGAGGATGACGTCCCCCTTGATATAAGATAAGAACCTTGTGAAAACAAAGATTAAATAAATACCATTCAAAATAAAAATAAGAAGCATAATGATTAAGTTTTCAACTTCTTCCACAGCCTGACAACAGATCTGACAAGTTCTGAAAACAAAGGCTGAAAACAAACAAAATAATACTTTTTTTCAATAAAAGAAGCGGGGAAAAAGTGATTTGAAATGACTGAAAAGTTTTCTTTCAACTTCAGTGGTACTGACTCATTAATAACCTTTGGCTAAGAAATTTTAGGTATAACTTCCTGACTATAAATTTTATCAGTCCTTCAGATGATATAAAATGAAAATATATTTTCTTCCATAAGCAAGTCCCATAGAGCAGTTTGACTCTTCCTTCTACAGCACTTTGGTGTAAATTCTGCTTGGAAAAAGTGTCTGTCATTAGTTCTGCTTGAGATATGAAAAAAATCCAGAATTCACAGGTATTTAGGGGTGTACCCTGCCTGTATGAGCAGATAGTCTTTATACCCAGTGTTTTAAAACCCTGTTTGGGCTAATTGAGCTCCCCTGACACTGCAGACACTGCCCCAGAAAAACTCTCCCAAGATGGATTGCTTTTGTGGCTCTTCTCCTCTTCTTGTTTCATCCCCGTAGAGCTGTAGCTGGCAGAGGCTTATTTTACAAAATCTCTGTCTGTTGACTTCTCTGCCCACCATGTGGTCCCTGCTCACTGGAGCAAAAGCATTTTCCTGCCATCTCCCAGTCCTCCAAGTCCTGTTACTGGAAATGAAGTTTCGATGTCTCAGGCATTGGCGCTGTTGCTCCTGCCCATGGAAGATGGAAGCACTAAACTGTTAAATTAACAGCTGCAAACAGTTCACAGAAATTGGGATGAAAGCAAATGATCGTGACTCCAAATCATTCCTCCTGAGCAGAGCAGGCCCCTGGTGCTGAGGGCACAAAGCAATCAGCCTGGCCAGGCTGGAATTCCACACCAAGCCAGATTCCACTTCCAAGACCAATCAGTTTAGATGAAACACTTGGAGAGAGAAAAATAATCTTGCAACTGATGGAGAAACCTTAAAAAAACATTGTGAAGCGGAGGGTTATTTTAAGCCCCACATTGCTGCTCAGATGGCAGTGTTTTTTTCTGGACTGTTTCACCCATCCCTACACAATGATATAAAAGTCAGCGCTTCATTGAACTTCCTAATAGCCAGGACATATTTCCTTCACAACCCCAGCGCTGCCTCTCGCTATGAGCTTTCTCCTAAGCAGCATGACACAACATATTGTAAAGGGAAAATGATAATTAGAAGGAACATTCGAGCAGAGGAAGTTGTCTGGAAAAATGCTTTAGTTAAATGAAGCAGTGAAGATTGTTTTTAACTTAATCTGTTAAACACACTCGCCCGCACGCAGATCTAGCCCAGCTCAGGAATGTCTGCTCACGGCAGAGCTGCTGCCCATGGATGGAGCACAAACCTGGGCAAGGAGGAGAGGACAATTCCTAGTTTGATTTTAAAGAGGTTAAATGGAAATACAGAGGGATTAAAGGCACATCAAGTATCCAAGTGCAGGAGTGAAGTGCTCCAGAGCCATGGCTGTGACCCAGCTCTGTCACACTCTGTGGATGCCCCTTCCACCAACTCAGGGACATTACAAGGCTGTGACCCATATTCCTGTCAATTTCTGTTTGAGTCTTTGATATATCTTGTGGTTGGGATGGTGGGAGAAAATGGAAATCTAAAACATCCCATTTATTTAATTAACCAGGCCACTGCAACACCAATATCCTCTCCACTCAGAAATGTGCTGGTTTCGCACATATGTGAGGGAACCATCATTTTATTTTAAATGTAATTAATGTGGGCATGGAGGAGCCAAGGATAGAATTCCATTTTTTGAACAATAAGGATCAACTTTGCTTTGGAGAAGTTCACTCTTCCAACAGTGATGGTTCTATAAAATCTACAGGGATGCCAGGCTGTCAGAAGCAGCCCCACGTGAAAGAAGGTTGGACAGTGTAGGCAAAGGGGCCAAAATAGTTTAATAGAAGTTGTTTTTCCAGGTCAATCATCCTGTAATTGTGAAATGAGTGGGATGGTTCTCTGTGTGGAGATCCAGGGATGAGATAATGAACTGCCAAGCAGGGAATGACCATGGGATAGGGAAGAAAGCAAGTGGTGCTGAAATTGAAATGGGACTGTGTGGGAGAGGGATTTTCCTTGTGCTCATAGCTCAGCCTCAGCCTGCAGGTGTGGTGCAGAATAAGATCAATACAGAACACCTGTATTCTCCAGAACAGAATTTTTTTTCCTCTTTTCTGTTAATACAGAAAATATTTCTGCTAATACAGTAAGATTTCTTTCCTGGTAACCTTCTACTTTTCTCTTTCTGCCCTTGGTTTCCTTTTGTCTTCAAGCACAGAGAGAAGAATCTGAAAGCAGGGCTGGGTTTCAGCTCTTTGCTGGTGGCTCAGGGCAGTGCAGCTCAGCTCATTTGTGCTCAGGCTCCTTTCCACAGTGCTGCAGAGTCAGGTTGGAACAGGGCAGCTCTGGGTCACTCTTACAATCATTTTCCTTCACACTGTTTTTCAAAAAGCTTTTAGAGTAACATGACAATTGCCAGCGTGGATAAGGATCAGTGACGGTTTAACCGAGTGACTTACCTCAGGAAATGATCAAAAAAGAAACTTCAGAGGAAAATATAAAACCTGCCACCCAAGAAAATAATGTAACAAATCCCTAGTGTAATAGCGAATAAATCTAGAGAAGAGCCCTGAAACTCTTAATACATTCAGAAGCTTCCTGCTTGATTAACTATTACAATTTTGGGTATTTTAATGGTCCTCTTTGAATCTAGCTAGAAATGATGCACTTCTACACAGGAGATCAAATGAATCTTGGCACTCCTGGCCAGGCCTCACCCTCTGCATCCTTCCACCCATTGCTCAGATAAATTGCCTTGTCCAGGAAGGTGTTAGAGACTGTTCACTGAGTGCAATGTCTGCCCACAAATCTGCTCTTCACATCTGTGTAAATCTCGACTCCTCTCACCCTGCAAAAGAAGCCAATTCCTTGTGGCCAAATGAGAGGACAAGAGGATAATCCAACACTCTAATGATCAGCCTTGATTAATTAGCTAGTCCTTCTGGATGGAAGTACCAGGGGTGGTCCTGCATTAGGTGAAAGCAGGTCATGGGAGGTAATATTCTCCAGCAGAACCTCTATAGCAGACTCTCAGCACAAATGATACATTTCTCCTTGTTGGGTTTTATGTTTCCAGTAAATTTTGTGCTGGTGGAAAATGCCACTTTCATTGCCCTGGAGACCCAGACACTGTTGCAGGTGTTATTTCTTTTCCTGACAGCACCTATAAACAAATATGTTTCTTCTTTTTTTTTCTTTTCCCTATCCTTTTAGAAACTCTCCCATGACAATGGAGTCCAAATTCATACTTTATGCAGGCAAAAGATGTTCATACATGGTAGGGAGAAATTCTGCAGGTACTCAGTGAGGAATCCCAGTGCCTTTAGTCGCGTTGCAGGTTGGTTGACTTTTCATTGATATGGGCTTCCTTGTTTGTCTTTCCAGTTTAAGCATCTGTTCTTAAGGAGAATGGACAAATTTTCGGTCTTTAACACTCAGCTCGTGGATAATCTGTCCCTGAAATGCTTACCTACAAATCTTGAAGCGAGTGGAAACTGTTATTTTGCAAGGTCTAATGTGAACAAGACAATTTTTTTTTTCTTTTATCTTGTTTGTACTCAGAACAATGGTTTGCATCCAAGTTAATCCTCCGATATCACAAATACTCAAAATTGGTTCTTTCTTTTTTTTTTTTTTTTTCACATCTGGACTGGTGAATGAGCTCATGGCGTCATGAGGGTTTGATGTGGCATTTTCACCTCCATGAAAATGGCAAAAGTGCCAGCAGCAGAGTTCAAGCTATGGCACCTGACTGTGTTCCTGCCTTTGCAAGTCCCTGCTGCACGTGTGAAAACTTTGCAGCAGCCAGCTTTTCTGATTTGTTTTTCTGCTCATGAACTTTACCCACTGCTCTCAGTATCATTTTCAGGGCTCAGAAGACACAATATTTTAGCTTTTTTTCTAGAAGAATCTGTTGCAGGAGGTGCTGTAACAGCAACCACTGCCCACATGACCCATCCTTCATTTCTAGGGACAGTGCATCAGCCAGACTAAGTAAAACACAGTTCTGGAAGTGCATCTGGCACTGTGGATACCAGGCATTATCTGAAGGCTGAAAATGTCCATTTTCTGCATCAATGGCAAAAAAATAGGGCAGAGAACAGTGGCTGACTTTAATAGGAGCAGGACAGGCTGCAGCTTAAAAGGAATCTGCTCCAGATGACCAGTCTGAGCTGGTGATTTATTATTTCTGCTGCTGTAGTAGATGCTGTGTTTGGGTGAAAGTCTATATGGGCTGTCAGAATTGTTGCTTGTGTGCTTTCTCTCCTGTAATAGGACTAAACACTCTGACACCTCCTACCCAGGAATATTTACTGCTACAGCCATGAAGAAGCATCAAATTAAATTTTCCAACCAAGGCAGGCTTCCTCCAGCCCTTTTAGAGCATTACAGATTTCCTCAATGACAGTTAAGGAACCTGAGACCATCAGCATTTACTGTTAGCTTTGATTTCTGGGTAAAAAGTCATAAATAAAATCCAAATTCAATAACTGCTTTCCTTGCAAAACATGTGTCACCTACAAAGATCCATCACATACAGGCAGGTGCTACAGCACTCTCATTTGTACTTTGTCTGCAGGTGGCAAACTAAACCCAGGAAATAAATGTACTGTAATGGAAATGTTAAATGTTCAAGAAAAAATTAAAAGCTAAACAAGCATTTTCACATAAGATGAACTTTGACTTTACTACCAACAGCTCCACTGTACAGAAGGACATCAAAAGGACTTCAGCCCACGCCATGAAGATTTTTTCCAGTTGATGTGAAATATTTCCCTCCCCTTCCAGATCTCTTTTCCCTACTTTAAGCTCCTTGATGGCAGTGTGAGCACCTGTATCATTGTCTTTATTTCCATCAGGGAGTCCCGGATGCTCCTTCTCCTTCCAACTTCTTGAAAGTCAGGAATGGCAGACACAAAACCAGTGTGTGTTATAGGAAGATGTGCTCTCATGGAGACATTGCTCATCCTTAAAAGATAGTGACTAATCTCTTCCATTATTTCTCATTCATTAGGGAAATAATTGTCTGTACCAGACAACTTGTAGCAGAATAATAAAGCAGAGTAAGTAGGGATGTGAATAAATAGAATGAGTCAATATTGCTTTTGTTAAGTCAGATTGTGGCCAGAAATCTCATAGAGTTCTTTGACAGTGTTTATGAGCTTGTAAATGAAAAGAATTGGTCAGCATAGCATAGCTGTATATCCACAAGATTTCCATTAAATTTCCTTTCTAGGGGTCTTAAAGAACTGAGTCCTCCATGGGATAAAATAACTTCTCAATTTGTGCATTAACAACTGGTTATAATATAAGAAACAAAAGATAAGGAGGTTTTTACTGGTTTCCAGCAAGGTTGTAAAAGGTTGTCTGCTTGAACTGTTTTTATTCAGTAGTTCTACATAACCTCAAAATGGGGACGAATATGGCAAATTGCTGAGGATAGAAATGTACTCGTTATAACCAGACTTGGAATTTATTTCAAAGAAGAGTATAAACCTCCCAGGACATCTAAAAATCATAGAAGTAATACACTGAGGGAGGGAATTTTTGACTGGATAAATTAGAGGAGTCTGGACTGTGTTAAATAGCCAGTGATGATTCAACTGTGGTGGATGAAGAAGGGTAAAAGATGAGATAAACCTATGAAATTATTGGCTGTGGGGAGATGTACATGGTGAGATTATTCCATTTCTTTTAATAGAAAACCAGGGATGTATATAATGAAAAGAGTAGAAAACAGAGTTCAAGTAAATAAAAAAAAAAATATTTTTAGGACAAAATAAAGAATTGCTTTGAGGAACTCATTGTCCCAGGATATTTCAGTAGCTGAAACTGTGAACAGATTGGAAAAAGATTCATTGAGATAAACTGCTGTTGTTGCACAAAGCTATAACACCTATTACACATTATGAAGCCCAAAAAGCCCTGAACTCCAGAAGCTGGGAAAATCATCAATTTAAAATTATCTTTCTTCTGTAGATTCCATCCTAGAGAAGCTGCTATCACTCCCATCACAATCAAAACAGTCTTTGATCCAGCAGTTCTTCCATTTTTATGGGAGCAATTCCACAGCATGGCCACCACCTGAGCCTGCCTGGCACGTGAAGTGCCTGGAAAAGAGCTGGGCCACAGCTGGACCTGGATAGGGGTAGGAGGCTACAATAATTCTGGGTTTTACACCCATTTATACCTCAGATTATTTGCATTATATCTTCAATATACCTTGCTTTATATCAGAGTGGCATTTTCTCTTTGCAGTGACATGACATAACACCATATAGAAAATGGTCTAGTTTAATAAAACATTGACTATCTGAATATAAAAACAAGTTTTCCTTGTCTTAATGGTGCCATTGGAGAAAGCTAACTGGTTGTGGAAAGGACAGGATTATGGTGGAGTCAAACTCAGTGTGGGAAACCAGAGATGTTTATCAACAGAGACACTTGGGGACTAAAACAGTGATGAAAAAGAGAGTTGATGAACTGTGACCATGAGGCTCAAACCTGCCCTCTCTTCTTTTCCTCATACTTTAAATGGATTAAGGGGTTTTTGGAAGGATCTTGGCTGTGAAGGACATCCAGAAAACATCCTGCTCTTGCCCCTGTTCAAAGACCACTGGAGTCAAAGGGGCCCTTTCCTGCAGCACTTTGTGTTCAGCCTTCAGCTCCCAGAGCAGATTATCCATGGCAGATAACTGGCAGAGAAGCAGTGCTGTGCTGGCTTCCTCAGCCATTAATTGCAGATCCAAATCAGTGGCCCAGATAGCAAAGAAAAGAGCAGTTCCACTCCCTGAGCCTGGCTTAGCTCAATCTGTGTCCTGCCCATCACCCCTCAGAGCTGCTGAGCTGATCCATCCCTTTCTTCTTTCTCTGTGGCTCTGGTGTTTGCTGGAAGCCACTCCCCTGAGAGGTGACACTCGCACATTAACAACGAACAGAGAGTCCATCTTTTTGTGTGCTGGCTCCCAGCTCCATCCCATAGGGGCTGCTGTTTCAGAATTGTTTGGGAGTGTGTGGGTTGCCTTGTCACGTTGGTTGGGTAATGAAAGGGTACAGAAAACAGCCTGAGATCTGCTACTGGAGACATGTAATTATTGCCGATCTCCAGGAAGCTTGTAAGTTGGGGTTTCTTTATTATTATTTGTGCTATGACAATGGTATCCAGATCTTTACCTTTCAGCCTTCTCCCATATAGAAAAAGCTAAAAAGATGGATGTATCAGCAGGGTTTCTGAGGGGAAAAGAGTGTGGTAGAGTGTTTAGTGCCCTGTGCCTGCACTCAGACTTCCCTTTAATGAAAATGCCCTACTGTGGGACTAAAATAGTGCACCTCTAAATTGTTGCTGGTTTCGAGCTGTATTCCACTTGCACACTTGCTTATGTGCAACTGCATGGAGAAAGAGCACGTTGAAAGGCAAGGAATGGTGTATATAAACTGGAGATGGATTGTGAGGGCACAGTGAGTATTTGATTTGCAGGAAAATACACCAGAACCAAGATCTGAGCACTCAGGCTTGGTCCCTGCAAAGCAGAGGCTGCTATAGCCATTGTCTGGTTGGGAGCAAAGGGGAAGGGAGAGAAAAGCAGATTGCGTGACTAAACTCCGGTGAAAATGAGCTGTGATCCATCAGGAGCAGAGTCTGGCACTTGCCTCACCTTCATCCTTGCTATTTCCTCTCCTGCTGCTTGAAGATAGCCAAGAGCTTCCTTTTTAATCAAGGACCATTGGAAAGCACCAGCGGGCTCCCACTCACAACGCATTGATTGGCTTCCAACCGCAGTGACAATTGCATCCTGTAATCAAAGCAGCAATCATTAACGGCACGATTATTCCCCCTCCACACACTCACACACTCACACACACTCCTGTAGCAGGAGGGATGACTCCAAAATGCAGAACACAAATAGAGCTCAACATTCTCCTGGCTGTGTTCCAGGTGGATCCTTTGCCAGAGGCTCTGGGAGGGCAGGTGTTGGTGGCAGAGTCAAGACTGGAAATCAAAAGGCAAATCCAAAGGAATTGAGAGGGAATCCAGGGTGATGCAATTGTCATTTTCCCTCAGTGCTCCCCCATCACATCCCTGCTGCTTGAGCATCCCTCTTCAGGCTCTGCCTGAGCTGTTGGCACTGGGCTGGAATCGCCTTCCTGCAGGTTCCCTTCCCCAGTTCTTGCACAGCATTGTGGCCATGGGAGAAGGTGGAATTTTGGGAGTGTCTGACTTTCTGAATGCTTGGAACACAGCTGGGACAGTTTATTCTGCAGACACCAAACCCTGCTGCCAGATTCCCTTTCCTTTTTGTGTCCTCACCTGCTTTCAGATCCCTTTCAGACGTTTAATTTCTGCATAGGCTGTTCCCTCTCCACACTCAGGATATGGACAGGGTCTTCTTCTTCCTCCTCTTCTTCCTCCTCCTCTTCTTCTTCATCTTCTCCATCTTCTCCTCCTTCTCCTCCTCCTCCTCCTCCTTCCACTCACACTCTCCTGTTCTGTCTCCTTTGGACATCTACCTCCACCAGTGGCTCAGAACATTCTTTAGCATATCTGCCTTTTCCTTTTTTTTTTTTTTTTTTTAAGTGTGAAATAAATCTCCACAGAAAACTTATCCAGATGAAAAAGGAATTCTTTTAACCTTTACACTTCCAAATCAGAAGAATAAAATAGGTGTTAAAGAATCAATGGCATCTGAACCTTGCAGTTTGCTTTAAAGGCAGGAGAAAAAATTATAAGAGTTATGTAAAATCTCTGTGTATTTTACTTTGAGATGTGTTTGATGAAATAAAAATGAAAACTTTTTTTCACCAGCCAATATCTGGTATTCCTTTAGAAATTTGGCTTTACTTTACTCCCTGATGATTCAAAAAATATTTTCCATGAAGGTTAATTTTTAAAGGTGGGTATTTTAGATTTGAGATTTGCAAAGTGGTATTCTGAAATGCCAAATAAAGAAAAGTAGTGGCATTCTCAAAATCCACACTTGTATTCTCACCAAAGGTATGCACTGAGTTGAAGCTTATTTTATGTATAATTTTCATCCCTCTAATTTTCTGTGTAGGGTCTTTTCACATTTACTCCTTGTAAACAGCCATCCATTCCTCATGGTTATATATTTTTTCCCCTTAACTGTCCTTGTAAGAGTCAAAGTCTAAAAGAGTCGGGCTTAGAACAACTGACATGTTTCTCTGGAATTATAGAGGTGCTTATGGAGCAGTGAAGATCCAAACACCTGCAGCATCTCACCAGCACTAAACTAACTTCACACTTACCTTTGTAGAAAACCAAGATAAAATGCTGCTTTATTTTCCATTTCTGGGATATTATGAAACATGGCTCAGACCTTGAATGAGATGGAGACAGAGAGTTTACAAAATATTATCTGTAAGCAAATTTGTGGACAATGGGAACATGAATTCTCCTTACTGCAAAGCATCTTCTGGAAATGCTGTGTGGTCTCATCTGCTGATTCTTTCTTTCCCTTCTCATCTGGTATCCAGGTTTTAGGGGTGAAGAAGACTCTTCCATAAAATAACCAGTATGAGACAGAAAAAACAAGAACACAAGTCGGTCACACTGGGAAAAGTATTTCCCTGTCAGCTTGTATCAGACTGACTTATTAGCAAATCATTAGCAACAAGCAAATCTCCAGAGTTTGGAATTTCTTTCCATTCATTCCAGATAAATATTTAAATGTGTTTGTCTTTATTACATTTCTCTGGGCTTATTCTAATGTGTTTGGCCTGGAAATCAGACTAAGGATTTTGGAGTCTGGAACAGGTTGACAGAGCCCACAAACTGAATGCAGAATAAATTAGTGGTTTCTGGTGGCTTGACAAGGGAGGGTGTTTGAAAAAGCCCTTTACATTTAGGACCTCCTGGGGAGGAAAATAGAAAAGTAGAATCATAGAATAGAACAGAATAGAATAGGACATTAAATCTCATCTCATTCCACCCCTGCCATGGGCAGGGATACCTTCCACTATCCCAGGGTGCTCCAAGCCCTGGGACACTTCCAGGGATCCAGGGGCAGCCACAGCTTCTCTGGGCACCCTGTGCCAGGGCCTGCCCACCCTCACAGGGAAGAATTTTTTCCCAGTATCCCATCCAATCCTGCCTGTTGTCAATTTTAAACCCTTCCCCCTCATCCTGTCACTCCATGAACCTGTCCAAGTCCCTCTCCACCTTTCTTACAAAAGGAGAGTTTGTTTGCTGCGGGACCTGCAGCCCTCCAGGTCCTCCTCTGAGCTTCCCTTTCTACAGGTGGTGTTTGCTCCTGCTTCAAGTGAGACAAGGGCAGGAAAATCTAACCCTGTTTTTCAAGCCCAATAAACAGTTCAGGCCAGTTTTGAGAGTCTCTTTTGTTACAGCTTGTTCAGCTGCCTCCAGAGCCCTGCAGCAGAAAGGAGGACCTGAAGTTGAAGAGGAAAAAAAGCCTTTCCCTGTTGATTCTGTTAATGAGTGGATTTATTCCCAGGCACACACGTTTCTATTTTTCACAGCTGGTTCTGACCTCTGTCAGGGACTTCAGCCAAGAATGGCTGTCAAGCAGGGCACATCCCAACCCTCAAAGAGCAAGCAGCTCCCTAAGGCACAATTTCCCAGCAGCTGGATTGTTGGAAAAAAGGCCAACATCTCCACAAAAGCAAATACTGCCATACAGAAGATTTGCCTTGAGGGGGAACTTGCACTGCTACGAGCCACTTCAGCCACTGGGTTCAAGGCAATTCCCAGTGGAGGAAAAAAAATAAATAAAAATTGGCTGGCTCTTCTACTACACAAACAGACCAAAAAAAGCACAAACATGTGCAGCACTGCCTTTTCTAAAAGTGCATTATTATTAACTGGAAACAGCAGCCAGATCCATCATGTTCAGCATGCCCCACATCACTGCTTCACTAAACACCACAGATTATTTCCCTGTAATTGCCTTCCTGAGCTGTCTAGCAGCCTCGATTCATTTCCATTAAAGCTTGGGAGGATGAGATCATTTAATATTCTTACATCGCCCCTTTCACTTCTCCCCGAGGTTTTTTTTTTGTTTGTTTGTTTGTTTGGTTGGTTGGTTTGTTTGTATGTTTTTTGTGGTTTGTTTGGTTTTTTATTTTTTTTGTTTTTGGTTTTTTTTTTTTTTGGTTTTTTTGGTTTTTCATTTTTTTGGTTTTTGGTTTTTTTTTTTTTTTTGGTAAATGTAACATTTATGTGCTCATTGTCACCCTCAGTGACTGCAGTTAAAGTTTAGCACTTGGTATTGCAGGGGAGCAGCTGAAACAATAGCAAAGTAATAACAGTAGTTTTCACCCATATGTGTTTTCTCCTGAACTTAAGAGGGAAATATATTTATGCCCTGCAAAATTTGACAGACAACAGCTTTGCCTCTGTCACATCCCTTCACTTTGCACAGCACAACTTGGTGGAGCAGACACAAGGAGAGAAAAGAAGGCAGAAGAAAGCCCTGTAGCCTGGTATCATCCAAGGGCTGACACCAAACTGGTAAATCATCTGCTGATTGTTTGCCTTTTGTAGCTGCAGAGTGTTAATTAAAACTATTCTGGATGTAGATTGAGTTTCTGCACTCGGAAGTTATCATCAATGCCTCACCTGCCTTGAATAAGAACTGCACATCCTGTGATAAATGCAGTGAGGGTTTTGCCCGGTTTCACTGAGTGTCTGCAGCTTCCTCTGGAGGATTTATTCCTCACCAGGTCTGTGCCATCTCCTGTGCTGCCACTGAGCACAGAGTGGGGTCATCCTCCAGTGTGAGACAGCCTCCACCTGCTCATAGCAACAGAAACACTCGGGTGGCTTCGGATGAGATTGGATTTGATGCCAGGATCATCTCCTGGTAGAAAAATAGATATTAAGTGAACAATCCTTCCATCAGACATGTACAAATCCTTGAGCTTCTGCCAGTCTGGAAGAACTGCTAATGTCTCTATTAGAGTTTCAGTGCTAGCTTTGTCTCACCGATGCTCTGCTTTTGAGAACAGGGTCTAAGAAGCCATGTCACCATTTCTGTGCCTTTTCCTCATTTTCTGCGCATGAGTTTTTCAGTTCTGATTTTTTTTTCCTTTCTGATAACTGGTAATCTCATAAAGGAGCTATCAGATATTTCAAATCTCTCCTGTTCTGGTAATTACTACACTTTGATGCAGCAATCTTTTGATGTTGCTGCAACCTCATTTTTTCATTAGTTCCCCATGTCACTGCTGTCAGAGTCTGACCTGATCTGACCCTGTGCTCCCCCAAAATGTTGACTGCCAGAGAGGAGACCAGAAAGCTTTGGACAGGGCTTTTCATCCTCATTTTTTGCTCAGCTGTGTAAGTGCCAGGTAAAACTTGGAGCCACACAGCCTGTGCTCATCTGAGCTGTGCCACACCGTGTACCTGATCAGATACAGAAGTAAAAGCTCACTTAAAAGGCCTGCTGAGGCATCTTGGAGATCTCTGCATAATTGAGAGGATCCCAGTTAGTGTGGAAATGTGTATTCCACACTGACAGCTCCAGAGGGACATGAAAAGCAAAAATTCACAACTGTTGGTAGACGAAATGGCACAGAATAGGAAATAGGATTAGCAAGAGGGACAATTCATAAAGCAAAGCATTCCCGTGTTATCTTTTCAGTCTTGATCTCTTAAGGCAGGTCTAGGGCTTCTTTTTTTTTTCTTTTTTTCCCAGCATTATTGTTTTTTGCACCATTTCTGAGTTTTGCAGCATTTACTGCAGCATTACTGGGCTCCTCCTCAGCTCTGCTGGGCCACAGAGGTTGTGAGCATCACCCTGGACCCTGCTCTTCCTCTGCCTGCACTAACAGAGGCTCAGAGCCACTGAAGGAGAAGCAGGAGAAAAATGGGGGATAGGCAGTTCCTGGGCTCTAGGAAGGATTATGCCTCATTTACCTCAAAAAATAATTAAATCAAAATAAAGGGCCTAACACAGACTTATAAAACACTTGGCCAGCTCCTGATTTTGATTTCAGGGGCATGTAATGATTCATGTCAGCTGGATGTCTATCTCTATATGCATATATTAAGATCTGACACAATTACCAGTTTGCCAGTGCTGAAGTAGTCTGGGCATGAGGAGGAACTCAGATGTAACAGAACTAAAGCATTGAACTGAGCTGCCTCAGACTGAACCCCCAGGAAGCCAGCCAGCACAGAGCTCCTTGTTATTTGGGGAGCAGCTGAATGAAGCACCCCTGAGATCTTGGGGTCAGACCGCCAACAAAGGAGTGAGGGATTTATCAAATCCTTGTCTTTGCCAAGGAAACAGGGGCTACTTTCTGTACTGAGAGAGAGACACCATTCTCTGGGCTCAAAGCAGGGAGGGAAGGAAAGAAGGGACATCATTTCCCACGCATGGGCATGAAGGAGACAGAGCAAGACAGAGCAGGCACGTTCATATTTATCAACACATCCACTAATGAGAGAAAAGCAAGGCCTGCTGTTGCAGACAGGTAGAGATATTACAAAAGAAAGGTTTTATAAAATATGGTTTAGGCCCTGCTACTCTAGCTAAGCTAGCAGTAGCTTGTAAGTTCCTGCAAAGAAAAATCATAAGAATGAAGGCACTTAACACAACAACCTGTTCTAGTAAGAAAAGCAAGTTTGCACCTGCATAAACAATGGATCTGTCCTGTAAGAATCAGTGAAGAAGATATGTAAACAATCCAAGAATAGAGAGATTTGATGCAAAGATAAAATGCCAGTTACTAACCAATGAATTGAGTGGAAAGAAAACTAGTAGCCAACAGGGGTTGAAGAGGTCTGTAAAAACTGTATAAAAATGCGTTATGTGAAAAAAGAATTGGCTTTTCTGCATGAAGAAATTGAGTCCTGTCTGCTTAGTAATGCAACAGCCTGCTTTATGTGGTGTTAAACACACTCAGGAAATACAGGATACTAAAAAACTAGAGGAGGTTGCCTATGCCACAGCCCCATGGACACAAGGGGAAGTTTAAAGGCGACCAACATGTCACTGAGACAGTGGTGCCACTCAGGTCAACCAGCAGCCACAAAACAGCTCTGAGGGCCACAAGAGAGCTGCTTCTCCTGGGGAACCTGAGTGCTGGTGAAGTTACTGGAAGTTTTTGGCTGCAGGTAGCACCTCTCATGGTGGGCTGAGGTGGGAATGTGCAGATTATCTGTGTTCTCTGCCCAGGTCAGACCCCAGCATCACCCATGCCTGAGGCTGGAAAGGGGAGCAGAAGGTGCACCCTGCTTCCCTGGGGCTTCTCAGCCACACAGTCTGACACTCCTCCAGGGCACCCTGTTTGACCCCCCAAACCATCCCTTCCACCCTCTGCCACAGCTCAGGAAATCCTTGGATGTGCTCCTGGAGCCAACTTCTCTGCATCCCTGTGCCTTGGTGCAGCACCAAGGCTCCCGAGGGACCCAGAGTCCCAAGCTCAGTGTCAGTCTGACTCATATAATGACTGACAGAAAGGATGCATTCCCACTGCACAAACCCTTTTATTTATTTTTTTAAGGCAATCAATAAGCCCCTGATTACAATGTTCCCTTCCTTGCCCTTGTTCAGATCTGTGTAAGCCTGGTAACGTCACTGAGTGGAACAGATAAAAGTTTTACTGCTCCTTCAGGGCTATTATACCAAATGAAGAATTGCTACATATTCACCCACAAACAGCTGTTAATGTTTAATTTTTTACGTAAAATGCTCTGGAAATAAAGACGCATTGGGCTGAGCAGCTGGCAATGCTCAGTTTTGCCTTGCAGTGGCTGCAGTGTGGAGGGCAGTGCTTCTCTCCATCACCTCTGCCACACTGGCTTCAATACATCAGCAAAGGGTGAGAGCTCAGCTAAAGCCTTGTTCATATCAGCTCCAGCTGCTGGCTTTGCAGAGGCTCCTGGAACTTGGGCTCACATTGCAGAGAACATCCAGACCTAAATCCACCATCAGAAAGAAGAGAACACCTCATTTCTGAGCAGGAAATTCTTTTTATCTTCTTTTGTTTCTGCACATCAAAAAGAGTTGGGAGCCAAACTGGTTTTTCTACTTACCTTCAGGATGTCTGATTTCTCCTGATTTTACTTTACAGCTTTTTAGATGGGGGCCAGTGGTTGAATGAAGCTGGACCTTGCCAGCAGCCTCCTGGCACAATGGACTTTCACCTATTCCTCCAACAGCACATATTAAATCAAACTTTCAAATAGATGAGAAGCAAACTACTAGAAGGTCTCAAGAGGTGAGAGGAAGTGGAATTAATCACTCTCTGAAATATGGAGGCCATAGCAAATGAGAATAGATGAGGTTTGATGTCAGGAGGAGAAGCTGGCAGTGGGGCTGAAACTCTGATAGCTTCTTCTCAGAACATGGCTCAGCCTGGCTTTCATCTCCCAAGGTCTGGAACAGCTCTGTGCTTCAAAAAAAGCTTTTGAGGGATCTCTCTGTTGAAAAGGGAAGGAAATTGAGAAAGGCAATCACATCAACAAGTCCAGCAGTGCTCGGCCTGTGGAACTGCCACCCAAAACCTCCCATGTTCTCTCAGGAAATCCATGTGTTAGACCTGGAATTAGGAAGCTCAGGTTTGAGAAATGGCTGCTGATGCCCTTTCTCTAAGAAGTGACTCTTACTGTTCTCTTGACATTATTTGAGCACGCCTCATCTCAAAGGACATAGCAAACATTAATTAAGCCTCCAGTAAACAAACCTATAGGGAAAGTTTATCAAAGGAAGGCACAGAGCCACAAAGTGATTTATGCAAGGCTGTGGCTAAGGCTGATTCTCAAATCCATTCTCTGCACACCACTAGACAGTGCTTTTTTTTCACTGCCACCAGTGCTTTTGTACCACAAAGCTCAGCCAGCCCATAAACTGAATAAAACAGGTCACTTAACACACAAGCACTCTGGACAACTTCCTGCTGGCTTTCTTTAACGAGGAGAGCAGAGTTTGGCTTTGAAGCCTCAGGGCAGAAGTCTTGGAGTGTGTGCATGTGAGTGTGCATGACACTGGATAAATGTGATAGATCTGGTGTGACAAAACTATCAGGGAGGCATTTGCATTGCCATTTCTGCAGCAGGGCTGCCTGTGCAGGGCAGAAAGGGAACATGTTCGGGGTGTCAGGCGTGTTACAGAGTAATGGGAGGTGACGTGAGAGCCCGAGAATGATCATTAGCAGACATCCCAAACGAACAGGGACAGTGCCTGCTCAGCAAGGGCAGCTCCTGGCTCTGCAGCTCCTCTGACTCCAGCTCGGGGCAGTTGGAACATTGTGGATTTGTCCTGACATCCTCCCTTTCCTGTGCTGTGCCCTCATGCCCAGCTCAGCAGTCCCAGACTGAGGCCCAGGAGGCTGAGGGACACCACAGTGCACCAGGGAGAGCCAGACCTGTTCCTTCTCTGCTCCAGAGCAGGGCAGCACAAGGGATCTGCAGCCCACTTATTCCCTGAGCAGCTCCAAATGCACCTGGAAGTCAGAATAACAGATATAACCCCCCTGTGAGCAAGCACTTACCGAGATAAAGGGTGATTATTTTAGGATGTGATATGCACCAACAGTTCTAGGAAATTTTAGGTGTATTGCCTTTTTCCTTCCACTTTTGCACCCAATTATGTGACTGGGGAGAGTGGTTTATATTACACCCAAGAGACTTTCTGAATAGAGGAAAGCTGGAGAATTAATCCATGCGCACTTCTACCTCAGCTAGTTTGTGGTATAAGAGCTCTCATCAAGGAAAAAAACTGTCAGACATTCAAACCTGAGCATTTTGCTTGTCTTTAACCAGTTCTTCCTTTTTATTTGTTCCCATAAATACAGTTGGATTTGGCAGGGAGAACTGCACAGGTGGAACTGAGTAATGGCTCTCCGGGTTTCTATAAATTAAGAACACCCAAGCTGACAATGTACATGTCGTCTTTACCAATTCTCTCCCCAAGCCCGTGCCAGGCTCTCTGCAATAAACTTCCTCTCCGTTTCACAGCTAATCATGTGCAGCATAAATCCCACAGATCACAGCCTGCTCACAGGGCTGAGGAAGGATCAGTCTGGGGGGTTTATCCTCAGATGTGATCCAGCTGACACAACTTTTCTCCCCTGTTCACCCTCCACCACGGCAAAGGAACCTCAGTGAGGGGAATAATCAGAGTTCAGCTTATTTTCTAATTCAAATGCAAAGCACCTGGACATCCCCAATTGCTATGCTGCCCACCACCTCTTCCCTTTCTGTTTCCCTTGTAAACAAGCTGCAGGTGAATCGTGCTGCTCAGCACTTTTCAGACTTTATCCCGCTATTTTTAAATACAGCACAAATGTGATTAGCACATCAGCCTGATTATCTCCACAAGGATTCAAGAAGAAGACTGCCAGCCAGCTTCAAGTCTGTGGAAATCCTATTAAGGTTAAAGACAGTGTTCACAGGTGTGAGGGGTGGTGCAGGGGGTGCCGCTGTGGTTCTGGAGAGGTGAGCAAAGGGAAAAGCTGCACCATCCCACTCTGCCTCTTTGTGTCACCCCAGCAGCACCAGCCGTGCAGAGAACTGTTCAATCTGCCCTTTCCTTTATCATAAAGGTAAATATTGTACTAGAAGCTCACTGAAATGCCCTCTCTTGGCCTCGTGTGCCACATTTCATCCTTTGCTCTCAAATTGCATTTTTTCCCGTGTTGCTGGCTTCCTTTCTGCTCTTTTGGACACTTGCCCAGCTTCTCAGACACTAATACTCTCAGTATGGACAAACAGGCACATGGGTGTCTTGTGAGAGCGCACACCAACACTTTCAGAGCTATTTGGGTTTGCAGAGGCCCAAAATATGCCTTTTTTTTGATTCAGTGGGCTGACTCTGGAAACACAGCACAGCATCTGCATTTCCATCTGGGAAATGGGGAGGAAATCTGGACAGACATATGTGAGTCAGTGTTTTTATATTTCCAACATTGATGGATAAGCATCTGAATTTTCAACAGTCATCTCCTTAGTTCAGAGCCAACAGAGTTTGCTCCTTGTTGGGTAAAAGAACAAGTGTTTCAGACCCACACTCCACTGATGAGGAGTCAGAGCTCCTGTACGTTGAGAAAGAGCCTGGATTCAGCACAAAGGCTATGAGTGCTTCAGTCACACTTGATTCTAAAAAGTCAGCCAGCCCCAAGTGTTGACAGAGATGGGAAAATATTTATTCTCAAATCAGTTCCTCTTTACAGACTTCAAAAAAGGTTTTTTCCTCTTGCTGTTAGCCAGATGTGGTGCTAAACACACATATACGCACATGCAGGTGCAATTTTCCCACAACCTTGTAATCTCCTGGAAACTTCCCCAGCAGGCATTAAAACCCCAGAAATCTCCAGAAAGGCTAATAAATCATTCTAAGTATGATGTTTGCAGGGGAAGGCATTTGGGAGATGATAAAACGAAGCCCATTTTCCAAATGTCAATGAACCCACAGCAATGGTGAGTGGCTTTTCAGATGTCTGCCCACTTATTAGAGATGTGCAAAGTCAGATGCCTACAATATTAGACTAGAAAAAGTTATATTATAAATGAGTGTAGCCTTTCCAAGCCTGTAAAAAGGGAGGCAGGGATCAGAAATGATTGGGGGGAAAAAAATGAATCTCCCACAAGCCTATTTTTCAGAAACCAGAGTTCAGCTTGCTCCTGAGAGCAGCAGGAAGCACAGCATGGAGAGGTAATTGCCCATGAGAAATTCTCTTTGAATGCACAGGACAACATTACTGGGCAGAGAGGCAAGAGGAGGAACAAACCAGAGCTCTGTGTTTGTACCAATTCCTGCATACCCACATACTTCTGATGTATTAATTAACACCTGGGAGGAAAAGTCACCCAGGCCAGGGGCTCACTGTGTCTGTTGTGACCTGCCAAATCCCAGCACCTCTCATGTGCTTATACATGGGAGACACAAGAAATGGTAAACACAAACACACAAACGTCACATCCAACTGCAGAAATGAGATGTGACGGTTACTGTGGTGGATAATACATTCATTGTGTTCCTGCCTTTTGAGGTACTACAGGGAGTAGGATGCCAAATTCCCTCCATGGCATCACAATCACAGAGCATTTTATAATAGGATCCTACCTCCTTATTTTTTTGTCATTGGTAAAGTAACCATTTGGAAGTGAAACTCCTGCAACCTTTCATTAAAGATGGGAAGCCAAGAAAGTGGAGGGAATAGATGGCATTTTAATGAAACATTAGACACAAAGTGATGGCCACACTATTGTGTGTTAGAAAGCTCTGAAGGATGCTCAGGCAACTTGATAGCTTGATGGAATGAACATTTAAATGCTTCTTTTTGGGAAGGAGGCGTGGGATAATGGAACAGGGCCATGCTGCTGGCAGCTGAAGGGCTGATTTTTGCAGCACAGCTATGGCTGATAGTTTAAGTGTCCTACAAATGTGTTAGTATTCGAAGACAATTGAAATTAAAATGTTCAGGACCTGATTCTTCTCCCACCATGCAGCACCAGTTTCAGGGAATTTGTGCCTCAGTCATATCAGTACAAATGAAGAGAAATTCCATCTGGGTATTTCAGTGTACAAGTCTCCTTCCACAAGGTATTTAAGCACAAGTTTAAATCAATCCCTATTCAGCCAAGACTGATGCAGATCTTTGGCTTTCAGTAAAGAAACATGCTTAAAACCTTTGTCTAACAGGAATGAACTACAAGCCAGGGCTTTAGTTTAGTTTCTGTACCTTTCCTGATGAACCTTGTTACAGAGGAAAGTCATTCTTTGAAAAAGAAGGTATCAGTGGTGTGAAGCCAGATTATCTTGAGCCTGCAGGGAAGTTTATTACTTGGCTGCAGCACCTCAGCAGAAAAATATTTGATATTGATACCCATCTACCAAATGCAAAAGAAAAAGAATAAAAAAGAGAAACGAAACACCAAGAAACTAAACAGCTAAATGGACTAAATGACTTTTAATGGTGCCTTCCAACACAAACTATTAATGATTCTCTAATTCTATAAATATTGGATTGCATTTTTAGTGTTTTGCTACTTATATCTGTCAAAACCTGCAAGCCTGCCTGTTCTCTGGGGGAACAGTTCCCACTGAAGCAGGAGTGCACCCATGTGAGCTCCAGAGCCTACAGCCTCTCAGTAACCCCCCACCAGCATACCCAGCTTTTGCACTGCCAAAATGTGAATTTTATAGATGCAGCTAAAAAAAGCCATCTGAATTTTTTTTTCCCCACTGTGTTTGCCATTAAGTGCTTGTTGACTGTAATTAAAATAATTTATATTTCACGAGGGCAGTTGCGTCCCACTCTTCCTTCCACGCAGGGCCACGAACTGCAGCAGCAATTAGTGAGACATGAGTGATGGAAGTCATGGTCTCAAAAGGTCAGAGATGGCTTTGCTTGCTCACAGCAGCTGCACAGAGCACCAGACCTGAAAGGAGCCAAAACCTCCACCAAGGGTTCGGGTTTGTAGCAGGCATGTTGCACCCAGGAAGATATAGGTGGTACCAAGAGACCCAAAATTCTATAAAATACCCAGTCCCTGATTCTGTAAAATACCCAGTCCCTGATTCTGTAAAATACCCAGTCCCTGATTCTGTAAAATACCCAGTCCCTGATTCTGTAAAATACCCAGTCCCTGATTGTGTGAAATACCCAGCTCCTGATTCTATAAAATACCCAGCTCCTGATTCTGTAAAACACCCACTCCCTGATTCCATACAAAATCCAATCCTGGCTCCCTGGGAGCAGCAAATGGAGCCAGGGGAGGATGAGATCTGGGGAAATTCAGTCTCTAACACAGGCCAACACAGCACAAGGTGGCAGATTTCCCTTGGCCCCACATTAAAATAGAATTTTCTCCAATGCAATCTGCCAGAAGTGCACCAGAGAAACAGCTGTAAATACACACATAAGGAGTTTTCTAAGAATAAAGAAACTTGAAGAATAATGAAATTTGCTGTGCTGATAGGGGTTAGAAAATCTTACACTATACTCCTTTCCTCCTTGTTCTGGTAAGAGCAGCAGCAGAGAAAATCAGCACGAGAAGTCCTTGTTTTTTTCTTGTGTTTTCATTTATTTTTATTTGCAGCAAAGTTTTCCCCATTTAGATCCCAATTTCCTTTGCCCTGCTGCAATGGGGTCACCCTGGCAGGGGTGAAGGCAGCGCGTGCCTGGCTGCACCCAGCAGACACCAGCCCAGCAGAGAGAACAGAGAGCCCCGCCACATCTCTGTAATTGTTAGTGCCGGAATGCGCCGACCTAAATGGAATTTCACCTTGGGAGCTGGGCCTGAATTGAGTCTGAATAGAGGTGAAATTCCCCAGGCATATGGTGAGTCCTCTGGCTGCTGCAGTCAGAGCCCTGGAGCACTTCAGCAGGCCTTGGCAGCCCCCCATTAGCTCCACAGAGGGCTGGGATCAGGGGAGGAGAGCAGCTGTGAGTGTCTGTTCATGCCAGTGGGGAGCTGCAGAGTGCTGAACTACTGCCTGTGCAATAAAAAACAGGAACACAGCTCCTCTGAATTAGTTTAGATCACCGAGGTCTCTTTGTTTCAATTATCACTGGTACAGTCAAGTCTCCTGAAAGGTCCCATTAGCTCCCAACTAGTTCTTTTACACACAGGCACCTCTTCTAATACCTTTTTCTTTAATGAAGCTGCTTTTTTTAATAGCTCACACTGGAGCACATACCAAAAAGAGAGTGGGAGCACTTAAAAATAAATGGGTCAAATGTGTCCCTGGTGTAACACAGTGGGGTGTATTGATAGTTTGTTTAGATCTTAGCTGTTGAGTGAGTGAAATGGTGGGAAAAAAGGGAAAAGAACAAAGAACTGAACCTAAATAAAGACCTGTCTTGTCCCCCTTTTCCTGGTTTCCCTTCTACAGGTCAGTATGTGGTGCTTCCACTTTGCAGTGAGATTTTGTGGATAAGGAGTCACATCCATCATTTTCTATCTGCTAATGCTATTTACAAAGCTCCTTCCAGGGAAGTGGTTAAATCCATGCCTGGTGCCTCCATTCATGCCTACACTTCTGCAGCTGGGACAGAAGATAATCTCCAAAGAGAAGAGGAGCATAATTTTCTGTTTCTTCTCCCTGGCTGCTGCGCCTGCGTAAGGAAAAGTTCAAATTTGTTTAAAATGCCCAAGATTGCTGCTCAATCAAAGTTCAAAAAACATCAAATAAAGGCAAGAAGGCAGAGGTCAGATCTCCTGGTCCCTTGGTGCCTGTGACAGTTCTCCAGCATGCTGCTCCTTGCCTGGGGACAGACTGAGTTCAGCCCAGAAGGCTGTGGGACTGTGCCTCAGAGGCTGTGGGACTGTGCCTCAGAGGCTTTGACAGCAGCACGAACACCCCAGCAATCCTGGCTGCTGCCAGCACAGGGAGGAGAGCTTCTCACTGAAATTGGATGGGAATCCTTTTCTTTTAAGATCCCAAATCTCATTACACACAATCTGCTTGCAAGCCCACCGCCAGTTCTGCTCGGTGATTTTCTGCTGGCAATGCTGCTGTATTTCAAGGCTGACTTTCTCCACACTCATTTTCCAGCCCTCTTGTTAGGCTCTATTTTGCAGGGTCAAAAGGCCCTTTACTCTCAAGACTCCTCTCCATGTAGATACTCTTAAAACTAATGATAAAAATCTCCTCTCCATCTTTTAATAAGATAATGAATAGAATTCCTGGTGCTTCAGGTCATGTAACTCATTTCCCATGCCTTCTCATGCCTCATTTCCTAGCCTTCCTCTGAGGTCTGTGTAACACCTTCCAGTCAGTGTCAGAAGTGGGTGAGGTCTCCAGCAGCCATCACTCAGTGCTCAGGACAGAGATGAGGTTACTCCTCTGATTCCACTTGATTCTTTCCGTGTGCACAGGGCTGTCCTTGTGCTGCAGAGCTGAGAGCTCCCTTTGAGGCTGCTGCCCCACCACGACCCTCCAGCCCACCCCAGAGCCATCACCTTCCCAGACAGGATCTCCCTTTCTGTGGCTCCATCAGCACTTTTCCTTGCCAGGAGAGCAGCTGACTGTGTTGAACTGCAAGTGCTGTGACTGTCCCCCTGCACACAGCACTGCTGAAGCCACACCTCAAATCCTGCCTTTGCTTTTGGGCTCCTCACCGCAAGAAGGTCCAGAGGGTGTCCAGAGGAAGGAACGGAGCTGGGGAAGGTCTGGAGCACAAGGTGGGTGAGGAGCAGCTGGAGGGGGCTCAGCCTGGAGAGGAGGAGGCTCAGGGGAGACCTCACAGAGCTCTGACAGGAGGGTGCAGCCGGGGGGGTCAGCCCCTCCTGCAAGTAACAAGCTACAGAACCGGAAATAATGGCCCCAAATTGCACCAGAAGTTTAGACTGGATATTAGGGAAAACTTCTTCATGGAAAGGCTTGTCAAGCACTAGAAAAGTGAGAGAGCTTATGGCTATTATTGATTTGTCCTTTTTAACTGAAAGGTGAGGAACCCTCAGTGCCCCAAAGGCTGGAGGAAGGGGAAAGTGCACCACAAACCAATACAAACACACATACAGCAAGGCTGAAGGGAATTTTAGCAAACATTTCCCTTCTGAGTTGTTTTTTTTTTTTTTTTTTTTTTTTTTAAGAGAAATGAAGAATAATGTTGTCCTTCAGAGGAGATATATTCCACTAGATGGACTATTTTTTACAATAGCTGATGCCCCTGCCAGCCCAGAGGAAAGCAAACTGAGTGATTAGAAGAGTCTAAAACTATTGCTGGAAGTGAAAAAGGACGTGGAGTAAGGACAGTTATTTTTAAGCTGTGCAGCAGCATTGCATCAGGATTTAACAGCACAAGAGTTACAATTTCTTGTTGATCACACTTTTTTTTTCCCCCTCTTTCTCAACATATAGCCAGACTTGCAATCTGTGTCTTATGAATTAGTACAGTGGCTACCAAAGAGAAATAAGAACCTGTTTATTACAAAATTCATTTGTTGGAACTTGAGCTCCTGGGAACTGCCCCTGAGTGCAATTTGTATTTGCAGATGTCAATGATGAAGGAAAGGAAGCCCCAGATGAGGACAGGGAAGTGCAGATAATTTTGGCTTTACAAGGTATCTGGAGAAGGGGTGAGTGTATTTGTGAGCTGCAGTTAATGGCAGTGCATTCCACGGATGGCAGAGCCAAGACTTTATCACCCCAGATCCTCCAGCCAAGTGCAGTGGCCAGAAACAACCTCGAAACAGGTTTCAGGAGATGATAAAAGTTTAAAAGGAGGGGGAGGCAAGGGAAGATATATCCATTGGTGCTAAATGGAATAAAGAATTATACACAAAGAGAGCAAGCCTGCAGCAGCTGCAGTCAGGAAAACAAATCAACCATTTATTACTTCTCCTTCAGTGTTTTTAAATATTTATGGAATGCAATCCATAACCAAGTTAATTGTGAATGGCTGATGGTGTATTTGCAGAGCCTTCTTTCACCTGCAGGCAGCAGAACTGCCATGAAAGGGACTTTTCATCAATGACAATAATTATATGGCCCCTTAACAGCTCTCTGTGGGCCTTATGGCATAATCCAGTGCAGCTACTCCCACAGGGCTTCACTGGTGAGAGGAGGCAAGGAATGCCAAGGGAATGGGAAGAACACAGTTCTGTGTGTCTGTATGCAGGGTGAGTGTCCTCTTGGAGAAAGAAACCAGCCTCACTTTGCCAGGCAGAGACTCGTGAACATCCACAGCTGTGAAATTAAAAAAGCTCTGTGCTCCCTGCCATTTATAAGGTAGAAATTAATCCAGAGTGCCCTCATTACTGCTGGTAGCACCTTGCTTAATGCAGTATTTAAATAAAAATAAACAAAGAACGAAACCCAACCTGCTGCTTGTGTAGTGACCTGGTGTCAGAAATGAAGAATTCATCTCCACGCTGATTTAATCATATCAGAAAGATGGATGCCAGGATTCATTACTGTGACAAAATGTTTATTGTTTAATCACATTATCTGCCAGCTCTCAGGGACGTTTATATGACACAGACCTGCCACAGGGATCACAGGAGCTGCCTCCTGGCTGCTGCTCTCCACACACAGCTCTGGGATGTCCCTGGTGTCCCCAGGTGAGGCTCAGCACCTGGAAGTGGCACCAGACACCTCCCTCTACTGCTAATCTGGCTGTGTGTTTTACCTATTCCCTCCCTTTCACCATGTGGATAGGGTCTGTTCAGCCAGGTGCATGGAAAAAGGGCATCAGCAAACAGGTACTGCTTTGAAAGAGGATTTCTGATTCCTTTCCACATTTGTATGTGAAATCCTGTTGCTTCCTGGAGATGAAATCCAAAGTAGTTTTCATTTTTGCCAATTCACAGCTTTTCCAGGCTAACCCCTGTCCAAGTTTGCCAGACTTCCTTCAGCCAAAACAAGCATAAGAATAAAAATCTGCTTAAGGTATTTCTGAAGAATTTTCCATTTTGGTGACATCCAACAGATTTTCATGTTCTCCTCAGCTTGGATGAGAAATATATTGAGCAAAACAAGCTCATGCTCTGGTCAGCTGGTTTCACTGTGGGTAACACAGAACCACAGAAGGGTTTGGGTTGAAAGGGACCTTAAAACTCATCCAGAGTCACCCCTGCCATGGGCAGGGACACCTTCCACTGTCCCAGTGTTCTCCAAGCCCCCTCCAGCCTGGCCTTGGACACTTCCAGAGATCCAGGGGCAGGCCCAGCTTCCCTGGGCAACCTGAGCCAGGGCCTGCCCAACCTCACAAGTAAGGATTCCTTCCTGAATCTTCCAGAAAACAGGTAAAATACTGGGTTCTGCTCCCAGCTGGCAGCAGAGCTGTGTCTCACCAGGAATTCCTGCAGCTAGGGTGCAGAACAGAGATAACTCTCCTACAAACCCTGCTCAGCAGAACTGCAAATACACAAACACGTTCTCACAGCCCTAAGCTTACAGCTCCTGTTGTTACCACACATCTTTCACAAAGACATTCAGCCTCGAGCTAAGGGCTTCAAATGATGGAGAATCCACCTTGCTGCTGGGTAATTTATTTCAGTGGTTAATTACTCTCTGCTAAAAATGTGCACCATATTTCTAGTCTGCACTTCTGCAGCAACTGCTTTAGAGCAGGTTTTTAAATGAGTTCAAATACATGCTGGAGCAGGACTCAGGGAGTTAATTAATACTGTTTGGATAGCCAGACAGTGGAGACATGTTCAATAAAGCTGACATTTATGTATCACTATCAATTCACAAAGATGAAACACTGAATTCACTTGCAAAGCAACAGGCTTGTGGATTTTTAGACATCTTAGTAGAATTTCAATAAAGCTATAAAGAATAATCTACTTAATTTCCACCAAACCCTCTCTCTATGATGTAAGGGTAGAGCAGTTTTATTTCTCATAATTTAGGGAAAAATATTCACTCTGTAGTCCCTTTCAAGCCTGAGCTGAGAAATATTTATCTTACTATTTTAATTTTTTTCCCATGATTTATAAATGCTGCTCTCTTTCCCCAGAGATGGGCATGAGGCTCAGACTCCTGACATTGATTGATTCAAGGGGGAAAAGTTTGTCACATTTGATCTGACAAGGTGAGCACATGCAATCCTTGGACAGATGTACCAGGGAGAGAAGTCATATTTTTATCTTGAACAGGGTTCTGGTCAGATGTTATCTGAGTTCAGATCCTGCAAGAAATTATTGTGAATATGTAAAGAAAAATAATCTGCTGGGAGAAAAAGTCTTCCCAAGTTTTGCACAGACTGAATAGCTCTGGACAACTCATTTATGCCAATTCTCCTTGAGATTCACACCTTGCCTGAAGTGAATGGACAGAACTTTTCCATGGTTTCCAAATCAGTCAGACCAACAAATCTGAGGCATTTCCTGAAAAATGCCAAGACATGCAAACATTTCTGCTATCATTGCAAAGACAAATCTCTTCTTCCTCCCCCCACCAACATGCAGCCATCAGAAAAAAACAAGATTTAAAGGGATTTCACACTTCCATAAAAATAACCCACAAATCACCCCTGTGAGCTGCCAAACTGAGCTGACCACTAACAAAGGCCAAGAACTGATTTTTTTTTCTATCCCATGAAAATGATGGGAGATATTTGCATTAAAATCAATATAAAGCTTATAACTCACATCAGTTTTGAAAACTCAAGATTTTTGCCTTTCATGGTTTGGATCTTTTCAAATATTTCAGTTCAATTTAATTTGAATCAGCTCAGTTCACTTCATTCCTCTGGTTTGTTTCGCTTTTTAAACCATATTATTATTATGTTTAAGGACAAATTAATAAAACCAAGATATTTTATCCTGGGAAAAAGCAATAATCAAAGCCTAGAAATTTACACTTGGATTATTAAAAAGAAAAAAATCAATAACAATTTTTCCTGTGGATAACTTAATTCACTTTTCATGAACTGAGACATTCCAAATGAAATGGAATTTTGTTTAAAAAAATTCCCAGACAGCCCCAGAAAATATTTCTTCTTGTGTTTGTAAATCCTTCCTGCCTCCCTCTACAAGCACCTGTAGTGCTTCAATGAAGACCTCCTATCTCACCCAATAAATTCAATATACCTGTCACCAGATGTGGGAAAACTGCAGCATACCAACATGTATCCAAGTAAAAATTACTTCAGCAAGCATTTCTCTTTGTTTTACTGAGAACAACCTGGCAAGCCTTCCAGGGAGCTGACCCTGAAGCAAAACAGATGCACAGAGCCTTGCAACACCTACATCTTCATTTCCTATGTTTTGCTTTTTAGAAGAAGTGTAGGTGTCTAATGGAGCTTGGGAAAGCCACATTTTCCTTCAACTACACACTCAAAGTAAATCAAGAGTGTCGAGTAAAGAGAAACTAATTCCATTTTTCTTGCTTCCAGTAGGAAGGAGAATTGTCTGTCCTCCTCTTCCTGCCCCAAGCAACAGTCTTGGCAGCAAAGAATATTTTTTCATAAAGCATAATGCAGAAGCAGCTCTCATTCACTCCAGCAAATCCTGTTTAATCCTTGGATTTGTATCGTTTGCTGACTAGACTGAGAAATTTGGCTGCATCTAATCCTTTGGCTTCTGAAGAAAAATGGCTTATTTAAATATTTAGCTGCACTTTGTCAATAGCAGCGGGCTGGGGGTGATGGATGACAGCAATTATGCTGGGTGCATCTCCATTAACGTGCCACTTTCCCCAGGTATGGAGTCTGCCTCTTGTATGCTTTGTTTAATGATCACGACTGAGGAGGAATTTTAATGACCCCTCAGCAGCCTGCGCTCACTTGAGGTTGGATATTATTCAGTGGTGTGGGAGTAGCTGGTGAGCTGGGATGATCAGAGCAGTGGATTAGACACATCCTCTGCAAACAAGTTGACTCAGGTTTGGTGACACCCTGAGCTGCAGCAGGTGAAACCCACCAGGAGAGAGCCTCAGCTCCAGCTGGGACAGCAGAAGCACTCCCAATGCTCTGCTGTGCAATTTTCAGCCCATCACATGATGACAGCATTCTACACTGCTCACCAAATTTCTGTCAGCCATATATCTCCTCCTAAGCCAGTTTTTATAGGGACACAGAGATAGAGACAGCAAGAGTGAAGGCAGACATCCCTCCCTGACCTGCACCAGGAGATGCCTTCAGCGCGCCAGGGCTGGGCTCAGCAGTGATGGGCTGCTGCCCCTGACAACAGGCAGGGTTTGCTGGGTTTTCAGAAGGACTGTCCAGGATGTCTCCATGCTCACCCCTGTCTCCTGGCTTTCCAGAGGGGGATGGAAGGGTCCTTCTGCTCCAGAGTGGAGCATGGCTCTATGGCACACACTGAACTGGGCACTGAGGACAAGTGCAAACATTTTTGACTGCATCCTCTGGCTGCCAGAAAAATGAGTCAAGAATAAATCTGAGGCCATTCCACTGCTGCTCACCCTTGGCATGATGATCTGAAACAGAGTGGGTCCAGTTGTACCTCACAGGCCATTGTAAAGGCAGAGACAAAGATCCTGTGAATTAATGAAAATGGGCCAGACCTACCACAGAAATATGAGTTTAACCTCCAGTTCTTTTCCCCTCTTTCTTCTTTTCTTCCTGTTCCTGCTGTTATTCTCTATGTACTATTTGTATGGTTTATACATGTAAAGTGAATTTATTAGACTGCTGGTTTTAATGCTCTTCTGTTGCTGTTCCTATGTACCTGTGCAGACGCAGGCATCACATGAACCATTTCCTTCTGGTCAGAGCAGCACATATGAAAGAAATGTTCTGGATGGACTATTGCATGTTAATATTGCTGTAAAAGATGTGAGGTAAAATGTGACAATCCAGTAAATCCCAGATACTTTGTGTTTCATGTGCATGTGGTGCAAATCTTGGAAAGTCAATGGGATGCCCAGAGGACAAATAAAAGCAAAACAGATCTTGAATGTGATTTCATTCTAGGGTAACAGACACCCTTTAAAAACACAACATGCTCTATAAACGGTATTATTAGCCTGAAGAATTGAGGGCAATTCTGACCCCTAACAGGGCATTAACAAAGATATCTACATTAGTGCTGATCTGTCCATCCTTGGTGCACGTAGGATTTGGAGTCACAAAAGGCAGCTCAGTGTTCCTGATACATTTTGGAAGTAGAAAAAAAAATCTATTTGAAATATGCCTCCTCACAAATACAGGCTGGACCAGCATAATTTTCCTATCTGTTTCTCCTGCTACAAGGTATTATTTGCATTGGAAAGATCCCTGTACAGAAGGTGTGATGGGCAGGTCAATCAGTCAGTCCACAGACCTGACTGCCATCCTCCACCCCAGCTTTCACTGCAAAGAAATATGCAGAGGCCACCTTAAAACATAATTAAAGGCAGACCACACAAGGGATCCAAGCAGCTCAGCCATCTATTAATGGAAATGATGGATGCTCTGTATTAACCTTGCTGCTGTTGCAGTCCTACATACAGAAAGAGCAGCAGCCATGTGAGCCATCCAGTGAGGTTACCTCCTGCAAATTGTATTAATAATTCACTTGTCTGTGTGAGCAAATCCCTCCTTCCCAGGCCAAAAGATTGGACTAATTTAATGGTACAAGGTTCAGATATCCATATGCTCCTGCAGGCAGAGATGAAGCAGAAAACCTGGAGGTTGGCAGCCACCCTTTCCTGGGCTTTGTGCAGCAGCCAGAGGCTGCCCAACCTTTCTTGTGGGATGTAGTGCCAGGACAAGGGGGAATGCCTTCAAACTGACAGAGGGCAGGGTTAGATGGGATATTGGGAAGAAATTCTCCCTATAGGGGTGCTGAGGCCCTGGCACAGGGTGCCCAGAGAAGCTGTGTCTGTCCCTGGGTCCCTGGACGTGCCCAAGACCAGGTTGGATGTGGCTTGGAGCACCCTGGGATAGAGGAAGGTGTCCCTGCCCATGGCAGGAGGTGGCACTGGATGATCTTTAAGGTCCCTCCCCACCCAAACTATTCTGTGATGGCAGAAGGCAAAGCTGGGGGTCTGCAGTCTGGCCTTACCAAGTGTAATAGGATCCCACACACATCCCTGGGAAAGACCTGGCAGTCCCAGGGCTGTGGGCATTTCCTGATGGAAGAGGCAGGTTTTCTGCAATTCAGCAGAGATCCCATGTGCTGCAAACATACCAAAAGTGTGTCCAAAATGATTTACAAGAAAATCAAAGTATCACCTGTATTCTTCAAAAACTACTTTATGTTGGCTTATACTCCATTTCTTAACTGACATGTCAGTTTTTCATGTCACTGGGGTGAGATAGGAGAGGGAGAAAGGAAAGCAGAGGGGACAGAAGATAAGGAAGCAATCATAGAATACCCTGAGGTGGAAGGGAGAAAGGGTACATCCAGGTGAGCCCCAGCCCTGCCCAGACCCCCCAACAACCCCACCCTGGGCACCCCTGGCAGCGCTGTCCCAGCGCTCCTGGAGCTCTGGCAGCCTCGGGGCTGTGCCCATTCCCTGGGGAGCCTGGGCAGTGCCAGCACCGCTGGGGAAGAACCTTTCCCTGATAGCCAGCCTAAACAACAAACAATCTTTGAGAAATGCCCCAAATCTGAGGGGGGAGGAAGAGTGATGGATTTCAAGATTGCCATACTTTTTTAAGCGTTCGTACTCCCTTGTTGAGCGTCACCAATCCTCCATCATGGCAACCAGTGAAGTGTTACATTGCCTTGCCCTTTGCCTACCTACACAGCCTAATTTGGAGTCACCTGCTAACAGTCATTTAATCCACTGCAGAGATTTTGTGCCGTTTTCACTCCTGGAGCAGTCACTTGACAACATGTCAAGAGGGAGCAGCGCGCAGCCGAGGCTGAGAAATCCGGCTGTCCACGGGAAACGTGGGTGGCAGAAGCAGGGAACCTGGAAAGATCCAAGAGAAGGTGGTAATTGCCCAAGAGCGGAGATAAAGCAGACTAGCCTTACATGAACCCCTGCAATTACATTTTCTTGCCATCCACAGTGCAGCTGCCCCACTCCTTTGAGAGAGACTCGGGGCATGTGGTGACTTTAAAGCCCAGATCTGGGGGTTTAACTCTGGAGATAAAAACATTGTGGCTTTAACTGGGAAGGGTTTAACATGGCTGGAAACCATAAATGTTATGGCTTCCCAGCAGTACAACAACCATCACTGTGAACACATGGCTGTGATGCCAGCTGTGAGTGCCTGTGCTGGATGTAATTGCTTTTTTTCCTCCTGGTGTTCTTCATCAACCACCCAACCAACATATGAAGCAGAGGAATTTGCCATATGAGAGAGGAAATCTTGCACAAGATTTGCTCCAGTTTCTCTCAGTGTTGATCTGATACGAAGAGAAATAGCAACAAGAGATTACAGGATGTGGAAGCAAGAAAAGATAGTTTGCCTAAAATCCTGGTTGAATCCAAAGTCACAGAGAAAAAAACTGTGTGAACCATTTTTCCTAAGGAGCCCTGAGTCTGAGCTCTCTCAGGAGTGCTACCACATGTCTGGAAATACAGAACCAATGTGTGGATGTGACTCCAAAGCAATGGTGACAGCCGGGTTTACAGCTGGTGGCTGCCCTGCCTGGTGTAGCCTCTTCCCTCTCTGACCCTTCAGTTCCTGCTGCAGCTCTTGAGCTGCTTTGTAGCTTCCCAAAGACCACCCAGACCTGCTGCCCTCCACTTCCACCCTCCCTGTCACTATAGGACACGAAATAACACAATGCGGACACGCCACTCTTTCAAGGTAAAAAAGGGACTTTTTGATTTCTGACTCTAACATTTATAGATTTCCAAAACTGACAGTGGATTGGAGGGTGAAAGTGCCAACTCTCCATTGACACTGGACAAACCAACAGTCCATCCAAATATAATTTCTCCTCTTCCACAAAAAAATGCAAAACAATAAGTTATTTACATAAAGTGTGTGAGAAAGTTCATTACAAGAATGTAAACATCAGAACGCTTAGAAAAACTTTAAAAAAAACAGGGCAACACCCTCCCTACTTTGTACATTCTTGTCCATGGTAATCTTTGCTCTCTTCCCTCTCCCCAACCTTCGCCAGGATTCAGCTGCCACTCTGCTCCCACAGCTGTGACATGAACAGCCCAGCGTTCAGACTGCCACACAACACAAACAAGAGCCAAACCCAGTAAAATCCATCCCCCTTCCACTGCACATAAAGCAGGCAGTGGCAGACCATGGAATCACAGAATGTCCTGGGCTGGGAGGGACCCCCAGGATCACCAGCCCAGCCCCAGCCCTGCCCAGACCCCCCAACAACCCCACCCTGGGCACCCCTGGCAGCGCTGTCCCAGCGCTCCTGGAGCTCTGGCAGCCTCGGGGCCGTGCCCATTCCCTGGGGAGCCTGGGCAGTGCCAGCACCTCTGGGGAAGAACCTTTCCCTGAGCTCCATCCAACCTAACCCTCTCCAGCAGATGACTCTTCCAGCTGTTCCTGAGCCACCCAGCATGAGGCAGAGGTTTTCCCTTCCCTGCATGGGTTTGAATGACATGGGGAGTGAAGACAGAAACCTGAATGTTTCTGTTTATAGAGTAAGGCAAATGTCAAAGCAGTGGAGGAATATTTCACAGCCTATGGACCCTGAGGACAGAAATGAAGAAAGAGGCTGCCAAGTGATGTGTTTCTTGTTTCCACACACCAGCTTTTCCAGGTACTCTCTGGACCTGCCTGAGGAGTCTTCTACCCAGCTCCTGGATGAATCTGTGACAATTGCAGTGGAATTCTGGAATTCTTTACTTTTTTTTTTTGTTCCCAATTTTTGTTTATAGATCTAATTTGTATTGAAATACGAATATTGTGGGCTTGGGAAGATGATTCTTTGATGGAAACAATACATTTTTTCCCCTCAGCTTAAATGAAAGGTTTTTTTCCGAGGGGGAAAAGTGCATTGACATCCATTCCAGATTTGTTATTCAGCAAACAGTCCAATTCAGGGTGTCAGCTTCCCTGTTGATTTGCAATATAGACTGTGAGATACTGTTATCCTGCTGCCATTTGCTCTGCACAGTTTCATTGTAGAGAGTTCCTGACCCTACTGAATTTGGCTCAAGAGTTACCATAGGAAAAAATATAAGGCAGTGCCTTAAAAGGGACCTTGAAAACGACCAGTTTGTTATTCATTTGTTTAAATGAAAATTCTAATGATTGTTTTTTCCAGAAAGCCCGATGGTTACTTATAGATACATTTAAAGGAGGGAGAGAGGTGTTAAAACCAGAAGAACTTATTACCTCCTCGACACTTGCAGGGAACTAACAAGAAGTAAAAATGCCTGAAGCTGCTCAGCCCAAACACTTTCAGAAACAAGCATTAACATTACAAACACTGCCAGAGGACAGAAGAAGGATCTCACTGAGGTGGTGTTTGTAATTTCAGTTGTGGTATGAGCACTGTTTATGAAGACTTCAACAGATACATGCCAGAGCTCTAATTTGGACCTTTCATTTTCATGTGGAAATAATACTAAAAATAATTTGTTTGTTCTCTCTCTGGCTGCTCCCAGGTACCTTTCAAGTCAGTCAGCTCTTTTTAACAAGCAAACAACACTTCTTGTTACAAGAACTTCTGAATGAAGCCCCATTCAGAATGACAAATAAATGTGTATATCATCTTCTGAGATAATTAGCAGGAAACTTCAGCAACAGCTTTGACTCCTAGAATTTTAATGGCAAGAGTAACCTTTGCAGCACGGGGTTGAATTCCTCTTTAATTTAGAGCTACTCATAAATAGAAACAAACACCAAAGTCAGAAATTATGGGCCTCCATCCCCTTGAGTTGGCAATGAAAACCTCATCCACCATCACTGCTTTAACCCTCCCAAGGACTGATGAAGGTAAAGCTCTGTCCTCCACTGCCATCTCCATTTCTCTCTGCCCTCTGGGACATCATAGTGCCTTTCCCAAAACTGGGAGAACACAAAAGCATGGAGCTGTAAGGAGAGCAAAGCTTGGAACTGCTCCCAAAGGAAGTGTTCAAAGCCAGGTTGGATGGAGCTCTGAGCAACCTGGTCTAGTGGAAGATGTCCCTTCCAGGAAGGCATGCAGCACTGGAACAAGATGATCGTTAAGGTCCCTTCTAAACAAAACCAGCCTTGATTCTATGAAAAGCAGAGGAAGAATAACCAAGAAAGTAAAAGGCTAATGGTGATGTTCATCATGGGGAATGCCCAGTGCAGCCTGGGGACACAGCCCTTGGGGAGGACCTGTTTAAGGCCTGATTGTTACAGAAAGGCACTGCTGAGAAAAATAATAATCTGATTTATATCTTACCTTTCAGACCTGAGCTGTGGCAAAATGACTTGAGAGATGAGCTGCAGTGCACTTTATGGCTGGAGAAGCGAGGCAGGCTTTCCACACACAGCAGCACCTTGCAGCCTGCCTTTGCCAGCAGAAGTGTTCTGCTGAGCACGAGGACTCTGGATCTAGAGGCAGGAGCGAGGCAATTTGTTCTACTGCCTTTGCCAAGGATGCTCCTCACAATCTGTCCTGCTCTCCCTCATCACTAAAGCAGGACCAGCAGTGACAAGGACACATGCCAGCCCCACCTTGGGGCGGCACAGCCAAAGGGCTGCAAGAATCCATGTAACCATCCATGTGTCCTGTCCACGGCCTAAGTGTGCCCCTGGGCAAACAGGTTTAACCCCTGAGAGTGCCCAGCAGCACCCACGGGAGCCCTGTGAGCTGCTGCTCTCTCTGGGTGGCCCTGCTTGCAGTGGCAGTGACAGTGACAGTGACAGTGGCAGTGGAATCCTTTCCAGGACTCTCCTGACGGGTGGGATGGCTGCAGGCAGAACCACTTGTCTGTATTTGTAAGGACAAGCTGCACATTCCCACTGGGAATGTTTTCTTGGGTTGCCTCCTCCAGCAGCAGACCTGCCCGACCTCCAGCTAACCTGCAATCCAAACAACTGTGCTGGAAGGGAATCTGCCAGCAAACTCAGCCTGAGCTGCAGGAAGCAGAGAGACACATGAATAAAGCAAAACAAATTTGTTATCTTGGATTAAACCCTTGGTGACTTCAGCAGAGCTTGACTTGATATGGGGGTTTCATCAGCCCCAAAGTTCAGGGCAAACATGGCAGAAATATGTGCAAGGAAGCCTGCAAGTCAGGATGATTGGCTCTGTCTTGGATGAGGAGAAATACACAGCCTGTGCTCTGCAGAGGAATGGATTTAAATTAAAATAAAGCAAAACCTAGCAGCTTGTTTACAGTGTGTGTTACCTAAATTATGTCAATATTTCTCTCTTTTTTTTTTTGTCAAGCCCTCCTTCACATGCAAACAAATCCCTCTCCCACCCCTCAGCTTTCAAAAAAAATCAAGCAACCACATATCCTCTTCAAGTGCCAGTCAATCATAGGTTTCAAAGCATAAGCAGAAGAAAATATCTCTTTTTTTGCTTTTGAAATGAACATAAAATAAAATAAAAAAAACAACCTGTAACATCAGACCATCATTAGTGAGTGTTTAATCAGAAACAACAGATTGGCCTTCAATCATGACTAATGACAACTTCTCTGCTGTGAAGTCTGACTGTGCAGGCAAGCACAGGGGAGCTCTCAGAGTCTAACACACAGGGGTTTAATAATACTCTCTGTGACCTGTAATTCCATTTGTCCTAGAGAATCACTGTACCTGGCATGTCCAGGGCCATTTCTTATGTCCCCTCCTGAAAGGGAACAAAATTACAATGGATACCTTCTCATGCTTCACTGAGGTAAAGGCAGTAATGAAGGGAGTTGGATTTTGCTACACAATCAGGAGGAGCAGCAATAACTCTTCCCAGCAGCCAGAAAGTTCTGGAGGTATATTGTTTTCTCCAGCTATCTGAAATAAATCCCAGGGGGTAATTACAGAACGGAAAAATAACACATAAATCCTGTTTAATTGACAACACTGAGGAAAAAAAGAAACACAGCAGAGTTTCATCCCTCTGCCTGCACTCCCCGTGCTGCTCCTAATGTCTCTGGGACATTTGGAAACCAGGGAGGGTCAGACCCAGAAATCTCAGCCTGGATGGGGCATCTGCCTTAGTGTAAAGCTCTTATGGGCAAGCATCCGTCTCAATGCCAGGTAATGGGTTACAGGGAAAACCAACGGAGCAGAAAACTGGTATCAGCCTAGATTATCTCACTGCAGAATTTCTGACCCTGCAGGAAAGGATCCATACAGGGCTCAGAGCTGCAGCTCCCACAGCACAGGCACTGAGCAGGGAGTGCTGGTGCCTGTCAGGCAGAGAAGGGAGAGCTGGAATTCTCATTCCTGCCCTGGCTGCTGTGCTTCCCTACCACAGCACCACGGCCCAGACCCACAGCTTTTCCAGCTGTGTCCTCCAGGCAGCAAAGGGCCTGAAAGGAAATGGCAAGAATCTGTGTGGCTTTGCTGTCCTGGAATCAGCATCTGAAGGCAAGCTCCTTGGCAAAAGCTGTGTGTAATCTCTGTTCATCCAGCAGTTTATAGGTAATCCTGTGCTGGAAGGGGCAGCATATCCTGCGACCAGGATATCCAGTTTACTCTAGGTTTTGTCACTGACCTCTACATCATCATCTTTAGGGAAAAAAAAAAAAAAAAAAAAAAAAAAAAAAAAAAAAAAAAAAAAAAAAAAAAAAAGATAGTGAAAGCTCCCTGAGCTGAGAGCTCTGGTGGTGGCTCAGTGTCCTAGAGCAGCCACAGCAGCTGTTCCTGGCACTGACACCTGCAGGGCAGCACTTGGTACAGACCCAGAGCAGAGGGGGGCACGGGGCAGAGCAGCTGTGCAGAGCCCCCTGCCACACTGCCAGCTCTTACCGAGGGCTGCAGGGATGCACAGGGACTTTGACAAGGGCACCTAGTGACAGGACAAGGGGGAATGGCTTCAAACTGACAGTAGGTTAGAGGAGGTATTAGGAAAATAATTCTGTACTGTGCCAGTGGGGAGGCCCTGGCAGAGGCTGGCCACAGAAGCTGTGGCTGCCCCATCCCTGGAAGTGTCCAAGGCCTGTCATGTATCCACCATGATCTAAAGGTGATCCTTTTGTTTTCTTCTATTTGGCTCAGAGATACCTCTGCAAGCTGCTGTGGTAATAAACTGTCCTGCCTCATCCTGCTGCCTGTGGACAGAGCAAGGCCAGGGTTCAACCAAGTGTTCCCCACTCCCAGCTCTGCCTCTTCCTTCTCCAGGCTGTCCTAAGAAGATGAGTAAGACACCAGACAGGAACACACATTTCCATTACTCTCATGCAGATGGCTTTTACAGACATACAAAGCCAAAAATGTCCTTAAAATACATCACTGTGGAAGCTGAGAGACGACACAAAAATCTGCTGATCCCAATATTGAACTTTAACCGCTGGGACCCCACAGAGTTCTCTGCTCAGCCTGCAGAGCCCCATGGAAATCACCCAGCTCCAAATGACAGTGTCATTGTCACCTGCCTCCCACCAATGTGTTTCATCCCAGCCTGGCTCCACAGAGTTTATTACAGAAGAAACCACAATGTCATTTACACTTCCCTGAATGCCAGGGATCCAGCAGCATGTGCTGCAATCCAACCTTTTTTGCTGCTGCAGAGCAGCTCCGTGGAGGTGTGGAGGAGAATGTCACCGCCACCACGATGCCACACAGCTTGTGATTGTCTTTGCCTCCCTGTCCCAGCTGGCAGAGACAGCTCTTTCCCTCACGGAGATGTAACTGAGTATCAGTAAATCAGGATGTCACCACTGATACCCTCCAGACCTGTGAGCAGACTGCTCCCCACAGGGCTGTGCAGAGAGGTGTTGGCAGCAGCTGTCACTCGGTTTTGTTACTTCACTGTAGAAGATTAACTCCTGGTACTTATAAAGAGCAGAAACCAAATGGCAGGGTGAAGAAACATCTGGAGCAGGAATCAGTGTGCCTCCCTTCTTTCTCTTTCACACACTTCTTCACACTTTTTTAATTTTTTTTTTTTTTTGATCACTGGATTTGAAACTACAAAGTAAAAGTGAAATTTTGCATCATTTTCACCAAAGTCAGTGGGATGATGCAGAAGTTTTGGAGCTTCATGGAACAGGAAAGGAGCCCCAGCAAGGCCTGAGGGCATGCAGGGCTCCTCTCTCACCGTGTCTCCTTTACACAGTGAATCTGTGAGACATGAATATTGCTGATTACCAGGGAGGATGTTGTGGTGTGCTTTTATAAGAGGACACGAGGGCTCTCTGCCATTCCTGTGGAAATCCCAGTGCACTTCCTGTCAACTGGATTAATTTTTGATTTCTGGAAGGAGAGGGTGGAGGGGGGTCTTGATTATTCTTCTTCCCATTTTACATTTCAGACTTGGAATTAAGATTAAAAAGAGGGTCAGGTTACCAGTGCAGCTCCAGGTCATTGTGCAGCAGGCCAGGGACAGACCTTTCTGCCTGGGAACACTGTGTTCTGTCCATCTCACTCAGGTTCAGATTTGGAACAAGAGGGGCCTCAAGATTTTCATTCCAAACCATTGTCAGCTGAAACCCATTCCCTGACATACTAATTTTTCTTTAAATGTATAAATACTGCTGTATCAAGGCTGCAGCAGTGTAGTTCTTGTTTTGTGACCAAACCCAACTTCAATCTTCTGCTGATTCTTGTAGCATCCTATTTCCCTCTCACTTTGCTCTCTCCTCCTCTTCCCTTTCATCACTTCTTTATTCCCATTTCTATTCCTTTTTCACTGTTCTTACCTCCAGTTTATGCACTGAATGCACCTTCCTTGGTGAGTGTCTGGGTCTGAGAGTGCTGAAAGCCAGCTCCTGGATTCTGGGAAGTTGCACTACCCTGGATTCAATGCTCTCAAAGAGGCAGCTTCACTTTCATTGAAGCAATTTGTATTGTATTATCCACATCTGCATTCAAACACACTTACCTCCATCCTAAAGCACAGGTGTACTTGGGAGCAGATCAACAGTGAGTTTGTAAGTAGTTTAAAATACAGCAATCATAAAAATTCCAGCAGTTTTGGGAGATATAGTCCTGCTGAGTTTCTCTGCTCTGCACAGTTGTGTACACAGGGGGCCCCAGATTGTTTGGGATAATGGCCCAAGCCTTGTAAAAGAGCTGTCACAGTGGTAGATTGTATGATTTCCAGTGAATTAAGCAGAGTCACTTAAATTTGATTATCCCTCTTTCAGTTATTACATCTAAAAGGGTTGGGGAAAGAATTATCCAGCATCCAAATCCTTCCATTAAACTATTTTGTGAATCCAACTTTCAAACACAGTTGACAAAATGAAAGCTTTCATTGCTGTCCCTGTACACCCTTCATCCCCAGGACATCCAGAATGGAGCCCACAATGCCCATCACCTCTTTTAGGTGTTTGTATTTGTGAGTCACAACCAAAGTGTCTGAAAAGAACAACAGCAGCAGCAAAGAAGCATAGCAAGGCAAATTTTCTAGATATTATCATTCCCCTGATTTTGTATAAGCAAAAAGAGACAATTACATCTGAATTTAAACCTAACCTCAGCACCCCAGTCAAACTGTAATTCTTTTTGAGCATCCTCTGAAAGTCCTGGACACGCAAATGGGTCTCAGAACCTCCCTTTCCACACTGATGTGAGTCGTGTCTGCTGTGAACAGACACAAATCCACCTTGGAAAGTGCTACGGGACCAGAAAAGCCTAAAAGAGAAAAAGCAAAAGCAGAAAGTTGGAGCACAACCAATTTCAAACCGAGATGGATGGTGCTCTCTGCTCACTCAAGACACAAGGAAAAAAATCTCAGAGATTAATTTGTGAAGGCCCAGCAGGAACTGTGCATGCTGGGGATTGTGGAGGAAATAAAGTATATAAAAATACAGCTTTACTCTGAGGCAAGAAAGCCAATAAATCAAAGAGCATTAGCAAATATCAGCCGTATGAATAAATTGGCAGAGCCATTATGTTGTATCAGTTTCCTGTAGCTGAATGCAAATGGAGCCAACTTCATTTCTGCAAGGGAACTGCTGGTCACAAAGTTTAAGTCACACAGGTTTTCCTGAGGGAAAAAAAAACCAAAAACCAACACAAATCCAAACAGCTTTCATGCCTTATCCAGCTGAATGACTAAAATCTGATATTTTATCTGAAATTCTGCAAACCAAAAGAATACATCCTGGTCCAGAGTCACTTTTGCTTTCAAGTTCAGTGCATGAAAATACCCCCAGGATCTTGGTCTGGCCTTTTCCACATTGTGCCTTCAGGAGAGCACAGAGCCAGCCAGGTGTTATTTGTGAGTGCCTTGGTTTGAAAAGGCAGGTGTCTGCTAAGGAAGGCAGGAAATGGAAATTCCCTTGAAATGGAAAATGTAAAAACCCCTGCTCCAAATTACTATCATTTTAAAATTAAGGGGTTCTCAGGCAAAGATATGAGAGCAGGAATAACAGTTTTTATTAGGGAAGAAAATAAAAATAAAATAAACAATGCAGCAATACAAAACAACCCTGCCAGAGTCAGAGCAAGCCCTGTCCCCCTGTGGGTCAGGGTGGTGGCACAGTCCCATCCCATGGGGGCTCAGCCCTCCTGCAGTGCCAGCTGTGCTTCTGCTGGAGCAGGGATCCTGCACAAGGCTGCAGTTTTCCTCTGCAGCTCCAGGGCTGCTGGAGATGGGCCTGCTCTTCCTCTGGGAATGCAGGGCAGGAGAAAGCTGCTCCTCTGGGAATGCAGTGGGCAAGGCTGCTGTGCTGTTCCAGGCTCAGATTGTATCCAGGTAGGAATGCTTGGCTCCTGCCCTGGCCGGAGCATCTCCCCATGGGATGATGGAATTTGATCAGCCCTGCAGGGACACTCCCTGGCCATGGACAGCAGAGATCTCCTGGAGGGAGGATTGGCTGTGGGAGAGATCAAGAAAACTGCCCCATGAACAGGAGAGAACTGCCCTATCAGAGAAGAACAGAATACACAGCCCCATTTCCAAGCCAAGACAGTGAGCTTTTGGGACAGAGCAGTGAGTGAGCAGGAGAAGCTGATGGCAGGCAGAGAGGAAAGGGCTGAAGGTCACCTCTCCTTTGGGTCCAGGGAGCAATGCCCAGGGGCTGCAGCCAGGTGAGGCACAGAACACAACTCTTCTTTCCCAGAGCAAGAGGGAGCAGAGAAACCCTTACTCAGACTGCCCAGGGAAGGTGAGGAATCCCCATCTCTGGAAATGTTCAAAAAACATGGATCTGTGGCCCTTAGGGGCATGGCTTAGTTGGGGGCCTGGCAGTGTCAGGTTAAAGGTTGGACTCAAGGATCTTAGAGGTCTTTTTCACCCTAAATATTCTACAATTCCTTAGGACAGTGCAGAGGTGATGCTCCTATGTATGGCTGAATGAGACTAAACTATGTTTTGCTCCATTTTCTGTTCAATGCTCAAATATTAAAGCATAGTTTTGTGGCATTCAGGTGGAGAAGGATTACTTTACAGAATCTGTTCTTTGTAAATCCTACAGAAATGCTACAGAGTAAACACAAATGAAAGCATTCAGAAGCCTCTGTCCTGCCCTTTCATATTATTGTTTGCATGAGGTTAATTTTTTTTTTTTTTTTTCTAAGACTGCTGACTCTCTTCTGGGAGTTCTTTTAATTATGCTCATAATATTATTTCAGTAGGAGCATTATCATTCCTATACTAAAAAATTACTTGATCAAAAAAATTTGTTTTAAATCTCCACAGACTGCAGCAGTAACAAGGAAATGTTCCAACCACGCCCTCTCCAGCCCGGGCACCAGAGAGAGGGAGTGAAAAACATGTGAACTCCTCAGCTGGTTTCCTGCTAATGACTTTAACAAGGATAATGAACAGGAACTTGTGGAAAATGGAATATTTTGTCCTCAGGGGGGAGGAGAAAGATTTGCTACTTCTTGGATTTGTTTTGTGAACTCCAAGGACCAAAAAGTGGTAGTCACTTCTGAAAATCTTCACTGATTTCCAGCCAAAGCCATTCCAAGGGGAGGACTCTGCCAGCAGAAGGAGAAGAATTGTGAAGTGTCAGGAGCTGATTAGGAACCCTGCAGTGACATCCCAAAATGCTACAGGAGGGAGGCTCAGTGCTTGGGGAACTACACTGGGACTTGAGACTCATTCCCATCTCTCTCCTAATCCTCATATAATTTAGAAGTCCCTCAGGCTCACTGTGCCTCAGTTTCCCTTTCAGGGGTGTCCCAAGGATAACTAAGTTAATGAGCTGTTAAAGGAAATATGGATAAAGACCAGCTAAGAAGTGAATCAGAAGCATCCCCACAGCTCTGGGTGTTGCTGTAATTGCAGAACACCAAGGTACCTCTAAAATAGAAAAAGGAAAAAACAAGTTTCCTTCTTCTTAGAGCATCACTTGTGGGTATTTCTGGACTTCCTCCTCCAACATTAACTAGCACCCAGAGACAGACTGAACTGATAAATTCAGTTCTGGAGGCAATGTTCCATATCATCCCATTTCCTAAAGCAACACCAGGATTTCAACAACCCACAGTTGTAGGGATGATGGGGAAGTGTTTTTTTAACAACAGCAATGCAGATTGCTACTGTCAGCAAAAAGCAACTGTGAACACATCATGCAGGGTGTTGTATTTATTGTCTGAGGGTCTGGCCAAAGGCCTGGGAAGGCCATCATAGTCACTCATCACTTAAACATTGTGCTTAAGTCTCCCAGGCCCCTTCAGCAATTCATGGAGAACCAGGCCTCCCTGGACATGCCCGTACTGTGAGCATCAGAGAGCTGGCCTGAAGCAGGAGCCACACCAGGGGCTCCCTGGGGTTTGAATGCATTGCTCATGCAGGCTCTGGACATTGAGTCTTCCTTGCATTATGGCTCATTCCTGCAACAAAAAAAACCATAACAAAACACAAAAACAAAAAAAAAAATAAGCCCCAAAAAACCCCACCCCTAAACTAAACCAATAAAACAAACAATAATCCCCTAAAAACAAAAAGCAAACAAAACCGACAAAAAATCCCCAAACAAACAAAAAAATTCCAAACCAAAACAAACAAAAAAAACCCAAAAAACCCCCCAAAAAACCCAAAAAGAAATAAAAACCCAACAAAACAGCAACAACAAAAAAAACAAACAAATAAAAGAGTTCTGAGCAAGAATATACAAAGTTTACCCTTCCCAGCACTGTGAAATGCATGGGAAGCTGAATTGCCTGAAGCAAACCAGTTTAGTTTGATACCCACTAAACTCAGGTGCATTCAGGAAAAGCAACAGTTCCATGAATTTATGTCTGACTTTTTTTTTTTTTTTTTAATGCTGGCATTCTGGACAGCAAGAGATCAAACTCTTATTGTGCCTTGAAAAAAAAAAATTTGGCAGAATTTTCATGTAATAAATGCCTTCTGAGAACAAATATTTACCACTAGCTCTAAGTTGAGTCTGTTTCCAAGGTGCCACTATAGCCCCTTGTAAGAACCCAGCTGGGAACACTGCAAACACATCTGACACAAACCAGTGCAGAGGTGCAGGAGTTACTCAGCCTCTGATTTGTGAGGAGCCATCACATCTCAGGTGTGAACCATTCATTAAAGCCTCTTTCTTCTGCTCATTTTGATGTTTGCCCTGTGCCATTAACGAGCTGACAGTGAGAAATGACCCTTCCCACCCTCCATGGAGCCTTCTCCTTGGGGATCAATAAATAGCAAGCGAGGAGAGACAGACTTAGACACATACCCTGCCAGACCCAAGGCAAATCCTCTGCCCAGAGGGCTGAATGCAATCAGACCTCAGCCAGGAGCTCCCATCCAGCCATCCCAAGGCCACTTTTATTCCAAAGGCTGGTAGCACCGAGCCATAAGGAGTCTGTCACACATCAGTAGGGCTTGTAAATGCTCCTCTGGGAAGGTAACTTGCACAGCAGCCCTGCTTTATTACTGCTTCCTCATCCTGGTTTTATTTCTCTCCAAAGCACCACTTCATTCCTTAGAACAAACAAGTATATTTTTAAAATAGCCAGAGCACTTTGCCCTCACCCAGTGGCTCTCAGTGTTGTGCTGTGAACTTCACAGATCGTTCCTCATTTCCTCAAGGAAGATGCAATCTCCACTCTCAAACCTTTTCTGTTTCCTTGCTGGACTTGTGGCTGCCTGGACAGAATTGCTTCAGAACCTGGGGCCTCACAAAAAGTGGGGTTGGGCAGAGCCCGGGAAGCTGTGCAGACACAAAAGCAAACTCCAGCATCCTCCCCTCTATGTCCTTGGGTGGAGCCAGGGACATTTCCACAGGACTGAGCCCATGCTTGGCTCACTGCAGTTCAAGGATGATCAGGTGCTCACCATTCCTCCTCCTGTCACCACCATAGGCACCTGTGGCCTGTCCCACACGTTGTGTCTGCAATTAGAATTTTAGTTTCTAGCATCCCATGCTACCCTGGGTGAATCCCCCCACCTGGGCACCAGGGGCCCATGGTAGAAACAGGCGACCCCAATGTCGGGAATAATGTGCTCTGATTCCGTGATTCAGAAGGCTGAACAAATGCTTTATTAAACTATACTACATTACACTAATACTATAGTAAATTACATACTAAAGAGATACTAAAGAAAAACCTGTGACTGGCTGGAGGCAGCCACAACACAGCTTTGACCCAACTGGCCAAGGAATCAAAACAACCTTCACCGATGTCCAGTTCACAAATCACTTTGGGTAAACAATCCCCATAACACATTCCACATGTGCCAAGCAACAGGAGCAGTGGATAGAGATAAGAATTGTTTTCTTCTCTGAGCTTCTCACTACCTTCCCCAGGAAAAATCCTTGGAGAGGTTGTGCCTGCTGCTCACTGTGAAGAGCTGCAGCCACAGGGGCCTGGCCTGGGTGTTCTGGCACTGCCAAACCCACTGGTGCTGCTGGCTGCAGTCTCTGCTCTCTCCATGGGGAGCCCAGTTCAGTTTATCACAGCCCAGCTCAGGAGCTGTTGTTTATAGAGTCACTGCAAAACAGTCCTGGTGGCCCTGAAAGCATGAATGTCCTTACTGACTAACAGCAAAAAGATGGATTTCCTCAGTCTTGCTCATGTGCACCTGAGCTTGTGGAGGAACACAACTCTCAAACGTTGTTCAAAACAAAAACTGCGCAGCAGAGGGAATGCAGGATCTTCCCACGGGAATGTTGTTACCTCAATTTTCCTGAGCAGCTCTGTCCATTATCAATGATTTTTGTCATCCATCAGCCATCTTTGCCACACTGTCAACATTTCCATCTTTAGAAAACCAAACCACCACGTGGCAGAACTGAGAAAATAAGGAGACCAGCTGGAATCCTTAGAAATAAAAAGTGTTTCTAATCAAAATCAAAATATTCCATTTTTAGGAAGCCTGAAAATTCAAACAATATGAAAGAGCAATTAGATTTTCCCCCATGTCCTGGTTTTGGTTGAATGCTATTTGCACTACACCACTTCAAATATCAAGTGGGACAAAAAAAGTCACTTTAAGGGAAAGTTCAAAATACTAAAACATATTTAAACATCATAATATTCTGATTTCTCTTTTAATGAATAATTCTTTGTGGATTGAATGGTTTGGCAAAGATTTTTAAAGCATCAGCTTTTGCAAAAATGGAAATCTGCTCTTTTAAAGTGTTCTGCTAATAAAACCTTCCTCTGCAGCCAAGGACACTGCTCTCAGAACTGCAATTTGTACTGTCCTCTTTATAGGACATTGATCTCTGCCACACGTATTAGAACATACACACTTCACAGGTTAATGACAAAAATGTAGTATTGGTTTCAAATACTGTTTCCCAGGGAATTGCTTTTTGATAGAAGGGAATTTGATCAATGTCCATGCCCACAAAGGCACTGCCCAGACAGGGAGGGACAACTGCAGTGAACAGGAGGTGACTGCGAGCAGCCACAGGCACCAAACTGCTGTTCCAGGACTGTCCCAAAGTGCCCTCCCTCCATCAGATATTAACTCAAGGATGGCCACTGATGATAAAAGGTGCTTTGGACAAAATCATTCTGAGCCTCACCTCCCAACCAAATTCCAGGTGTGGCTTAGAATATTTTGTTTTTCTAACAGCATTTTCTTTTCTGTTAAGTCAAAGTCCCTAATTTTTCTTCTCTGTCTTAAATGGCTTTTCATGCTTCTAAGTGATCTTAGATTGCTGTGGCTCCTCTTAGCTATAGTCCAGAGGGAAGATACCCAATTCTTGTATATTTTTAGTGTAAATCAAGAGCAACCCCCCTAAAGTCAAAAGTGCATAAAAGCAAAATGAGAAGACAATTAAATCCTGCTGTTTACAAAGTGCTGTGGAATCTCTGGGAATAGAAAGGTGTTATATAAATCTAAGATATTATTTATTAGTTTAAAATAAATCCACTTGGCATAGTAATGCACACACAAACTCTAAATACAGAGGTCAGTAGGTCGTGTGGCTCTTTTCCCTCTCTCTGGAGAGCAATGTCTTCTCAAACAAGAAGTGAGTAGCAAAATTAAAAAAAAAAAAAAGTGTAAGGGCCAATAAAAACAAACTGCTTTTTAGCCCTTATGACTGCACATTGTGTTTCAATGGCATCTTCACTTAATACTTCAATATTTTTCTCACTTTGCAAGTCCACAGAGTAATGACAGCTTATAACAGAGAGCTTCAGTGCTAATTTCAGAATGCCTGAGTCAGCCACTTATCTTCATTTATCCTCTTCTGCTAGAATCTTGTTAAAAATAAAAACAAAAACCAAACCAACTGCAATTTCATAACCCTAAAATAAATGGACACACACACTCCCTCTCCTTATGCTTTGCTGAAAATTAACTTTCCTATGCTATTCTCCTTCAATTTCTTGCTATTGCCTTTATTCCCAGCTACATTTAGTGCCAGCAATCAGATTGGTTTTAATGTTAAAGCTGTAAGGTTCCTATTCATTGACTAAATCTTGCTTTATTTAAAGATTACAGAATGTCAGACCCAGCAGACCTTTCCCTTCACAGTAGTCTGCAGCTTGTTGCCTGTGTCTGTGGTGTCAAGCCTTGTTTTCCAGCGGGGGGATCTTCATATTAATTGTGTTTTCTTCCAGAACAGCACAAATCCAGCCCAGGATTCCCTAAATGCTCTCTAATTAGCAGCAGACACTCTGGGTGTGTTGGTCTGTGGTGTTTGCAGCCCTTTAGATGGACAGCACAATTTGGAGAGTGATCTTCCAGCTCCAAGCCACAGATGACAGAACCACAGACTCTTTTAGGTTGGAAAAGGCCTCCAAGATCTTTGAGAGCATCCATTGTCCCACCTTTGCCAAGCCCACCGCTGGCCCCTGTCCCCCAGAGCCACATCCACACGTGGTCTGAGCACTTCCAGGGATGGAACGTGCCAGTGCTGGTGGAGCAGCCACCAAGCCTCAGAGAAAGAGCTTTTCAATCAGGAGCCAGACCTTGCCTGGCCTCAGCCACTGCCTGGGGATGGGGGCTCCAGCTGCAGCCATGGTTTGAGGAATTTACAGCTGTGGACAGTGGTCACGGAGTGGGTGCTGAAGGTTCTGTGTGCAGTGGTGGCTGTCACCTCCTCCTGGGGGCACAGATGGCACCAGCAGGGCACTGATGGCTCCTCTGCTGCTCTGGGACTGAGGGTTCACTTGGCACAGAGGCTCCAACCTCCCCTCTACAGATGCTTTACACATCTGCCAGGTGATGTGGGAAAAGCAGCACTGGAAACTGATGGTTCAGGCTAGTTCTGTGCTTGGCTGACAGGAGTGTGTTGGGTTAGGATGAGAAAATAATCCTTCCATGTCTGGAACAGACTGCCAGCAGAAACCAGCAGCTTTTTTTGTGTGCGTGCATTGTGTTCAGGATACTGGGGTGGCAGGAGTTCAGCCACTGCCATACATTGCTTTTTCCACAGCCAGCTGGGCTGGAAGGGACCCAGCTCAAAGCAGGTCACAGCAGAGCATGCTGCTCAGGGACTTCTTGGGATGTCATGGTCCCCAGAGATGAAGACTTCAAAACTTCCTGACTCCCTGGAGTCTTCTGCAGGACCCACATAACTGCATCAATGCTGTTCCCACACTCTAGAAAACAAAAGATGATTTACACAAATGATCTCTGTCATTGAGGTAGCCACAAATGGCCACAGGAATGCCAGAGGCTGATGCAGGGACACTGCAGTGCAGCTTGCCCAGCTTTGCTGGAGATAAACCAGGCAAATGCAGAAGGAGCACTGACATATGAAGGCTGCAAGACAGACAAACGATTCACTTGGTACAACTGAATGTTCAGAATTTGCCTCCTTGTTGGGAGCAGTATGAACTTGATGAATATTTGAGCTGCCACACTATATTGAGGAGAGTCAAATAACTGCTGGGATATTTTTTTCTCAGTGCCCTGCACTTCTGCATGTGTTAATATTTGCTGTGCTTTCTGGAAATTGCTTCCATCCTGCATTCTGTTCAGATAACAGCAGAGCAGAGCAGACATATGCTGTGCTGACAGCAAAGAGGTTGTTGGAGTTTTCTTAAAGCCTGCAAAGAACATAACAGCAGCAGGAGACAAATATCTTCCCCTATGAGGAGCTGGTCCCCTCAGAGCACAAACAGCTATGTACCAGCCTGGGCTGTGATTTGATCCTCATTTTAAACCAAGCACAGCCTCACAGTCCTGCCCATCACAGTGTTAGCACATTCCCTGTCTCTGTGTGCAGGAGCAGCTTTCCCAGCAGTGTCCCAGGGGGGCTCTTTCCCACTGGAATCTGTGCAGGCTGAGGCAGATCTGGATGCTTTGTGGGTGAATTCCTCTCCATGTCTACCCATTTCTGACCTCTCCTGTGAGATGAGAGCCATTTTCTGAACAAGAATGATTTTAGTCCTTCCTATTCCAAAAACATGTTATCTATTACTGCTTTGAGTTCTGCTCAAAAACAGCAGCTGAAATCTCTGTCACTTTATAATCTCTGTATCTTTGGCCTAAATCTCTGTAACTTTGGCCTAAACAATGATCAAGTTTTATTTTAAACTGAGGCTTAAGTACAAAACAGGCAAATGGTAAACTGAGGCTTAAGTACAACACAGGCAACACCAAGCACAAACTTGGTGCTCCAGATGCCTTGGCTGTTGTTTTAGAAGAACCTGGAAACAAGACAAAGTATTCATCACTCAGGTCTCATCGTTGGAGATGATGGGTATTGAATAGAACACAATCACACTGCCATTAACACAAAATAGTTCAAAGGGGTTTGAATCAGGCCCAAGGTGGACTCTACAATATTTTCAACTTTGAAGGTGACCTCTCCAAGTTTCTTCTTGTTTTGTGTTTGTTTTTATCAGAGCACAAATGTTCCTGGATTTCAAAAAGCTGTTGCACCAAATTTGGCTAGCAAGGAGGAAAAGGGGAATTGGAAATTTGAACTGTTTTAAATACCACCTTTTATGATATATGGTCTCCAAGAACACATTGTGTTTCTGTAGAGTCTTCTCTGTGTGGTCCTTAAATCCCTTTTCATAAATAAAACCATCTGTCTCCTTTGAACTATAGCAGCACTAATTTAAAAAGTCAGTATTTGCCAATGTCTACAACTCATTAGCTCTGAAGCTGTGAAAAACTTCCCTATCTGGCTCTTCATTCAGCAGGCTTTGGCAATCACTGTGTTTGCCTGTTAGTTGTAAACATCCATTTTTATGAAAGATGTGTTTTGCTTTGGATATCAGGTGAATTGAAAGGTAAAAGTGAGATTAGGAGCAAAAGCTGAGCAGGCAGCCTCCAATCTGAAAGGAAAAATCTCACCTGGTCATCAGTGCTGGGACAGATAAACTCTTCTTTTCCAGTTGTGAAAGCGCAGCTGAGCACAGCCCTGCCCGCACCAGAGCCCTGCAGGCTCCTGCTGGAGCTGGGGAATGTGACCTGCAGAATTTCCCTGGTGCCGCAGCACAGTTAGGGATGTTGCCTGCTGGGATTGCAGCTTGCTGGAGTGCTTAAAAGCAACGTGCAGGAAAGGAAAGCAAGGAAACATCCAAGAGAGCCACAGAGACACTGCCAGAGCCAAGAGCCCGCTGCAGTGTTACCTCTGGTACCTGTCAGGTGCAATTGTGATCAGTGTGATCATTACAAATAAAAGAACAAGGCTTGTTACACACTAACTGTCTGCAAGTTAAAAAAGAGGGAGCCTAGTCTGTGCAAAAAGAATTTTTATCTCCCTAGATTTGGTAAAGCCTTTCTCCTGGCACTGCTTTTAGCAAGGGGGAAGGTGAGGTGTGGGTGAGCACTCTCTGCCTGCTGAACCCACAGGACCAGGACAGATCAGTGCAGCACCACTCATTCATCAGTGGAGCTCAGCAAGGAAGGCAGGCTGGGTTTGCCTGCCTGTGTTTGCCTCTTCTCTCTGAACAGGGATTTCTATCTCTAGGGCTGTTAATACAGCACCTTTTAGAGACAGTGAATTCTCTTCAGAAATAGGGAGATAATGAGGCCATTTCCACTCAACACTGCATTTAGATAGAAAAACAAAACAAATAATGCTGTCAAGATTTATAGCAAATACATTATAAAGGGCAACAGAACATTTGTATAAGGAACTGAAATGGACCTGCGGTAGAAAACACACTTTACTTTTATGACTTTAACTTTAGGGCATGGAAGGCACCTCATTAATGATTAGAGGGATACAGATGATCCATAATAGTCTATGTATCCTTATAAATTATATACAGGGAGAGCTAAAAGACAGCAAATTACAGTCTCCACTGTTGTGATTTTTCCTCTTCACCTCTTTCTTTCTCAGTCTTCCAGCTGAAAGAAGGAATTCAAATTTATATTGACCAACTGGGTATTAACTTAGTCAAATAGCTAATCACTTCTGGTAGGTGGCACAGATAGCTGGTCTGGACTGGAGCATCTGGGAATGCAGTAGCCTCTTATAAACAGCATAAACTCTGGTTTTAAACCTCTGAGCTGTGTTTCCTGGCAGGAGCCAGCTCAGAGCTCACCTCCATCAGGGCTTGCTGACAGGCAGGTGACGTAATTAACTCATTAAGTCACAGCAGCTCAGTCTCTTTGGATCACTTGACCTTATGCTAAAAGACAAACCATTCATCAAAGGCTTGTCCTCCATGGGCACAGGTGAGGAAGGGAAGGAAGGAAGGAAGAGGGGAGAAACAAAGAGCAAAAGGAAAATTAAGTGCCTTACTGAAGGGCACAAGGAGTCTGCAGGACCAGCACGGCTGAGCTCAGCACTGAACGCCAGCACTGGGACTTTGTGCCAAGAAAATGCCTTCTCTGATAATCAGGAAAATGTATGTCTGACATCAGGAGGCAAACACACTGTTTTCCCTTCAAGACAGAGAAAAGGGCAGTGGTGGCTACTGGCCTTGGCTGCGCTGAGAGCTCAGAGTTTGACCAACCTCCCCAGAACAGGGCTAGAGAAATGTCTTATTTCCTTGTGGTGGAAAACACTGAAAGAGAAATCTTTGGCAGTACAGGGGCTTTCTCTGTGGTGGAGACACAAGCAATTCCTGCTGCAGAGTTGACAAATCACAGCAAGAAAGTCAGGGTGGATAAACCTAGGAGTATTATCCAGAAAAAAAGAAGAGAGTGACTCTTCCAGCCGTGGCATCACTGCACAGCTGAAGGGAAGAAGCAGAGCTGTTCCATCCCTCCTCTGTGCATCAGTCTCCAGCTCTGGGGTTGGGGTGCTCTGGATGTGACTGTTAGGGAGGTGAATGGAGTCCTGAGGCTGCTCTAAGGTAGACAGAGACAGTCTGGGCAGCCCGAGCCTTGCATTTCCCTCTGCTGTTCCCTTGGCCTCGAGCAGACAGACAGACAGACATGCAGACTAAGGTTGGTGTATCCCCAGGGCTTCTCAAAATCTGCTCTTGTGGAGGCACCTTGTGATTTCAGAGCTGACTTCTCCTCTCCCTTGCCGTGTAATTCTCTCTTTATGGAGTTCTTACCTTGGGGGAAATGGGTTTTATTGCAAAGTCAAAAGGTAATTTTTACATAGACTCTATTACCTGTTTATAATTAAAACCATAAAATCCCTTTGTAACAGGCTTAATAACTTCCCCCACACCAGAAGAGGTTTTCATAAAGAGTCATTAAAAGTACTCACAGCTAATGCTGGAAAATCAAGAGAAACATAGAAAATTATTGAGACTTATTTCAGCATTTAACAATGGGCACTTTCCCCCATTTATTTGAATAGTTCAAAATAATAAGAAAAGGCAGATCAACCTCTGCCTTTTTGGCCCTTCTCCTCTATTTTTTCTTTCTTCCAGGAGACCTCCTGCCCTGGGATTTTCCAAGGCTGAGAGCATGAGTTGTGATTAGCTGCTGGGATTTCCGGCCTTGAGAATGCACTGAGAAGTTCAACTCCAGCAGTTCTTCTGAGCTCCTCCATGTCCTGTTTGCTTGTCTTGACCTCCCACCATTCCTGATCATGCTGGCAATGTGAGCAGTGAGCTTAAATTCCTCCACAGTTTTCTGTCCTTTAGGACCATTGAGGCTAAAAGTCATTTTTGGCTTATGAAGGCTAGTAAAATATATATAGTAGAAACACTATAAGCAGGAAAATGTGACCTTTAAAACAAATGGATGTAAAATTATATGTTTTACTTTGCAGTAACAACTGCCTCAGGCTGAACTGGAGCTGGGGCAGTTAGGGGCTTGGGGGACCTGCACTGGTCCTATCCCAGTTTTTGAGAATCAAAACAAGCAAGGAAAAATATAACAACACAACAACATAAACAAACCAAAAACACCCACCAACCTACAACCTACAGGGCAAAACTAAATCCATAACAAATCTCTAACAATGTTTTTAAAACCAGGCCATAGGTATCATCCAGGCAGTTTGACCTCCATGGATTTATGACCTACAGGCATCTCAACCAGAGACCAAAGCAGCTCTGCCCTACAACCATCCCTATGCTGTGTTGCATTGTCAAACAACCTTATCTTCAGCTCAGAATTCCAGCCTGGGTTTTTGCTTTTTTTTTTTTCCCTTGGCCTAAATAATGTCCTCATCATCAGGAGTGCTCGGTAATGTCACCTTGGCAGAAAATTATGTGTGCAAATGAGCTAAAATTGGCTAACCCAAGTGGTAGCACAGTGGAGGTGAGTCCCTGCTCATGCCAGGTTCATGGGTTAATAGGTAAGTGTCAGCATTCCACACCTCTGCAAAGGAGGGGGATCTGGCGGAGTCTGGAAAAGTTCCGCCCCTTTAGAGCCTGGTTGAAAACAGATCTCAGCTTTAGAGGCAGAATGAGCAGAGATTCTTCTTGAAGTCAGGCACTTTGGAGCCCTAATTTGGGGAACAATGCCTTTGGAATGTTGCCACACTCACAGCCTAACAACCTGTTAGACTACAGAACTGTTAGCAGCATCTTATTTCATCCCCCCTCACTAAGCACTGTTTTCCTTAAATTTACATTCTCCATTCACAGTCACATCTCAAACATCTCTTGGGTTTTTCTGTAAATCATTTCCAGCCCAAAATGCTGACTCATGGGGGAACTGAGGTTAAAGAAACTTTATTTATGTCAGAGGAATTGATCGCTTGTAATTTAAAGCCTTCCTGCACCACTATTTATCTTCTGCCTCTTGCTCCATGCTTTGTCCCACATCTGGGCCATGGCAGGTGCAGAGCCATGTATCTGTCAGAACAGTGGAGCTGCCTCATTGCTCATTTTTGGCCTCCTTGACCTTGCCTGCTCACCTTACTTTATTAGTACAGTTCTTCAAAACTTCTGAAAAAGCAAAATATTCCCCCTTGATGCCCTTCCCCATTTAATATAGTAGCACTTCTAATAGCTCTTTCAAGCTGTAGCAGCCTCTCAACTCCCTCACCCCTGCCACCTTCTCCCTTCTTTCTTCTTTATCCCTTTTTTTTTTCCTCCCAGTTGACACAGAGTCCACTTCTCTCTTGAGCTCCTGGCCTTTTAGCTTTATCCTTATGTCACTTTGGCATACAAATAGCCATCACCACAATAATCCCATCTGACTGTTTCCTTCACTTGGGGGCTGGGTGACTTCAAACCTCCTTCTAACACATCTTCATCCCTGCAGGAGTGTGGCCAACAGGACTTGTTTAATCACTCAGCCCCCTTTGTGCAGTGTCTCCTACCATGACTGAGGGTTTCTTGATTTTGTGCTAGTCTCTGCAGCCTGATTTTGCTAGTCTCTGCAGCCTGATTTTGCTAGTCTCTGCAGCCTGATTTTGCTAGTCTCTGCAGCCTGATTTTGCTAGTCTCTGCAGCCTGAAGAACCTTCTGCTGCTGGGACAGAATCCTTTGTGCCACCTTTGACAGCACTCCCACCCCTTCAGACTCCAAGGGGAAGTCAGCTAAGAGCTGTTGGCTGTTTAGCACCATCCATTCTCCCCCTTAGCTCAGGAATGGCATAAACCTGATGGGGAGCAGAGAGCCCATTAAAGGGGGCAGCCTTGGGGCTGTACCTGTCTCCAAAAGCAACAAACCTGTCCCGAGTGCTAAGAGATGAACTGAGGCAGCTGCTCCAACAGCAGCCTGGAGACATTGCAGGGATAGCTGGGGGGAAAAAAATAGAAAAGCAAGTTTCTCTCTCATTTATCTGTCCCTGATACATGAAGGTGCCTTGTAACGTTGGTTTGTAGCTTGCTGCTTTTTCTCGTATTATTTGTAACTCACTCTTCTAGAAACTTCACAGTAATTGGCCTCAGAGGATTTCCAATCAATTAATCTTTTCCTGCAGCTGAACTCTCTTGAGGTGATTCATCCTGTAGGGACACTGGCAGAGGTGGCAGTGCCCTCCTGTCCCATGCACAGGGTACCCTCAGCAGCTGTACCCCCATCCAGGTGAGGCTCATCAGGAGTGATGAGCAAGGATCATGAAAAACCCTCTCACAGCTGCCCCAACTCTTGCTGCACCTTGGGTCTCAGACTTTCCTCAGAATCCTTCTGAGGAATTCACAGAGAAATCTGTGATATATTACATTGAAAGAATGGAATTTATCAGCTCTATACAACAAAAAAACCAATCACTGTAGGAAAGAGACAAAAATTACTTTGGATTAATGAGGCTGCTGGTGGGGAAAGAGTCATTCACATGTTACAACATTGTTTTGCTGTGTATTACTTGGAGTTAGTAGACTTATACTTGCTCTGAAAGAAAAAGGACATTTAAGTTAATAGAAGACAGTAAAAGCTACAGAACAATCTGAAGCCACTTGAAACACCGCACACTGTTATTATGAAGGGGAGAAATTCAGCTCGGTGGGGGGAATTCTGAGCCTTTTTGTTAGGCTCTGACTTTAGCAATCTGCCTCCCGCATGGAGGGAGCAGGGAAGGTTCAGCCTAACACGTGCCAGGCTCAGCCACGTGCAGGGAGCCCGGCCTGGGCTCAGCTCCTGAGAGGCAGGAGGGAGCTCCGCGTTCAGTAGGGCTGATAGATCATTTACAGGGTGCTGGGAGATGGAATATGCGGTAATCACACCAGAGCACAGCAAAACAGAGACAAGACAGGTGTGAAAAATTGCAGGCTGATTAGTAATTTGTCACAGGCTTGCAAGGGGTCTGCCAAAGTTGGAGGCAGTGGAACAATGTGCACTTCCTGTGTCTTCAAACCAACTCAGGCACCGAGTTTTCCATTCCAATTTCGGGAAATAAATAGCAGTGATAATTGATGAACAGCTCTGAGATGTCTTCCCATGCCTTTTCAGATCCTGATTTTATCATCCTGCTAGGAGAAAATTTCCCCAACAAACAGTTTATTGATTGTCCATTACACATTTTCCCTCTAAAGTTCTCAGAATGCCATCCAGATGTCAGACACATGATAGCAAAGCAGAAATTCAGCCAGGGAACAAAGACATCCTTAGCTGCAGCACTGAATCTGACATTCAGGAATCCAGACCCCAAGTTTACCCCTAGATCTTAATTAATCCTTGCTGGACCTCCCCATTCATAATGGAAAAGCAAACCCATTTCTAGTCCCAAACTTTCCCGGCCTTTGATATTTGTTATGAGCACACTGAGAGATGAATGTGCTGATGGGGTGGTTTGGAGAATGCCTAAGGAAAGAGGTCCAATTTTGGGGGTGCAGAACTTAAAATCATAGAATGACCAGAGTTGGAAGAGAGCCACAAAACCATCAAGTCCAAATCCTGCACAAATCCATGTGGTTTGGGGAATTTATTTTTGTTTTCCAAGATCAAGCACTAGCATCCTTTAAGTCTTAAATGCAGTAGGTCATAATACTCTAAAATGTAGAAATAAATAATGCTGGCTAGTAAAGATGCAAGTGCCTTCTAAATGAGTTTTCCTGATCAGATCTGTCAAGGCACCTCAAGCCTGTCCCTCCTTAGAGCTCAGGGAGGGCAATTTCTGCCAAATTAGCCATTACCCCTGTGACCAGCAGGAGTAGGCTGAGATAATTGGTGTTGTTCAGCCTGGAGAAGAGAAGGCTTTGAGGTGACCTAATTGCAGCCTCTCAATCCCTGAAGGGAGCCTACAGGAAAGATGTAGGAGCTTTTTGCAAGGACATGTAGTGTTAGGACAGGGGGAATGGATTTAAATTGACAGAGGGTTTAGTTTGGATGTTTGGAGGAAATTCTTTCCTGTGAGGGTTCCGAGGCCCTGGCATGGGGGGGCATTGTCCAGGGAAGCTGTGGCCATCCTCCCCCTTGGAAGTTTTGGATGGGCCTGGAAGAAGCCCTAGTCTAGTAGAAGGTGTCTCTGCCCATGGCAGGGGTTGGAACAAGATGATCTTTAAGGTCCTGTCCAACCCAAACCATTCCATGAATCGTGAGCAGAGGCAAAAAGTTGACCTCCCACTCATCTCAACCTGCACCCAGTGCCCTGAAGACCAGGTCACGCTCACCCAAGGCAGCACCTCAGTGCACCTGTTCTTTGGAAAGAACATAGACCAAGAAATGAATAGGAAACATTCATTTTTCCACACAAAGGAGAAAGGCAGCCCAGAATAAACAGCTTCCTGCAGGAATCACAGCTGCTTTGGTGTGCAAAGGCCGACATGCATGCAAATGGTGCCTAATTAACTGCTTAAGGAGAGATTAGCTGCCATATGTTGCAGGAGTGATGGGTGTGCTTCCAGTGTGGAATTAATCGATTACAAATACTCTCAGGCAATACAGGGTGGGCTGCCTGCACCCTGGGGAGCACAGGGGCAGGAGCTGGGTGTGCTGTTGGTGTCCCTGTGCTCAGCTGGCTGGGACAAGGTGAGCAGGGCAGGGCTGCAGGAGCACTCATGCCACAGCCACAGCTCCTCTGGGCAACCTGTGTGGGGCCTCATCACCCTCACAGGGAAGAATTTCTTCCTAATATCCATCTAAGCCTGTTATGGGTGCTCATGCCTCACGTTGAAGGAGCCACGTGGCTTTGGGTGGCTACAACACAGGGAAAAGGGTCTGCTCCACCACTGTGAATATAATTTACCCTGTGGATGAAACACTAACTGAAGGAACAAGTCAAGACACCACCAAATGAAGCCTTTGCATGACACCACACATCACAACAGGCCAAGATGGAGAAAGAGCTGGGTCTCAGAATTTGGGATGAACAACCTATTTCATCACTCAAGCCAGGTGCCTTTCATAAAGAAACTCTATCTGAACTTTGGGAATTACAGGGAATAGGGAAAGACATCCAGGTCTTGATCCTCGCAGTTGTGGGTGCCACTGGAAAAATTGTTCATGACCTCCTGATCATCCCCTGGCCAGGCACCTGCCCACTCCCATTCAACCCTCAGCTCACCCTGCAGCCCTTTGCTACCCACAGCTCACGGAGGAAAAATAATTGTGTTCTTCGGCTCAGAAAGCTCAATGGACATGTCAAGGGTTTAGCAGGGCTGTGGGATCACCAGAAGGGGAAATAGGGTGGGGAAGGCTCACACTTTTGAGCAGAGCAGAGCTCAGCAGCAGCTCAGCTGCCTTTCTCAGCAGTGCTTTACCCCACATGCATTAATCAGGAGAAATCATTTAATCCTTCTCACCTCTTTTTCTGCAAAATGGGTTATTGGTATATCCCAGCTTTGCCCGGCTTTGCATGGATAAATCCATAACGATCATTTTATCACCATGACTGTGGGACTCTGTGAATGGGCGTGGGCGAGGAAGAAACTCAAACCGTAATTCCTGCCTATCCCCCACGTCCTGAAGTCACAGACTTCAAAGGCCTGAAGCAAAGTCCCTGGAAAGCACTGAAAGGCTCCACTGGGGTGCAGATTAGCCTGTTAAAGTCGGAGCTCCACAATTTCCCCAGATATTTCTCCTCGCCTGCCAAGACTGACAGGCCTGAAAGCAAGGAGGGCACTGCCCCAAATGTTGGAGCAGCAGATTATACCAAAGGATTGACTCCCCTGAAAATGGTATTGAAATGAAGAGTAGATGACACAGCAGCCACTGTGAGCCTCAGAAAGGTCAAGTGATCCTGTGCTTTCTTAGGAGAAATTTATGCAGTGCTTCAGTGCAGTCTGAAATGGAATAATCTCAAGAAGGCATTGAGAGCTGTCCCTCTGCTGTTTTCTGGACCTCAGTAGGAGATGGAAAACCAGGGAGATTTGTTAGGTGTTGCACAGAGGCAAAAGAAATAATTCCACTCTCTCAGATTGTTTTCAAATTCTGTCATCATGGGTTTAAATACTTGCCTTACCCTCAGCCTCAACCTCTGTTACAGACACAAAAGTGATTCCATATAAATACTCATTTGCCTCCTAGTGCCATTTAGCACTTGTAAAATAAGAAGGAACTACCACCAACAACTCTGAATGATGCAAAAAGACAAGATACTGTCAGATGAAACACCTGATGCTGAAAATGAGATGTGAGCCACTGAGATCTGGGGCTTTGGTTTGACTGTGGAAGTCTGAACTCCAGGAGCCTAAGGGGCTAAGAACTGAGAATTGCTGGGCTATAAGAAAAATCCACTTTAGTGCAGAAAATGTTAAAGCAACTTTTAAACCACAGCCAGGAGGCACCTAAATATTGCATTAGAATGGGCCACTGAGCTTTGCAACAGCACCAAAGGAAGGGAAAGTTATCCTGAGCACAGAGAGGAAAATTGAAAGGTGAAGGGAAAATAGGGAAGAGAAAGGTATGGGAAAAAAAAAAAAAAAGAAAGAAAAGAAAGGTAGGAGCCTCCCTGCAGCAACAGGCTCAGCACATCCTACACACACAGAATGCCTCTTGTCTTGGTTTGAAAAGACAGGTGTCTGCTAAGGAAGGCAGGAGCCTCCCTTGAAATGGAAAATGTAAAAACTCCTGCTCCAAATTATTATAATTTTAAAATTAAGGGGTTCTCAGGCAAAGATATGAGAACAGGAATAACAGTTTTTATTAGGGAAAAAGAAAAATGCAGCAACACAAAACAACCCTGCCAGAGTCAGAGCAAGCCCTGTCCCCCTGTGTGTCAGGGTGGTGGCACAGTCCCATCCCATGGGGGCTCAGCCCTCCTGCAGTGCCAGCTGTGCTTCTGCTGGAGCAGGGATCCTGCACAAGGCTGCAGTTTTCCTCTGGAGCTCCAGGGCTGCTGGAGATGGGCCTGCTCTTCCTCTGGCAATGCAGGGCAGGAGAAAGCTGCTCCTCTGGGAATGCAGTGGGCAAAGGCTGCTGTGCGGTTCCAGGCTCAGATTGTATCCAGGTAGGAATGCTTGGCTCCTGCCCGGGCCGGAGCATCTCCCCATGGGATGATGGAATTTGATCAGCCCTGCAGGGACACTCCCTGGCCATGAACAGCAGAGACCTGCCCCAGCCCGGACAGATGGGGACACACTGCACAGCCCAGCCACATCTTGCATTTCCAACCCAAGACACCTCTTTAACAGAAAGTGATGGGGTTTGACTTTAAATTCAGGCCTTCAAACCCCCTTGTTGTGTGCAGAGGCTGGGCTGTGTGGAGCAGGTTGGGAGCCAGCCCTAGACTGCAGTGTCACCTCCCAGTGCTGCCAGTTTGCACCCTGGCATCACCTAGTGGATTTAAATAGAAGCATTGATAAATTGAACCCCTCATTAACAAAGGGCCCTCAAATACCTTCAAAATGGTTGAAGCCAGACATAAGATTAGCTCCAGAAGGCAGGGAAAAGAAAAGGTATTCAAAAACCAGAAAAATTCCACAAAATTCATTACTTTCTACTAAAGTGCAACTCCCTGGAGAAGGTGCACCCATGCCAGGCTGGGCCATGTACAACACTGCAAAGAGAAGGAACAAACAGAGGTTTTAGAAAATAAGGCTTTTCTGTCTTCTTTATTATCATTACACTAATTATTCTGGGATATTCATTCCTTTTGTGTTCAGAAAGAAAATGCAGTACAGTCTCCTCCCTCTCCATTTGTCTCCCTTGCCCCATTCTTTTTTGAGGAAATTGGTAAAGGCCCTCTCTTAGGAGTCTAAAAGGAAGATATTAAATACAGACACATAAGAAATCATCACTTACATGCAGTGTTTTTGCAAAATCCAGTAATTTATAAAAAAAGCAAAGTTCTTCAAGATGACCTTTTAGGTACTAGACAGTTTTTTTGAAGTGGGAGAAAGAGGAGAAAAAAAAAAACCCCAAGAGGATTTTCTCTTGATAGTATGATGTGCACTTAGTAGGAGAAAGCTGTTGAAAACACTTAAACTCTGTTTTAGGTCTTTCTGCTGTTGCCCATCACCATGGTATCAGAACATCAGAAATGTAAAGCAGATTAGCAAAATCTGAGTCTCTGTGGGACTCCTGGTTCTTTGTCACATTTTGTGTACGCAGAATCCCATGGGAAGTGAGTCCATGTGTTTTGATTTCCAGGGAGGCTGAAAGCAAATTCCATTTTCTTACAGTGCTGCCTAAGGGGATGGAGCTGCAGCAATTTCCTGAGTCACTCAGAATTTGGCCTTGTCCATTTTCTTCTGAAAGTTTATTCCATAATCAAGCCCCCTTCTGGACAAGAAACCTATACTTCAGGATTTGCAACTGGTGTTTTGGATTCTCTGAGGGGTAGGTAGGTGTCAAATGTGTGCCATGCTTCAAACACCTCTTTTCCTGCTCTGAACAGGTTAATTTTCTCACTGGTAATTTTGTGAAATTACTCAAATGGATGTGAATTCCTGCATGCAGTTTTTTACAGCTTTTTTTTTTCCACCAGAATAAAAACCCCAGTCCCTGTCACAATGCTGCCTCTCTCCTGACACAACAGCCAGGGCCATCACTGTCACAAGTTCCGTGATGGAGCTGTTATTACAGAGAACATTACATCTCAAATGATGGGATTTGGTGGTCAGCTGCTTGTTCTGTGCAAAATTATGTTTGAACACAGCTAACAATGAAACATTTAGAACCATCACATAAAACATAAAAGGATGGAAGAACAAAATAATGAAGGGAAAAAAAATAAAAAGCACTCGGGGACATTCTCTAGTACAGTTTGTACCATCACACAGGAGTTATTATTTTTCCTACAGCTCATGGTTAGGAACACTCTCAAAGTCCAGGAGCTCCATTTGACCATTCCCAGCCTCTAGGCCACATAATTTGGGGTCCCAGAGGTGGGGCCTGCTCTTCTGATGACTCTGAATATCCCAGACAATAACCATAGAATGCTGTGTAGGCAGAGCTCTAGTCCTGAGTTATATAATCTGACCTGGCTACGCAGTCCTGGAAACCCAAGTTATGTAAATAAATTATCCCAGTGGCTGCAGAGACTGGCACAATTGGCTGTGTGCTCTGAGTGCAGACGTGCTGCTCTGAGGAGTCAAAGCAGCTCAGCATCTGCTCAGCAGGTCTGCCCTGATGGGAACACCTCTGTCTGCCCCTCTTCCCAACCCTTCTGCTGCCTGCCGTTCCAAGGGACTCAGCTGAATTGCTGGCTTGATCTTCCATCCAAAATCTGGGAGAATTAATCAGAAAGTCTGATCTCCAGTAATTCCCATGCACTCCTTTGCACCCAGTCCCACCCAGACCAGGCAAGGGAGGACAGCAGCTCTGAGGGGCTCCTGTGAGTGTTGCTATGGGGAAAGGTTAGGAATGGTCCAAGGAGCAAGGGGACAATCAACTATTTGAGTTAATGCATCTAGTGAAACTATTACCAAAGCAGGATTTCATAAAACCTTCTGAGGGTGTGGGGAAAGTTATCATTAGGAGAGTTTAGCCTAAGGTTTTTACCTTTTTTTGGGCACTACATATTAAGAGTAGTGTCTATTCAAAAATAATTACAGAGCCAGGATAATCCATTCGGAATCACTACAAAAAAAGGGCGAGGAGAAAGAAGTTAAAAAAATTTAATAAGGAATGAAATCAATGCCTTGGAGATAAACGTAACTGAAAAAAGTGAAAGGCAAAATCATTACTCAAAGAAGAAAAGTGAAATTATTCCTGCTTTGATGCATATAGAAAAGCATCTTGATAACTACAAGGCAAATCTAAAGAATGTGTTATCAAAAAAGAATGGGGTCCCTGTTTTTTCTGTTGCACTCTCAAATCTTGAATAGTGGTGATTTGATTGAGTTGACCCCAGAGGAGACCAACCAAACCAGAAAACCCAGGATGTGATTGATGTACCAGTGGAGGGCTCAGCTCTGGAAGAGCTTTCTGAAGGCACAGCCAGGCAGCTCCACACACCTTCTCTCAGGGAACTCACAGGGATTCAAGGTCTCAGAGATGCAGATAATTTTGCACCCCTTCCCTTCCCTTCCCTTTCCTTCCCTTCCCTTCCCCTCCCTTCCCTTCCCTTTCCTTCCCTTCCCTTCCCCTCCCTTCCCTTCCCTTTCCTTCCCTTCCCTTCCCCTCCCTTCCCTTCCCTTTCCTTCCCTTCCCTTCCCCTCCCTTCCCTTCCCTTTCCTTCCCTTCCCTTCCCCTCCCTTCCCTTCCCTTTCCTTCCCTTCCCTTCCCCTCCCTTCCCTTCCCTTTCCTTCCCTTCCCTTCCCCTCCCTTCCCTTCCCTTTCCTTCCCTTCCCTTCCCTTCCCTTGCAGATACAAGCCATTTTAAGGCCCCATCCCAGTGCAGGAGGCAGGGCTGAGGTGTCTCTGTGTGTGCACCATTGATCCCTGCCCTGTGACACCACCTGGGCCATGGTTTGGCCAGCTTGGAAGGCTGGTCCAGCTGGAAGCTGGGCAGCCAAAGGTGCACTGCGTGTCCTTGCGGCTGGCTCCGGGTGAGGGACGTGGTGACAGCACCCAGCAGATTTCCTCAGGCTCATTAAAGAGCGAGAGGTGCTCTCACACACTGTCAGCTGCCTGCCTGACACAGAGCTTGCTGAAGGGCTGCAGGGCTGGGCAGGGCTGGCAGCAGCAGGAGGCACAGCCATGTGCAGCTCCTGTGGCACTTCTCACCTCCCGTGGGCTCCTGGTGCTGCTTCCAGCTCTCCAGGCTCCCTCCAGGAAATCTGGGCAGGAACAAGGGAACGTTCATTCATTTGCACAGCCTGGCTTTGGGCTTGGCTGGGACAGGAACAGAAGTGCCACTAACTCCCCAAGTTTGTTCGTTTTTTGGTTTGGAGCAGTCTGTGCAGAGAGACAGACAGTGCCTTCCCTGTCTCATCTTTCCAGGTTTATGCCACCATGCAGCAGCCTCCAGCTGGTCCAGCAGCATGTGTGCTCCTCAGATTGTACAAAAGGATTCAGGGTAAAAGAAAAATGGCAGAAAGCCTCACAGCTGAAGAAAGAACGAATTCCTGTGATGGCAGAAAGTGGCACGGGGCCACCTGCACGCAGGCACAGGATCCAGGTCTGCCACTCACCATCTGGGATTTCTGCTCCCGTGGCTGTGCTGCGTGGCAGGAGGGCTCATCCCCTCCCTGTGGCCACTGCAGTCCTGTGCCAAGCCTTTGTACCTCGGCTGCCTGCATGGGGCTTGATTTTTTTTCTTTGAAACGTTTTGCTCAAAAGCTGAAGGGGCAGGAGGCACTGAAACAGTGCCCAGAGAGACCACACTGCTTGGATCACGGTGCATTTTATAATGTATTTGGGATTGCTCTTCATCCCAATAAATTTGACATTGGAGGGAATCCAAGTGGAGGGGTCTAGGGTTGTCTTCCTACCTCTTTCTTTGCGAAAGCAATTTCCTTTATTGGCATCCTCCAAGCAAAAGTAATCTTTCAGAGGGAGGTTTGGCAAAAACATGGAAGGGTTTTATAGTGACAGGGCCAAAGGTTGATAAAATCCCATTGAAGCTGTTGCAGTCCAAGGTAATAGGCAGCTCTAGACTTTCAGGAGAGTTAATAGAAGGAAAACAGTCTGGGTTTTCAGTAAAGGGAAAAACAGAAAACTGATTTTTCCCAGTATTTTTCCTTTCCAATGCACACACATCAACACCACCAAACAACTGTGCTTTGAATGGGAGACTTGATTTTAGAAATAGGCATTTAAGATTGTCTGCAGTGCTATAAAGCAATGAATTGTGCTGAAAAATAATTCTTTCTTGCCCACCAATCCCATATAATTGAGTTCCCATCATTATTATCTGGATATAGAGTCTGTTTAACACAACAGCCCAATGGAATGTTCTTCCCAAGAGCCCTCTTGTATTCAGGACAGTCAGAGCAATGGGGGAGAAAAAAACCCCAAGTTTGTGCAGAATCTTAACAGTGCAAAGCAAGCAGAGTAAATTAATATCAGGAGAAGATGAATGACAGCCTTACACAAGGCTCAGCAGAATTCTTCTTGTGAGGATGTGGGACCTCACATTCCCTGGCAGAATCAGTTCTTCCCCTGATCATTTATGCTGGAAGTCAGGCTGAGCTGTCATCCAGCAAGTTTTAAAGCCAACAGATGTCCCCATCTCCAACTGTTTTGGAAATGCATTCCGAAAGAGACACAGGCAGACAATAGCAGAAGGATTAAATTTTTGGGGGCATAAGTGCTGTGGGGATCACAAAGCTGGGACAGTAGCTGAACACCACTTGGCAACTGCATCTTGTGGAGGGAGCCAAAATACTCATTCCTTCTGGGCAAAGGGAAATGGCTGCATTTGTAAAATGCTATTGTTTGTGTTCTCTAAAAATAAAAATACATAATTTTTTGCTTTGGTCATAGTTTAATCAATATATTGAGCTGAAAGAGATGAAAACTGAAACTAGCAAAGGTTGGCTTGGAGGCAGCATTTTTGGTTTTGTTAACAATGCTCATTAGTTCATTTTTAACACCTCTTCTGCTGATATCTGAGTCCTGTGACAACGGCAGCCATTGGCATCTTCTTCCCCTTTGCTGAGCTCAAGGATTCCCCCTCAAGACCAGAAGTACAAGGTCACTCCTTGTGACACTGATGGGTTTGGTGACACCCACAGAGCATCACTGGTGACTAAGGGTGGACTGAGAGACTGGAACCCCAGAGTGGCCTCCTTGGCACCTCCTACCTAATCAGACATTGCATATTTCTGCTTTAAATCATCCACAGATGGATAACCATCCCTGCTGCTCTCCCCCAGACAGCTGCCTGCAGGGATGCCCCAGCTTTGCAGCACCCCTGTGAGCTCTCACACACAGAACCTCTGGCAGGGGAGGTCCGTGGTCTCCCTTGGTCCTTTCCCCATGGGCTGTGGCCCCTTTTTGAAGAAGCAGTTCTAGGGGAACAGCTTTGTTTGCTACCCTGAACAACAGTTGGAAGGTCGTTTTTACAATTCAGCTGATACAACATGTGTGGCCCATGTTTTTAAAGAAATTGCTTAGAATCTCTTCACCTTTTCCTCTATTCTGTCCATTTTACAGCATTTCCAGGTCCCACCCTGCTCTCTCCATCTTCATACATCCCAGCATTTTGCTTTGAAAACACAACCACAGAATAATGCACTTGACCTTATACACACAGTATTTTTCCTATTCCTTTCAAGTGGTTTTTGTAACATCAAAACAGAAAATTCCAACTCAGAAATTTCTAAAGAAGCACAGCTATACATGACTTTCAGATTAAATTAGCACCTTTGCAATCAAAAACTACATTAATACATTTCTTTTTCTTACCTGCAGCATTACTGTAACAAGAGCCAGAGCGTGGCACAGATTTTACAGGCAGAACATCAAACACAACCCAGAGCTTTGTAATTAGCCCGTCTCAGGGAGGACAGGGAAGGAGGAACAAGGCAGATGGAAAGTGGCATTTTGCTGAGTGACACCCAGCAGGTCCTTACAAGACAGCAATGCTTGCTTTGTATGTATTTTAAACCTGAATTTTAAAATATGTCTATGTTCTCTGGGTGGAAATCAGTCTCTAAAGTTTTTAAGTGTGTTTGACTACAGCAGGGCTGTGGAGGCAAAGGAAATGAACCCTTTGTCCTTAAGGGTGGCAGAACCAGTGCCTGTTGTCACCTGTGTGTACCAACCCAAACAAGCCACTGATATAAAAAAAAAAATCCACTTGCTTCCCTCTTATTGTACATTTTTATCACCAAGATAAAGGTAAAAGTCAGTTTAGGCACAGATTTTAGGTTAATCCTTGCCAGAAGGAAGGATTCCATCAGAGAAGTGTTTATATGGGTTTTTTTTTCCTTCATTTAAACAACACTAACATCTGTAATATCTTGAGACTAAAATGTATTTGAGGTAAAATAGTGATGACATTTGAGGCAACCAGATTAATTAGATCAGACTTTGTGTGTTTGCTCAGATTCCTCACCTCCTTTCCAACTCTTGATTTTTTTCTTGTTTGCAGCTGAAAACACAGAACACAAATCATCCTTTCAAACTTGCTCCTATCTTGATTAAAAAAAAAAAAAAAAAAAAAAAAAGTAGAGGGGAAATAGGTGTTTTACAATTCTAATTCTGTAACTGCTGTGCATATGCCAGAAGTTTGTTCTGACTGTGTCAGCTCATACAACAGCTTGGCCTTATCTGCACAGTGCAGAGATTTGAACAGGTTTAGGAGAGCTTTCAGAAATTCAAATTCTCTGTTTACCGCCTGGTAGCCTCCTCTGCTGCTCAGCACACAGTTCCTACCATGCTGATGTACAAACACAACCCCCTCCTAAAACACAGATATTCCTCCAAAAGGAGGGGTGTGAATTAAAGTCTCAGCTTTCAGCTTGAGGGGAATGCTTGGGCACTGGGAATAGCAAAAAGGGAAAAGGGGTCACAGCCTCTGTGATGTTCCACCCTCAGCTGGGGTGTGAGGTGTAAGAAAAACTCACCTCACCATCCACAGTCCTGGCACACCTGGGTTAACCCATCCACCTGATCCTGAACTATTTAAATATATCTGGGAGTTTGAGCCTTGTTTTAATTCGTATTTTCAACACTTTAAATGTGTCCAGGACACTTCAGACTTGCATTTGTGTATTACATTGTGATTATGAGATATTGGCACACAATGATTCAGCCTTGTGGGTCAGGAGTGTGGATATTTCTAAGGGAAACAGAATAAACAGCAAACTTTGGGAAAGTTTGGGAGAAAATTCCAAACTCATGACAATGTAGCTTTTGTCATGATGAAGAACCCACCCATACACCCCTTTTCCACCAGGTATCACTCCAGTGAGCATCCTGCCTGGATAACACCTTTCCAAGATAACAACCAGCTTGCTGGATAACTCCACAGGAGGGAGCATAACAGTATTTACATTTATGTGTACACACATATATGTGTGTAAATAGAGTTTACAAGTTGTATATATATATATATATGGTATGCTGTATAACAAGTTGCAGGTTTACGTTAAGCTACAAGTCACATAAAATCTATTTATACATACACATATATATATGTGTATATCTATATATATATATTTATATTTTAAAAATATATCTATTTATAAAAATATATATTATAGATTTATTAAATTTATAGATTATATAGTTAATATATTAAATATATTCTAAATATATATTCAATAGCTATACAATTTTAATATATAGATATATTTAATATATTTAATTTATATTTTATATAAATATATAGTAATTATATATAATAATTTATATTTATATTTTAATATATATTTTATATCTATTTTGTAGATATATTTTTAAAATCTATATAAATATTTAAAATCTATTTACCCATACACATCTATATATACACTTATATACTACATATATATACACATTATATACTTACATATCTAAATACACAAGTAGTTTTTGTAAGTTATATTTATGTATAGATATATGTAGGACATACAGCTATAGAGAACATAATGATAGACATACTGACACAAGCCAGTATTTACACAACTTGTAAATAAAAAATAAGCCTGAATTGCCCAAAAGTGGAGGTGCAGAAGGCCAGCAAGATCAAAGTGATGTTTAATCCAAATGCCCAGGAATGTCCCAGGCGGCTGGAGCATCCAGTGCTGTTGCCTGCCCCACCACCTGGGCAAGCAGACAGCTTCCCACAAGGACATAATGACCAAAGAAAATTGTTTTCCAGTGAGGACCACCAAACCAGGCAAGGGGAAAAGCACCAGAAAGTGATTTTAGTGCTTAGGTTGTTTCAAATTGGATGGAACGTGTTAGGAAAACATTTCATTTCCATCTTTCCACTGCATTTGCCAAAGAGGTTAAATCCATCTGCAATACCCTTTTTTTCAGGTTGTCCCTCAGGTTCAAAGGGTGCAGCGTGTTCTTATCAACCCCTCAGAGCTGGCTTTGGGACTGATAACTTCTAAGCCTCTCCTTTTCTCATAAGTCTGTGAAAGAGCGAGAAAATTGCAAATAATTACATCCTGAAGTGATGGAGTTATCTCCCTAAAAATCCAGTACAATTCCCAGGAAGAAACGTTCCTCTCTGATCTCCTCATGGACCCTGCTCTCCAATGCTTGCCACTGCTCCCACACTTTCACACATGGAGCACAGCAGGAAAATTACTTTAAAAGCTGCAGACAAAAAAGAAAACATAGCAGAATCCAAGAAAGGGAAATTTTTTTCCACATCCTGATGCAGATACATCATTGTGACATTATTCAACATCCTTTCAGCCCCAAAATTTTTAAAAAACAGGTACTGACAGAGATCTATTCTCTTCCAGCAAGCTGCTCTCTGCTTTATATTTCTGCAGTGTTAGACTGTCTTTTTAGCCTGGTCCTATGGTTTTCCAGCTGCAATTTGCACAAATTAAATCTCCAGACTTGCAAAGTTGATTCATGTAATCAGCAGCAGCAGGAGTTTGTCAAAGAGAATTATTTGCATGTTTACAGCCCAAATTGAGTTTTGACTTAATACTTGTCCATGGTACAATGGAAGTTTTTGCAGCTGCTCTGTCCAAAAAAGGGGTGGGAGGATGAGGAAGGGGACAATTTGCTTTGGACCCCTCCCACAGCTGAGGGTGGGAGGATGGTGAGAGGCTGCACTTACCTGAGAGGTGTGGAGGGAGTTGATGTGGGCACTGCCCTCCTCCTCAGGCCCCTTGATTCTCATTTTCCATCCATGACCTTGGGCTAAGCCCCAGATTCACACTTCAGTCCTGCAGGGTGATAGGAATTCTAGAGGTCGGGGTTTTTTTTGCAACAGCTTGTAGGAAAGTGGCATTTTTAGACAGTGGAGCCTGAATTGATCACACACCAGTAACACAGCAAGCAGTGAGCACACATAGCAGGTCTCATTAATTATAAAATACTTTCAGGCTTTAGATTTTTGTGTAAAAATGTTCCTAAACCAGAATAGTGGCACTTGGCTCTTTTTTCAGCAACACAAGAGGAAGCAGCAGCTCTCAGTGTTGTGCAGATGGGTTACAGGGTGTGTGGATGAGTGGCATTACTGGAAGGAATAAATCCCTCCCCAAACATCAAACCAACCTTTCCCCTGGACCACACAAAATTCTTTAGCAAAGTTTCTGTCTGCAGCAATGAAAACAGTGCTACAACTGATATGGAATAAGCAAAAAACAAATGCATAAAAAGCAACATAATTTCTACACACAACTTCTGAAAAAAAAAAAAGAGCAATTTCCGTAGGATCTAGAGCAGGCACAAAACAAACCAAGCGCTTATTTGGGATTTTGATATTAATTTAGACTCAGGCCACAGCTAATCCTTCACATCCCAAGTGGCTCAGGAGCAGTATCACGTGTTGTGATGTTCTCCTGTTACAGGCTGAGCTGGAGCTGGCTGATTACAAGTGGTGAATGTGCACGTTCAGCCACGTGGTGCAATTATAATTCAACTGCGTGTACACACAGGCACAGAGAACTGGGGTTGCTCATTACCTCCTTTGTCAGAGCCTATTTTTCTTTGCAAGATTGTTCCTATAGCACCAGAATAAACAATAATTTTGGATCTTTGCACATCCACCAGCATTTTCCTAGACAACCCATTTTTTCATTGTCAGCACTCTGTGCGATCTCTGCTGATAGAGCTTTGCAGTCACACTGGGTTTAGATGCTCAGCTTTTGGGAGGGGGTAACAGAATCATAGAATAGCTTGGGCTGGAAGTGACCTTTAAAGGCCACCTAATCCAATGCCCCTGCAAAAAGTGGGATCCACTAGGCCAGGTTGGTGAGAAGACACAGGTGAGTGCACACACACACACACAGAAACACACACAATCAGTTCCCTGATCAAACAGGTTCACCTCCAAGACTGATGCACAGAACTGGACTGTGTCCATCCTGAATGGAGATTCTTTCTGTCTCTGCTCTTGGCTTGCTTAGCTGGGGGGGTTAGAAGTCCTACAAGGACTATATGGATGGATGGAAAAAGTCTGAGCCAAGTTCAAATTCAGGTTGTTACTTGGAAGAAAAATCCATCCAGGTATCATCTCACATTTGTGATATTCCATGCTCAGGCACTGGACCAGGAAAGGACATTGTAAACTCATCATTTTGTGTACCACCAACACAACTTTCTCAACAACCAGTGGTAAATCCATAGTGAATCTGAGAGTGAAACTCAGTGTTTCCAATGTTACAGACTCAGGAAATAACTGCTGCCTTCTCCCACCTTCTCAGCACACTCAGCCATGATACATAAGGGAAAGGGTGCTCCCAGGAACACCTCTGGAAATTTCACATAAAAGGGTATTTAGTAAAAGCTCTTCAGTCTCCTGATCCTTCACAGACCAAGGCTCACATTCATCCTGCTAAGAAGATTATTGCTATGAAACTTCTGGGTTTATCCATCTCCAGAATCAGGTTCTGTATGTTTTACTGTTTTTTCTATGCAAGCCAGACTGTCTCTCACAGTTGTTCTAGAGACAGCCATTTATATATGCAATAAAAAAGCTATTTCACCACGTTGCTGAAAATTCCATCAGGTTATAGTTTATCTTAACAGTCTATCATTTACAATGTACTAATAAAGGGCTATAAATATTATATTGGTTTTGGCATAAAGAATACATTATTGGTGTTTATAAACACATCAGTAAATGTTACAGACTTTTAAGTAACCCCATTGACCTGTAGCATAAAAGCCCTGTAGCTACTGATTCACTATATATATATATATATATATATATATATATAAAAGCACTTTATGGATAAACCTTTACAAGCCATTTATAAAAACACTCTTAGTGAGAAATATGACACTCCCAAATAGACACAGAAATAACTCACAAGGAAGCAAGGTTATTACAAGAAAGACTAAAAGTCTTTTTATTTGGTTCAGCTTCTGCAAAGTTCTACCTCAATAAAATTAACACAGAGTAGAATTTTAAGTTGATGTAATAAAATAAATATAAAATAATATAAATAAAGAGATTTTTCAATTATTTTTCAAATATGTGACTCAAGAAAAGAAGAAGAGAAACTGAAATGGCCAAGATAGATCAGAAGAATTTCCAAGAACAAAAAAGAAGCATTAAATCTGTTCCTTCTGTCTTTATGCCATTTCATTTATGGCATAGGTAATTTTCCTGCAGGTATCTATTGATAAAGGAACACCTCACATCTCACTGCAGCCATCTCAAAATTAGTTGCCCAAATTGGTGTTTGTCCCTTAGGTAACTCAGAGAGTGGAGGAAAACAGGCCCATTCAAGGGACAATCCAACCCCTGTGCCTCAGGCTGCTTTATCCAAGACAGACTCACCCTCTGGAGGGACCTTTATCTCACAATCAAGGTCATTTTTTGTGTTCCTTCTCTGGGGGTGGACAACTTGGTGCCTTCTCCAGTGTAACAAATGGTAGGACAAGAGGAAATGGCCTTGAGTTGTGCCAGGGGAGGTTTAGATTGGAAAGTAGGAAAAATTGCTCCAGGAAAAGGGTTGTCAAATCCTGTAACAGGCTGCCCAGAGCAGTTGATGGTGGAGTCACCATCCCTGGAGTGATTTAAAAGCCGTGTGGATGTGGCACTTGGGGACATGGGTTAGTGGTGGCCTTGGCAGTGCTGTGGGAATGGTTGGACTTGGGGGTCTTAAAGGTCTTTTCCAATCTAAACAATTTTGTGATTCCAACTATCAAGCCTGAGTAAGTCCCAGCTTTGGAGTCTGCTGGAAAACAACAGCTGCGTGCTCAGCTCAGTGTGGGAGCTGATATTTAAAGGTTCAGCTTGAGAGACAAAGATCTGCAGCTCAGGCAGAGAATGTTTGTCAAACCTGACAGACCTTGCAGCAGGAGCAGGACAGGATCCTGGCTGCCAAGGGGATGGATGGAAAAGCAGCTGCTGGCTGCAGGCAGGGACTGACCTGGATGAAATACCTGTGGATTCACACCTTGGCACACGTCAGCCACAGCAACGGGAACAGGGTGTGGAACACTTTGAACCTCAGTGGGTTTTGGGCTTTTCCATCTGTCCTGTCTTCCCCAGCAGCTTTATCCCATTGTTACCCTTGTGCTGGGCCGATGAGGGGACAGAAAGGTGAATCTGGGGCTGTTTCTCAGTGCTGGTGCTTCAGCAGGTCTTTTTAAGACCATCTGGAATAAGGCAGAGCTGTCTCTGCTGTTTACCTTCCCTAAATGCAACCTGTTGTTAATAACAAGTGTCAGCAAAATATTTTGGATGAAGTGCCAAGCTGAACTGTAATTAATCACTGTGTCTCTGTTACACAGTTGGGACTCTCAGTAAAACTTCCTCTCAATCTGACAGTTCAGTGAGGAGCTTTTTTTTTGGTATCAACTTCTTCTAACACTCTCCCTGATATAACAATAACTCTGAAGGGTGTTTCATACAGTCTGACCTCATTATGATGAACTCTTCAAACAAACAGTTGTATCTGAATGTTCACCACAATTAAGATGGGGAATTTGCTTCATCAGGCAAATAAAAAAAGCAAAACACCCCCAAACACCCATATCTGACCCAAACACCCAGAGTAGAAACAGCTTTTTTCATAGCAATGAAGAATTAAAATGAAGCATTTTCAAAAGAAGATAAGGATACAGAAAGGAAAAGTAAATTAAAGTTCCAAGGTACATGTACAGTGCTTTAATCATAGATAATCCTGAGTTGGAAGGAGCCCACAAGGATCATTGATTCCAGCTCCTCTAACAAAAACAGGAACTGTGTATTTTTGTTGAATAAGACTGATTTAATATTTTTTTCTTTTTTTTTTTTTTTTTAGTAATGGACAATGCCTAGAAGAGCACTTCTTACCACAGCTGGGCTGTACAGGTGTGGCATGGCTAGACTGTCCTGTTTTGACACCCTAAGCTGTGAATCTCAATGCACTTCTGCTTGTGTTCTTCAATGCCTAGAAGAACACTTCTTACCACAGCTGGGCTGTACAGGTGTAGCATGGCTGTGAATCTCGATGCACTTCTGCTTGTGTTCTTGGAATAAAGAGGTCTTCAGAGCAGGGCAGCCTCATCTACTCACTTTATTACATCCTACTGCTTTGCACTGGCTGAAGCACTGCCTTGGGTATCTGTTGGTGAACACGAAGGTGGGAAATATGTGCTAGGAAACGTGTGAAAACACTGGCTGCTGACACCCATATCCACTGTTTGGGTCTGGCAGGACAAAACAGCTGCACAAAATCCCTTCCATGTCTCTGTCCCTTGGTGTGTTCAGCCTGGAGAGGAGGAGATGAGGGGAGACCTCACGGAGGGCTTCAACATCCTCACAAGGAGCAGAGGAGGGACAGCTCCGAGCTCTTCAGTCTTGTCACCAGTGGCAGGACTCAATAAAATTGCACAGAATTGTTTGGGGGAGGGTCAGGCTGGAGCTCAGGGAAAGGTTCTTCCCCAGAGGTGCTGGCACTGCCCAGGCTCCCCAGGGAATGGGCACGGCCCCGAGGCTGCCAGAGCTCCAGGAGCGCTGGGACAGCGCTGCCAGGGGTGCCCAGGGTGGGGTTGTTGGGGGGTCTGGGCAGGGCTGGGGCTGGGCTGGTGATCCTGGGGTCCCTCCCAGCCCAGGATATTCTGTGATTCTGTGATTTCTGTGGTTCTGTGCCATGGCTTAGCCCCAGCAACAGCCAATTCCCACTTGGTCGCTCACTCACCCCTCTCCAGCTGGATCAGGGAGGGAAAGGGTAAAAGCCAGAAAGCTTGTGGGCTGGGATAAAAACAGGGAAATCAAAAGCTGTGCAAGCAAGGAGAAAGCAAAACAAGGAGTTCATTCCTCATTCCCATGGCTGGGCAGGTTCAACCATCCTCAGGAGCCCCGTCACACTAATTGGTTACTTGGGAGGAAAAACATCGTCTTTCCAAATATTCCCCTCTTCTTTCTTCCTCCCCCACTTTATGCATGATGTCACATGGGCTGGGACTTGCTTTTGGTCAGTTTGGCCACCTGTCCTGGCTGTGCCTCCTCCCAGCCTCCAACACAGCCCCAGCCCCTCTCCAGTTGACTGTACAAGGAAAGGCCTTGGCTCTGTGCAAGCCCTGCTCAGCAATAACAAAAACATCTGTATTATCACCCCTGTGTTCAGCACAAATCCAAACCCCAGCCCCAAACACAAACCAGCCTCTGGGATGGGAATTAATTCTACCCCAGCTGAACCAGCACAGTCCATCTATAGAAACTACCAGAAAAATCTCAGAACCTATCAGCAATTGCCATTTGGCACTGAGTACCAAGGAAACAATATAGTAATAACTGTTAGAGAGAAAAGGTTGCAAAAATATGCTTTGCTCTAACCCATGCTGCTAAGATTGTAATTTTCAAAACTACTTAGCTCACATCCACAGGCATTCTGAGAGGACTGACACAAAATCTGCAGCTAGGCTGAAGTGCCTGCTGAATTCTCTTTTCTGCTCCTCATCTCCTGAATGACAACCATGATGCAAAGCCCATCACTGTGACAAGATGCTGGTGTTATTTTTTGTCATGCAATCACCCCATCATTTCCAGCAGTGCTGCTCACAATGCCTTGCCTCCTCTAAGTCCAAAGAAAAGGCACAAGTACAAGAGTCTCTTAGTAAAACATTAATCTCAGATCACAGATTTATTTTATGGATTTGCAACACAGCCCATATTACAAACATTGTCTGGGAACATTTACAAGAATAAATAAGATGGACTCGCAGTTGTAAAAAAAAGATTACACTTCACTGTAATGTACAGTCAAAAAATATATCTGATATTCATTGACTTGACATTATTTACCTTCCTTCTTTTAAGCTAGAAAGAAAAGACACTGAATGCACAGTGTTGAGAGTTTTGTATTTATATTTTTTCCTTTTTTTTTTTTCATACGTGCTTTATCTATCAAACATCCAAACTGTACAAGTGAGTTTCACCAGTAATCCATAAAAGCCGAGGGGCAGGAGAGGGGGCGGCACCGCATCGGCAGAGACTCCTCTCATGCAGCACTCCTCCCTGCCCAAAAACACATCCAGGGAGCTGGAATGGCACACTGCTCAGCCAGAGGCAGCCACAGCACCGCCCTCTGAAGAGGTGACAAGGCTGGCAAGAAGCGATGCTGGCACATTTGGATTCCCACAGGCTCGGTGCGGGGAGGGAGGAGATTGAATCAGGGCGGGAGTGAATTTTGTCACTGCGGTTAGTCGGGATGGGTTAGGGGCATGTTAAGGATGCAGCTCAAACTTTTGGCATAGAAGTACAGTGTTTAAATGCTGGCAATGCAAGACGGGCTAGAAGGGCAGTGAGGGGGTAATTCCAGTTCTGCTGCAGGTACATGGAAGTCCAGCACATGGAGTTTGGTTTGACTGTCAGCAATGTGAAACATTGAGCAGTGTTTGTCCTGGGGAGTCTCAGAGTACCTAAATTCACCAAAGCTTGTGAAGTGCTAGCCCCACTTCCTCTTGCATCCCCCAAAACACACTCCTTTCCATTATTTCGTACAAAGAAGATTTTCTGGGGATTTCCTCACTGAAAGATGATGTACTCACACAAGGAAATCCATCCACAGTGCAACACACTTGAGGTGTCTCACAGGGTGTCCCAAAGGGTGGCATTTTAGAGTAACAGATCTCCACTGAAACACTCCTTCTGTGACAATTGTCGCCACTAAAGGAACCACTACGCTCTTGGGTACCTATACATGAAATATCAGGATTGGTCCCTAAGGGACATCAACAGCATCTTCACCCTGTACCTCCAGGGTGCCATGGACTGGCTCATGTTTATACTGCTCAGAAACAGCTCAATGAATGAATTCCAAGAAAAAACATTTTAGCTTGTTCTTTTCCCTTTTCATCCTTTTTAATTTTTTTTTCCCCCTGCCAGGACACACTATGGGAACACCAGCATCTGGCATTCAGTCTGCTGCATTAGTTTGTCTTTTAAGGCTCAGGTTGAAAACAGAATAGTGGTGGAAAATCTGCTGCATGAACTGGGATGAGGATGGAAAGACTAATTTAGATCCCTCATGTTTTTACAAACTGGAAAAGCTGCCAGGTTTTCACATTCTGCTAGTCCAACATTAAACTGTAGGATATTCTGAGCATAGTTTATTTTTTTTTACAAGGGAAACTTTTAAAATATTGTAACACAGCAATTAATGGTTATAGACTGGAGGTCACTGGAAGTCAGCAAGTTTTTGTCTCTCTTTTTTCTTTTTTTTTTCTTTCCATCACACTCTGTACCACCAGGATTTCGTGGTATATGAAAATGTATGATTCTGCTTGACAGTTTGAGCAAATTGTACATTCTTCAAGTATGCATATGAGGGAGATGATTGATACCTTTTCCAAGTCAATGAACAGATAATACATGATGGATTTTCCTTGTGGTCCTTGCCAAATCGGCAGAAATTGGGCTTTGCTCGCTATGCTGTTGGCTCACCCTCGAGGAAAAATAGCTGGAGGTATTTTTGGGAACAGGGAAAGAAAGAGCACTTGCATTGGAATTGTATATTATGTATGTATGGCTATAGAAGACTGCAATCTAAATAAGCAGGAGCACAGGAGGGTTAACAGAATCCTCACTGCTCACATCTGTCTCTCTGACTTAGCTGGCTCCTCCTGTTCCTCTGTCTGGGCAGGGCAGCTGCAGTGCTTTGTTCTGCCCTCACACAGCAGGAATATGGAATTTTTGACCCAATGGCATTGGTTATGCTGAATAAATGTTGCCACTTTTGCCACATGGCCCCCTTTATTTTCCTAAAAAAAAAAAAAAAAAAAAAAAAAAAAAAAAGGTGTGGTTGACTGTCTTTTATACACTTAAGACAAATTAAAAGATTCTCAAATGAAAATTTCCAAGTCAATGAACAGATAATACATGATGGATTTTCCTTGTGGTCCTTGCCAAATCGGCAGAAATTGGGCTTTGCTCGCTATGCTGTTGGCTCACCCTCGAGGAAAAATAGCTGGAGGTATTTTTGGGAACAGGGAAAGAAAGAGCACTTGCATTGGAATTGTATATTATGTATGTATGGCTATAGAAGACTGCAATCTAAATAAGCAGGAGCACAGGAGGGTTAACAGAATCCTCACTGCTCACATCTGTCTCTCTGACTTAGCTGGCTCCTCCTGTTCCTCTGTCTGGGCAGGGCAGCTGCAGTGCTTTGTTCTGCCCTCACACAGCAGGAATATGGAATTTTTGACCCAATGGCATTGGTTATGCTGAATAAATGTTGCCACTTTTGCCACATGGCCCCCTTTATTTTCCTTAAAAAAAAAAAAAAAAAAAAAAAAAAAAAAAAAAAAAAAAAAAAAGGCGGTTGACTGTCTTTTATACACTTAAGACAAATTAAAAGATTCTCAAATGAAAATGCAGCAGTTTTACACCAAGGTGTGGAGATGCCCCTTTCACTGGCTGGAGTGATCTCAAAAATTAACTGTGCTGCCAATGTCATGGAGTTAATTGTTCACATTTATTACAGGACAATGAAGTTTTCCAAGGGGAACTTTTCCACCACATTGCCCATCCAGGACCATGCCAGGACTGTGCACTACTCTGTGACTTTACTAAAAATTCTGCAAGTGTGACAGATAGAAGCACCTCATATTTGAAGATTCCCCTCTTGAGCAAATCTTCTTTTATCTTTGTCCCTCAGGATTTATTCCCTCTGTCACACTCCGAGTGCTCCATCTCCACAGCACAGAATGTGACATTATGTGTTTTTTATGATCTTGGCAGGAACTCAGAAGAGTGAGATGAGAGCAGCTGTGCAAGAATGAGAGAGAGAGCAAGGTGCAAATTTCCTACCTGTTCCAGGATACATTTCATTTGCCTTCTTCTCCAATGTTTTGTTTCTCCCAAAGGAGATTTCTTCTCCTTTCCTTCTCTTCCAGATGGAAACTGGTTTAACTGCCTCCTGAACCACCTGCTCCAGGAGCCTCTCTCCTTCCTCTATATCACACCAAGAGTGACCAAAAAATCCCTGGCTTGAGATTCCCAAGGGAAATCCCACAAACTACTGCTAAAGGGCCTGTGGAAAGTAAATGGAAAATCCATGGCTTAAATCCACAGGCTTAAATCTACTACTGTGGGATCCATGTGGCTACTGGACTGTTTCTTTTTTTATTTTCCTGGGGAGTTTACAGCTCCAGAATAAAAGGCTGCAAACCACTGATAACCAGTGGAATTCATTGCTGCAGTTACACCATTAATAATTTAAGATGTTGGTTACCCCCTATATGAGATAGTGACCCCACACCACCTGTTTCTACTTCCTTGTATTTCAGACCAAACTTTATACCAACTCTGTGCTATCACAAACAGTTCCCCCTCACCTCTGAAGGATGTCTCCATAGCAATAAGTTTATCTTCATTATGTCCATTCAAAATTGTCAATGTGATATTTTTTCCAGCCTAAAATTCAATCACTGAGGAATTCACCTTTTTTACTGCACATTATCACTTTCCATCCACAGCAGGGGATGCTTAGGCTGAAAAGCTCACACTGACTATTAATCCTTCCAGGAGTGAGAAAACCTCCTTTATCTCATCTCATAATTTCTTTCTTTCCCCATGAAAACAAACCCATCACCCATAATCTCGCTTCAAACACATTACCTACTTCACTATGGGCTGTTCTCTAGGGTTTAAACAACCCCAAGGTAATAAAGTGATTTAAAGTGAGCTTTTCCACACAATTCCCTTCATCATTAATTCACACTTGGCATATATGCACTGTGCAGGGAGGAACAGCATGAAGATCCCTGAGCCAACACAGACTGGAGCTGGGTCAGTCCCCCAAAAGCACTGTAACTGCAGGAATTTATAACAATTTGGCAACACAATCTGCAGTGTCTGCTGAGCATCTTTCCATATGGGTTGTAGGCTGGACATTAGGAAGTTCAGACACATGGTTGAGTGGCCACATAATAAGCTGTGACTAACAGTTGGGCTGTGGGAACCAACATTTGCATTGAGCTCCTATAAAATGTAAAATTGAGCTTAAATGTCTTTCCCTGCAGTTTGTGCCAACATCACTTGGCTTTTGCAGAGGGCTGAGCACACAGGGAGTTGCTGTGGGCCAGCTGATACAGGTACCTGACCCTTTAGTAGTGTTTTTCATACCATAAAACACATCCAAACCTACCTCCAGACCCTAAAGCCCTGCACTGCCAGTGCTGTTCTGCTCTGCTCATCCCACACGTCCTTCCCCTCACTCACACACCCCTCCTGTGGGCTTAACTCTGGCATTTCAATCCACTTTCTTTTAAGTTAAGCCTAAATTACTTCCTACACTTCACACCTCAGTGATACTGGCATTTCTTTACCTCTCTGTTCCCTTATCCCAGCTGTCACCCTCGGTGCTGGCTTCACTCCCCTAAGTCACGAGGGAGACCTGTCACTGTGCTACTTGCTATGTAAAATTAACAGAATGCTAATTACTAATTAATATTTCTATATTATCCACAGGGAGTGGGTCCCTTTGGCTTTCTGGAATCAGCAGAGTCAAAAACCATTTTGCTGACTTGTAGTTTCTTCATACCTGGGCAGTTGTTGAAAACACCTATCCTGGGATTAGAATTCCCTCTTCCTTTTTCTTTCCTGACACTGACCTACACTGTTCCACCCAGCCACCTGTAATCAAAACACCAATATTATTCTTTTCCTCTCACTTTTATCTTATAGTTTCACTTTGCCTTCTAGTTATTTTTCCTGTTGAACTGTGTTGTTGCATAAAGAAAAAAAAAACAAAACAAATTCAGACCAGTCCCTTGACAGCCCCAACTGGAACTAAAGTTGATTTCATGATTTTTTTTTGCAGGCAACAGAAGGGACCGACCAGAAACAGCACAGAGGCTCCTGTGAGAAGGTGGTTCATGATCAGTTAAGACCTTCATGATATTAAAGCCAAGAATCCAAAGCTCTTTAGAGAAACCCCCAGGTGGTTCAGGATCCTTTGCTTGTCAAGAGGGGTATTAATGAACCACAAGCATCCTTCCCTAGGCTGGTGCAGGTCCTGGTGGATGACAATGGTTTGGTTGGGTACTGGTGTGGCTCAGTCAAGAGCTGCTTTTCCAGATTTCATTTCCATCCCTCCTGGTCAAGGTGAGGGTCTGACTATTGAAGAAAGAATGACCATGAAGCAGAGGTGCCTTTTGAATTCACAGACAGCATTAGCAAAACATTTTGAACCTCTGGCATGCTCTGTGCCAGGCATGGGCAGGACAGAGCTCCCAGCAGGCTCTGAGTATTTACCTGAGGGTGGAAAACTACAGGGTGATAAGAAAATTGAAGTTTCCTCCAACTCTTACCTGCAGTCTATCTTTTAGCAAGTCTGAATTTAAAGAACCCTACACCCCAGAATCCATTTTACACACAGAGCAACCTCATATCCCACACCCTCAAGACAAATAAATGGCTAAATTGAAATACTAATTATGGTAAAGTCTTGCTCATTCAATTTTTTTTTTCCCCAAGATTACCCTGCAGACCTTAGTGATTAACTACTTAAACACACTTTGTCAGAAAAGCAATTTCTTAGCTGCTAAGAAGTCAGAATGAGGTCCACAACCGTGGCAAAACACATCTGGTGTTTGTTTCAGAGAAGGAGACTTGCACAGGCATTTTTGCAGAATAAAACAAAAGCTGTTTTGCTTAAGAAGAGAAGTTGCTGTGCTGGGCTAACACTTCTCTTTACAGGTGTCAGAACAGGTTTCTGTGTATGTACATCACCTTTCCTACAGCTCCAGTGGGTTACAATTTTGAAGCTTGTAGGGCCTGGAAATAGTGAGGAAATCTTGCCCAAACCCAATTTTAAGAACCTTCAGACTTTTAAACTCTTGAGCAGGAACTTTCTTTGCTGTCTGCTTGCACAGTGCCTAGTTCAGCAGGGTCCTGGCGTGACTGGGGTCCTAAATTCTACAGCATTACAAATAATAAATAAAAAATAGTCATACATAGTATATGAGGAATAATACCTACTTCATACCCTGTTTGTCAGAGACACACTGCACCCCCGCTAATACTTGGGAAATGTGGTAACCAAGTCACCAAAGCTGCCAGACAAATGCCATTTGTTGGATGCAAATATTTAACCTTCAAGTTCAAGTGGCTGGGAAATTCCTCAACAGCTTCACCAGCAGTGAAAGCACAGAGACCAGAGGGATGGAACTGGGTCATGCACGGCCCTGAAGTCGAGCAGAAATTGGGAGGAAATATTTCTGTGGAGGCAGTGGATCCATGAACAGCTTCTCATCTCCATCATCTATTTTCATGCTTAAAGGGACTACATTTGGGAAGAGAATTCCAGGATAGTCTTTTTTTTGTGTGTGTGTGTGTGTTGGCCTTTTCATTTGGAAAAACAAATAAAAGGAAACAGATAAGGTAGACAAATTGTAATGGAACATTTCATGTATCCCCTATGGCTATCTCATTTTTCCCAAATGACTGCTGCATAAAATTAAAAAATTAAAAGGCTGGGATTTGAGAACAAAATTATAAATTAAAAAGGAGACATTTAAAAGAGAATTTCCTAAGGGTTTCATTCCTTCCCCACTCTGCAGCAAGCAGAACAAAAACACAGTCCAAAAGAGGAGAGAAGTCAGAGGGGATTAGAAAAGTCCAGTCTTTCAGCCTGTCTCCCATGTTGCTAATTTTTACAGTAAGTTATTTAAGAAGCAGTAGATGTTCCGATAGAAAGCAGGCAGCAGCACACACAGGCATCATCTCCTCCTTCCAGCGAGGTCTCTGCAACCTCAGTCTCTTGCTGAGAAGGAAGGAGAAATTTTCCTTCCCACACTTGTTACTGCCTTCCAGTGTGGGACAGGGGAGAAGCATCCGCCAGAGTTCGGGTCTGGCACATCGTGGGGTCCCCTCCCTTCGCTGGGCTAAAAGGAACTCAAGTATTCCAGTGCAACCTCGTATACAAATTTATACTGTTCCTGAAAGAGAGGACACAAAGGAATGGCATTAGGATATGGGAAAATTCCTCAGAGCCTCATCCTACAAGGAAAAATACCTCCTCCCTCTTTCTTATACTCTTTGGCAGGAGCAGGCAAACACTGGTTGTGTTTCTGAGTGATCCTGAGCAAGCATGGCTGGGAGATGGTGTCATCAAAGGAAGAGAAAAGCACTCAAAGAGACAGCCCCAGTCTGGACTATTCATTTTCTGCCTCCAGCCCTCACTGCACATGTTGCTTTTGAGGCACGAACTCAGAGTGATGGATGGAGATGACTGAATTCAGAACAGTTTAATCTCCTGGGCTGCAGGGAGCCAGGCTTGAGGCTGGACTATTCTTCCTTCCCGGTTTCAAGATGTGTCACAGCACTCAGCACTGGGCTGGCCAGGAGGACAGATCTCTGCACAGACAGAAGGACAAATCCCTCTCTTCCCACAGCCATATGACAGCTCTGTGAGGTTTGTCCCTTCCTGAGGCAGCTGGGCATGGGACACAGGGTCCATCGCTCTGCCAGGGCATCCCCTCTTCTCAGAAAGAGAAGCAGGAAGATACACTGAACACGCTAAAACAGGACCAGTTTTAATTCTGCTGTACTCAAGTTCCCATTAATTTTGATTCATCCTGAACTAAGCCATTTTGACATTTTCTTACCTATCCTGAAGTCCCTTGCACACCCACTGGGTGGGCAATGAGCAGAAAGAATCCTTACCAGTGACTCCACCATGTTGGATTTGTTATTCCGTAGCGTTTTCACTATGTGGAACACATCGATGATGTTCTGCTGTTGGATCATTTCGCACACACTGCAGATGGCACAGAAGGTGCCGCTGCGACCTCCGCCGTTCCTGGCAGCGGGACAAAAGAGGGGAGGGTGGGGCTGCTGAGGCTGAGGGAAGGAGAGCACACACAGCTCATAGCCCTGCACACTGGGGAAGGTCTCTTACGTAAGGGCTGATGTTCAAGGGTTTGTGTGCCTAAAGGGGCTCCAAGAGAGCTGGAGGGGGGCTTTGGGACAAGCGCATGGAGTGCCAGGACAAGGGAGAATGGCTTCCCGCTGCCATAGAGAAGGGATAGATGGGATATTGGGAAGGAATTCTTCCCTGTGAGGGTGGTGAGGCAGCTGTGGCTGCTCCATCCCTGGAAGTGTCCAAGGCCAGGCTGGACAGGGCTTGGAGCACCCTTGGGATACTGGAAGGTGTCCACTAGAACTGAGTGGTGTTTGGGGTCCCTTCCAACCCAAACCATTCTGTGAGTCTGTGAAAGTAGAGATCTGTAGAACCGGGGCAGGGATGGAAGGACTAAGGCATAAGGGGAGCTTCCCTGTCCCCCTGGATTAGGGGACAGGAGCGCTCAGGGACTGCAGTGTTGCAAATCCCTCTTCTGGGCTCACAGCAGCTCTGTGCATAGAGCTGGGTACATGGCAGGGCTGCTTCAGCTCTGTCTGCGCTCCAGTCACGAGACCCACAGCTCTTCTCTCACTAGCGAGCACCTCTCACTGCAATCAGTAAAATCCCTGGGCCAGGATACTATAATGCAATACAATGTTCAGCTTGAAGTGTGTTATAAAAGTACTTTATCTCCATTATCCCCAGCTGAAGCCTGGCAAACCACCAGATTTCCAGAGCCACAACCACAGCGCATGAGGCTGCAGACATTTCCCAGCCCTACTTACAAGCAGTGGACCACAGTGCGCCCGTCTCTGCCGTCGTACTGCTCCTGCCACTTCTCCAGCCTCCTGACCACCTTCAGCAGGGAGCGCTTGGAGGGAGGGGTGTCCCTGTAGGCCGGCCAGCCGATGTACTGCAGGTGCTGCACGATGCGGTACCCGTCCTGCGGCTGCAACACAGAGCCTGCTCAGGGCTGCCCGGGGCCAGCGAGGGATGGGCAGGGCTGGGAGCACTGCTTGCACAGCAGCCTCCCCTCTGCACCTGCACCAGCAGTGCTGGTGTTCGCCACGCTGGGTACAGTGCAGAAACAAGGGCTTTTCTCTAACCCGGAGAACAATTGTTACAGAGCCAAGCGGACAGTCAGTGCACAGGAGCTTTGTTTGGCTTACAGAATGAAGTTCCATCAAACTGCACAAACAGGTCAAATGTCTCTTTGCTGGTTGGCTGTGCTGTGCCATAAGGAGTAGAGGCAGCCCTCAAAAGTTCTCTGGGGATTGTGGAGGGAAAGGATCCTCACAAATTTGCTGGCAGTGGCTGTGGTGTTGGACATGGTGGGTGCAGAGAGCTGTGAGTGCACAGCATCCACCCTGCAGCACTGCATCCACGGGCCAGCTCCATCTGAGAGCCACAGAGCCTTGCTCTGACCAGTTTTATCACCCCCAGGCTCTCCCTGAGACATAGGAAGGTGTCTAATCTCCAACCAGTTCATTAATTTCTGTGGCTGGACCACAAGGATCCCTCTGCAGTGCCACACCTGAACTGCTGCACAGGCTCTGAGCATGCAGACACTGATGGGTCACACTGCATGGAAATATAATTTGCAGAGCCTGCTTCCATTTCTGACAAGAAAAAAATGAAAGAGGAACAACAAAGGAAACATAATCAATCTGGGAAACAACTAATGAGAGAAAAATCCTCTGCTGAAGCCCTTTCCTGCAGTCCTGAAGCCGGATTGCCAGGGCTCAGTGCGCAGATAAACTTTGTTTCTAGCATTTCAGCTGTCCTGGGGCTGAGGGACACAGACAAAGAACTGCTTACAGAAATGGCAGTTGCTTATTTATAGGGAAAGCAGTGGCAGTTGGGAATCCCAGTCTAGCCAGTAAACATTGCATCTGTCTTCAGAGATGCTGCCTGGGAGCTGACAGATGGAGAGCTGCTGACACCATCCCAGTTTATTTCCTGCAATACTGATGGCTTTATATTGGCTACTAAGTGATGAATTGTTCTCAAATATACACAGAAAAATGCTCACCATTTAAATACAGATTTTCAGCTCATATCATCCACTTGCTGCCTTCAGCCAAGAGTCCTTTAGCAATGCAGGCTGATTAAATGTTAATTAAAGGAAGTAGCTGCAGCGGAATTTCATTCCTAGGTGAGAGATTCTGCATCTCTAAACAACAAGTCTTGGCTCTGCCTCTTCCTCGAGCCAAAATGTGTATTTGAGAATAACTAGGGAACGTGGTATTTCTCCTGTCTTACCCTGGCCATGTTGCAAATCCGGAATATCCGGTTGATGATATCTTCATCAATGTCTGCTGAAACAAACTCCACCTGGATTGGGCCATAACAACAGGATGTCTTCTCCGGCCAGTACTGCATGCAGAGCTAGGAAAAAACACAACACAAACAGAAATGTTAATTATTAACATATTCAGTCATTCCTTTTGGATCTATAACCAGCTCAAAATCCATCACAATTTGTATATTGTGGCTTTGTTCAGGGGAGATCTCATTCTAGCTCAGTAAAGCATTTTATATCCTGAATATGAAGAAAAAAAGAAATATATTTTAGGGCCTGGACTTTTCTTTCTCTTTATTTTTGTATGAACACAGTTTGGAACTGATTGTATTCTGGGTCTAGAGGTGCGGAGAAGGTGGCCGACAAATGAAGCTTCTGTAAAGGCAGAGATTTAACAGGAACATTGAAAGATTAGTGTCTGTAGATAAACTTAATAGGAACCACAGAGATTTGGTAAAAATGAGGAAACAGAACAGGCACCAAGAAAATTAATCTTAATTTAAACAAACTAGAATTTCTTTTTTTTTCTGTAAGATGAAATTTTTAATTTTCTGGCTCTACCAGTGAGCAGGAGAAGGAGAGTGAATTTGTTCTGACAGCAACAACAGCAACTCTGGTTTCAGGGTGAATCACAACTTCACCTCTGAAGTTTGTGAAGCAGGCTGGGAGTCTTTTTCTGGGGCTGATATTACTGAGTTGAAAGGACAAAAACCACCCTGTGCACACAAATTACAATCTAAGGATTTTAAATCCAGCTGGAAATAGATCATGACACAAAAATATTTTGCATGAGATCTCATTAGCAGTTTCTGCTAAGATTGTATTTCTTTGTGTTTTTTTTTCTTCCTATTTTCAAGTGTAATTTCGTACAAGTTTCGAAACCCCCAGATGCTCATTTGAACTTGATCTCGAGCTTTTCAAGTTCAATCACTGCCAGCAACGATGTCAAGTGTGTGCATGTGGCTGCATTAATTCTGCACTCCTGTTCTTCCTTTGATCATATAGGATTGAAGTTGGGTGGGATATTCACACAATCTTATGCATCTTTGCCCTTGTTAGTTTTTCAAGATTAAGCAAGCCAGCCAAGACCACACAAGGAAGTCCTTTGAAGGGTGTCTTTACTCCTCCTTCAGACTTTCAAGCTGCCTAGTGATCTCCTCTCAAAGCATCTGTCCCTCAGGCAGGGAGATGTGAGCTGAGCAGGAGCTTAGCAAACAACCTCAAGGTGCAGTGGAAAGCAAAAAAAGATGAAATCTTTCCTTAGGATGGAAAATTTGCTTCTCTCAGAGCAGGTCTGTGAATGGCCACCTCTCCAAACACACAGGTGTACACGGTGCTGAACACTGCCTGCCGTGTGCTCTGACCTCCACAGGATTTATTTGCCTTTTCCCTGAACTCAGGGCACAGCCTGCGATCAGGCACTGATGAACAGACAGGGAATGACAATATTGTCATGCAAGGACAGTGCAGGCACAGTGCCAAGTTGTCTTCCATAAAACTCCTCTCCACAATGGATCTGATGATCTGCTGGAGGGTAGGAAGGACCTGCAGAGAGATCTGGATTGATGGGCTTGAGGCCACTCAGTCACACAATGGTTGTGTGTGGTCTGAAGGACAACAGAGCTGGGGAAGGGTCTGGAGCCCCCAGAAGCAGCTGAGGGAGCTGGGAAGGGGGCTCAGCCTGGAGAAAAGGAGGCTCAGGGGGGAAATCCTCTCACTCTCCACAATTCCCTGAGGGTGCAACCAGGTGGGGGGCAGGCTCTATCCCCAAGGAACAAGGGACAGGATGAGAGGAAACAGCTTCAAACTGTGTCAGGGCAAGCTTAGATTGGATATTAGGGAAAATTTCTTCACTGAAAGGGTGGTCAAGCAACGGAACAGCTGTCCAGAGCAGTGGTGGAGTCACCATCCCTGGAGGGATTTAAAAGACATGTAGATGTGGCACTTGGGGACATGGGTTACTGGTGGCCTTGGCAGTGCTGGAGTAATTGTTGGATTCAATCATCTGAGAGGTTTTTTCCAGCCCAAATGATTCTGTGATGTCAAACTGTCTCACAGTGTCCTGGTAGCTCATAAAATACAAACTTTAAAATCCTCCTTAACTTCCAGTGCCACCTGGGTGTTCTGGCATTGGCTGCACCCTCGAGGGAGGTGACACTGTGCTATAGAAACTGTCAAAGTGACTTCATGCACTGCCAAATCCCCTTTTCTGTGCCTACAGACCACATCATTGCAGCAAAACTTTGCTAGGAAAAAAAAAACAAACCCTAAGCTTTGTGCAGAAAGATAGTCACAAGAATAACACTGGCTGGGGCTGAAAAGTTTGTGTTTTCCCAGAACCAAGTGTGAGAAAGTGTGTCATTTCCAGAAAAAGATGGGTTTTGCTTTGAAGTGTCAGGAAAAAAAAACTGGTGAAATTTATCTCTGGATTCAATGCCAAGATGCAGAATCAAGGAGATGGAAGAGGAAAACAGAAGATACACAGGATACAGAGAACCTCTGGTTCCTCACAGAGTGGTGGGACTCTGCAGGGCACCAGGAGAGCCCACTGCTGAACAGAGCTGTCACTGGGGCTGGAATGGAATCCCACCAAGTTGCCCTTGATGGGACATCCCCTTAAGGACTGGGGTGATTGGCTTCTCCATCACCATCCAAAAAAAGAGACCAACAATTCACTGCCTGCAAGTGTGGTAAGACAGGCAAGAGACAAATGAGAAATGAATCCATGAAGTACCAACTGTTGAGGACTCCTCTCCTCTCATTGAACAAGGGCTGTAATGGGTGAATTAACCATGCCAAATGTACTCTCCACACAAATTGCATGATTACACCTTTTTGAAAGCTGTTCTCCTCTGCCACTCATCAGCAAGGTGGCTGGAGAACCAGGGCAGGAGGAATGGCAAAAGCTCCTCCCTGGCAAGCTCAAATGCTGAGAATAATGCTGTGTCCAGTAGCCAAAACCCAACTTAGACATGGAATTAAAAAGGAAAAGAGATAAAAGGACTATATTATCCTCAAACTGTGCAAAGCAGATTTCTCAGTATTACAGAATCACACTGGAAATCTCAGGGGAAAGATCCTTCAAATTATTTCAGCTCTCTTGGTTTTATTCTTCTGGAAATGCCATGTGAAAAAGGCAAATATGAAGTGCCCTGGGGCTGTAGTAGGGAGCATTTTCCTGAACCAAACACAGACAAAAATATGAGAGGGAAGAAAGTGGGTTTGGGAGGGAAATTTTGACCTGCAAACATGAAGCGATTCTGTAATATATACAATATGTATATAAAACTTTTGTGATACTTTTAACTATATTTTACATAATTTTATATCAAAGTATTTATATAATAAATGGGGAGACTTTATAGCAACTTTCCAGTACATAAAAGAGGCTTACAGGAAGGCTGGAGGGTGACTTTTCAGAAGGGTGTGGAGTGACAAGAAAAAGGGGAATAGCATTAAACTGAAGGAAGGCAGATTAGATGGGATATCAGGAAGAAATTCCTCCCTGTGAGGATGGTGAGGCCCTGGGATAGATTCCCAGAGCAGCTGCCCCACCCCTGGAAGTGTCCAAGGCCAGGTTGGATGGGGTTTGGAACAACTTGGAATAGTGGAAGGTAGCCCTGCTTGTGGCAGGGGGTTTAAGTAAAATGGTCTTTAAGGTCCCTTCCCATCCAAACCCTTCTGTGATCCCTGTTAATTGCAATAAGAATTAGCTTACAAAGAGCCAAGCATATGGACTTATTCTCCATTAAAACCCCAAAACATCACCTATTACTTTCCAACTCCTCCTCATTTATTTATTGGGGTGGTAGGGCACCCACCCCAATAAAATGGCAGCAGGAAATCTCTGCAAGCCCCCTGGATTTGAGAAGGGAGAGAAATGCCAGGAATGAAGGGCCACTGACCTGTGCTGCATCCATCTCGTTGAGCATCACCACGGAGGAGCAGTTGTAATCAAACACCAGCCTCCAGAAGTCTGTGATGGTGTTGGGCAAGGGGTGCTGGGTGACAATGAAGGCAGCAGGCTGCTTGTGGCTCTAACAAAAGAGTAAGATTAGTTTAAAAAAAAAAAATCAATCAACTTTTATTCAAAGGAATATTATACCCAGGAGGCTGTGGGGAGGCAGTCTGAGCCATTTAACCAGATTATACAAATCACATCTCCTGCTCCTTGTTATCGCTCCGCAATGAATGAACGCCTCGTAATGGGATTCTTTTGCTCCCAATAAAGACATTTCATTAAAGAAGTGTCACAAGAGCAGAGATTACCCAAATCAATTATTTATATTTTGAGACTCAGCAAATAATGCTAATTCTACTATTACTACTGCTACGACTATCAGTAATATTAATAATTGGAAGGAAAACAGCTGGAAGCAAATGTTCTCCTTTGTGCTGCAGTGGCCTCGAGGAACTCCAGAAGGGATTAGCCCCGTCTGCTGGGGCTGCCTGGGGGTGCAGTGTGACAGAGGTGGCACGTTTGGATCCCAGCCATCCTTTAAGGGGCAGCATTCAGAGCCTGTGAAATGGGTATTTAATTTCTGCTGTTATTCTTTCACCTCAAAAAGGCCTCCTGATCTCAGTCTCCCTAAGCACGAAGGGATGGAGCTGTGCTCCAGCCTCTGCAGGGCTGAGTTAATGAACGTTTGGGATGAAAGGCAACAAGCTGAAAACTTTATCACTTCCCAACCATGGCAGGCAAGGCTCAGATGAGCCTGAAAACTGCACAGTCCTTTGTGCTGTACATCTATGAAGCAGACTTGCATCAAAAGGCACACTAATTCTGGGGTAAATAAAACAAAAGAGCACAAAATAACCCTCCAGCGGAATAAATTTTGGATTTAAAGTGAAGAAATAATAAAATCCTGAAGTACGAAGCTGCCCATTGAGGGGGTTTGTCTTTTCTCCTCCGTGTGAGGCAGATGAGGGTGGAAGTGCTGGGCAGGCCATGCTGGGAAAAAGGAGCTTCTGAGTGTGCACATGTGAGGAGGGTGATGGGACATGATGTACAGAGAAGGAAAACAAAATGATTTCTTGGGAAATTTTCATCTAGAACGGACTTCTTTCTTTTTCCCCACTCTGCATTCCACATCTAGAAACACCAGAATGGGTCAAAAGTTGTGAAGTACCAGACCAGTGGCAGCAACAGAGTGGCAATAAGATACTGAGGTTTACCTCTTAATTAATTAAACACCAGAATATTCGTGCTATGGTTTTTTCATAGTGTGCCAGTAGCAAATCTAGCTAAACTCTTGGCTGAAGATCTTATGTGCTTGTGGGGTTTGCCTTTAGGAGAAAAAGAAACCCTGCCCAGCTCCTTGCTACAGGTGAGGAACGAGGTTCACTGTCCTGTTTCAAAGGGAAGGTGACACAGAGGTGTGAACTACTCATGCAAGAGAACATGTGTGGGATTATGGGGCAATGATGATGTTAGGGACACATAAATTCATGTTTTTCTCCAAACCCCATGGATTAAATGTAAATCTAGCATCCCTTCCTCATGACTTGACTCATGATGTAACTTAAGTCTCATTTGTTAAAGATTATGTTTCATTGTTATACAGGAGGGACATTTTGCTCCTTTCAGGGCAATGTGAGATTGATGGAGGGTGTCCTCTAAGAGTCCCTGCTCAGTACAAGACTTCACACCTCAGCAAGAACAGCAATGAAAATATAGGATTCTGGCTGTTCCCCTGTGATTATTTTTGTCCCCAAAAGTTCCTGAATCCTTTATGGAAAGATAAAGGAGAGCCAGAGAACATCACAGCAGCTGAATTTCAATGACAGGTGAAAAATTGCTTTGTACTAAAAAAAATTAATCCACTGGAATTTTGTGGGGAAGGATCCAAATATTTGCAAAGTGATTTGAGGTAATGAGGGCTGAAATGTACAAACATTCCCCATCCCTAAGAAACCAAAGACTGGACTGTGCTTCTGCAGATGTGCAAAAGCACTGAACACGCTTTAAAAAAACAAGTTTCCTTAGGCATGTTTGCAATGAGAACATCACAATCTTGCTGAAAAAAAAATCTAAAATAAATTCTGTGACCATTTGACTGAATATCTTAAATGCAACAGTATTGCTCTTTCCCAAAGATTGGAGAACGGACAAAATTAAAAAACAGAGACCCTGCTGCTGCCAGGGAAAAAATGATGGCATTTCACCCTGCATCATATTTACACATACTCCAACTGCAATAATTAGTGGCTTTAAAGACATCTGTGTCCAAAGGCAGCACAGCAAAAAGAAGCCATCAACATAATTCATCTTCCACAAATGACCCGTGCTGTGAGATTCCAGGCTGTAAACAAAGTGAGGGAAAACGCCTTCGGACAGAGTCACATCAGCTCAACTCACATCCTTTAGCCTGAAAATATTTTGCACATTTGATCCCTGCACTCCCACATTCTTAACTGCGTAAGATCATATCAATCATTCACTCCACACTGTAAATTATCCTTTTCAAACAGCTGACCTGACAAACTTTTCTCTTCCCAATGGATACAAAACAAATGTATGGGAAGAGCTGTCCCCCCACTTTTTTGTGCATCTACCTTTCTGTGATCCAGCCTCAGACTGCACTCTGAGGGATGCTTTTGCCAAAAATTTTCTACCAATGTGGTGCAGCACTAGGGAGTGTGATCACAGAGTAACAGCATGTAACAGAATATGCTGGGTTGGAATGGGCCCTCAAGGATCATAGAGCCCAACTCCTGGCCCTGCACAGCATCATCCCCAAGAGTGCCCAAAAGTATTTTCTGAAAGCTTCTTGAACTCTGTCAGGCTGGTGCTGTGACCACTTCTCTGGGATAACCACGCTCTGGAGGACATATTTTGGTGACAAAGAGAAAATTCATGTGCTTTTCCCAATTTGGAGATACCAGACTCAGAAACTACAGCTAAGTATTTTTCTTTAGATCCATTCTCCCAGAAAAGCATCATGAGTGGGAATAAACTCATGGCAGGCCGTGCTGGGTGTGCCAGAGCAGTGCTTACATCCATGAGTGCAGCATTGATGTAGTTGCTGGACTCCCCATCCACAGAGATGAGGAAGGGCAGGCAGCGGTCCAGGGGCAGCACGTCCATGCAGCGGTTCTTGTCGTGGTTGCGGGGCAGCAGCCCGATGCTGCAGTCCTCCGGCCGCACCCGCGGCGTCACGATGTTCAGGGTCTGGGCAGGGCAGGGAGAGGGGAACAAGGACACAAACAGGCTGAGTGCCTTGCAGTTCACTTCCAAGAATCACAGAATGACCAGGTTGGAAGAGACCTTCAAGATCATCGAGTCCAACCCAGCCCCAACACCCCAACTAAACCCTGGCACCCAGGGCCACATCCAGGCTTTGTTAAACACTCCCAGGGATGGGGGACTGCACCCCCTCCCCGGGCAGCCATTCCAGAACTTTATCACTTTTTCCATGAAAAACTTTTTCCCAATATCGAGCCTATATTTCCCTTGGTGCAGCTTGAGGCTGTGTGCTCTGCTTCTGTCAGTGCTGCCTATGCACAACATGTTTGTTTTAAAGGGACTCAAAGTAGCAGAGGTTTGGCTGTTGCATATAGGTAAAAACTCACAAAATAAGGGCCTTGTTAGCCTTGTAAAATCGTGTCTCAGACCTGCTACTTCAGCTAAACAGAAAAGGGCTATGGGAAAGAGACTCAGCTGACTTAGAGGTAGAAAAACAAGTTACAGAACCATCACGTGCTCACATTGTGGTTTATGGTGGTTGGTTGAATTACAATTTTTGTGCTTAAATGGGATGTAACTGATTATGGGGTATCTGCTTAAAAAGGCCTGGTTTTTGCAATGAAGGGCTCTCCTTTGCACCTGCCTCGGGACTCTGAGTTACTCAGTTTCAGAACATTTGGCATCCCAGATATAAAAAGGAAGGAGCGCTAAGGAGCTTGTTGCTGTTGTAACATGTTGTGTTTTGCAGATTGTCCTGAGGAACTCTTCCAAACATTGTTAGCTCCAGCAAAAATTGAAAGCACTATACACCTCCCAAACATTTCCAGCTCTAAACCCACAGAGCAGCTAGACAACATTCCTGCCTTCCCCCTCTTCAGGTGGGTCCTGTGCAGGTGTACCCTGAGTACTCACCACCCAGCAGGTCAGACTGTTCAGAGCATCTGGTGATTCCTCAAACTACTGACTTATCTTATAAAAACCTAAGATAAAATGTCATTTTGAGGGGTTTGTTTTAACAGAAAAATCTATTTGTTTTATGCATTATTTAAATTGCTGCTTTCCTTTTGAAGTGACACAGAGGATGCTTCACTTACATAGTTATACCTAATCTCTGGAGCCTTGCTGCCAGTCTGTGACTGTTATCTGCCTTTTGCACAGCTCAAGAGACTGTGTTTCTTTGAATCTGTTTTACTTTTGTGTTCCCCATTGTGGAGACCTCCTGACAAACCAGTCCAGGTTGGTCAGCAAGGGTCAAAACTCAGAAATCAAAGTGAATGCATCTTAGCACCAGTGCTTAAGTGGTGGTAGATCAATGGCTGTCTGATGTCATTGTATTTCCACTTTTGCATCTCCCCTTCCTGAGCAAAGCCCATGGAGTCCAACAATGAACTCTCTGCAGCCAGAAGAATAAAAAATATTTAGGGGCCAAAAAAAACCAACAACAACAACAAAAACTTAGGAAGAGCTAGACTTCTGCCACAGAGAGGTTATGAATGAAGAAAAGAGGAAGGTCGAACAATCCAAGATGAAAGAATGTGTCAGAGTATAAAACTTGAAATAATATAGTTGCTCTAAATTATTCAGGTTCTACACTGTCTGGAGATGGAAGGCAGGGAGTCTGGCTGAGGAAACAACATGAAATCTCAGATCTCTGACTGCAGATAATCAGGCAGGTGACTTGCTAGTGATTTACTCCTGTCTATTTTATGCTGCTCCTCTCTCTCCCTTGTTCCTGTACTGACTCAGATTACAAAAACTCTCCAGAGTGAGCTTTTGTATGTCCAGACAACATGTAGAGCACGAGAAATACATCCAGCTTTACCTCAGGGCTAGTGGGACCTAAATACCACAAACTGCAAGCACAGATCTATAGTTATATCAACTGGTTCCCAAAGATTGCAGCAGAGATACTAGCTTTTGCATTAAATCCAGACAATCAGGGCTGAGGAACGCTCTGAGCCAAAATCCTGTAAAAATAGATTCTACAACAAGACAGACACCGAACCTCTTATGCAAAGCACAGTGGAGCAGTTCCTTCCCACAGGAGCTGCCAGCCCCTGGCAGCTCAAAGGAACAAGCACAGAGGTGACAAATCCTGTCTCATATCATGAAAAATACACCCAGCAAGCGGTGGATGTTTTTTTACTAGTGTTTTTTTAAACAGCATTTGGTGAAGTTCGGCTTTGGCTCCTTCATGTCAAACCAGAAACACTTTTACAGACCTGCTATCACTTGATAGAACCAGATCTTTTTTTAATTGAGCTGCCATCAGTTGGGATCCACATTCTTTATCTCACTATACCAACCCTGATGATTCCCTGTAAGGCTTCAGATAAAAGACACACGTTCTCCCTTTACATAGAGAGGGAGGAAAAGAGGTCTCTGGCTCAGGCTGGGGATCCCAAAAGACATCCTCCTGATGCAAAAGACACTTTCCTGGGGGAGGAAAAGTAATTAAAGCAATCTCCACCTTTTTACTCTGACTGTGAGTAGCCTCAACAAATAGTAGATGTCTCTTTCTATCAAACTCACCTTGCTCCAAATTTCCCACAGTCTTGTTTTTTTCCTACATTGATGTTCACTCAAAATTACAGATCCACAGAATGTTTTGGTTTGGAAGAGATTTTAAAGCCCATCCATTCCACCCCTGCCCTGGACAGGGGCACATTCCACTGTCCCAGGTTGCTCCCAGCCCTGTTCACCCTGGCCTTGGGCACTGCCAGGGATCCAGGGGCAGCCCCAGCTTCTCTGGGCACCCTGTGCCAGTGTCTCTTCAGCCTTACAGTAAAGAATTATAGATTCATGGGGAATAAGAATTGAAAACGTAGTTCAGTGATCAGAATTCTGTGTGGATTCTCTGCTTTGTGAGAGGAACAACTGCACAGGGCCCATGGCTGGAGTGTCCCAAGCCCATTTACCAGGGTGGGATAAGCAGCAGGGACAGGAAACAAAGGAGGGCCTCATATTTTGTTGCTTGCCCGGGGCAAAGAGCACTAATGGAGCACTTGTGAGTTTTGCTGTCCATCATTTTGGGTCTCATCACCATGTACCTGGCAAAACATCTGTAGTGAACTGAGGGATTCATTCACATTTATTGGAAAATTAGCAATAGCCAAAATAATGCTCACTGAGCTCCCTCTCCTGTGTGGAAGGTTGTCAACAGGTTGATTGACAAAACTTGGAAGCACCGTATGAGCCACAAGAATGGATAATAAGGCACCTTGAGGCATAAATGTTTCTGTGTAAATCATGGAAGTAAATGAACAACACAATACTCATTAAAATAAGAAGTACAGCATTACATGTGAAAATTAGTACCCTTTCTCTACTGGAGTGATGGGCACAATTTTTTCCTTGCTGAAGGCTGAATAGTCCATGCTCAAAACCAAATCTCTGCCTGACCCAGTAGTACAACAACAAAAATCAACTGAAATCAGACCATGGCTCAGTGTCCCCCTTGTCTGCTCTGCTGGAAATCACAAAGAAACACACAGAAATTGATTAAACACCTTCAATACACCACCTGCAGTGACTGCGACATACAAAATTACCTGAAACTCATCTTTTATCTGGCTGGAATTGGTCTGTGGATCCAGTCTGCTGATGTTGTAATATATGGATCTGAACTCACAGACTGGAATGGCTGTGTTGCCACAGAGACATGCCTCCAAAATGGCATCATGGACAAACACGTACTGCTCCTGCACAGGGGAGGAGATATTAAAATCACAGTTTTAATACAGATCATGAAATATCACTCTTCATTTTTTCTTAAGTCGTGCCCAATATGCATATTTGGCTCTGTTTCACGTGGAGACAAATTACACAGTGTGCTGTGTGACAGCTTTGTGAGCATATTTCATCCATCGTTGAATGTGAGGTCTCACATGTTCATTTCAGATTTACAAGGAAAATGGGGAATTGGCACTCTCAGGAATGTTGGGACAAAATGAGGGTGGGCTGAGGAGGAGATCAGGGTATAAAACCTCTCTGTCCACAAGTCAATGGTCACCTCCAATAACACCAGAGAATCACAGAATTGTGTAGGCTGGAAAAGACCTCTAAGATCACTTAGTCCAGCCCAGCACTGCCAAATTCACCACTGAACATGTCCCCAGCTACCACATCTGCATGTCTGTTAGATCCTTGCAGGGATGGTGACTCCGCCACTGCCCTGGGTAGCTGTGCTAGGGCTGGACAACCCTTTAAATGAAGAAACTTTTCCTAATATACCATTTAGCCTTCTCTGGCCCGACTGTACAGAACTAACAGGTTTCTTCAGAACCCTGGCTTCCGGGTATTTTGGGTAAAACTCTTTCCCTAAAACAAATATGGGAAGTCCAACAAAGTTAACCAAAGTTAACTCTCTCTGTTCCAGGTTGTTGTCCTGTCCCTCAGGAAGGGAAGGGGTTAAGGGACACACATAAAACCAGTGCAACAGGATAACAGTTCCACAGGAGTCTGTGCAGCTGCCAGACACTGTGTGATGGAGCACCTTGCTTAATCAGCACCCAGAGCTTGAATCAGAGACGTTTTGTTTGCTTGGCTTGTAATTGATATACACTAGGTACTACTGGAGCCTGCAGTGCTCCTATGAATGAGTCATGAGAGGCTTCAGGAGCTCTTTTTTCCTACTATGAGCATAAAATTAATCAGCAATGCACAGACCCAAACTTCAAGGTTTGCCCTCCTGTCTTGCAGGCCCTGAGTAGCTGCCGGTGAATTGATTCGGTGCAAATCCGGGCATGTTTAGCCACCAAAAGTTCTGCATAATCAAGGCACAGAGCAAGCCAGTGTTGACTTCATAAATTGCTGGGCAGAGAAGCTGACAGGAAAGCAGCACCTCATGCAGGGAGAGCTGCTGGCACCCACCTCTGTCTGCACCAAATTGACCCTTTGGGAGCGCAGCTCTCGCACGCAGTTGAATATATCCACCACGCCCTCGTTCTCTGCCATGTCCAGCATGATGTCAATGGCAATGAAGCACCCTGTCCTCCCGGCCCCAGCGCTGGAAGAGAAAAGAACAGGAGGATCTGTGTGACCAAGGGGCTGTGGAGAGACAGGGCTCTGTGGAGGAGAGAATAACAGCAGCACACGCACCACTGTCTCCGCCTGGGAGCTGCTCCCGCTCCCTGCTGGATTCATTTTTCTGTTGTAGGATTTAAGAGAATGAGGGGAAATAGTATTCTTGAAAGGGAAGCAGAAACAAAAGCTTTCTGTTATTGAATACCAACGAAATATTGCAAAAATATTCATTATAATTTTACAGGTCAGGTCACCTGCACACTTCTCATCACAGAGAGGAGAGCAGCCTCTGGGTTGCAAACAGACACAATTCCAAACATTTTCTTCCCTAGGACTCTGTAGAAGGCATATGCATGCATTTACTCCAGTGGGCATGACGAAAGGAGCTCAGTCCTCCACCTCAAACACTTCTTTTCCCTTTGGAATCCAGAGGAGTTTGGATCCTGAGGAGGGTGATTTGAAGTTATGGATTGTAAGTCACAGAGAAAGGAGCTCGAGGCTACTTGAACCCTTCAGTTCAGAGCTCCCCACTGCTTGTGAGAATTGGGCCATCTCCTGCAAAACTGTGTGGTCATCGTGTCCTCCTTCCCCTCTGGAAAATCATCCAAGCTGCTTAGGTGTGAAGGATGGAGAGAGGAGAATGTCTCTTCACATTACTCTGAAGGAAGCAGAACTCTGCTCAGACCAGGGAAACTTCAGCTGCACTGAAAACTCCACCAGAGCCGAAAGCAAGGAGATATGAATGACCATAAATTAATGGACCAGATTAATCAGCTGCTGCATAGTGAGAAGAGATTTTTCATTTGCAGAATTTTAATGAATAAGTGGCATTTCCTCTCCCTTTATCTCTCAGCTTTTCAGAATTTTAACAAATAGTTTTAACAGTTCTATATTTAGAGGATCCTGGCACTTCATAAATATCGAACAGTGATATTATCCAGCCAGGCATCAGTGGGGGAGAATTTGGTAATTACCACTTAAAGCAAGTCATTAAAATTCAAAAGCAGATAAATAAAGTAGAGGAAATGGCATTTATTCATTAAAATGGGAAGGATGAAAAATCTCTCCTTGCTTTCTTGGTGACAACGAGTCAGGTTCAGACACCTTCCAGGGCCAGCCCCATACCATGGAACTAAAGCAGCAAACTCAGGCCCCCAGCTGTAAATGAAACCTCTTCTGCCAACTCCTCAGGCTTAGCTTTACTTAATTATAAAGCTGACTCACTGCAGCTTAAGAAAAACAAAACAAAACAAAAACAAACAACAAAACAAAACAGCCACCCAATCCAAAACTGCTTAGTAGTTGTGGGATGTATTTTCTCTCTCTTTCTCAAGACATAGAGTGGGAACTAGAAACAATTCCTTGTGGCTGGATTAGGGGTGAGATTTTGGGACAGCCAGCTCTGCTCTCTAGCCTTGTGCTCAAGCTACATATTCTTTAGCTCTCACATGCCCTGAGCCCTGCAGACACAGCTGCTTCTACAAACCCAAACTCTGGTTTTGCAGCAATGCCTTTCCTTGCATGTGAAGTAATTTAACTCCTTTTATTTGCCAGCTGGAAGTCACTGGAATTTTGCTAGCTGGAAGTTTTTAATCTGAGATTCTCACCCAACTCCTGGGCTTTCAGGAAGCCAAGATGCCCAAGGGCTGTCAGCCAAACTCAGCCAGACATATATTTTAGACCATAAAAACATAAAATCATAGAATGGTCTGTGTTGGAATGGAGCTTAAAGGTGGTTGGGAGTTCCAACTCCCCTGCTGTGGGCAGAGACATTTTCCACCAGACCAGGTGAGGCCTTTAATGCTGGCACAAAGCTGAGCTGCAGCACATGGGGGTACAGAGAAGCGAAGCTTTAAAATTCCCTGTCTTTGTGCTGGCATTGTCTAATCTGCCATATGAGGTTTAAGGGCTGGAGTGGCTCTCCCAGATATTCACCACTTCCCCAGCTCTGCTATGAGCATCCAACAGAGCACAGATCACTGTGGGGTCTTCTACAAGTGAAAGGCCCTCTCTGACTCCCATCATGGCATCTCCAACTCATGCCAGCTTGGTTCCAGATCTGCCACTTTAGGAAAGAAAAACATTTGTTTCCTGGCAAGGAGTCAAGGGGCTGAGCTACTAATGCAACTAAGATAGTGAAAACAATATATTTTAATTAAGAGCTGAAATGAATCAAGGGGTTAAGTCAGAAATGCAGTTAGCAAAGATCATACATTGTGATTAGAGTTTAACAAGGAAATTAATTTATACCAGGTGGGGATAACTGAAACAAGGTTAGGAATGACAAGTGATACATGAAGTATTTTAAGAGTGCAGGAGCCATAAATACCACTGGCTTCTGAGAGTGAGAGGAGGTTTGGACTGTGACCAGCAAGTCAAGAAGCCCTGCCAGCTTGAAACAGGTGAAGAGTTTACATGAGGAAGAGGCCTTACTTCCTCTTCAAAGAACCCACTGACCCATTTCAGAGCCCATCATCCCAATTAAAGAGGACAATTGCGCAGCCCTAATGGACATTCAGCTAATTATAATACAAAGCCAGACAGTTAATGATTATGTATTAGGCATCCTGGAAACCATCTGAATATATAAAACTGTGGATGTGACAACCTGGTCAGAGAGCAAGAAAAGTAGATAAGTTTTCCCAGAACTGGCCTGGGAGATTTTAGTGAGCTGGAGATAAAGAATGATAGCCAATTATTAAAAACAACCTGCAGGTGTTGTTTTCCTAATATCTGTTTTCTTGTTATTCTCATAAGATTGTTTATAAATGGGCATCTTGTTAATTAGCCAATCAGGTGAAATGCATTGATTAAATGACCAATCAGGTCCACCTGTATTGATCAGTGTATAAAAGAAGTGGTTCAGAGTAAAGATACATGCTTGTGCCACCTAACCTTCTGATAGCTCTGCACCATTTCTTATAAACAGTGACATTTGGAAAATATTTTCCAAATACTTTTTATTTGGAAAAATAGAGAGCAGGAGCCTGTGACTCCTTGCACATGCCTTTGGAAATTACTCTGCATGTGTCCAGAGCTGTAATAAATAAACCCTCTTTTATTATTCAACTTTAATTAGTTGAAGAGTCATTTATCCGTGCTTCAGCAAGGCCCACAAATGATACCCTGAAACAGCTGCTGGGTATTGCCAGGCGAGAAGAAAAGAGGGAAAAGCTGCTGGAAGAGAGGCTCAGGTGGAGAGCTGGCCTACCTGCAGTGCACCACGATGGGTCCTGCCTCGGGGGGGTTGAGGAACTTCACCTGGCGGACGAAGCCCAGGAGCCCCGTGGCGTAGCAGGGCACTCCGTGGTCCGGCCAGCTGGTGAAGTGGAACTGCCGAATCTCTCGGATCTCATGGTAGCCTTTCTGAGGAGACAACACAGCCTCTATTTCTCTTCCATCAGACTCCAATCAGCATATTCTGCTCTCTGCTGCCTTCCCTCATGCAGAGGGATGACAAGCACTGAGCTCTCACTATGCGTGCAAACGTGTCTCAAGCTGCTGTTCACTCTAAAAATATTTTCAGCCAAATTCCAGTTCCCAGTGAAGTGGGTAACACTCACCTGAGGGCTGGGAATGTGGGTGCAGGCTTCCAGCTCCAACCTGTGGTCTCAGATCTCATACCCACCCCATCACAGTGTCCTCAGCCCTAGCACTCCATGGCTGTGTTTACCCACAGCCATAAACCACCAAAAATTCATTCTTAAATCCTCTTTGACCCATTGAAGCAAGAGCCTGGGGAATGAACATGCCAAGAGTGGGCATGCCCCAGGAAACAGCAGATTTTTTGCTACCTCCTGCCAAAAATCCTCAGTTTGAGATGCTGCTGGCAGTGAAAAGGGCAGGAATTGGTAGCCAGTACCATCTTTTCTGGGGAGAGCAAGTTGTTGGCATGTGAAAATCACACCTTTATCAGCCCTGCAAAGAGTAACCCAGAACCCTGGGTCAGCTGTGTTTTATTGTACACAAAATGTGTGTGGAATCCAGCAGCAGCTCCTCTAGCCTGTCAGATTTTGGCATTAGCATTTCTCACCAAGTTTTTCAATGATTTAATGAAATATGGAACTGATGTATCAGAAAACTGAAACAATATTCCCAGTGTGGCTGAAGTTCATTGAGTAGGAATTTTGGAAAAGCTGTAAAACCACTTACTGAGTGTTTGGAAAGTAATTTGGACAGACCTGGAATACTCTGACACTTAGACTTCCAATTTCTAATTACAAGTAAAAAAATCTTCCAAATCCTGCTGGTTTGGGGATAGTTTTTATACTCTTGTTCTTATTATAGTCTCATTTCTGATGAAAAGGGACCCTATCTGGCATCCAGTTTGAGAGGTACCTTTTTTCCTCTGCCATTTGCCACTGTGAAACAAGGCAGTTATTATTCCTGGCATACCATCAGCTATCTGCTGCCTTTTGGATGCAGTTAAACTTTATGCACTGTGGATTCTACTTTCGTGGCTACATCAAGATGTTCCTGTAAAATCATTTGTCCAAAAATGGAATCCCTGTCAAAAATTTAGTTTGCTGAAGTGAAGCCTGTCCAAATAGCACAGCTCCCATCTCCAAGAGCATTCTGGATGTGTTTCCCAGAGTTTCTGAACACAAATGAAGTGTGTCACAGTCTCATCTGCCTGAAGACCTCCTTACCTTTTGCACAGTGAAGGTACGTATGACATACTCTGCCAATGGCTCTGTCTCAATTAATGTGACTTTAATGTCTCCATAGACTTCTGTGTCATCTGGCCAGTATCGAACACACTTCACCTGGGGGCAAAAGGAAAATATTGAGAGGAACTAGTTCAGGTTGAGTCAGAGCTGACCTACATTTTCCTCCACTTTCAAGCTGAAGCCAATGAAAATTGGGCTTTCTTCTGATGTGCAGAGTTGCCAAAATTAACTGTATAAATTAGATCAAAATTCCTTTACCATCCATAGAAACCACAGGCATGACTTTTCTAAAGTTCCCTTTGTTGTCCATACAAATGCAAAGGATGCATTTAGATTTTAAAAAAAAAAATCTTCTACAGAACACCTGACAGTCACCACCACCATCCCTTTTGAGAAAAAAAATCTTTGCTACTGCTCCTGTAATTCTCAACTCTCTCTGTTTAGCCAAAGAATTTCAGTTCATGGGGATTGTGGGATACATGTTGAGACACTAAATTTGTTTGACTCTGAGCTTTCTTTATCAGATGTGGACACAAAATTTGCATTTTACCAGCTGTGACAGGCTTCAGCTAAGGCTCAAGAGAGAAATCTCCTGAGCAGGTAAGCATATGCCAGCTTAGCCAGTTCTAGGAGCCATGTGCAAAATCACCAAAAGAAATAAAAGCAAGGCTGTGAAGCTCCAGAAGGGATATTTAGGCTAACGAAGACTATCAGGTTATTAAATGCTCTAGCATGAAGAGTGGAACAATACCTAAAGCTGAAGCAATTAGCTGCAGCAAAGCAGGCTTCATGTTCCAGTTCCAGTCACAATTGAAAGGGGTTTTATAAATATTAAATATGATTAATGTAGGTTTGTTGTGGGTTTTTTGTTGTTTGGATTTTTTTGTCTTTTACACAGAGGCACTTATTTGGAACTGAAGTGTCAGTAGAAGGTAAAATAGAATAAACAGTAATAAATGAACAGAAGCAGCTGGCATTCACCCATGAGATCTAAGGGAAATCAAACACAAAGCAGCTGAATTACTAATGGCTCTGAGTAAACGACAATTTAAATTTTTCTTAATACCAAAGCAATGGAAAGTGACAAACATCAGGACAAAATTTTTTAAGAACTCTGGTTTCTGGCTGAGAACATCTCTAACACAAAAACCATTCTGGGAAAAGCCACTCCAGACATTCTGCCTTCTCATTTCCTGAGGTCCAGCCTACACCTTTTGATTCATCCATGTTTGGTCCCATTGGGAATTGCCTTGTGCTGACACAGGGATGTCTGGTCCAGGTCAGTCCAGGAGAGGGAATTGCTTGCTGTTTAGGAGGCCAGCACTGCTGGGTGGTCCCAGGATCCACAAAAACCTCAACCCCTAGGAACAGTGACCTCAGGAACTCCAGGCTCTGGACTCTCATGCAAAGAGGTCTTTTGGTAGTTGGAGCACCAGTCACGTGTCCCCACTCCTCTGGATTTTTAGAGGAGTATTCAAATCATCAGATAAGGAATAACAGAAGTATATTTTGATTTCTGTACTGTGGAAGGAGACAGCTTCTGAGCTAGCATAAATGTGTATAACTCTGCCAAAGCCCAGACTTACAGCAGGAACACCATCCCTATTAGTCTAGAAGGGAAGAAGCTAAGTATTACAAAATCCAGCATTTTATATAATAAGTCAGTGTGGCTGAATTAATTCCCTTCCTGCAAGAAACAAAAAGCATTTTGCTGCTGAGCTCTCCTGAGCAGCAGCTCTGTGTTAAACCCAGCCCTGGTCTGACTTTACACGTTGGGAGTGGCACCTTACCCTGCCCACTTCCACCAGGTTGGTGACCATGACAACACTTGCAGAGTTTTCTTGCCAAATCATTCTCCAGAAATCCTTCACTGTCTCTTGCATCGGCCCTGGGGCAGGAGAGAAGACAAAAAAGACATCTCAAGATAGTGCATGGAATGCCAATAACCCCTTCCAGCTGTTCTCCAGCCATTGTCCTGTTCCCACAGGATCCTGCTGTCTCTCAGAGCATCCCTCTGCCGTTCAGGGTTACAGACACCAACAGCCTGGAGCTCTCTGGAAGGTCAGACCCTTCCTCCCAGCAGGTATTTAAGGTTCCAGCATGGTGGCAACAGAAGTGATGGCTCCAGTAGGAAACTCTGTATGAGTGATGGGACAAGGATGTACCCCACACTGAACTTATATTAAGGCTGTGCTGTAATTCACACCTGATGCAGCACACCATTTCACAGTTCAACACTGATTAATTATGAAGGAGGAAGGAAACATGCAGAAATTAGCTCTTTCCTGAAGCTTCCCCTAAAAAAATGTCAGGTTCCAATAACCAACCAGCCAGTGCCCACAAGAGGTTTGTCAGTGTAGAGCCTCTCCCTGACCTTATTTCCTTTCTTACAGGAAACTCTCCAAGTGACTTACAGAAGGTGGTGTTCAAATGCATTTCTTACTAGCTCCCCTCAAAGGCTCATCAGTCACAGATTATCCACACTGCCCTCCTCAAGCAGGGTAAACCCAAGACCCACAAAGTCCCCTGTAGTTGTCCTCTCACACTTCATGCACAAATGAAACATTCTAGGCTGTGCTGCCACCTCTGAGTCTGTGGCATTTTCTATTCCTGCAGCTGAGGTTTTAAGTATTTTAAAGATCTTGGAAGATTCATATCAGATATACTCTGAGCAGAGAGAGACACAGCTCTCCCAGGATTTTCCTGGGAAGCTGTGAGAAAGCTCAGGGAAAGAATTAAAATAGTTACTATCTCAATCTCTGCACCTGGCAGGCAATCCCTGTTTGTCAAAGATGTTTACAAGTAGGAGCTGTCCCATCTTGACCAATAGGTGAGGGAAGATTCCTTAAGGCCAATCAGGTCTTAGGTCCACCATTGTTTCTATAAGAACTGTGAAATTCTAATAATAAAGTGCCTTTTCATGCCTTCTGATGATGGAGTCTCTGTATCACCTTTGTCTGTCCCCAGTACCCCTTCAGTGATACCCATATAACAAATTTTCAGATGTTTCCCAAAAGAGATGATGTCACCCCATAAAAAGCTCCTACAACAGTGTAAACCAGCAGTGGTTTTACAAATATTTAGACATACAAGAGTGAACTTGCCTTGAGTTGCAATGTAATGGCGAGGCCGATGGTACCCCTGGAAAAAAAAAGAAAATAGATGAGTGTCTGTGAAATCACAGCTCAGACAAAGCCCACCAGGGATTTGATACTTTCCAGGTGCCAACTGCTGCCCCTCTGGACAGTGTATAATTATGTAATGTATTGTAATCAACTGGTTATGGAATGAATGAATGAATGAATGAATGGGCAACTGGACTGTCCTGAGAGACTTTAAGTGAGGGCATCTCCCTCAGGCTGAATAACACAATCTCTTCATGCCAAAGATAAGACAGGAATGGGGCACTTTTAAACTATTTCCATAAGACAGGAATGGGGCACTTTTAAACTATTTCCACAAAGAAAGACAAATCCTGTGTTACCTGAGGGTAACACTGGAAACAGATAGGCAAAACACTGCATCTTCTTGTTTGAAAAGAAGAAAGGTATGAATTTGTCTCTGTGAAAATTCTGAGGGCATCTTTCATCCTTTCAAGAAACTATTCCAAACATTTCCTGTTGCTGTGACTTAAGAGCTGCATTCAATAAATGCACGTAGATTGGATCACTGTGTGTGAGACAGAGGCTGCTTTTCCAATGTCATTTTAGAACACTTTAAAAAAAGTCAATCTGTTTACATACATGCCTTCTGCACCACAACTTTGTGAGTAGTTGGCAAGTCTCTGATATCAACTAATGCTATTGTGAGGGGCTGATATTGATTTGGGCATCCATCATCTAGCCCACGTCCCACTTATGCTGCTGGATCTGTCAAACACAGGAAATCTCCATCTGCCCAGATTGGTCAGACAAAATAAACTGGAGACTGAGAACCTTCTCCCTGTCACAACACGACGTTTGTACAATGTTCACTGTCACTCATATCAGATCCACAGCCTGTCCCTGTGTCAGAGGCACCAAATTCATGAGCAGGCTTGTCACAGGTGGGTTTGTCACAGGGGGGATGTCCAGGAGCTTACGTCGATGTAATTGGCGTTGATGTAGTCAGAGTGAGGGTCCCCATCCAGCAGCTGCAGTCTCACTCTTGAGTGATCATCTGAAGGAAGGAAAGGAAAAAAAGTGACAGTAACGATAAAGAGGAGTTTCTAAGTGGCCTGCTGTATCTCTTGGCTCCTGCAAGGATGGCATTGTGGAATTATGGAATGCCCTGAGCTGAAAGGGACACACAAAGGGCAACTCCTGGCCTCAAGAATCCCACCAAGGTACTTGAATAATTGAATTATTACAGTAATCAAAAATGGAATAGCATCACATGTATTCCTGTTGCTAAAAGCCCTTTGTTTTGTGTCAAAGATGTGATGTTTAGATCCTTAAGTTAGTCATGCTCTGTATTCATTAAATTCATTGCTGTCATTATAATCCTTATGGAGATTTGAGACAGGTCACAAATGTCACCTGGTTTGGGAGGTTTGGGACAGACCTTTGCAAGGTGTATCTCCATGGGAAAAACCATTTTCCTGCTTGGAAGCTCCAAAGTCCCTTGGCTTCATCTGATCTATGGAAACTGAAGCAAGAGCTAAAACTGACAAGACCAGGACATAATTAAATAGATCATGACAGAGATATAAAAGATTAAGGGGGGTAAAATAGCAGTGAAACCCTGCAAATAAGAAATGGAAAAACCCAGAACCTGGAAGGAAATACAAATTAAATCAGAGCAACATTCCTTTATGCAACCCACAGCAGCAAAATAGCATTGAGGCAGTGCTGGAAAAAACCAACAAAATCAGAAATGTTCATCTTTTTGAGGAGATTCAAAGTTACTTTAGATAAGGCAATAAAATAGCAGAGATCAATCTTTTCATCTCCCAGCATGCTCCACAGTTCAGACGCAGAAAGGAACTACCCCAGCGGGCAGATTATGTCATGATTTTCCACCAGGGGAATATTTTGATCTTTCTGTGGAACAGCTGGTGCTGGGCTCTGTCACAGGAGATACTCCAGAGCCAGGCTGCTGATGTGATTTGCTCTGGCAATCCCAGCACTGGTATGCAGTTAATTGCAGAGCTGCTTCTAAGGGCCAGTTGCTTGGCAGAGGCTACTGGGTTATGGGGGTCACTGCTGGCCATGCTGTGCTCATTTTTAAATGATTTTTTAAAAGAAGTATAATATCGAGTCCATTAAGTTTATTTCCTCCCTACCAGCTCTATGGAGCATAGCTCTCAGTCAGAGCAGCATTAATGTTTAGCAGCACTTTGCAGAACACAGGCCTGAGCATGATTTACATTCAATTAAAAAGAATCATAGCAATGAAACATAAAAATATGAGGTGTGATTCTGCAGTACCTCAGACAAAAGAGGTTTAGTCATGTCTTAATTAAATGTAGAATCAGATAATAATTGTGAAGACAGATGTGCGGGCAGTTCTGAAAACCAAGACTTGGACATATATTAAATATTCATTTGGCCATGTAAAGGAATGATTCTACTCTGTTCAACCATCAGGTGAGATTTACACACCTAAAAAACCCACAACCACATTGCTGTGTTTATCACATCCCATATCTGCATTCATAGAAGGTTCTGCAGGTGAATCCATCAAAAACTCTGCTATATTTGTATTAATAAATATAACCTTTGTAGACACAGGGAAGGGGGAATATTTCTCAGAGTGCTGATGTTCCCAATTACCTGCACTCAAGGCAGCTGCACGAGGAGTCGCAGTAAATCATGTGGTTAGAGAGACAACAAAAGAATTTATACTCGGAGCAATTCACACAGACAGACAAAGAGCTGATTAAACCGGACATGCGGGTGAAATACAGGGAAACTCCCGCAGACAATTTCACACTTGCAATTCCAGGCAGCAAACTAAACTTGTTAGGAGCCACATGGAACAAAAGCAAAGAAAAAGCAAACCCTGGAGCAAACGCCTGGGAGGGGAACATTTACTGACTCCTCCCAAGAGAGCACCACTGTGGAAGTCTCAACTCATTTCAACAACAGAACCAAAAATGATGAGACCAAAAATGATGAGACCAAAAATGATGAGACCAAAAATGCCCCCAATAAGAGGAGAAAAGGATTTCAGGTTCATTTTTTAATGAGGGACACAGACAATGTCTGCAGCTGGAGCGCTCTGAAGAACCCTGGAGGAAGCACCTGCCTCCCTTCATTTAATGGAGCCAAACATCAAAATTAAGTTTCAGCACATTGAGCCACTCTTAGGACAGAAAGTTACAGCAGGCAGGATGAAATACATCCAGAGGGAGCTGAATGGGGAAGACCTGGGAAGCAGGCTGAGAGCAACTCCATGATTTCAGGCAATTATGGATAATTATGGCTAAGGAAATGATAATCTGTAAGTGCAAAAAAAGTGTTGTTTGTTTGTTTTCCTATTCCCCCTTTTTTAAAAAAAAGTCAAATATGGGAAAATAAAACATAAAATGAAGAAATTTATCTGAAGATTAATGCTAATTTTTTTTGTTTTTCCTTTTTTTTTTTTTTTGTTTGTTTTGTTTTTGTTTTTAAAAGGAGACATTCAGTTCTAATAATATTTTAGGGCCAAATGAAAAATGCTTTAAGCTGAACTTTGCTTTCAGATTTTTTTTTTTGTTTTGTTTTGTTTTGTTTTGTTTTGTTTTTGTTTTTAAAAGGACATATTCAGTTCTAATAATATTTTAGGGCCAAATGAAAAATGCTTTAAGCTGAACTTTGCTTTCAGAAGACAGAATTCAAAATATTTCATTGCGTATTTTACTAAAATGAGATTAATTCCTGAGGGAGATTTATTGCTCTTACAAGTGAGAACAGTGCAGCAGAAAAAAAAACTGTGTATATGTGAAGCGCACAAAATATTAATGATGTCTTAATGGTTTCTTTAACCTTGTTCCAAAGTTTAGGAGAACAGTCAGGATAAAAGTTCATAAAATAAGTTCCCTTGTAAATCTCTTTTTTCTGCAAAAAAACTTTGGGATTTGAAAAAAAAAAAAAAAAGGCAAATTTTTATGCTCTTAGTAGTAAGGATCTTGTACTTAGGATTTTTTTGCCTACAGACTTCACAGAGCTATTTAAAGAACAGCAAATGCATTTATTATCTCTTCTCCCAATGGTTAAAACTTATTTCTGATTCTTCTCTTTTTCCTCTGGACTCCTCTAGCCAAGGACACAGAATTCTTGGCAGACTGAAATGAAAGTGTTGTTCAACTCTTCATTAAATTTATCAGAGATCATATCCCTGTGTGTTGAAAATGGATTCTAAGAAACATTAAGAATGAAGGGTAAGCAAAAAAAAAAAAAAAAGTTGCATTCAGGACCACAACAAAATAGAAAAAACCAAATGTGTAAATGGTTTTATTTCTCCCTGCTTACTCCACTCCTTCTGCTAGTTAGCAGAACTCTAAATTTATAGGAAGAGTAGTTTGACTGAAAATTGGTCTTAAAACAGACTTCAAAAATGACAAGAATTTCACTGAAAAGCTCTGTGCTCCCATTTTAGCACAAAATTGTTACCGTTTTAAACTGCTGTCAAAATTCCCATTAGTGATCATTTGAAGTATCATTGCAATTTCTCCACGTCTCATTTTGACACCAGCACTGGATTAATCTCACACAACTTTCGCCATTGAAACATTACACAGCTCGTCTAAACTGCCTGTCAGGGTTCCCCACACAGGAAAGGAGAAACACAGGCAGCTCTGCAGATTCAGTTCTGGGACAAAACGGTGATTTATCCTCACTCTGTGCTCCCCTTTCTGTCCCCACTGACCCTGGAGTGTGCCATGAGAGCTGGGTAACATCCAGGTGGGATAAACCCCACCCTGTCAGCATCAAATTCCATGGATATCACATAAATTCCATGGATATCACAAAGATGTGCAAGAGTTTAGGCACTACAGAAAAAATAATGGAATAAAAATGCTTGGAAATTAAAGATTTCTGTTCTAAATCCAATACTGATGTCAGGCACTGGCACAAGCTGTGCCTGGAAGTGTCCAAGGCCAGGCTGGATGGGGCTTGGAGCAACCTGGGACAGTGGAAGGTGTTCCTGCCAATGCAGGAGTGGGACTGGATGGCACTAAGGTCCCTTCCAACCCAAACCAGTCTGGAATTCTATGTAGGTTTTTTATTTCATGCCTTATCTCTGTCGGTGGGCAAGAAGTGCTCTCCACCTGTGTGCCAGCTGAAAGCTTCTTCATCTCTTTCACTCCAAAATTCTCTGATTAATTCACAGTTTTCCAACCCAAAGCATATGGCACTCAGAGCATGAAGGAAATAAAGCAAATTTCTCCACTGTCTTTTTTGTCACCAGCTCCGAAGTTTTTAGTGGACCATCATGAGACTTCAAATGCAGGGAAAAATGAAAGGCACAGAAAGTTCTCTCCATCAGCTGAAGCAATACACCATCCTATCTCTTCTCATCCTCAGCTCTCATCTGAGAATTTTTATTCTCCCATAATGTAATGTCTCTAAATCTGGGCAAGGTGGAGAGAAATCAAATAGAACAAAGGTCCCATATAGCTTCTGGACATTTTGTCTTCTCTTGTAATAGATTCAGCTCAACATCCCTTGCCCAACAATCACTTTCTGATGCTCTTTGAAGGTCTCAATATCTGGGCCCTAAAGCAGAATTAAATCATTTTGCTTCAGCACATAAATGGGTACACTGCCTACGCTTGTCCCCTAAAGAAAATCCTGGCATCTCCACAACTGCCTTTTTTTTTACAGCTTTCATAAAAGTGCAGGAGCAAAGTTCATGGGCTCTGTTCATATAATAAAAGGTTCAAGCAGGACAGTTTCCTTCAGCATGGTAAGTCTGTCTGCAACTTCCCACCATCCACAGTGGATTTCTGTGGGCATGCAGACCCCATATCCACTGCTCAGCTTTTCCTTCCCTTGCTCCAAAAACTGTTACAGATGGGAGGGAATGATGGAAAGCTGGGAGAGCTCTTTGAGTTCTCCTGCCCCTCCTCTGCATGAACAGATCAGCTCTCAGGCTGGTCTGCAGCTTTGGTTTGCAAATGAAGAGCAGGTGTTGGGGCTGGCAGTGTGATCCAGGTTTTCAGAGAGAGGCACGATGTTAATGCAGCTCTGGGAGAGCAGTGAGCCAGTAAAACAGTCCTGTAACTGTGCTGTTACCCATGAGGCTGTAAAGACAAGATCTAATCTGCTGTGATTCACTGAGCAATGCTACTCATTGCAGGAGCTTACAAACCCACATTTTAACACCAGTCTCTGAAGCCGCTGCAGAAGTCAGATCAAAACCTGACTTTCCAATTCACGCCCCAAAAGGCAGGGGATTTGTTGTTCTGGTGGGATGAAATGGTTAAATATATAATGTTGATTGCCATGTGCAGCCTTTTACCAAATAAACTGGTAGGGGCAACCAGTGCCTGCTCTGGGCTTCACCAGCCACTACAACTGAAGTACAACAAAACAGCTCAGGGTATTACTGTGCTCCACCTCCTCTGCTCAGTTTGTACCAACCGAGCACAATTTGTTTCCATGACCTGCCTGGAAGGAACCACTGCCCTGCTATTCTCAGCTCTGCTCTCCATCCTCTGCTCTGGCTCCTGCCCCTGGCTTTACTCAGAGAGCTTGCCCAACTCGCCCACCAGGCTCAGCTCCAGGCTCAACTGATAACTTTGCAATGGTTTTACAACATATCAGATGAATGATATACTCCTTCCTTAGGCAGCCTTCTTTTCTTCTCTCTTCCAAGCCTTCTCAATATTTCTAAATTCTCCTTGCTGTCTTTTAAAAGAGCCCTTGTCTCCTTCTCAAACTCTTTGTTCTGATAAATATTTGAAGAGAAGAAAGGCCACTCCACCCTCTCAGCCCAATTCCCAAACCTTTCCCAACAGTCCTCAAACTTGAGCTTCTTTTCTGACACTCTACACCATGCAGACTCTTGTTCTTTAGCTCTGATTACATTTTGCATTCCCTTATTCAAGTTCATCACCTCCTATCTGCACGGCTGCTGTATTTATATTTAGAGCTAAAAGGCTCGCGTCACTCTTCGTTAGACAACAATTTGTCTTTGTGAACACCTTCTCTTTAGATAACATCCCATTTATCTTCCTTGATTTTGCTTCTTGAACTTCTCACACTTCACTTGGAGTTCAAGGTTTTCTTCATGGCCACCTTCAACATAAATGAGATGGAAGCTTTTGCACAGTTTTGCCTCTTTTCACCTCCTCTTTTGAATTATACCAACTGCCTCCTCAAAATCATACAGAGAAACAAAGCCTTTACATTTCCTTCCTCATATCATACCACAGCACTTCCACTTTCAATCCAGCGTCTACAGCTGGATAATTCATCTGTCTTAGACTCATTTAATTGGAGTTGATTGTATAGACAGGTGAATAGAGCCTCTGTCTGGACATCTCTCTTTGCCACTGGGACACAGAAAGCTCGTGGTGAGGTGGAGCTGAAATTAAGGGAGACAACTTCCATGCTAATTGTAATATTCCAGAACTGTCACTTCCATTTTCCACATGGATAAAGAACACTGGTGAACTTGGTGACCTGCTCACAACCACACCAAGCCAGCAGTAGAACTGGGATCACATCAGGGCTCACAAATTTCAATCTTTATTTCCAGATTCCTTCATCTTTACCATGGGCCCCTGAATTGAGATGTCCTACATCATTCCCCAAAAATGGCACATGAATCACTTATCTCAAGGCTCAAAGAGAGGAGTAGTGTTGTGTGAGGTGAGGTTTCTTTATGAAGAAGTTGGGTTTTTGGGTTAGTTGTTGTTGTTTTGGTGGTTTTTTGGGTTTTTTTTTTGTTTTTTGTTTTTGTTTTTGTTTTTTTTGTTTGTTTTGTTTTGTTTTTGTAGTTTTAACTTGTTTTTTTAGTAAAATCTATTTGTTATACAAGAAATACATTTTTAACCCAAGAAAAAATGTAGTATGAAATATATCACTCAGCGTGACTTAATTTTGCTCTTAGACCATTCTATAGATTTTTCCAGTCATGAAAATCTATGGCACATTCATTTATATTCTGATTTCTTGTTCTGATGGTTTCAAGCCTGGCTTCTCCAACTTGATTCAGCTCAGCAGCCCTTGAAAAGAATTAATTCTGATACCTCCTCTCCCCAGTCATTATCAGGAATAATGAAACACTGGTGAACTGCCTGCAGAGCTTGTGGAAAGCTCAGCTTTGGAGAGCAACTTTGGAAGAGGCTTCACAAATATCTGACAAAAATGAGGAAGGTGAATTTAGTCTTGCTTTGAAGAATAAAGCTGACCTAAATGGTTTTATGGACTCTTCCCTGCCCTGCAGTTCTGCTACATATTGATATTCCTGTAGCATCAACAGGAACTGATCACGGAAAGAAGTAAGCCAAGAAGTTTTAGTGCATTTTCAGTTGCCTTATTATGATGTTGAGGCAGAAGTTAAGCTTGTCCCAGCCTTCAAACCAGCCCTCTAGGGACGAGCAGTGACTGCTCCACTGGCTGCTGACCACAAGGAAAGAGAGCTGGCCTCTGAGCAACAGCTAAAAATCTGATCTATCTGCAGCTCCTTAGTGCTCTCTTTTGTGGCACTGGAAGCTCTGGGTTTGTAGTAAAAATAGACCGAAAATGGACATCATCACATAAAAAGTGACAAAAGGATTTAGCCCTTGAGCCACAAACCTAAAGCAGAAAGCAAGGCAAGTAGAAAATGTGTAACATCAGGCAATGATGTTATGAAAAATAAGGATCAAAAAAAACATGAAATAAGATAAATCCCAGGAATAAAGACTGTAACAAATGGACTGAACACAGTACTGCTCGCCAGCTCCTGGTGAGCTTCTCAAACACACCCTTCCCCACAGCACACAGGTGCCACAGGATGCTCAGTTTAATGTGAATTTACACCTACAGGAGATTATGTTTCCATATCTGTTCTTGTTGCGGTTCTCATCTTCCTTGGCTGTATCCCAGGACGCCGTCTGCCCCTCGGGAAGTGCCTGCAAAATAAACAATAAAGGAGGGTTTAAAACATCTGGCCAATGCCTTCAGGTGGGGAAGAGGCCTAAAGAAGAAGAGCAGGGCAAAAATAAAGGAGCTGCATAATTCAGTAGCTGACCAAGGAAACAGTGTTGGTGAGGACAGGGCACCTCCACTAATGGGAAAAGCAGAGCTTGTGCAGACCATTTGCATCTCTTGCCTTCTGCCAGCCAAGACTCGTTTTCCTCCTGCTACTTCGCATCTGAAATGATCAGGGGAATTTGTTTCTGGCTGCACAATCACAGGTTAACCTAATTTCCCCTGTAGAATGGGACTTGGGGAGATTTCACTTGACTACACCTCTAATAAAACCCAGTGGTTGAAACCCAGTGCTCAGCCTTTCATATTTAAGCTGAAAATAGAGTGGTTTCATCTATTTCTGTGTTAATAATGGGTGATGCAATACAAGCCATTCACTGGATTTCTCTGGGGAAAGATAAAGCAGCTCAGGGTTTTAGATCATGTATAAAAAAGAGAGGAAAAACAATGTAAAGCATGCTCATGAAGCATGAGAATAAACAGCCATTTTCCTAAAATCTGCTCTTTCAGATGAGGAAGGAAGAGAGAAAGGAGCTGGCAGCACACAGTGCCACCCTCCCAGCAGCTCAGCCCTACAACTATTCACATGAGCCACTTTATCCTAGAGACATGTCCAGGAGGGATTTTCAAGGCAGAGCCCGGAAAGCAGCAGTTGGAGGATGGTCCTGCCTTTCTTGGAAAAAACATGGGTGAAGAGAGCAGCCCCTCCTGAACTGCCTCCCCAGTTCTGCCTCCTCCCAGATGTACCCCTAACAGGATTCTACATCACTAAAATCATCATTGGAAGTTTTATTACTTCTGTCCCTGGGGAATTACAGAGGGTTTAAACCACAGTCGTTGTAGAATCACATCTGCCTCAGCCAGCAGCGGGTAGTTTGACACAGCTGTGCTACAAAATGAATTTATGTTCATCTTCAGAAGCCACCCAGGTCTATTATGTGCCTGAGTGCAATAGCAGAGAGACACAATTAGGATCTACAACACTGGCGTTACAATTAAACTTAATGTGAGCAAACCCCTGGCAGAGCAGATTGCTGTGAATTTCCCGCAAAGGGTTCCAGGACAGAAAATGTCAGGCACTGCAGCACTGCCACGAGCGCTGCCGACAAAGACAGGGACGCTGAGTTCCTATTCAAAAGCCCAGGAGAAAGAGTAATAACTCTGTAATTGGTGAGGGCTTTGATCACACATATATTTCCTTTGCAGACTGTTGTTTCCAAAGAGCAGCTCATCTTCTGAGGAAAAACACCCTACCAAGAAACCCACATGCAACAAAAAAACCCCTCTGAGTGAAAGAAAAGAGGTGAAGAAGGCTCATTTTCATCTTCAAAGAGCGAGAAAAAGGTGCCTTATTTTTCCACTAATATTGAATTACAGCAGATTGACCAGAGAATGGCAACTGTCATTAGGTGCCTAATAAGAGCTATCTGAAAAGAAAAAGAAATAAAAGAAAATCCTTTCTCATGACTTCCACATGGGAGAAGCTATCTTGGCCAAAGAAAATATATTCAGGTCCAATAAATCCCTTTTCAACAAACCGTATCCTTTCATTTGATTTGAACATGCAATTCTCCACTGAAATTGATGTTTTTATGTTTGCTGATAGAGCCTCCAAAGATTTAAGTATCCAGGATTTTTCATTTCTTTCAATACCACAGAAATCCCTGCTTTCCAGAGAACTGACCAGCTCTGAAGGGAGGGAGCACAGCTCTGGTTGGTGGTGAACACAAACCACCTTTGCAGGGACACCCCATACATCCCCACTTTTATAAACATCAGATGAACAAACTGAGGAACTCCATGTACAACCCAAATAATTTGCCCATGAGATCCCAAAAAATGTAACATTAAGAATTGGAACTACATTGAAAAGAAAGAAAAGAATGTGGATTATAACTGGCTTGCATCCAGAAAATGAGGAGCATGGCTAATGCTTTGTTCCTTAGGTTTTTATGGTACAATAAGTATCTCTATACTTGTGAAAAGAGTCCTGTTTCTATCTGCATTATCAGCAATGTTAAATCAGGACAGATCACTCAGGCACTGGTATTTAATCCATTTTTACCAGGAAATTCTCCCCCTTCTTTCTTTGAGTTGGTAACAGAAGACTCTAAGTGTTCAAAAAAAAAAACTATACTTCTATACTTGATTTTTAGGCTTTTTCTACTTCTAAAACTCCCTAAACTTCTCTTAGAGAAGTTTTGTGAAATCTATATTGAAATTTCTTCCCACTAGTGGAATTTAGGTTACAGTGAAGCTTTTTAAACTAAATTGATCTAAATTTTAGCTGAAATTACAAGGATATATCTCTCAAAGTCAGCTTCATCTCAATCAAGCTTCCTAAACACCACAGCCCAGCCATAACTGAAGTGTTCCCATTAAACTGAGGCTCACTGCAAGCCAATTTGAATTTTGGATGGATGCATTTAGTTAGTTTGCTGTTTGCTTTTAATTTAAATACAAAAAAATCTAATCCTTCATTTTCACTGATCCACCTTAATGCTGCAGTTTTGCTGCCAAAGGCAACAACATCAATTCAAAGCCTTCCTGTTCATCCCAAAGTGTGCCACAGAGCCCTGGTCCTCCCCCTGAAGCCATTCTCTTCTCAACAGTGTTGGAAAAACTCTTTCCACAAATCTGCTGGGAACCAGAATTAAAAATTACCTGGGCTAAAAAACATAATCTGAAAAAAAAGTATCTTATCCATTCATTTTGCAGTGTCCCATCATAGCCCGGACCGTCAGATCTATTCTTCTGGCCACATGCAAATGTGTAGGCAGAAATCAAAGGGTTAAAGTCCAGGGGTGAATTCCACAATCTGAAGGCTCTCAGCACTAAGATGTTTGAGGAAAGGAGCCACAAAAACTAAAATAACTAAACAGTCTCAGTAATGCAGCAGGAGAATGTGCATTAGTGACATCCTAAATCATAACGGAAAATGAGTCTGGATAATTAAGCCTATTATCTCCTTAGCCAGTAATTGGTGCTTGCAATAAGTCTGTGGGACTGGTCCCACAGCTCCCAACAAATCAGAGCTGATATGTTCTGGAAAAGGAGCTGGTGACATTTAAATGTGTCCCGTTTAAATGCTTATGGCTATTCCCAACCCCAAACAGTGCCATCTACACCAGCGCTGCTGACAGATTTCCTCCTCTGTTCCTCTTGTTTCACCACTGAACAGAAGCAGCACCAAAAAGGCCCAAAGTCCCACTTTGCCCTCAGGTGCAGCAGGCAGCCCCAAAATAACACGGACAGGGAGTGCTGACAGATCCTCCCACTGTTCACACCCATTTAACACTCAGTCCTCCCAGCACTCACACCCCTCACACCATCCCATCCTGCTTCTCAGCTCCTCCTGGAGCTACCAGGAATATTTTTCTAGATGCCTTCAGCAAAACAAGCTGCCTGTCCTCACACGTGTAGGTGCAGGCATCCTTTAAACAAATATGGAATGCAATTTCCAGGTTACTCGGCGGAGATGGGAACGCACAGAGATAAGAGATTGTCATGTGTGACTGATATGCTCCGTTCAAAGTGATTTTTCATGAGAGTAAAATTATTTGGTAACATGTCACTAAACAGGCTGCAATTTATGCTATCAATTTGCAAAGTAAGTAGAAAATCAGCTCCTTAGAAGAAAAAAAAAGAGCATATTTGGAGGTGACACTGATATTAGTGTCTGAAAACACATTTTAAAAGAGACATCAAATTCTTTCTTGAGATTTTATCAGCTGCTTTGCAAAGCGTCTTGCAAAGCCAATTTTGCAGCTCTGTGCTCCTGCAGATCCCAGGCTGAGCCTCACTCACAGCCAGCTCAAACCTCCCACCTTCCAGGAGCTCTCATGCTCCCTGACACACTCCCCACTGCTATTTGGAGCTGAAGTGCTGCCTCCATCCCATGCTCCCAAGCCAAATCCCACCGTGGAAAACGCCTGCATTTACGGCTGATGGAAGGGTGGAACAGCACAGGAGATTTGTGAGCTTGCGGCATTCTCCAGGCCGTTCCTTGTAAAGAAAGGAATTATGCAAATCTGTGTAATGTCATCATCCTTACACACGTCTGCAGACAGCACTTTTTGAGGAAGGCAGAGCTCGTGGAGCTGAAAGTTGCATTGACATTTTTCATGCTAATGTGCTATTTTGATAATTACCGATGCCAGTGCCAGAAAATTACATATATGCCAGCACCTGTTTTCTTCTTGAACATCAAGAACTGCATCTTAGGGCATCTGTAATTGAGCTCAATGCAGTTTTGGGTACTCCTCATGGAAATGGAGGCCAAGGGGGGCTAAGTAAATCTCCTCAGAGAATTATTAACCTTTTTCAATATTAAACAAAGCTCTTTATAGTGATAGTTTAATTAGGATGCTTGATTATGGGGCAAGAGTGCCTAGACCTGGTTAACATACAATTCCAGAAACATATGCTATGATAGTTTTTGATTCCATCTGATTAAAAAAACACTCCCTGGTGAGGACCAGGAAAAGACAGGCTCCAAATTACAGCAAACCTCAGCACTCAGGACACAAACCCCATGGACTCTCACTTGCAGGGTGGAAAAGTGAGCTGTTTTCATTAAGGAACTTATTTTCACAGCTGTTACATTATTTTTAAATAGTTTTAATGCCACTATGCATATTAATTTCTTATTGCCTTCCCACGAGCTTACTACATTCATTATAATTATCACTTGCTAGAGCTGAGTCTCACATATATTTGATGCTATTTCCCTCTTCTGTTTGCTCTGCTCTAAATGTGTTTTCCTCTTCCAAATCATCCCCAACATCATGTCTTCTGGTCATGTGGATTATATTCCTGGTCATTTCAACTTGCAGGGGGAAGAGGTGAGGGGAAAGAGGGCAGCTTTCATTTTTCCAGCTTTGCCTTTACTCCTCTCCTCACATGGAATTGGTAGAGAATGTCAGTCAAGCCTATTCTGAGCCAGAGGTTTGATCATATTGGAAAATTTCACCTCCATTTAACTACACAAATACCTGCCCTTGACTTGACAATTGTCCATTGAGGTCATTGTGCTGTGATTTCATGTGATCAATTATGAGAGGGGACTTGGAGCTCTCAAAAAGCTCAGGCAAAACCCCTTCCTTTTCTCACAGCCTGGCTCACACTACTCAAGGAAAACACTGATAAGGAAGGGACTGTGCGACTGCAGGTTCAGCACCTGCTGGATATTTACTGATTGCTCTTTATGGGACAGTGTCACCCACTTACTGCTGTAGTGAACACCTTCACTTTGGAATAGAGGGCCTCCAAAGACTGATAGTGCTGCAAAGCCCTGTCCTCAAAACCAAAATCAGAAAGAAAAGGATTAGGAGGGCGAATTAAGGAAAAGAAACTCTCAAAACCAGCTACCCTCCTCTCCCAAGTTTCTACCCTTCATGAGTGCAACTTCCCTACTCAGTCACGTGAAGAAAGGCTCCTCTCACCTCATACTCCTCCTTGAAGCCGTAGCCCTGTCCCCTCTTCATCTGGGTGATGTGCTGCAGCAGGTCTGCCACTCGGATGGCAGGCTGGAACTGTCCCCGGGGGTAGGACATCTCCACGGGCTCGCAGCTGCGGTACGGGTGGGTCTGGATGGTCAGCGTGGGCTGGGCCAGCTCCCCATGGCTGCTGTCTGTCGGGGACACAGGAGGCAGAACAAGCTTTCAGCTACCTGGTATTTCCAGTTTCATCCTTTCTGTTTATTTAACAGCACCCCCCAGGCTGGTGAAGGCAAAAAGAAGTAAAGAAATGCATAGAAAACACAGGCTTATCTAAAATGCCACGAAGGACTAAATCACGCTTGAATATTTTTTTGCATCAAACAGACAAACCCAAAAAGACAGGGAGAGAGTGAACAGCCAGTCAGGCTAACAAGGATATGGCACATCAAGGGTGAGCTCCCCACAGCAACTCCAACAGAGCTACGTAGCTACTGTCTTCCCAAACCTGCAAAGAACATGGCTCAGAGATACACAGAGATGAGCAAGAGATCCAGGCAGGATTTGGGGTGTATAGCATGAGATAACTGAGAGGGACCCCAGAGAAGAGCAAGCAAATGATTAGCATTTCAAGTGAGTCAGGATGCTCAGGCAAAGTGAACTGCTCTGCTAGTTCAGGCCTAAAATTTTGTATGCCAATGACAAAGATGTAATATCATCAGGAAAAAAAACTAAACCAGCATAGAAACATAGTTATCTTATGTGCAGAAATTTAAATTTCAGATATGTCACCTTAATAGAAAAGCAGGTCATTTTGAAAGAAGTGGATTTAAAGCAATCTCTCACTATGCAGATGGAATTGCAACTTCATATCCCCAGCAAAACTGTATGCACAACAAAATATTCCCAGTGAACTAACAGAAAAGAAATAATAACTTCAATAACCAAACAATTGACTGTAACAATCTTTAACAACAGGAACTCAGACTAAATGAAAAATTCAACGACTTATCTAGCTGTCTAGAGCTGTCCAAATTTAAGTAGTTGGCCAAATATAGCACTGTTTTTTCCTAGGACTGCAGGGATCTGAGATGCTCAGCTCCTTTCACACATAAAACCTTCATCAATTCTTTCTGGCCTTACCCAAACCAAGGTATTAGCAAACAGAAAATGCACCTCCCTCAGATTGTTCACAAAACCCCCTTGAGCTTTCACACACAGGGTTTGTTTCTTACAGCAAGTTCTCGGACAAAGAGCTGAGACACCACCCCTTGAGAGCAACACTGAGGCCACCTTTTTAAAGGGATAAAGAATAAATAAATCAAATTGCAATTTCAGGGTAATTTCTGTGAGGCAGAAATAATCTTGGAATGCTCTTGTAAACATTGCTCTGCTTGCGAAACTACTGTGGTGTTTGGGCAGGGGCTGCCCATGTCTGTCCTGCAAAGGTGGGAAGGAACAGAGAGCTGAGGGCATCCCACTGTGTCCTCAGCACAGACATGACAAATAGCAATTCAGCTGGTTTATTATTAGATTAGGGGAAGATGTGAAAGCAGGGATATGCTCTGTTTGGTAGCTGCAGGACTGTGAGGAGATGGGAATGCCAGCAGTGGACACTGCTGCAGGGCAAGCTCATCACCAGTGGGACATCAACACGGCAGGGGGGTGAATTGTCAGAGATGCTGAACACAGCCTGCTCCTCCCAAATAAATTAGCACAGTGATCATCTGCTTTGAAAATTACACTCCTGAATTTCAGGATTTCTGAGTGCCAGGTTCTCATAAACACAGTCAATTCCCAGGACACTCAGATTTACAGAACTATGGCTCAAGCAAAGCAACCCTCAAACACAAAATGTGAATAAATTTGGGATTTAAGGAAGAGTAACATCCAAAGCATTTGTATAATCATCCCTAATGCTCTGACTAATGACAGTGTGAGAACTCTGAACAGAGGGAATTTCAAGGCTTATTAATTCCCCTAGTTGGATTCGCTTTCCCAGTGCATCTTTGCTCCCCTATTCCCTATTAACCTCCTGTAATGAAAAGGAGAAGATTTTTATCGCGGACCATTTCCGACAGACGTACTATGCTTAATTTTCCATCATTAGGTTTAATACAAACCCAATTTCACAATTGGCTTCTCTGAGGAACCTGCAAGTAATGCCACATTTTTATCAGCCCCAATTAAAAAACATTACGAGATCCCAATTCGAAAGGGAGTCTTAAAACTAATGTGTGGTTCTGGTGCTAATTCGGGCAGGGCACACGCAGAGCACAGGCGACTTGTAAAATGGAGCTCAGATCAGCCAGCTGCTTTGCAGGCAATTACTAATTTCTCTCTTCATCAGTTCCTTTAATTCTGGTGTACTTGGCTTTCTTCTCAGAGAGATGTGTCACAGGGAGAGGTAAAAGCCAGGAAAGTGGCTTGTTCTTTCCAGAATAACTTCCCTTAAGGTAGGCACTCATGGTGTGGAGGTGGGATTAGAAGAAGGTGCTCAGCAGCAAAGAGGGGTGTGTTTCTGGCCTTTGAGTCCATAGTGACAGCTGGTCTCTTTGGTCAATGAGATAAAAATTGGTACAAATCCCTCTGATTGTAGGAACAGCTCTTGCAGCACAGAAGCTCAGAATGGTTTGGGCATGGAAGGGACAATCTCATTTAAATATCCCAGGTTGCTCCAAGTCCTGTCCAACCTGGCCTTGGACACTTCCAGGGATCCAGGGACAGCCACATCTTCTCTGGGCACCCTGTGCCAGGGCCTCAGCACCACCACATGGAAGAATGCAAAGTGTGGTCTGTGGCAGCACCACGTGTGCCTCACTCAGCCAGGGTTTCTGCTTGAAGAAAAGCGTCACACAATGTGGGTCACCCCCTCTCCACCCTGGGACACACAGCTGAAACTGTTCAGGCCATCACCTCCTCCAGGCCTCTGTGACAAACACATCATGCACGGCACCTGTGCTGCCTGCAAAAACATCCCAACCCCAACAACAGCAGCAGCTCTGGACTCTCAGTTGCTCCCACCAGCATTTTATCTCGGCCAAGGAAGATGTAGAGGAGCTTTTTTGGGGACAAATTGCTGTGTGTGAGCTGAGCTTAACACTTCCATGTTCTGCTAATAAAGCCTGATGCAGGTTACACATTGTTCCCTCTCTATCTAATCACCCCACGAGTGTGGAGCTGAGCGCGGTAATGAGGCGCTCAGCGAGGCCCGCACCTCTCAGGATGTGTTTGCGGCAATTTTGTGAACAATCCAAAATGCAGGTGGGAGGGGAAGTGGCAGCAAACTAATCTCTCACTAGGATAGTCAACCAAAAGAGTCTTTGGAGGGCTAGCAAACAGGCTCTGCTTTTCCTTCTGTGTGCCACTATAACGCACATCTCATTCCTTTTGGCACCATTATTACTGGGAAAGACAACAAAGATTCCAGCAAAGTCAGGCTGCTGCTTTAATTGTTGCACTAAAGGCAAGTTAAAGTAATTTTCCACAGTCCCTTTTCTCTGTCTACTTCTCACAAACATTTCCCCAGTCCCCTGCAATGAGAATGACTTTGCAGGACAAATTGGCCAAGACTTTGCACTAAATTTTTGGCAGTGCCTGTAAAGCATGTGTGCCTTTGGTGAGTTTTCAGTGAGAAAAGCAATACAGAAAAATAATTGGGTTTTTTTTTTTTTTTTTAATGGGAAAGTTGCAGGAAATATTTCACTCTTAGAAACTACTACTTGTGGAGGATCACGCATCAGGTGTTTTTTAAAATTATATTTCATATGCACATTTATCCTAGTCATATGTCCTTGTGCTTTTGATAGGAACACACCCCACCGTATTTCACTGCATTCCATAGATGGAATACCATTCCAAGAAATAATTCAAATTAAAACATTTCAGGAGGTGGTGATTCCATTCTGACCCCTAAAATTGTGGCACTAGTTAATTACCCTTGCTGACTAAACATTTCTTAATTGCAATTTGATTTTGCTTAGCTTCGATTGCAGGCACTGAATCTTATTATACCTTCTGTTAGATTAAAGAGCCCTCTGAGCATTTGAAATCCTGACCCATGCAGGCACTGATCAAATCACTTCTTCAGTTTCTCTTTGATAAAGTAAATCAATTGAGTGCTTCTGAAGTCTCGTTAGGGCAGCCTGCTCAGGGCTCCGGCTCCTTCCTAGAACAATCTCCAATTTTCCACAGTTCTATTTGTGCAGCTGTAAATAAGGCAGGTATTCTGCATGTGGCTGGGAACATGCTGTTGATGACAGGGCTGCTTCTAATATCAGCAGCTTGTGACAGCAAAGGGTGTTGCCAGCTTGTTTGTAACCCTTTCAGTGCTGCTCTTACTCCCCATATTAAGATGTCCTTTGCCAACTAAGATGTTTTGATTCTGGAAGCTGGCATTCTCATGATCCCCCATCCCTGGAAGGTCCAAGGCCAGGTTGGACGGGGCTTGGAGCAGCCTGGTCTAGTGGAAAGTGTCCCTGCCCATGGCAGGGGGTGGAAGGAGATGAGCTTTAAAGTTCCTTCCAACCCAAAACATTCTGTGATCAGCTTGAGAGCTCACCTAACACCCTGAAATTTTGCAGAAGACAGTAAATTAGTGATTCCCTGTTTCTTACATAGCTTGGCTGATTGGGAAACTCTTCAGGTATCTCAGCTCACGTGTTTAGTGTGAAACTGCAGGTAAGCAAATGTAACAATGCTGACCTCACATATTCTCAACTTCTCCCTGCCTATGAAATGGTGCTTTTTGTGAATGTCTTTGCCGGGGAAATAATCATGAATTTGCTGAAATCAACCCTGAGGTCTTATTGTGCCAAGAAGTAACAGAGTCCAGCACACAGAGAGGAGCTGAAGCAGAGGTCACTTCAGTGGAATCTTTCCCCATCTGATGAGCAGCCCTGACAGTGAGTTATTATTGCTTGCCTGCTGCTACACCACCTTGTGTTCTGTACTTTTGTGCTTCTCAGACAAGTAAAATAAATATGTTTGCCTCCACAGAAAAACTGATGAACTTCTCCATAAATGTCACAGATAAGATGAAGAGCAGCTGAGAAATTAGATTGCCAGTGTGGAAGTGGCTCTGTATGATCAGAGCTCTGTGCAACATCCCAGTAAGGCTGCTGGGAGGGGTCCTGCTCACCCAGAGCACCTCTAGGGATTAAAGCTTTAGATGCTTTTCTAGAGATCATTTGTTTTGTAAACATTGTTAGACTGAGAATGGTTATCTGGGCATAGAGTATCATGTTGTCCCCTGACCAGAAAACTCACTCATGCCTCTCACAACTAAAAGCTGCACTCCCGTGTCTTCTTCTACACTGCAGAAGCTTCTCTCAAAACTTTTGCTTTAACATCCACAAATTCCTCCTGTGACTAAAATGACAGGGCTATCATATCTGCTTATATTTTTTATTCTCTTAGCCTTGGCAAGTGATAAGATGCGATACGACACCCTTTGCACAAAATAAATTATGTTTTGAGTGGTGTTTGTGATGGATTTAATTACACACAGAGCCAGTCTCTCCACACTAGAGCAAAGGCTGTCAATTCTTTGACATCTTCCAAGGGTGACTAGAGCATGGCTAATACCTCTTCCCCCTCCACCAGGGATATGGTACAAGATGAAAAATAATTTGCTTTTTTGTGTGTGTCAAGGCTTTATTATATGATAAATACCCAGCTCTAATATTCTATCTACAATACCAACAGAAGTATGGCAAAACACCATTTATCTAATGATATCAACTGAGCTCTGAAAGGGCACATTCCTTAACAAAGCCTTCTGACACCAGGCTTGACAGAGCACACAGGGTGCACCTTTCATTTCAAAGGCATGAAGAAGCCAGACATCCATAATTTTTTTAAACGTAAATAATTTTTTTTTACATATTCTAGAACTTTGTAAGAATTACTTGGTTAACACCAAGCATAAGAGTATTCTAATCTTATAAGAGCATTCTAATAAGAATATTAAAGCATTCTAATATTACAGGAGTATTCTTACTTAAGAGCATTCTGATCTCATAAAAATTATTACATACATTTTCTTCACAGGTAACATAGAAGAAAATCCTGTTAAAGGTGCAAAGAAGATGCTTTGGTGAGGTGGGCAATGACTTGGGATTATTTGGTAGAAATATAATTGTGAAGCTCTTTGGATGTGTGGAGCTTACCAAGCCAAATCTCTCTTTGCTTCCTTGGTGAAAAGAGGCTGCCAGACCAACCCACCTTCCAGAGACATTCAGCTACATCTGGAAACTTCAAAACACCACGTGAAACCACAAGCCACTAAAGACTGGAAGAAAGGGTTTTCCAATTCTGCAGGCAGGAAGAAATGTAAGATAAATTCAACTCAAGTCCCAGCCTACAAAGGTCTGAACCTTTGGTGTTCACTCTGCTCCTGGCCAAGCTCAGCATGGAGAAGTGCTGGGAAAACCTCTCCCACAGCTCCTTATTAGAGGCTGACTTGGCCTGGAAGGCTTCTGATGCATCTGAGCAGGTCAGCCATTGAATTTTTGAGCACCCACTGCATAAAAATCACTCATCCCACAGTAAAAAATCAGTGACAAAGGCACCTGCTAAAGCAGCAATATTGGATTTTTAACATCTTTGAGTCATTCAAGCCAGGTTGGGGGTGTACACACAGCAGACTGATTAGGGGTGGGCAAAAAAGCTACAGAAGTCTAAAATCCATGGAAAATTTCTATGTCTTTCTAAGCACAGCCAGTTTTTTGTCTGAGACTTTGTGTCAGAGAGCTCTCTCTGCCTGTTCTGCCCATCTGCAGGCACTAAAATCCCTGTCCTCTTGGGAGGGTAGAGACTCTTGTGAGGATCCTCATGAGCAGCTGGAGTAAGAACAAGGCTCAGTGTCCTTTCCTGCTGCCAGGAGATGCCAATGGATGCAAGGGAAGGGCATGCTGGTTCCCCTGCAGAGATCCCCTGATGACAGCTCCTGAACATCTTCAAGAGCTACTGGACACGGATCTTTTCCCCAAAAATAATCTCTAAGGCTGTGCTACCTCATCTTCAAGTGGAAATCTACCTCATGTATTTTTTAGTGTTAGATATTCCCTTCTCTAGTAAAGATGTTTGAGCAAAACATTTAAAATCCAGAGTTGTCCACAATTGGAAGAGAAAGTAACTTCACTAAAAACACGCATTAACAGAAAAATATTAATCAGGAATTGGGATAGAAGTAAATCCCAAAATTCCTGTATCTTACATGTCACAGCCAAGCCTAGGGAGCCATGCAGTACTGCAAATATAGAACATTTATTAGCAGAAAGCATAATAGATGGGAACAAACAGTACTGAATTGCAGGTACAGATATTGGTAGTGGGATGACTAATCCCTTTTCAAGATATGTTTTTCTTCCCTGGGAATTAATATTAATAAACATCAAAAATTAAACTTATTTTGCTCATACAGCAACATCTAACATCTGATGGATTTGTCTGAGAAACCAGAACACCAAGGTTTTAATTTGTCTGCAAGTCACAAGACAGAAATTTCTCCAATGTTAGAGGCTGTTTCACAGGCTGTTAAATTCAGGTGGAACTGGGACAGTGACCAGTCTGTGTAATTCATGTCTTAAAAGTGCTCTGTACTTAACTTCCCATGTGGAAAACAGGGATATCAATCCTTACACAGATATAGTGCTTAGTAGAAATTTGAAATATTTTTGAATACATAAGCACAAGGCTGATTAGATTCCTATTTCCTCTTTTTCATCTATAAAATTTGGTGGTTTAAAAGTTTTGGGGGCTTTTGGTGTGACAGGAGAAGCACAGAGGGAACCTGTTCATTGCTGCTTGAGCTTCAGAGTAGCAAGAGTGCAGTTCACACCTTAATTCCATCAGGGCAAAGGGGGTAAACAGCTCCCCCAAAGAATGGCCAGGCTTTCCCAGATGCCAAACAGCAGACTGAGAGAGTTTGGTATCAAACTGCAAGTCAGGGCCTTGCTTCTAAAGCACAGCCAAAAAAGAAACCTGCCTTTAGGCTTTTCTGTTGATGACACTGAGCCTCAGGGAAATGAGAGCAAACCTCCTGGGAAATGGACACCTTTCCTTCCTGCCCCATTCAGAGGCCCCATTCCTTGCCATCAGCATTTTGGCAGGCAGCAGGATGGATGTGTGTGTTGTGGCAGCCCCTCCAAGCCTCTGTGCCAAGTGACAACCAAGGAACAGCCACTGGATGTCATTTCTTCCTGTCCTAACTGTGGCCCTTCCCCCTGTTCTGAGTGATGTTTGAAGCAGTGACAGCAGATTACTGTGTCTGGAAGGAACATTTATTGTAGATAATCCAAAATGATAAATCCCACTGGCTAGATTCTGATCAGCCACACATCATCTTTCTGCTCCATAGCAGAGTAATTCATAAATCAGAGAATCACAGAGGTTTGGGTGAGAAGGGAGCTCAAAGACCATCCAGTGCCACCTCTGCCATGGGCAGGGACACCTTCCACTGTCCCAGGATGCTCCAAGCCACATCCAACCTGGCCTTGGGCACTTCCAGGGATCCAGGGGCAGCCCCAGCTGCTCTGGGCATCCTGTGCCAGGGCCTCAGCCCCCTCACAGGGGAGAATTTCTTTCTGATACCTTATAGAGGCACAGAGCAGCCTCTGCCTCTCAGGACCTTTGTTATCCTCTCAAATCCATACCTGAGTGCCTGAAAGATTTAGCATTTAACTCTCAGCATACACAGAATCAGGTGGAGCCAGTTCCCAAAACCCAGCCAGGAATTTCTCCAAATAACCTTTATACATGCAACTTCACCCAGAACTGCAGGCTCCCACCTGCTGCAGACATGCAAATCCTCACTTAAATTTGCAACCCCTGAGGCAGGTCCAGCCGAGCCTCACACACAGCACAGAGGGGTGTTTTTAAATGGAAACAGGATAATTCACACTAGATACAAAGACAAAACTTTCTATAAAAAGGCTGGGACACTGGCACAGGTTGCCCAGAGGGGTGGAAGATGCCCCATGCTGGAAACCTTCCAGGTCAGGCTGGATGGGGCTCTGAGCAATCTGGTCTATAGGAAAGTGTTCCTGCCCATGGCATAGAGAGCTTTCAAAGATCCCTTCCAACCCAAACTGTTCAGTGACTCTGTGCCAGCTGCACAGGCACAACCAGCTGCAGGGTCAGAACCAAGCCTAAGGCAAGGCAGCGCGTGGGAAAGGGGCCCAGAACCCCAAATCTCATTGACAAAAGAAACAACATGTACTTGAAAAAATGAGTAAACCTTAATTTTTGATTTTTTTTTTCCTTTGAAAGCAATTAACAGCAATAACAAAACGTGAATGAAACAACAGTTTTCTGATTAACACACGAGCACGGGAATAATTCTGATTTTGGAAGCCAAGTCCTTTGGGGTGTTATTTTCATGACACAAAGAGTGTGTTTGCTCTCCAGCTCAGCCCAGCACACCATACCTGTCCTCTTACCTAACAGCGTGGTCGATGGGACGGTGTCTGATGAAACTTTGAGATGGAATTCCGTTCACCCACACGACAGGGATCAATGGAAATCAACAGAGGATCAACAGGAAAAGAAAAGTTACAGAAAATGAAAACAAGGTTAGCTGTGTCTCACACTCAGAAGCCTCGGTCTGTTATAGGTTATATTGGGTAACGTACAAAAGCAAAGAAAATTTAGGAATGAAAGAAAAGTCTGGCACTAGTACCTGAGTAGTAGGAATTCAACATAGATTTGCTCTGAAGGGTTTTGCTTTGGACAGAAAATGAACAAGGAGAGGGTGATGCTAGGTAGGAAAGACATAAGGAAAAGACTTTAGACATATATTAAGAGAGAGAAAGAGAACAGGGAGAATGTTCCTCAAAGAACACAGTAATATGGGATATATAAGGCTTATCAAAATGAATTATATTTTTCATTTCAACATGCATATTACATTTATTACATTGTCATCATGATGGATTTTCTTTAATATAAGCACTCCAGACCCCAAATATAGGATTATAGTTACTGTAAATCAATGTGTTCCTAAATAGGATACACACAGAGCTACACTCATAGGTCTATATTCTAAATGTTCTTTTTTTTTTAACCAAAGGAGCAAACTTAGGGTTTTGTCTCTAAGAGGAAATTCCTCAAAAATTACCCCCAAAATACAAACTACAGAGAATCAGTATTGACAGTAAAATAAACCTACTCAAACACAATGTACCACAAAAATACACAGGTGGGGTAGCAATTTTTTGGTTAAAACATTACAACATTACAAGGGACTTGTTCTTCAACCCAGGATTGTTCATAGCAAATCCTATAATCCCTTCCCCTGTGACCTGGGTTCTGTCAGCAGGACAAAAATCCTTGCCTTCTCCCATTACAGCATTAACTTTTTCTGGACAAGAATCCACAAATTTCCATATTAATAAAATATTTTTTAAAGGAGGAAGGGCTCAACATCTTCGTGGTAGATTCTTGTCTTGATAGTAAATTTATGAGGCTGGTTTATACCTACAGCAGCAAACATGCACATTCTTATGGTAATCCATCACTTTTGAAGGCATATTCTTTTGTTATCACTCTGCATTCACTCCCAGAGTTACAGGCATTTATATATCTCCTCCTCAGAATGTTGGGAAACAAGCTAATACAAATCTCAGTACATCAGAAAGATGACAACAGATAACACAGGAAAAACTATTCCATAGCCCAACAGAAGTAGATAAAACTCAGTGTACATCAAAGTAATTTCAGAAGCAATTTTTTGTATCTATGGAGCAAACACTGCTTAAAAAATTCAAGTTATTCTGTGGGGACACCCAAAGAAGTCACTGGTCTAGGGAGTTCCATAAAGTCAGAATTACCTCCTGAGCAGGTTATAATCATCTCGTTAATGAACTCGCTCTTTTCTGCATTCTCACCCCTTATTTTCAGACCTACATGACTTGGAAACACATTAAAACAATCAAATTCCTCACACTTTGGTCTGCTGCCTTAAGTCGTGAAGTTCTTCTGCTTTGGGGCCTCTTGCCCTTTTGTCAGCCTAAATCAGACCCTTCTCACCACACTTAGGACGTGGCCACGTTTCACATAATATCAAATAAGATCTAAACAGAGCAATTGGTTTGCCCGGTGTCACAGGGCAAGGCCACACGCAGGGCTTGGGGCAGGACTCAAGTTTTTTGGAATTTGGGTGTATAAAAGAACTCCTAGGGCCATACTGCCTTTCCAGAGCTGCTGAGGATGAATTTCCAGATAAACACCTCATGTCAGTGGGTTTGATTAAAGATGCTACCAACTGAGGTCTATGACATGAATTGTGTTTGTGACACAGGGATGTGACTTTTAGATTCAGATTTAAAAAGAGGGGAAAAACCCCAAACAAACCCAAACAAAACCAAGAAAAAAACTAACCCAAAACCAAAACAAATTAAAAACGAAACCAAAAAATAAAACCAAAACTTGAATCCCCCAAACCCCACAATCACAAAAGAGAAGTTTCTTAAAACTTTGGAGAACTTGTTCCTGAAATCAGTCAGGTTGTATAATGAGATGTATACACAGGGCTGCTTTCTAACTAGCATTTCTCACAGGCATTTGGGTCTGTAATCAAAGGAAACATGTCCAGAGAGGATTTCACATCAGAGTAGAGATTAAGACTTGATTAAAAATTCTCTTTGTGCTCCCTGGAGTGGCACGTGAGGCCACACAGATCCCTCCAGTCATGCAGAGTGGTGAAGGCTCCTTCCTATTCTGAAAATTATTCTTTAATTTTTATAATATTTCCTAAACTAGCAAATCCCTCAAAAATCCCATGGAAGCCAGTAAAATGGAATTTAATACATTTTCCTTTTATGCCTTTGATAAAATGTGGGTTTGTATTTTATTTTTAAATTATTTAAAGAATTTTTTTACTAAAGGAAATCTCATGTCCACGACCCTACAAGTCCTTAGACTGCATTTGGCAGGTCACCTAATTAGGAGTGAAAATTATCCACGGGGCAGGAGTAAGAACTACATCTTGCTGTGCTTGCCTTTTGCGAAGACCTTTACATCTTACTGATCATAAAATCATGGAGGATTGTAGAAAGGTGTTTTGATGTTTCTTGGTACAAATGGATCCCTTAAATCCTGGGTGCCATTTGCCTACACCTCCCTCTCATCTTCCTGTTCTCGTAAGTGAAATCACACTGACTTGGTAACTTGTGGTAGTGGTTCCTGCTGCAGAACTCAGTTCCCCCACTTCCAGAATGCTCTGCCTGAAGCATTAAAGCCACTCCTTCACCTGTGTCCCTCCTGCAGGGTGTCTGGAGAGCTGTCTGCCCCCAAACTGAGATGTCACACAGGTAAAGCACACCTTAATAAATCAGTCTCCAGCAAAACTGGCTGCATTTTGATGGGTTAAATCCTCAGAATCCAACAGCTCCTGCCAGAACCCCTGCAGGGATATCAGGATGGCTCTGCTGGGGATAGGGAATTCTCCTGGACAAGGCTGGTCCATGGCACCTGAGCACTGCAAAGCCAGAAGAGCAGTTTCTTTGTGCAGAGCACATCAGTGCATCCCTGCTGAGCTGATCCACTGCTGCTCATCCCATCACTGCCAAACTGTCCGTGATTTCTGCAGGGTCACAACCCCCTGCACACCCTTCTGGTCAGTGCAGACACTGGGGGGCTAATTTAGGTCCACTTTGTTTCCCATTTCCCATCTTGTTTCATAATAACCCTGCCCTGAGCCAGTGTCTACATTTGACTCTGCTGCTTCCCAACATTCCTGCACTCCAGGGAGCTGCTCAGCCACTGCCAGGCCCATCACCTGCCTCTCATGGAGTTGGGATATATTGAGATCTTAAAAAAGCCCAAGATATTTGAGAAAATGACCAGCTGTGATTGTTCATAATCCCCATGTGAAAGCAGACAAGTTGGAACAGCCACAGACCAATCTGTGTTTCACCAACCACCTTCTCTGGTTCTGTGGAGTGTCAGAGACAGAGGCTGAGTCCAAAAAAATCTCTTTAATTTCAACACCTGTATGTATCAGTGAGAATCCTGCCAGGATTAAAACTAACACTGCAGAATGGAAAGAGGGATGAGGGGCTTTGCTTCAGGCCAAGAAAAAGAAATGCCCAATTCTCTTCCTCTTTTCAGCAAGACCTGAGGTCTGGATGCCTCAACAGAAAACAAGGGGCTGATAAGAAGGAGGGCAGCTGTTCATTCTTTATCTTCCTCATGGTGCAGAGCATTAGGCAGCACCCACGAAAGTGGGATTTTTAAACCTAACTGATTTAGAAAATAGTCCTGTGTGGTGGCAGGGCAGGGAGTCAGGGTAAGGAACAGCAGGAGGATGGACAGGACTCACCCAGGAGCAGACCAGTGGCCAACTGGAGAGAGCATGGGAAGAGGAAAGCTTCTGTAGGCACCCACTGAATTTGTTCTGTCTGAAAAGTTATCAGAATTATTGTGACAGAAACTGAAAGCTGGGTGCAAGGACACAAGCCCTGCAAGGCCATGGCATTCTGCAGGTAAAGTTGCCTGCAAGTCGTTCAATAACTGAGGGATCCTACTTAGCTAATTGTCTTGTTCTGTGTGATTGCTTTTGTGAGCTGGCAAGGTGATCCTGGCATTGAAAACAACTTTGCTTCTCTTGGTGGGCTCTTCTTCCAAAAGGAGAGGGCATTTCCACCTCCCTGCTGCAGCCAGCTCAGGCTCCAGAGCTGAGGGCAGGATGGAGAGGGTGACTGCCCACCATGGGGTGCTGTAAATGCTATTTACTGTTGGCAGGCAAAAAAAAAAAAAAAACCAATTTAAGAAGGAATCGGACTGCTGCTTAAGACAGTTGATTTCAACAGCTCTGGTGGATAAACGCTGTAAAACTCTATTAGTTAGCAGGAAGGTTAAGAAATAATCCTATTATGTTATTCCAAAGTAGGCCTGTATAGAACCCACAAGTATTAAACTTCATTAAGGCAATTTGTTTTATTTTTCTTTTCAAGGAATTCTTTTACCCATAAAATTCCTGTATCAGCATGTGCACACTACTGCACAGAACTTACCTCCAACACCTCAGCATCCCGGACTTGGCAGTAAAAAATTTGGAGAAATCATGAAGGTTTATTGATAATTCTTTCTCATAGATATAAAGAGGGGAAAAAAAACATCCACCCATGACTGACTCAGGTTATAGGGGAAGGCAGTGATAAAATCTGTAGAGATGTCAGACAAGTAAACATCCAACTAATTGAAAAAATTGAAAACCTGGAGTGCTGTTTCTTTACAAAACTTGATACATCATATTTTCTACAGTTACCATTTCAAGCAAATGACTCAGCTGTTTTAATTAGTCTGTCAAAATAACAAGGATGGGAGGGGGAAAGATGAGGTCACATTTCAAGCTTGTCTCTTTTCTAATTTTCTGGTTGGAAAAAGAATCCCCACACTTTGAGAAGCCCAGATTCTGAGGGAAGTGTCAAACACTTGACTTTCCCCACACTCCAGCCAAGCTGCCTCTGCTGTTTTGGGGATGGCTGATACAACACTGTCTGCTGCTCTCCTGGCCTTCAGAGATAGGAACCCCACAGAACTCTTGCTGCCTCCTTAGGACAGAGCTACTCAGCACCTGAGAAAATTAGATCTTGACTGAAGTCAATTTAATATCAGAGAAAAGTGTTCCCTGCCAACCTTGGCTGTCCCACACTCCTATTTATCCATCTCACAGGTGTGTTACACAAAGTGGCAGTAGCAGCACATGCAGATGCAATTTGACACGACCTGCAGAGAGGCAAAGGAAGAATTCACTCAACCTGTCCCACTCAGGTTCAGATTACAGGGGGAGGTTTCAATGATAAACCACATTTTCTATCTTCCATTTTACTAATTGGGGGAAAAAACCCTTCTCTAAAGATGCTTAATAAAGACAAGAGTTGTAGTACACACTTGAGTTTCAGAGCTGTCCCTTGTCCAAACTAACAGGCTGAATGTCAAAAGAAGGAGTGACATGCCCATAGTGTCTAAGTTTCAATTTATTTAATACGAAAAAATTTACAAATCCACCATGCAATCCACCATGCACTCAGCCTGGAGCTAGTGAGGCTAAAGTAGGAGTTGGTGCTGCTTTACCCACAAAACTCTTAGCTACAGAGGTCTGAGTGGTTTACAAATGTTAACTAAGATCAGTTTTACTGAATCCATGTGAAGAATAAACCGAGGACACAGACAAAGGAAGAAATGCTGCTTTCCATTCCAGTCCTCCAGCCAGGAGACTAGGCCTTCTTTCATAACAATTTCATATGGAAAATGTTTTTTCATCCCACAAGACAGCTAAGGGATTTGACTCTTTTACTCACAAAGGAAAAGTATTTCTAAACAACAAATAAACATGTGCCTCTTATTGTGATGCAGTTATTAGAACAGGCTTTACAAATTATTCTCAGTAGATTTGGACCCAGGGGATTGTTCTCCACCTGTCTGACAGTGAAACCAGGGGCAGTATCAGAGACATTCCAGATTTCTATGGAGCTTTTGCAACAATCTCTCTCACTGCCATTCCTAACTCCTCAACACTGTGCCCAAAGGAATAGGTCCTTTTAAGAACCTAGAGCTCTCCAAGGGGGTCATATCCATTGCAAGCAAGTTAAACTTACTGAATCCATTAACATCTTGGCAGCTGGAAGAAAAAGCTTCTTCATTGTGAACAGCACTGAGTTTGGTGGAGGTCTTGTCAGAAGCAGCCACAGGACCCATCTCCCTCTGCGTGCTGGTCTGAGTCTCCTTCTGCTTCTTGGCTAGCTTCCTTTGGGTGGTTTGGAGAGGGGAGAAAGCAAGGTCAGTTTGCCCTCGTTAAAAGCAAAGCAATGGCAAAATATTTTGACAAAATTACCCCACTTGGTCAGACATGCAAGGCATGTGACAAACCGCCTGCCTGAAAACCCCACAGGTTCTTAATGCAGCTTCTGGAGCACGATAAATATCGTGATACCAGCCTGGAGCTCTCCCTCCCCGTCACTCATCTGGCACAAACCTGCATCACCCCAGCAGTGGGAGTGCTACCTCAGCCTTGGAGAGGTGCAATATGTCCAAACCCTGGAGCAGGTGCCTTGGAGAGGGTGGAACAGGTCCAGCCCCCAGAGCAGGAGCCGCGTGCTCCAGGAGGAGCAGAGGGCTTGGGATGGGAGCACTGCTCACTCCAGGGGACCAGGACATCTGCATCCATCCCATGGGATGCTCTTTGAGGGAGTGTGAGACCTGGCTCTGTGCCACCTGAGAGCTGGAGCAGAGTTCTGTCCTGTCCCCAGCACAGCCATGAGGGCAGCAGCCTCCTGAGTCCTGACACATCCTGGAACTGCTCTGGGATCCCCAGCCAGGGAAGGGTGGGGCACACTGAAGGTTGAGGTTCTTTTAGCAATGTCCAAATGGCCCTGTTCCAGGAAAATGGGTCTTTTCTTGTTTTGAGGAGACAGCAAAAACTTTGTCAAAAGCAGCAAGGCTGCTTGCTCTGAAAACAGTAACAAAGCTGAGAACATAAGAGGCTCCTCTTTTGCAAACACAGAGCATAATAAAATGAGGAGAAGCAGGAAAAGTGAGCTGCTAAGCTTCCACTGACATTTGACTGCCCTGTGCTTCATTCGTATCAGAGAGCAAAACCCTTTAAAAATGAATGTGTGACATTCTACAATCCATACCTTGAAAAAATATCACAAAAATCCCTAGCACCAGCAAAGAACTTTGCTTACACCACTTCCCTAGATAAGAAAATAAAATAAAAGGGAGAAAAACAGATTACTGTAAGAAGGAGCTTTAGTTTTCTTTCTCTTCTCCAACTCAAAGAAGAAAAAAAATCCTAACAACTAAATCATTTTGCAAAGAGGTTTTTCTTCTCTGAAACAACATGCTTATGGTAAGTACTACCCATCTTTTAAACTTAATTAGATTCAAAAAAGAAAAAAAGGTACTCCTTCCAACATAGTCTAACAGGCTCTATTTATGCTCAGAACATGTCAGAGTGGCATTTACAGGGAAGTTTCAAGCACATAGCTGAGCCCCAGCCTTCAGGAGATGGGCAGCTTGGCCACTTATACTTGTTTGGAAAGAAGGGTCAGAGTGAGCTAAATCCTTTGCCTGTGTCTGTGGGAAAAGCCTGTTTTAAAGAAAGATAATCAGATCAGGAGAGCACAGATTTATGGAAAAAAACTTGGATGTTTGCTGCAAACTTCTGAACAAACACATGTATTTCATCTGCTCAGCCAGTTGGAGTTCAGCCATTTACAGTTGGTGGTTCCAATCCAAGCCTAGAGCTGTTCAAATTGGGTCCATCATCCCAGGGGGCTTCCTCAGATCTCCCCAAACCCCCGTGGTGTATCCACTTGTGCAGATGAAGATGCAAAGAGGGGAGCAGTCCTTGAGTGATGAAGCAAAAAGCTGGCATTTAATGATGTTAAAAGCTTTGCTTCCAGTGTTCAGCAGCATTGGCACAGCCAGATTTAGTAACCATGAGCTGCAGACATGGGAGCCCCTGTTTTTTTTTGTGTTGTGGTACCGGTGGTAACTAAAATAACCTTGAAGTGTGTTAACCCTGCCATGCGGATCTTTTAATCCTGATGGTTTGCTAATCGTACATGCCTGTGTGAATTCCTTGGAAACAAGAATTAAAATAACTCAGTGGGAAACACTAATCCAAAATGCAGAAGTCCTTAATAAAAAGCACTCTGGACTGCTGGGGTGAGCCACTACAGACCATGACTCCAATGGTTGAAAATGGTGAGTCAAAAGGGGCGACTTCCTCATTCAACATAAGTTAAATTATTTGTGGCAATAATTATCTGTAAGTCCCCATTGCCTGGTATCTTTTCAGAAATACCAACAAGCTACAAAGAGCAGGAATTGGCAAACTTGCTTTGTCTTTGAGTGAATGAGTAACAACATTTCTGCATGTCCTAGGCAGGAAAAAAATAACCCCAAACCCAAGCCCCTTAGTCCCCAAAGGCCTGCTTACAAAAGCCCTATGCAAAGGAGTTCTACCTGGTCCTGTAGAAGACAGAGAGGCCCCTAAAACATTGGCTTGAATGCCTAAAAAGAAAAGGTGACATGAGTTTAAAGTTCTCAATCTACCTCGCACACACAACCCAGGTCTGCATCTGACAACGCTACAATTTTCTTTCCACAGCGCCTTATCAGTTTCCACCTTTCTCCCTCTCTGTTCCAAGAATGTAAAAATTCTTCATCTAAATTTAGAGGGAAAAGGAAGACAGATCTCTTTTGAGGATTTCAGAGCTAAGCTTGCCAGACACATCAAGGGGCTCTCAGTTTCTAAACGTGCCTTTTCTGCTGCCGTTCTGTGTCTGGAGAGAGTGGCAGCACAGGACTAAGCCTATTTGGTCCTTACCATCATTATAATTCATAGAAAAGATTAGAAAATCAAATGACTAGCACTTTCCAGAATGTTAGGGATGTGACTTAAAACCCACAGCTAGGTAGAGGTTTATTTCCCAGCACGTCAAAATGCCTTTTGGAAATGGAAAAGCATTTATCTAGAAATGCTGTTTCCAAAAATAGGGCGCTCCAAGAGATCTCTGTGAATCACTGACAAGTCACACCGGTGACATGGCTCCCGCTGTCCCCTCTGCCCTGCACAGAGCCACTGCAACACCCCAACAAAACTGCTCTGGGAGCATCAGTGTCAGGCATGGGCTGGCTGCGTGCCCAGAGTGTCCCCAGCAGAGCTGACACCCCTCATGGAGCAGACACTTCCCCACTCATGCAATATGCAGCTGAAAAGGGGAGGAAATAAAGGACCAGGCAGATATTGGGAAGAAGAGTCTGATACAATCAACACAGAATGTCAGGATGTGAATAAAAATGACCTTAATGCTGGTTTACATCCAAGGGTAAGGGAAATGTGGCAAGAAGGAAGCAGGAATCCATGGATGGAGTTTACCAGGTTGCTCTTTTCAGTTTGAGAGGGTTTGGAAATGAAGAGATGATGTTTGCAAGCACCACACACACAGAGGAGGGATGAGACAGAAAGATGTTCAAAACTGAATGAAAAAATGAAACCAGCTGTATAATCAGGCAGTTGATGCTGACCCCACTAAAGCAAGGAGAAAAGCCATTGGCAGTGAACACAAGTAAGTGTCAATTCGGGGGAAAAAATGATGGAGATTTGATTTGGTTATTTTTTTGAAACTTCTACTCATATCAGAGACTAGACATAAAATCTGAAGCACTGTATTAAAATTGTGGGAGTTCTACTTAAACAGTCTAGGAATGCAAACTTGGTATCAAGCACAAACCATTTACTGCCACAGGCATTAATCAGGAGGCTCCAGCAATATTTTCTGTTAGAACTATCTGCAGGATCAGATTCCTGTTTCATGGAGGTTTGGATGACTGTCAGGGATTATTTTTTAAAAGCAGCTTCAAACTCTTCTCTAACTTCTTCTGTCAATTCCACATGCATGAACATTAAATCTGTAACTGCCACTCCTGGAGAACTCTCGTGCATGTACGTTGACAGATTTAATTTTAGATGTTTCCAAGGATGGATTTTGTACACTGTGATGTAGATTTGCATGCTCAGGTAATTTAGGCATTAGGTATAGATCATGTAAGTTAAACATGAAATTTCCTCCCACAGACACAAATTGCATATTGTCCTCATTTTCAATAAGCAATTTGAGAAAGTCGGAAAAAAAAATTCCGTTTGGAGAATTGTGCCTTGCAAACTCCTAGGAGTACACCTGTAATTTGTGATGGAATCTGCTCCAATTCAAGGCAGGCAGCGATGAGCCATGCAAATCCCAGGGAGCACTGGTCAAACAGCAGAGGTATTGGAAAGGATCTCCATGCCCTAAACCTGTGGTAGATGACAAATCCAATTTGGAAGAATGGTTTCAGGCTGGTTTGAAACTAAGGGCATGGCACTGTAATCTGGGTGATCCTGTTGCTCTGACTGAGGATTGGAGAGAGCTCTGCTACAACACTGCTCTTCAAATCAGACATGTGCCACAGGGGCTCACACAAAGGAGGACACGAAAGGTAAAGGTGGGAACACGATCTACAAGCAAAGGCCAAAGGAAATGTGGACCTTTAATCTAGAGAATCAAATAGGGCTGGTAGTCTTCAGACATGAAGAGACACCAGAGAGGAGCTGTTCTAGCTGCCTGCAGGGGCTGGGAAGTGGGAAGCTCTGGGGAAGGCTGTTCATTCTAAACGGGGGGAGAGCTCCATGCAGGAGGAGCTGCCCATCTCTGAAGCCAGGGGGGCAGACAGGCTGGGAAATGCTGCTCACCAGAGGGGTGTGAGCAGAGCCACAGGAGCGGGAGCTCAGAGCAGTGCTCTGTCACACACCGGGGGACCCGCTCCATGCTGCAGATTAAATGTGTGCTTCCTCCTGAACCCTGCCCCTCCTGAACCTGCTTTAACCTGCTCTGCTGAAGCCAGGCTGTGGCAGGAGCACAGGGAGGCTGCTGCAGTAAAGGTGTAGTAAAGGTGTAGTGAAGAGCAAAGGCCAGTGTCACAGAGCAAACTTCACAGGAGAAAGCGGAGATGAGTCAAAAGATGCCCTGAATGTTTTGTACTGTAGGTATACAAGCACAGGCTCTTGAGAGTATGATCTAAGCTTCACTTGATCAAATTAATCACTGCTTGTGGGTGATTTTTTTTTAGTATTTATTTTTTAGTTTTACTTACAACCAGACTTTAGACAAGCCAGGTGCACGTGGGAGCCATGCAGTATTAGTCCCTGCTGGTACAGACACCCACAAACCCTGCCCTCTGCAAGGCTTAGGCTTGCAATCACCATACAGACACGTTCTAAATATCATCTCATCTACTTTGTGCATTTTGATATATTATCTTTTAATTTGCTTTCATTAGACAAGCATAGCCACTGATTAATGATCCTGTTTTTCCATCATCTGATGAGAAAAGCACCTAATGAGAACGTTTCTTCTTAAAATTCTGATTTAGAAGGCTGACCTGTGCAGGCAGATCCCACAATCCATGGAAATACATGGAGATATTTATGTGTGAATGTGGTTATACAGAGGTAAGCTTCTAAATAAAATAAAGGGATGTTTTTCTTTTCAAATGTCCCACAGATGGTGGCAATAAATTCAGCACAAACTTTGTTATCTCAAAAAATCTAAGTATAAATTTAGCTTAATAACCTTTGCAATCTCTCCCATGTAAAGAAACTCCCAGCTGAAACCATCCAACAATTAAAACTGGTGTGAGATTTCAGTGGGAGTTGAAGGGGCTTCCTATATTGCAATCATGTCCCTGGAGCTCTACGCTGTTCAGAGAAAAAGAAAAACATCTTGGCCATTGAGTGCCCTTTTCTAATAAATAACATTAAACTGAGTGCTTGTAACACATACATGAATCTCTGTATTTCCAGAAATTCTTCCCTGGTCTCATATTGCTCTTGATTAAATTTCATTCTGCAGCCATTACCCAGCCCAGGAGAAAGAAACAAACCAAAACAAACAACCCACACACAGAAAACATTTCCATTTATTTTCCTGGTGAGCAAATAATAAAATCATGATATGGATTGCTGCAGTTGAAAATACTGTTGCAAAAGAGGTGTCTGTCACTAGATGCAAACCCTTCTGTAAACTGGATGAATTGCTGTCTGTTTTACAGCTTTAGCTGGGAGTAAAACCAACATCTTCCAGAGCTGGCTGGGCTATCTTACACTGCCCATTAAACTTAAGTGCAGAGAGACAGCAGCAATTCTATCCCAACCTTAGACACCATTTGTGTGGGTGTAAATACAGAGTAACTCCTCTGAAAAGGTTCAGGCATCACCCTGGGCACAGGGATGCAAGGAGTGCACCAGGACAAGAATTCCTAATTCCATCTCTTTCTCCTCACAGGATCTCAACCCATAAGCAATCAGCCTTTGCTGATGGGTAACCTGAAGGAACAAAATGATGCTGATCCTGCACGATGACTTACAAGTTAAGAATCGAGGCCTCCTGGGTTGTATTTCCACTTAAAGCATGTTAAAGATCTTCATGGCCTTCTCTTTCATCTTTCTGTATATTGTAGGAAGTTTTCAATCAAGTGTTGCTGTACAAGACTCCCACAACTATTTACCTAATAACTATGCATGCCCAAATTAACTGCTCGTGTAAGTGAATATTTTGTACTGGTTTCACCAGTCAGAGCTGCAGGTACTCAACCATCCCACAGAATCAGATTTTCCAGTCCTGAATTGCAGCAGAACACAAGACTGGCTGAGGGCAGAACTCCAGTCCAGAGACTACCAAAATGTTGTAGCCTGTCTCTGTAAAGACCAGATACTCCTCAAAAATGTCTCTGTGACTTTAATAGAATTATCATTCAGAACTGTTTGGAATTTAATAGAATTATCATTATAGAATTAACATTACAGAACTGTTTGGAAGAGTTAGGATAGGAGATTTTGGTCCCTAATAAGAAGAAATGCCTGTACAGAAGATGGCAAAGGGTTGGGAGGAATTATCTGAAAGCAGACAAGAATTGCTCTAAGAAACACAGCTTTGAAGTCCAGAAACTGAAACCAAACATGAAGAGATACAGTCCATATGGTCACATTTAAAGATCTGCCAGCAGATCTATTTGGGAATCTGCTTTTCAATACTGGTAGCTCATTCAACTGAATTTTGCTTCAGGACTAAATAATTCATGCAAGGTCATAGCATAGAAACCAATTCTATTTTTAAAAAAATCTGTATATAACTATACTGCTGCTGTTATTTCCACAACATTTCAAATAAACTTAAATCCAACCTCTCTGCTCATAAGAGTCCAGAGAAATATGAATCAAGTTTGGCTAAGAATTTTCACAGGCCTTAGCAATTTCAGATTTTCATCTGCAATTCTATTTCATGTGAAACTTGAAACATGAAATTCAGTAGAACTTCACTGTCTACTCCTTCATGGGCTCTCCTGCTTTCTTCCCTCACTACTAGAACATCCTTTTTACCTTGATTGTTGTTCAAGGGGAAAAAATCCGAACCAGAGCTTGGTTTTCGCAGTGCAGGGGACAGAGCAGATGTCCATGTGAACCAAGGCAGGCAGAGCCTGGTGCTGGCACTGTTTATGGTGAGGTGACTGCAGATGTGATGCCTCCAGCTTGCTGGTCCCTGGGGCAGCACCAGCACAGAGCTAAGAGTGAGCTCTTTGCAGGACATTTTGGGTGTGGTACTGGGGGGAAAATCTCCGTGATTTCTGCAAGCTGAGCTCCAACCTCCAGTGGCTCCTATGAACACTCAGCTTGCCTGATGGCACCTCTGGCTTTTCCCTGGTGTGATGTGCTGCACGGTGGACATCTGCCTCATTAAACCTTATTAAAGCCCTTCCTTCTGCCTCTGCTGAAGCTCATTGCAACGCCAGGCTTGCTGACCCTCCAGAGGGTTTTCTCTTCACTTTTCCTGAGTCACTGCACTGCTCCCTGAGGAAAAAGGGTCTAGCAAATTGACCCACAGCAAACAGACCCCTTACAGACCCCTGTGCTTGCTCTGGCAGAACAATCCTCAGCTGACTGCTTAAAGCAATGTTGTGCAGCTGTATAATGGGTCACAGAGGTCTCGGAAGTTGATTCATCTTTTTAAACACACAGATCTCAAAATAAAATGAAGCAGGGAACATGCTGACCACATACTGCCGGAAAAAGACAAAATTATAATGGGAAACTTGGCAGTGAATTTCTCAGGCAGTGGTGCTATTGGTTGTAAGGAAACCAAACAGTAAAACATGAGAAATGTGCAGAAGAGGAAAGGTTCTATCAATAAATTCAACTAGCTTGTAGCACCTTTGGGTTAGAACCAGCCCCTACTTTATACTCAGTTAATCTCCTCTTTAATCTGACTACTTGAGGTCCAATTCCATTCTTGGTGAACCAGTGGGAGGTCTAGAGGAAATGGAGTTACTCTGCATTTACAATTACATCACTGGGCAAAGTCAAGACTCGTGATGGTGTCCTAAGCGTCCTCACATGTTTGGAAAGTGGGAAAGGTTCCTCTCTCAAAAGCTTCCTGACAGGTCATGGAGAAACAAAATCTCTCCAAGCAGTGGTACATGGGGATCCTCCTTTGCCCTGTTGTTTGGACATAAAACAACTGATATGGAAAGAAATCAGCTCCCCTTAACATGGCAGCACATGAACCCTCTCATTCTGCTGACCTGCTGAACTCCTTCCAGAAAAACCACCAAGATGAGACAAGGAGGAACTGCAGGAAGGGGCAAAGGAGGCAGTTCCTGGAGCAGCAGACCAGGAGGGGCTGTCAGGGCTGATGTGGTGGGTTTCAGAGCCCTGACAAGCCTGGCAGGTTCTGGAGAAAGGGTTGGTGTCAGTGACAGACCTCCTGCTGCTTCTGAGAGCTGGAGAGGGCAGAGCTGTTCCTGCCCACAGCAACAGCTGCCTTCTCCATCCTCCCAGCCCTCTGATGGCAGCAGAGGCCTCTACTCACTTCTCCAGGACTTTTTCCTCACATCGTTGATCCAGCCTTCTCCTCCCCCAGGTCCTCAGACAACCATTATCACGGCAGAAACAGCTTGGCCCTGATTGCTTCCCAGCCCCTCAATCTTTAGGCAACAGATGGCTCTGGAAGTACTGATGTGTGAAGCATTTTCATGTGCCTTAACAACTGCCTTAATTATGCAGCATTGTCATTAGGACTGGACAGGTGATTTAGATCTGAATATCTGAATCACTTCATCATCCAGTGATCTAAACCAACACTCAGAACCTGGCAGCTCCAGGAACAGAGATGTTTGCTGGGATAATGTCAACTCCCAGGGGTCAGAAACCTTAAGGTTTTTAAAAAGCTTACATCCATGGCTGAGAAATTCCCAACAATAACTTTCAGGTGTGAATTTCCCTGAAGTGTGGCTACAGGCAGTGGACAATTAAAAAGGTGCACTTGGGACACTCTGTATTTGTCCATTAGCATTTACAGAATCATAGAATCATTTATGTTGGAAAATATTTTCAAGATCATCAAGTCCAACTGTTCCTCCAGCACTTCTGTGTCCATCCCCAAACCCTGTCCCCAAGTGCCACATCTACACAACTTTTAAATAAATGCCTCAGGGTGATCCATCTCTTCCCTGGGCCACATGTTCTGGTGCTGGACAGCCCTTTTGGTGAAGAAATTTTTCCTGATATCCAATCTAAAGATGAATATCCAGTTTGAAGAGTTATAAACCATAAGTGACATATCTGTGGACATTCATATTTTTGCAGGCATAGCTACAGGTGCAGTGGGAAAATGGAGAAAACAGCATGCAACTGGGAAAATAAAATACATTCTGCTGGAAAGACAAGGATAAATGGAGTGGTAAAAAAAAATTAAAAAAATAAAAAGAAAAAGAGAAACAAAAAGAAAAAAAATAAAGCCCAAAATTACCACAGGGTGAACATGCTCAAAAAACCTCATCCCCAGTCAAATACTTACAAGTAATAGGAGTAGGAATATGCATTTCTTCTAAATATTGACGGCCAGTCAGATGAACAAAATATCCAAAAGGAGAAAAAGAGAAAAACACATAATTAGATTTAGATGAACTCCAGGTTTCCTTTTCAATATACAAACTATTTGTGCTCTTTTCTGTACTGAGATCCTGTTTGCCTAGACATGTTTCAGGAGCTGTATGTTGGTGAGGAATAAATAGAAACTGAACTGGAGACAGGTTGTGTTTCCACTTCTGCCACCAAGAATAAATCTCCTCACCTTTAATTGCCTCACTTTATCATGTCAGTACCATGGGCAATGAGACTTAATTTTGCCTCTCAAGTGTTTTGATATTTTTGAAATGGAAAGAAAGATGTCAGAGCTATTAATACAAATAACAATAAATAGGGAAGTGGCAATGTAAGAACGCCACAATTTTGGAATATTTAGACAATGAGCAAATTGTCTAATGATAAATCAAGCTTCATCAAACTCTAAAATGCAAATAGTTCATTAACAATTCAAGCATCACTCCATATTTATAGCTGAGCACTGGGGGCATGCATTAGCTTTCTGCATCACTGTGATTAAGCATTTTCTACCACAGTTTCTCAACAATTCATTTCACAACATTTTGAGCAGCACCACGAACTGAGCCTTGGCAATCAGTTGTAGCTTAAGAAGTTATATTTACCCTTTCATAGCTGGCAAGGGGCTTCTCTGAAAAGACTGGTTCACGACAGACCTAGCCCAGGGTATTAGAGATTCACCACCGGCCACAAGAAGCCACAGAAGCAGCAGCAGTGGTCAAGACAGAGAAGATGAAACACAAACTTCAACCTATTGCACAGCTTTAAAATCCCATCCTTGAAGATACTAGGATGACTGGGAATCACTTAGAAATACAAATGCAGCTTTCAAGTGCTCACTTTTGTGGTTGCTCTGAACACAACTTCCATAAGCACACATGGAAACCAGGTTCAGCTCAGTCACTGTGTGCACAGTCACCCTCTGTGCTGTGTACACGTGGGGTAAAGAGCAGCTCACGAGGATTAAACTGAAGTGGCATGGTTTTCCTGATGATGGCCTTTGCTATAAACTTGCTATTTTGGCCAGGTTCCTGATGATGCCACGTTATTTGAAGGGCACTGATTCCATGATACACCTGGATGTATTTTAACTAAATGCTATTATCTTCTGGAGGCAGCAATTTTACAGGACCTAGCAATGCACCAGTTAAGGTGCAGTGATTGCCACTGAGCTACCCTGTGAAAATCCAAATTCCACTGAGCCTCTAAACAAAGGGAAACGTGACCAAGATGTAGAAAATGAGAACACATGCAGCTGAACCCCTGAAATCCCCAAAATGATTCCATTAAACCAAGCCCTGGGAGAGGCCAGGACCAGGGCTCACATGGCTCTATTGACTGGAAGTGTTCCCTTGAACATCCTCCTGTTCTTTCTGCTGCTCTCCTGTGTGGGCTACAGACATCTGGGATCACACCAGACTCAGCCCTCATTAAAAAGCTGCACATCCTTCCAGGCTGCAGAGGAAAGCTCAGAAAGGTTTGCTCCACAAGGACAGAAAATAAAGGAAGACAAACAAAAGGAGGATTGTGTTTTGAAATTGGACATTTTGGCTCAAATTCTTCCAAAATATGCAGCCTGAAATAAGGACTTACTAAAGGATATTTCAGTGCTTAACTGTGAGAACTGGTCAGAGTTATGGTTCAGTGAAAACATGACCTGGTCCTAGAATGTACAACACAGCCCAAACCCTGCCTGTCTCCCACCAGAAACAGGGATGGGGGACACAGGTCACTCAAGGTGCAAATGTCCCTTTTCCTAATTCTGTCCTACAGCTTGGGTATGTTCTGCCCAAGAGGCTTTGGGGTTTTATTTAATTAGTTTAAGGTAACCACCTAAATCTTAATCTAGAATAAGGAGCTGAATTTTCATAAGAGGAAATAATCCTAGACCCTACAGAGCCCCAAATCTCCTTTTTTTTGCTACTGACAGCAGTTTTAAGAACTTATTTACAGTGCATCCATGACAGGCTGTCTGATCCTATTTATTCAGTCTTATATTTAAAGGGGTCAGTGGAGGCTTTGTCTGGTCAAACACACCAGCCTGAGAGGTGTCACATTCTTCACTCCAGGGAAATACAAGTCACGATTACACCAGAATTAAAACTGCCCAGATAAGATCAGAACAGACCAAAATCAAATACTTTGGGAAGGGGCAAAGTCAAAGGGTATTTACTCCATTAAAAAAAAATCTTGTTTTTCTTGTTTTGTTTTGTTTTGTTTTTACAAAAAGATTTTGTATACTCTGTTACATAAATGTATTTAAATAATATTAAGGGAAAAAAACCCCAAAAATATCCTTAGAGAATTAGAAATATTTTCATACAATAAAAATGAGATATTTCCGGATATGTATCTGTTAATGAAAGAATGTTGTTCTGCCTTTTGTGAGCACATACACTCATATGAGCTTGGATAACCACCTCTAAATTACCAGGTTAAATTATCACAGAACCACAGAGTGGTTTGGGTTGGAATGGACCTTAAAGATTATTCCAAACCCCTGTTATGGGCATGGACACCTTCCACTGTCCCAGGCTGCTCCAAGTCCTGTCCAACTTGGCCTTGGGCACTGCCAGGGATCCAGGGACAGCCACAGCTTCTCTGGGCACCCTGTGCCAGGGCTGTCCACATTCAGAGTGAAGAATTTCTTCCTGATATCCAATTTAAATTTAATCTCTCTCAGTTTGAAGCCTGTATGAACAGGACATCTCCTTGTGTGAAGTTTCTCTCTGTTATGTTGCAGCAATTTTTATATTTCATATACATGTAACGATGATACTATGGCTTAACTCCTGGAGTTAGTGGGTTCCCAAAATCAAGAAAATAAACTGTTAATGGTTTTGATTTAAAATACTGCAAACAGTCATGTTTAAAACAGAAATTTATATGTACACATAATTTTGACATAGATATATAGATAAGGAAACTTTAGCAAATTTTAGACAACCACAAGTTGCAACGAAAACTTTCAGACAATGAATATAACATTAAAAATTTTCCACTGTATAAATACACTTGTTGGCTCAATTTAGCTTCACACATCTGACTGAACCTTCTAAAATTTTATCAACCCCCTGAAAGTTTTGAGTTCCTGGAATTTTGCAATTTGTTCTGCTGAAACTGTGAGCAGCTGAGCACTGCTTGCTCATGCTCTGTGTCTGGAAGGTTCCAAGCAGCGTGCTGCCAATCTGGTGAGATCCACAGGAACAAAAAGAGGTTCCCGATGACACCCAGGTTTATCTCAAACCTGTGTCTTCCTTCTCTTCTAATCCCTCTCTGCTTCCTCTGCTCTCTGTTAATAAAATGCTTCATCCAGGAATTCCTGTGCCTGTTCCTAATGAACTGTGATGCCCTGGACAATGGACAAATGTCATTGGGATATTTTCCATCTCCATTTGAAGACATTTCAAGTTCAGCTCATTAAATTATTTTTCTGAATTGTTGCCTTGCAAGGCTACGCTATTTGTACACCAAGGCCCTGGTGCACTGGGAAGGGAACTGTTTTTTAAATGAGGCTAGTGCAAAATGCAATGCAAGAACTTAAGCTCCAAATGCTCCTGTTTGCAAAACAAAAAGATAACTCTGTTTTTAAACTGCTCTCTCAGAAGAGCTCAAGCTTTCAGCTCTGCTCCTCCAGAAGTTCCAATCAATTTGTGGTCCAAATCAGCTTCTCCTTTTATGAAAGCTGGTCCCAACCCACACTAGTTTACAAATGCAACGAGCCTGACAGGCTCAGGTTCATCCTCAGGGAACACTTGTCCATATGCAGCTCCGAGCCCCAGCTGGACGTGGCTGGTGGTGCCCATCCAAGGGAGCCCAGAAGGGATGTGATCAGCAGCTCTGGAGGTGCTGGATGGGCTACAGCCTCCCAAACCTCCTCCTGCACTCAGAGCTTCTAAATGGGAAAAGATTTTAAAGTCAATGAGCCAGTTTATTCCTTATTTCAGTGTGTCTTCCAGCAGGTATCCTTGCAAATTGCAGCAAACAGACACAGACTGCAGGGATTCTGCTTGTCTGCCCCGGGAGGGGCTGTGGAAACAACACAGAGGAAAGTGTAATTTTCCAGCTCTAGGGAAAAAAGGGGAGAATTTAGATTTCTAATACTCCCACTCACCTCCTTTCCAATGTTAACTTTGAAGAAAATTGCCCAGGTTTACAGAGCCTATGGCAAAACCAGCTGAAGCAAAGTTCTGTGCGTGGGACATCACACCCAAATTCACCAGACACTGCTGCTCCAGGGACCTGGCAAGTCCAGCTGAAGGTGTGTCAGGGGCCAGCTCAGCTCAGCAGGAGCTTGGCAACTTTCACACAGAGCAAATGGATCCTCAGTGTCCCACCTCTGGGACTCATTCTGCATTAGAGTAATTTTGCTTGGGGGTTTGTCTGTGTTGTCTGGGAGATAATAACTTAGGTTGTAGCAGTCATGACAGCCAAAGCATCAGAAAACTCAAGTGTTGGAAAAAAGGTTGGGATGAAGCAGCCACAGCTTCTCTGGGCACCCTGTGCCAGGCCTCACCTCTCTCACAGGGAAGAATTTCTTCCTAACATCCAGTCTAACTCTCCTCTCTGTCAGCTTGAAGCCATTCCCTGTCCTGTCACTCCAGCCCCTTGTGAGCTGTCTCTCTCCATCTTTCTAAATGGTTTGGAGTCATTTGACCACGATTGGGTCACTCAAAACCTTCTCTTTCCCATACTGAACAATCCCAAGTCTCTCAGCCTTTCCTGGTAGGAGAGGTTCTCCTTTTATCCCCTGTATCCCATGCTACTTTGTGACTTATCCCTTGACATTAATTATCAATTAATTACCATTATCTCCTTGCAGTAACAACCATTCTTTTATTGCTGGATCTCCCAGAACTGGTATTTCTTCTGGGCCTACCACCCCTAGTGTCTGTGTTATTACACAGGCATTAACTGCTGCTCTCTGTCACACAGAAAGAATGCTCTATCTTTATTTATTCTTCCTTTGGAAATTACAACAAGACGTCCAAGATGGAAGCAAAGCAGAAACTTACCTTCTTTTGATGGTAAGCATTGCTCCCAAGAGGATAATAACAAACATCAGGAGACCAGCTATAACTCCAGCCATTTTCACCGTGCTGTCAACTTGCTTCTCAGGTTCCACTGCATTGGAATTCTGGGTGGAAGCTCCTTAAAAGATGGAGGGAGAGGAAGGACAAGATAAAAAAAAAAAAAGAATTTCTAGGCAAACTGTGCAATGATCCACTTTAAATATTCATTTGAAAGCCTAACAACATATTTGCAATCAAATTGCAATAGACAATTGTCCATCTAACCAAATCTGCCTTTAATGAGGGCTAATGACAGATAATTCAGAGCAGTAATAGGGTGTAAAATCCCAGTGTAGTGCAAATGACTCTAAAATTTTACTAAGTTTTACTGTAATGGGGCATTTACTCTTCTGAAGCACTCAGCATGCACCCAGAAACAGGAGAACAACAGTTCTAATTTTAATCTCAAATAGTTTAAATGGACTTGAAATCCTTACTCATGGAAATAGTGAACACACTAACATGTAATTATAATAATACTTCTGGCAGAAACTTTTTTCCTCCAAAATCAGCTCACATTTGTCTTTCTCAGTGTATTGGAGGCCTGGCTTTTTTAAACATCCCATTACAGATAAACATGTATCAAGCATTAATCCAGCATATAGAGCAGCACTCTCCACACAGAATCATGCTGGAAGGGACCTTAAAGCCCATCTCATTCCAGCCCTCTGCCATGGGCAGGGACGCCTTCCACTAGACCAGGCTGAACCTTGGAGCTCCATCCAGCCTGGCCTTGGACACTTCCAGGGGTGGGGCAGCCACAGCTTCTCTGGACAACCAATTCCAGTGCCTCAGCACCCTTTATCATCACACACCAGGCATGACTTCTTCAGCCCACAGCAGAGAGCGTAATTTCTATTTGAAATTTTAGGGGGTTTTGGTTTGTTTGTTTGGTTTTTTTAACAAGTGAAATCTACACACCTAAAATAAAACTTATTTAGAATCTTATTTGTGCAGCATTTCTGCTCTAACTGAGCACCTTGGAGACAGCTGCCCTCTACCCTATTGCTGAGACCTCATTAGTCCTCATTACAGACCTCAGCTCCGCTGACTTCACTGCTTGCTGCACAGAATATTTCCAGATATAGCTTAAGCCACTGAGCTTGATTTAGAAAGCCCCACAAGATTTGACTCATGGCGACTCTAAAGACTAAATAAGCCTATCTTCATTATATTCCTGTTACACTTAACCACTTCTAAAAATATCACCACTGCAGTTCACAAAGTTAAATGAATTCGTGTTACATGAGATCCACTCTTATCTTGGGCTTCACCTTTGCTGCTGCAGTCAGCCAGGTCTTCCTCTGCAGCTTAAACATAGGGAAAGGGAATCAAAGGTGAACACAGAGGGCTGCCATCTCTAACGTTTTGCTCTTTTAACAGCTCTGTGCTGCTGATCTTCAGGAAATCTGAATCACTTCTGTTCAAAGTCACTTGTTTGAGGAGATAATATTCAGTCAAGTCCATGTGTTGGTGAGAGAGCAGTGTTATTGTCACTGGGGTGTTGTTTTGCCTTTTGCCACACGTTAAACTGCACGTGTTTTAAGAGATGATGCAGTGATAAAAGCATGATTTCACTTCTCCTACAGCTAAGCTGTTAATCTAGTTTACTCAGAGCAAAACACTAAATTTACCAAGCAAAAAGGGCTGGCTCTTGGAATCACACGTATCATTTTCAGCTTTTGCCCCTGACTACTCTACTATTCTGCTGCATTCACCAATTTGCCCATTCAGTTAAGAGTTCACTGATAACTTCTGTGCTCACAGGTCTGAAATGCATTAATGGGGCTCCTGAGCATGAGAATAAAATAACGGATCACTTGCATATTTCCATCTTTATTTGACAAGCTCTCCCACAATCCTACAGTAAATGTGTGCAAGAGGTGAGCTATACACCATCAGACAGGCAATCCCCACACTGTCACACAACAAAGGCAATGAGAAAGGTACAATTTCTCCCTGAAAATGGCTAAAACTCTATTCATTGAAGTGAAAGTCAGAAGTACTCCAAATTATCCTTCAGCTGAGCTGCAGTTACTCTTATGACCCTAAATAATAGGTGTTGGAGAATGGTTTTCTCCTATAAACAGCACAGTCAGATGCCCCTCATTTTTGTACCATCTGAATACCCTCATGAAGTGTGAGCTGTGTTAGAAGAAATAAGAATGTGCTGTCAACTCCATCTTCTGACCCACCAGATTGGTTTGATTTTGCCAGGCTGCTGCTCGTTACTCCAGGAAATGTGTGGTCAGAGTGTTTTTATCTGATATTTCCCACCCCACTGCAGGCTCCTGCAGTTCCAGGAGGAGAAAAAAGGCTCATTATCCATCCTGACACCTCCACTCTGTGGTGACTGATTCTCTCCAATCTTCTGGGCAACTTCATCTCTCTTGGCAAAGGCCAGCAATTCCTTTAGGCTACCAGCCCAACCAATTTTAAGTTGTCTCAGCTAATAGTGCCTAGGAATGGAGAATATGACAGTGTCAGCAAATTCCTGGCTCTGGGATTCTCAAAGCCTTGCAGTGAAACATTACTGCAAAAGGCCATTGTTCTCCTGCTGTTCTGGCATATTTTCCATTCAGATACCTAAATCTCCTCTGGCTGCTCTCGTTTCCCACCTGCCCCAGCACCAGCTGTAGGTAAGAACATTCCTGCCCTGGCAGGAGGAGCTCTGTGAGCCGTTTCTCTGGACATGACTTCTGCTGCTCCTGACAGAAACGCTGTTTTGGAATTCACTTTTGCTTCTCTCCGTTATACAGATGCAGGATCTGAAATCCTCTGAGCACAGCAGCCCATAAAAACTGCTCAGATGGCCATTTCCTACAAATATCTTTAAACACACTTGCAAATCTCTGCACTGCTGTACTTGAGGGGCCACCCTTTTCTTTCTGAAAAACCATGTTTATATATTGCTGGCATTAAAAAGGAATGAAAACAAAATATGACTGTATTTTCTAGTGGTTACTTCCATCACATTTCCTGGAATGAATTGTTCCTTGTAACAGGAGCTGGATGCTGGAATAGTAAGACACAGAGCAGGTCACCACTGTTATTAGTGTGTGTATTTCAGTGGCACCCAAAGCCCCCACGGAGGTCAGGACCCCATTACTCTGCACTAACACAAACTAGGACAATTTTCTGCCCTAAGCTTGCTTTCTTAATAAGAAAGGCAAATGACAGCAGGCAGTGCCAGAGGAATGAAGACTGTAGGTCCCCTGACTCCCTGTCTGTGCCTGATCTACTCCACCAGGCTACTGCTCTCACAGATATCATTTCTGTGGTGCACAAAATGCACCATCCCAGGAGCCAGAGCAGTGGCCTGACTCTGCCTTTCACAGGCACTGACACTCACCCAGCACTCAACTGGTCAGTCAGAGCTATTTCAACATTTTTCTTCTTTCCTAGCAACCCAATTGACTTTGTTTCTCTTTGATCCCTTCCAAAATTCCCAGATCCAGCATCTTGCAGTGAGCCAGAGGACAGTACAGGGAGCACATTCATGGGAAATACAGTCCTGGTGATGCTGCAGAGATGCAAAGAGAGCAGGGCAGGCGCAAATGGCCAATTTCCCAGAGCTGTCCAGCTCATCAGCCCATGAGAAGTCAGGTTTCTGGATCATCACACACTGATGGTTTAATTAAGGTTTTAATTAAGGTCTAATCTGGCCATGCTGCTGTTGATTCATAGAATGACAGAATATGCTGAGCTGGGTGAGGCACATCAGGATCCTCAAGCCCAGCTCCTGGCCCTGCACAGACCCCCCAACAACCCCACCCTGGGCATCCCTGGGAGTGGTGCTCAAACTCTCCTGGAGCTCTGGCAGCCTCGGGGCTGTGCCCATTCCCTGGGGAGCCTGGGCAGTGCCCTCTGGGGGAAAACCAGCTGTGGCATCTAAGGGAAAGATACCATGGCAATCTCTCTCCCAGATTTCTGCACAGGTATATTATTTGAAAATAAGCCACAAAATATAAAGCAACCTCCTCTGTGGAGGTGGCACTCTGAAAAACATCCAGGAAAGAATGATTACTGAGTGCATGTAACTAAGCAGGGCTGATAATACAAGTTTGTTCCATAAAACCTATTTCGCAAGCTGCAATTTGAAACATTCTTTATTTCAGGCAGCAATTACAATATTGCATTTAAAAAAAAATGACACTGCCAGGAAAAAGAATTCAAGAGAGCCATAAGCAGGAGGAAACGTCAGGTATTTATGTGAGAATTCCAGCTGGTGAGACACAAAGTCCTGCAGTGGAAGGGGCATCACAATCACCAGTAGCCAAGACTCTGGAGAGAGAAGTATCCCAAGGGTTAACAGGAGAAGAAAAAAAATAAAATAAAACTATTCTAAGGACATCTGGGTCAAATATTTAGAGTCCAGGAAAGGGCAGTGCAAGTGTGAAGGAGAGAAGCAACACAAGAAATGGGAGGTTCAGCCACCTCCAGGAGACGGGAAAGACCCAGCAAGGGGACAAGTCTGGCAATGATGAGGTTTGGTTTCAAAATTGTAGTACCTAAGAACACAGCTTCTTCAGAAAGAAATCCGCTCTTGGAACAAAAAACAATCAGAAAAATTACTTAAGAGCATTATTTAATCCAGAAAAATTAATGAAAAATATTGGGCTCCCAGTCATTATGTGTTGAAATGATCTGCACAATCAGAGTAATTTCTTTGCAGCACATAATGGCCAGGCAGTGGGCTGAATGTAAAATCTCCTAATAGACCCAGAGGCTTGTATTCAAAAGACAGCTATTCTCAAATCACTTGTAAACACGATTTCCTTTATTTATTTTTTTATGGTGCTTTCTATGTGAGTGGCCTACAAATTATTAAAGCAGCTCTGCATGCAGGAACGTTTTCCTTCATGTTTTCAGTTCCTGATAATATCTATATCTGTAAAACACAGTCTGGAGTGCAAACACAAGGGCAGACAGGTACCTCCAGGAGTGATAACACTGAGATAAAGGTAGAAAGGCAGCTTTTTACATCCTGATGTGGAAACACCATCACCAGCCCATGGTGTCAGCTCACCACACCCTCCAGCAGTTTATTAGCACTAAAACCAATCTGTGCATGTTCCTGGTGCCTCCATGTACCATGAGCCAACAGAGTGGAACAGCTCATCACATCTGAAAGGCAGATTCCTCTTTGGCTATTTCTTTGTTGCAATTCATTAAAAAACAGATATCACAAAGAGGATCACCACACACAACGTCACCACATCAATTTTCCACCTCCAGTTATTGAAGACTGCAAACAGCACAGGCTTAAGACTATAATGAGACACACTCATTTCTTTAACAAAGCTCAAAAGGATTGACAGAATGATGAGAGCCAAAAGCTTTCAACCATATTCTGAGCAGAGAGAGCAGCAAAACAAAGCAGTCCTGGAGAGAAAGACAGACCAGAATTTGTATGAGGGATTTTCAGGCTTACAGGTGGAATCTGGAGGAGGATGAGGGTAAACACACAGTGAGACATCAAGATCAGCATTGCTAAGCTGAATGAGAATTAAAAAATAGCTGCAAGTGAATAATTGATTCTGGAGATTCCAGGCAAATCCAGCACAAAGGCTATTCTTTTTTCCTCCTCTCTCTTCAGAACAGGAGCCCTTAATTTGTGCTAGAAGCAGATATATGGTCCCCAAGAATAAGAAAGGTTAAAACATTTCCCTGAAAGAGGAGCTCAGCTACAGAAAGCTGCTGTGATGCCAACAAGTGATGTGATGGTTCAGAGGGTGAGAGCTTGTTTCTGTTTTAACTCTTCATTTTTGCAGAACTGTATTTAAAAACTAGCTCAAAATTATAGAAATGGAAAACAAGTACAATTACTAATATGACAAGTTCAAATTTACAGATGTAACTTAATTTTTGTGAAGTCTTAGACACAGGGAGGTCAACATTTTGACTGATAAGAGGCAAAAACTTCTCAGTGCCTGACAATGTTATGGATATATAAGAGATCCACCACAATTACTGACTTTTTCCCCAGTCAGCCCCCTCTAAGTAGTTACCCTGCTCTCATCATGATTTCCATGAAAAATCCACACCCACAGCAGCTGCAGAAGCTGCAAAACCAGTGAGCAAAGCCCAGGGGTGGGCCCAAAGTGAACACTGAAATAAAGTCAGTTATGAGCCCAAGTGGATGAAGGTGCCCCAGGTGCCAGGGTGACCTACAAACACCCGCCCTGAGAGGCTGCACCCCGAGCCCAGTGAGCAGCATGGAGAGCAGGAATCTCTCTTCCAGCTAAGGGGACTCAGCTGGGCAGCACCAGGAGTCTGTGTACACACACTCTACGTGTGCTGCATGAACACCAGGACACTTCCTGTGCTCTGCCAAGTTGAAGCAGCACTTTCAGGCAAGACTGGAATGAAGATTTCCCTTTTCCTCTACAACAACAATACAAAACAGCCTCACACCTACCCTGTAATTTGATCGGATATCCTAATGCAACCATATAGTTTTTAATGTCCAGCTCCTGGAAGAAGCTCAAAAGCTTGTTAATATCAACCCTGTTTCTGAATACTGGCTTACCAAAAAACCTATTTAAGGAATCAGACATCATGTGTTTGTAACAGTCCTGGGTCTGTCATGCCTTTGGAAGTGTTGTTAAAGGATGCTGATGTCAGGAAAATTAATCCACAACCATCAGAGGTTTATGTCCAAAAAGGAGACAGAGAAGTCCTTTTACTTTACTGGAATAAAGAGAGAGGCCATGGGGCATTCCCCTGGGGTCTCTCTCTTTCCCCATTGGCTGAGGTACTTGAGAGGTTCAGACTTCCCAGAACACCTGATAATGAAGATTTCTCTCTAATGGATAACTCTCCTTTTTAATTTTTAATTCTTATGAAATTTAGGGGTTTTTCCTATTGTTTCTTTCATCTTTCAATATCCAATTTCATTATCAGCAAACCTACAGTTTGTTTGTAAAGGCAAATATCTTTTTCCATTCATCAATCAGTAGAATCCTTCCCATTGTTTCTTTTGTCTCTCAGTGCTAGTTTTATCTACCAGCAGACCCACAGCTTGTTTGTAAAGACAAATCTGTCATTCTTCTCACTGACAATAATGATCTATTTATGAAAATTGTTTTATGTGATCTGCAGTACCTTCCCAGTGGCTGACCCACCTTAGAAAGGATCTGCAGGATTCAGGAAATGGAGACAAAATCCTGATCACCCAAATGAGTTGGTGTGAGGGTCAGGAACATGAAACCCCACTGCCTTCTAAAACATGAGAGTCCCCTCCTGCCTGCCCCCTCCTCAGCCCCTGTGCAGAAGAGGCTCCAAGGGACATTCCAAAAGAGCTCTTCCTGCAAATTTTCAAGCAGAAGAGATGAAAAACAAGCTGCTACATTTCCTAAGCGAGGAATCACCCAATGCTGCCTGATGCATTCAAACTAAGTAAAACAAAACCAAAGGAAACCTTTTATTAATTTGACCTTCACTTGTGGCTTTCATGTCCAACTACCGACTTGTTTCAGTTTCCACTCCTTTATCTGGCTACCAGTTTATCTGCAAACAAAGGTGAATGTACACTGGCTCAGGGCCAGCCACAGCACACGGCCAAGAGCATCCTGTCCCACCAGGTGGGACTTCAAAAGGGACAAGAACATCCACACTGCTCCAGGTAAATCCTTGTCTGCTTTGGTTCCTGGAGGCCTTGGCTCACACTGTTGTGATACGGCACGAAATGATGACACAGACACTGCTGCTCTCGAGGGGAGCAAAAAGGAAGAAGAAGAGGAACTTTATTTTCTGACTCTAACATTTATAGTTTTCCAAAGGTGACAGTGGATTGGAGGGTGACAGTGCCACCTCTCCAATGCCACTGGACAGACCAAGGGTCCATCAATTCTCTCCACCTCCATGAAAGAATGCAAAACATAGGTTATTTACAGAACTGTGTGTGAGAAAGTTTGTTGAAAGAATACAAACATCAGAAGGCTTAACAAAGTCTTACAAAATCAGGGCGACATCACACAGCTATAATATATTTTATTTTCGTTTCTCCAAAGACCTTTCTCTCCTGAAGCTACTTGTGTCCTGGCAGTGGATGCTTTGAATTACAAAGGTGATGTTTTCACAGTCTCCTGTTGCTAAACTATCTCAAATTTTATCTTAAACACTGTGCTTCTTCTCCTATTACTTCCAGCTGCCAATTTTAATTGGGGAGCCCAGGATTAGAGTTTGGCAATGCAGCAGAGCTCTGGAGTAGATAATGACCTCTGGACACAAGGCTGGAGATACCAAATTCAGTTCACTCCTGACCTCATCCCATTCTGCACCAGGTTCTGCACTAATTCAAAGCTGTGCCCTGGGATAAGGAAGCCCCTAAAGGGATTGTGGTGCACGAAACTTGTGCTAAAAAATAACTTTTAGAAGGCAGAAATTTGTTCAGGGGGAAAAAAAACCCAACCAACCATTTTCACGCATTCAACTTAAAAAGTGTGATAAACTCCTCTGAAATAAACAGCACCAAACAGAATAAACCTGTCAAAGGAATAATATTCCAGTGTATTAGAAGACAAAATGCAGCAACAAACAGATTTGAAGTGGGATTAGATCTGTTTAAAAAATACATTATCTGTCTACAAAACCAGAATGTATTCCAGGAAACAAAAGAAGCCTCTTCAAATGGGTTTGAGGAAGCAGGAGTTATTAAATCAACAGTTTTCACGTGCAGCAAAATTGTGTGGGAACAACAGGAACTTTTTCCTCCCTCATTTTCCACTGATTATTTTGCAGTCACCACCCCCCCTCCCCCACCAGCCCAAGATTTCCCTGGTCACATTTCAGACCCAGGTTCTTTATTGAGATTTCAACATTCTCCCAGGAAGTTTCCTTCTTCCCATGCTGATGCACTACCAAAAATCAGGACCATTTGAACTTCCCAGTAATTCCAGCACCTTCCTGCCCCTGTATCATCACAGCTGATGTGCAGCTGAAATAATTGTTGGGTGAGGAAGTCATAACTAGGCAGGAACAACCATACAGCACTGGGAGGGGAGTGTTCCTAGAGTAATGTAATCTAAAAACGGAAAAAGCAACCCTCCTTTCCCATTAATCTCATGTAATACTGCCACATCCCAGCCACTCATTCTGTGCACATCAAGCTGAAGTAGAAGAACTTAATTCCACAAGCTGATGGGATCTCCCCTCCATATTTAAATTTTCTGGAGTTAATGATGATCCTGGTCCCAGTGTTGCAAATGCTGGGGCAACTTTATGGCACACAGACCTCCAAGTTCCTTCTGATGGAAACTGCAAACCCCTTGAGAGGTTCTGAACCTCCCCACTGTGACTTGGTGCTGCTGAGGCTCAATTCTGCAGCATCTCTGGCTCCAGCAGAAGTTTCTATAGAAACTACAGTTTCTATAGTTCCTCTGTTCCTCTACAGAGAGCTTACAGAATCAAATTTTCCTTTTCTTGGTGCCATTTCTCCAACAGCAGGACTCAGCTGTCTATGAATATACACAATAATCAGCCCCAGAAAATGGCACAGCTCCTTTAACTGGAAATGCAAGCTCAGCTCCATGCACACTCAGGGGATCCATGGGGCTCTGCCATCACACTCAGGTGCTGCTGTGAAGATTTAAGAGGTGTTGAGCCCTCAGCTGACCCTCAGCACAGACAGATCTCCACCTTGGCACTGAAGGAGTGCCATGAAAGCACTGCCCTCCTTCATACTCTAGTTGGAGCAATTGTAAAAGTATTTTCTCATGCAAAGCAAGTATTAAACAAGAAGTCACAAAGCTCCTCAGACCTCTGGAAGTCTGACCATGTTTCCTTTTTCTGAACTGATAATCACCTGTGCTCAAGAGGCTGGGCGGGTTTCGCGTGGTCACCTGTTGTCTACCTATCACTGCTAAGAACAAGCAAAATGGTTCCCAGGCAGCATGCACGAGACAAAAAAAAAGGAAAAAAAATAAAAATGTACCTCATAATGGTTATTATAGTTCCATTCTTTCATTTGCAAGAACTCACATTTTAAGGAAAGAAGAAATGAGTATCGGGAGATAAGGAACCATTAATGAGCCCTCTGCCTTGGTTTCAATTACACTGTGAAATTAATTTAATGCACTTTAGGAATACAAGAGGTAATCGCTCTCTCTTGGTAAAAGGTTGCAATTTTCTCTAATAAAGTGTCGATATAAATATGTTGCTTTAAGACAGGGAGAACAAGTCAGTTAATTCAGAAAGAATGGGACATATTAAAACAAATGCTGTCAAGGAAACCAAATGGCAAAACCTATAAATAACCCATCTGAATGAAAATTGTATGGCAGAGAGCTGGTAAATTGGGGTTTAATTATAAACATTTTTAAAGACTGTTTTATGTTAATGAGATGTATCCAAGTGTCTAATGCTGTGAAAGATAACATTAGTCCAGTAATTAAAACAAAAAAACAAAGAATAGCCCATGTGAGGAGGGAAGTGGCAAGAGATCTGAGACCAACGAATCTGAAAATAAATAACATACGTAGATACAAAAGGTTCATAATGTTTAACATGCTGGCAAAGTGTGAGATGGCTACACAGAGTGGAGGAACACAGGGAGCTTTCTGATGGATCATTCAAGGTCACCCCAGCAAGGGCTGATGGTGAGTCCCTGCCTCTGGCCCTTCCCACAGGCAGCACCCAGCCTCTCGTGGAGGCACTGGATGGAGGGAAATCAGCTGGCCCAGCTGGGAACCCACTGGCTCTGCTTTGGAGGACCTGCTGCTCTGAACTGCTGATGCCACCCCCTCCTCCCAACATTTAACAACCCAATACAAAAGGATTTGAGAACCTTTTCTTGCCATCACGAGAATCAAGTTCATCTAAGCAGGAGCAGCACACAGAGAACCATGAAGAGGGAGCACCACCAGAGAGCTGGGAAGCAGCTCCGGCACAGAGCTGGGCTGAACTGAAAAGGGCTCATCTGAGCAGCCTATTTCTGGCTGAAGAGGAGGGAAGAAAACTGGGAAAGCTCCAAAGCTCTTTTTTTTTTTTTTTTTTTTTTTTTTAGTGGACTAAACCATTTTTAAAGTGGCTCTGCTTTGCTTTTCTTGGTGTTGGGGCAGTGGGACACAGAGAGCAAACTCCCTGGCAGCCAGCTGGAGCAGAGGCGGTGGAGCAGCCCCGTGCGTCTCTCGAGTAATTAAAGAGACTCAGCTTCTGAGCAGGTGCCTTGCAGCAACACCCAGGATGTGTTACAATCCCCCAGTAACACATGCCTAACACATTTCACTGCCTAATTACTCCCACACTCACGTTTAGTGCCCTTGTTAATCCAGTACTTCAAGAGAATTCTTGCCTTGCTTAAACACGCCTCGATCCTAATCTTCCTGTCACTGGTGTAAATCAGAACTCGTTTCACTGCTGCTAATGGAGCTGCTGCACTGACAAATGTCTAGGAATGGGAAAATTAGGCCTCTATTCTGAAATGAACATTTAGTCTGGCACCAGTAGTATTTATTTATGTTCTTGCATCAAATCAAATTTTTTCCCCCCCTCTGGTACCAACTTAAGCAGAGCTTTTAATGCTGAGACTGAGCCTGACACCAAAACAGGGTTTCTTTTTTCCCCTGATTCTTATCAAAGTCACCACAGTTGCATCCTCACTGGCAGCTCTGATGATTCTGTTCAAGGCAGACTTCGGGTTTGCTCATTCCATCCTCAGAAAAACACCAATGGAAATGAAGGGGAATACAGAGCAATGCCATTAAGGATAATCAATATAATGAGCAGACAGAAGACAGCACAGACACAGGAGGTTATCTAGAACATTCCAGCTATCAGCCTTTGATCAGGACATGGTGTAATTACAGTTTTGTGAGTGTCTCTGTGCATTCCCCACTGCAGAGCAGGTACAACATCCCTCTCCAGGGGCCGGTCCCGTTATCCATATGGAATTTATGTATGGTGGGAATGCAGCCTCAGGACACATGGAAACCTGAAACTGTGGGAAAGCTCACAGAACCACTTTGTTCAGCTGTAGCTGTGGCAGCTGCTGTGATGTTACCAACAGCCCAGCTCGTGGTGCTCCCTTGCCTGTGAACTGCACCCAGCCCTGCTCCTTTGGAGACCTAAACCTGCCACAATTCCAGGAATTCCAGCTCCGTACTGCAGGCCAGGCACTGGGAATTACAGTATTGCAATTCAGAGCCAGGGCAAGAGGAAAAGAATTTTCACAGAGATTTCTGCACTGCATACAGAAGAATAAGATATCTACCTATAAATCAAAAGTGATATGAACCAAAAGTGATATAAATCAAAAGTGATATGAATTGAGACAGCGAGAATAAACACTAGTACTACCATCATTTCTTGTCCTTTTCCATTCAAGTCAATAAAGAAAAAAAAAAACTAAAGAATAAGATCACCAAAAAGCAGTGGTTCTAGACATCTTCAGGCTCTACCCACCTCTTTTTTATCTCTTATTAAATTAATCCTAGCAAGAGATTCTTTTCTAAAAAGAGATGACATTCAGAACCAACAGAAGGAGGGGGCTCACTGACTGGGTGGCTCAGTGACTCTTCCTGGTGACCCAACAGGTTTAATGGAAATTATCTCAGTTTGCAGAAGTCAACTGAAGGTCAAACACTTACAGGACACTTTGCTGAGGTACCCAAATCAGAGAGTGCAAACAAAAGGTCATGTCAGAATGGGATTTTTCAAGCTGTGTAAGTTATTTTCTTTTGAATACTCACAGAGCAAATATCTTTCCTGCTAGCATGACAACATTCTTCCCCCAGTCCAGAAAAATGAACAACTGAAATAGAAGGAACTACTGGTTTCCAAAAATTAATTAATTCAGTATCTCAGATCTCATGAGGAGACTATGCTATTGGAAAAGCTTGTGAGGATTCATTTCACCCAGTCCTGCTCTTGTTCTCTCCACCACCAGAAAGCCAAAATCAGGTACTTGAAATGGCCACATCACTACCAACTGAGAGAACTGAGAGGAAGGAGACACAGAGACTGAGACACACAGAATGTTTGTAACCCAGAGAATGAATTAAACTATTATTTTACAAGGAGCTTTTAAACAGGAAAGGAACAAGAGGGTATGGAGACACCACAGCCACAGATGAGAAGGAGAAATGGGAGAAATGGCTCCTCCTCCTCAACTTTCAGTGGTGACACAACTGCTTACAGCCCCACCAGTCTGCATTACTGAGTCTGAGCAGGAAAAAGAGCTGCACAGTCACTGCCACACCAGTCTGGCTGGCTGGGACAGCCTGGGAATGTCTCCACAGGGAGATGAAAAATGCTCTCCAGTGGCTAATGGAGTTTCTTTGAGCCCTCACAACTCCTCTGCAAGTGCAGATGCAGAAGAGTTCCGGAGAAAGGACCTTGAGGTCATTAATTTCTGCCACAAATCAAAACAGATGGAAAAGAATGGAAAAAATGGGATGGTGCCTCAAAGGATTTCTGGGCTCCTGCCAATTTTGGGGAACTCTCAAAGCCTCCACAGGCAGCCATGCAGGTATTTCACATTTCAGAAAAGCAGCAAGAGCACAAGCTGGCAAAGCTAAGTCTGGGAATGGAGAGTCATCTGTAGCACAGCCCATGGCAGCACCCCAGCACTTCCCTACAGCTCCTTGGCAGACTACAACATGTGGTGGGGAAATCTTTTTACAGCTACTCTGTGTTACAAATAAATTGGTGTCTGACATCTTTTCTGGAAAAGTAGCCCCTGGGGTGATTTTGAAATCTTTAGAAGAGTTGTTAAAAGCAGCTGTAAACTCTTAGAAGGAGCTCAGACATTGTCACTGTTGGTCCCTCAGGAGCTGCACCTTGTGAACCAACCTGGGGCTGTTTGCCTTGGGTTTGCTCTGTGTGACCTGTCAGCCCGGTCTGTTCTGAGCTCACCACAGTGAAAATCAGGAATGTTTGTTCAATTATACCATGAAAATGGCATGATGTAAGAATTGTGCCCCGCTGTGTACAAGGTTAGGCTTACACGAGATCTCCTCTTATCTACTTTGTACAGTTGTGGAGAGAACAAATTGAATGGGAAGGTAATGTCACTTTTTCAGTGATGTTCTGCCAACAGCAAGAACAGTCCTCAGGACAGAAAAGCTGTCAACAGAATGAGGGGAAGAGGAATGGCAGAGAATTATACCCTGCATTAAAAAAATAACAGAGTCACAAATATAGTGGAGTGGTCCTGGAAATTGTTGTACTGCCTTGGCAATCTTCCTTAAAAAAAAAAAAAAAAAAAAAGAAAAAGAGAAAATAAAAAGGCTGGTTCTTTGGCTAGGAACTGTAATCAAGTTGTGCCACCACTGCAGTTTTTACATTTCTGGTATTGTGTTTTGCAGGAAAGAGAGACCCACATACCTTTTGTTGCCAGCCGGACACAGTTGATTTTTGTTTCCTGAAAAATAAAAAAACACAAGAAAAATATATAGGAAAACATCACAGTGTGTAATTTGCCCATCTACAGTAAACACACATTCCTTTAAAAAGCTACTGAAAATACATATAACTTTTCTTGCACTTCATCTTTGAAAATACCACCAACAGTTTTTGTTGGACAAAACACACACATAAGTCCACACTACTGGACTTGGCTGCAGTTGGTTCTCTTAAGTGTGCAAAAGTTGGGAGTGACAGCAAATTTCTCCACGTTCCATGTGTGAGTGATGGGTCCCACATAAGTGCCTGATTAGCTAATAGAATTTCCCAGTTAAATGACCTGCTCAGTAATAGACTGACAAGCCTTGGGTCAAAAGTACATGCCACTGTACATCTCATTTTCATGCACCATTACTACAAATTTTGCAAATTGGGTATTTATTTAAACACATGGCAAACAGACACCGAAGAAGTCATTTGAATATTTCAGCTCTCTGATGGATGTGGAGCAGACCAGCATTCTGTGCTGCTGCCTCTGCCAAATGAGCTGTTCTAACAACCCTCACCACTGCAGCTCCTCATTGCAGAGCTGGGACAAAACCCAAAGCTTTGTGTTCAATCCACCCTGGAGCCTCCAGAGCTGCAGAAACAGGATTTGGATGTGAACGTTGTGTTTGGCTTCACAAACAGCTCAGACTCTGCAGCTTTCTCAGGCCACCTCTGCTGCAAACACCACCTCTGTGGCGTCCCCAGCTCCTCACTGCACAGCCCTTCCTGGCAGGGGCTGCTGCTGTCCAGCCTGTGATTGCCATCCAAATGGGAATGTGCTGCCTGGGTAAAGAGCTGCCTCTGTCAGGCACTGAGCTGCTGCAAGGCTTGCAGAGCACTTTATGCCTCTACATGTGTCAGGTGAAATGATTCCAGCATAAATTACTGAGCTGACAATGCTCCATTAATATGGATGCTGTCTGTGCTCTGGAAACAACAGCCCAGCAAAGCACTGCTGAGCACCTCCTTCCATCCTCAAACAACTGGACAAACCTTGTGCAAATCTGAATTTGCTCTTGGAGAAAATTGTTCCATCTGTGACAAATCCTCCTTGGCTGGAGCAGGCACACACTGTGCCTTTCTCCTCACACTTTTGTTGCACATAGGAAGGGGATGATTGCAGGATCCATGCTGGGAAATGCTGGGAATCACAGGAGCAACTCCCTCTGATCCCCTTCTGTGATGCCACACAATCTGGATTTAAGCCACACTGTGTGCAGCCTGAGAACAATGAGATACCCAGAAGGACAAACCTTCCCTTTGACCTTGCTTCAAACTCTCTTAAGAAATTCCTGGCTCCTCGAGGACAAACCACATCTATTTCCCAGTCCAGAGTGGGACTGAAGCCCTGTTCATCCCAGCAAACCAGAGACATTTCTGGTTACACCCCTTTGTCCCCCCAAAATCAGCTCCCCTGCACAACCTGCACCAACACTGGCACTGCAAAGTCACCACAGCTGCACACAGAGCTCCCCACTCCCCTCTACCTCATAGGTAATGAGTATTCTGGAAATCCAAACTCTTTGTTGCTGCTTGGGATGCATGGAGCAGGAAAAACTCAGATTTGCTTTCAGAGCTGTCTCTGCACATAGTGCTGGGAACCAGAAGACAGACAGGTCCTGATGTGGTTTCTGATCTACAACAAGGTGAGCTGGAAAATCAGCAATGAGGAGCAAAATAAAAATTTAAGAGACAGGATTTTTGCAGTCTACAAGTAGGTGGAGACTTGCTCACATTTTGTTGAGGAAAATTTTCTTGTGTATTTGTTGTTTTCTGCTGGCTTCAGAATGTAACAAAAAGCTGGAGAAATTAGTCAGTGCTGGAAAAAGAAGAGTCTAGAATGATCTCATTTGAACATGTGTGCATTCCTGCAAGAGACCCTCCCACAGGGTGATTTGAGAAGACAGAATTTGTTCTGTTTGCATCTGCATCCACTGATGGATGCACTGAGCACAGCCACAGCTCTTAGGAGAACTGGCACTGCCAAAAGCAACAGCTACAGGAACGAGACATGGACTTCAGAACTTCATTTCAAATTGCATCTCCTGGGAAGGAAAGCATAAAAGAACCTGCACAGACACCAGCTCCCAGCAGTGCTAAAGTGTAAAGACTTGAATTTAGTCAATATTCTGGATTACGCTTGATTATTCCATTGCTCTCCACTGCTCATCTCTTTGGTGTCTCATAAAAATGAGATCCGTTTCAATTTACTCTGTTTTTCTTTGGTTGATACTGAGAATTGTAAGTTTGCATGAATCTTTTTTAGAAGAAACAGAATAAATAAATACATTTCCCCCCCTCCAAAAAAAAGGAAAAAAAAAACCCCAAAACAACTAAAAAAAAACCCCAACCAACCCAATCATCCTCCCAAAAAACACTAAACCCACTTTCCCACAATCATGTTTGTTTCCTGAAAAATATTACTTTTGCTTCAAGGCACTTTCCTGTACACAGTAAAGATCATAGAATGTTAATGGGTTGGAATGCACCTTAAAGTGCCATAGGCAGGGACAATTCTTTTATTTATTTTTTTTCCTAAGCTACATTTCCCATCTTTCAATTTGTACACACTGCTTCTTGTCCTATCACTGCAAGGTGCTTCTCTTTAGCCACCATCAAAGCAGGAATAAGCAGTGTTGGTAATTATCAATGATCCATCCAGCTTGCCTAAAGCAATGACAAGAAAAATAATTAAATAAAGAGATAGTAATAGAAGTTTTAGAAAAAAAACCCAAACAAACAACTATTTTCCCAAAAATCAGTCTCTGTGTTGTTTCTGAATATCCTTTCAAATGCTGCAATACTTATTTCCCATTTTACGATATCACAGAAGTTTTACAAGGCCTTATATATCTACAACAATCCTAATGATACCCAGAGAGCCAACATATCCTGCATATCTGTTTCATGCTATGGCTTAGCTCACAGGAATAAATTAAATTAAGATGCCAGTACTGCTTCAGCTCCGTATCACTGCCAGGTTAAGGCAGACATTTTACAGCCAAACAGTAATGGAACAATTTTAACTGAGATCCTGGAACAGGAAAACACTCCATGACTACATCCTGCAGCTCCTGAGCCAACCCTCACTTCCCAACATGCTCCATACCCTGAAAGCTCATCCACATGCCTATCTCAACATATTGATGGGAATTTGTTTTTTTGAACCTATTTACCAATGAATAAAAGAAGATTATGGAGTACCCTCACTCAAGGCTGAGCCCTGGCTCTATTTTTAAGCCCACACAGCACGGGCACACCTGAGCACTGTGTGCCAGGGTGCTGGCAGCCTGTTCCTGGAGGGAGGACCTGCACCTACCATCAGCACAACCTGGCACCCTCTGAAGAGAGTCCTGTGCTGAGGAGCTGGGCAAGCCCTCTCTGCCCACACAGCTCCTGCCCACAGCCTGGAAACTGCACACCATGAGCCTGCTTTAGCATCCCCCTGGATTTCCAGGGCTTTTTAAAACATTCTTTTAATATAGCTTTATTCTTTCGTTTTGGAAGCAAAGGAGCTGCTGCTGTCTACTAATTACTGAGGTTCCTAAATGCACATTTCACTCAAGTGAAATGGATGATAACAAAATGAGTTCTGACTCTGTCTCTTCAGTGTTTGCATGGGAACAATTTTCTGCAGAAAAGGGCTACGAGGGCAGCAGGACATATGTTTATGTGACAGCTGCATCTTCACAACCTAAAAAGCCACATCATCTTTTTTTTTTCTCCCTTTCCTTTGAAACTGACAGCTTGCTGTTTACAGACTATGAACAACAATGAAAGCAGCAAAGCTTTTTCATCCATCTGTTTTCACACCCACCATTTTCCCTTTCCTTTACTATGATTATGACTCTGCAGCAGTCAAACAGAGCTTGCCTTGCCTGAAGAGCCACCTGCCAGCCCCAGCAGGACCTGCTGCCCCCAGAAGTGCCACGGGGGCTGCCCTACAACACAGTTCTTTAGGCACCTCAAACTGGGAACAATTTTATCTGCTGCTGGTGCATGGACCAGAAAGGAATCACCACTCTCCCCTTGGCCGCAGTTCCGGATTTAGTTCCCCACGTCCCAGAGCTGAACATGGAACTTGTTGGTAACCTGCTTCACACAGGGTAGAAACCATGGGTTTGTCCAGCCTTAAGGAGTTGTTTATTTGGTTCTCAACAAATTTTGCCCAAGTTCAGGAAAGCTCTAAATTGTGTGTTTATTTTTTATCCCATTGCAGCCAGTCTTAAAATATGCCTGTGCAGGGTCAATGTACTCTCCTATAATTTTTATTGCCAGCTTCAGGAAATTGCTATTTCCTTCCAAAGACTAAGCCAAACCTATTATTGCTATTCCAATTACCAGCTTTTTTTAGTATCTGTGTCATTTGGAGAAGGGAGGTTTAACAAAGTGGTTAGGGCTTTTATTATTTACAATAGGAAGCTATGTCAATAATCTGTAGTTGATGATTGGATACCCACTCTTCTTAACCTCTCAAAAATGAGGTAGGCTGGAAGAGGATTTTATTTATTATTCAGAAAACACTCAGGTCCACCAGATGTGGAAACAGGGGCATACAAAGAGTGAGGTGATCCCACATCTGCATTATTTCTGCACCAGCACCTCCAGGATGAGATTAAGAAAGAGTGAATGTAAGTGGATAAACTATACACCCAAAATCCTCCTGAACACAGAGCTCCCCAAAGCTGGTTAGCAGCTCACAGAAGTGATGAAGGTAGCCCTGGTGCCATTTCATCTTTCAGAGCACGGCTCACTCTGAACCCAGCCTCCCTGGTTTTTTTCATGGCCATCTCCAGAGGGATGAATGGCATCTCTCTACTGGCAGCTCTATCCATACCTCCAAAATGTCCCAGAAGACTAATGCTGTGTGCTGTGAGCAGACCTGTCAGCATCAAGAAATCCAGCCTCAACTCCCCTGATAATAATGAGCTGCCCGATTGTGCATGTAGTACAAGTCATTAGAGAGGCAAAAAATCAATAGGAATCTCGGTAGAGTCTATCATTCCCTCAAAAAAATAATATTCTCATTGATTCCTGCAGTGCTACTTTTCACAATTCTGGGTTGAAGACATCAGTCACTTGTTGGACCACCAGGCTGGCAGAGCAGCTGGCAGCATCCCCCCATCACTCCCAGCTGTGTTACACAGGCTCCTGCTCATCTCCCATTTAAAGGAAAAATGGCCAAGAGTTATTGATTGCAACTGTGCTGTTACAAATTTCATTTTAACTCAATGAGTTACAATGCAGCTCCAGAAAGGATTTTTTTTTAAGGAGCTCTGGTTTCTGAGCTGCTTAAAAATTCAGGCAGGTTTCACACAGCGGCCAAAAATTCTCTTCATTGGGGTGTGGTGCTGGAACAGCAACCAGAGACCTGCAGAGAGACAAAGAACTGGGGACAATCAAACCTGCAGCACCTCAGTTTGATTATTGAGCCAGTGTAAGGATAAGGAGTAACACGGGGCTGTCAACCTGGCCTCAACTTTCAGAGGGAAATATACAGGTAGCGCTGGAGTTTTAAAGGGGCTGAGCTCAGGAAGCAAACCTTCATGACAAGCAAACCTTCATGCTCTGTCAGGCAGTCATCTGTAGCAGGTGGCACCAGGACAAGCAGCAAACATCAGATCCCTACCTGGATGGCTGTGACAGTGTCTGGAGATCCTGCCAGAGCACAGCCAAGCCAAATGTCCCCTCTGCTTCTGTGCCTCCTCTTGTGCTGACTCCTTCTATCAACTAAGCAATAACTAATGGTGCTTCTCCTTCCCACAGCCACAAAGCCTGGAATTTCTGTGTGCCCTTCCTCCTTCTCCCCTCTCTCACTTCAAACTCTGCCACATTTCAGCTCAGCATCTGGTTGTTAGCGGTGCCTGGGAGGGAAGTTCACACAATTTGGAAGCATTTTGTGTAACAAAGCTGAAAACCACTCAGTCTCACCATGTTCTGCTCAGGCTCCAGTCTGGAGGCAGCACCACAGTGACCAAAGAGCCCCAAGTACCCAGGAGATGGATCCAGCCAGCCACAGCTTTTTCATTCACACTCTGAGACAACTACAACAGTTCACAAGAGAAGGCAGAAGAGCTGGTGATCTGCTTCTGCAGCAATTTGTCACATTTGTTTTGCATCCAGCTGTTAATTATGTTCCTTTCAGTGTAACAATCAGAGCTAATGGCTGCAGAGCAGACGGGAACACCAAATGAGCACAACCCTCCATGTACAGAGGAGCTCAAACAATGCAGAACTCCTACAACACTCCTAACCTTCTCCTAATCAAGATTTTTGACCAAATCCAGGCTCTCTGGAAATTAAGTTCTCCCCAGAGCCCTCTGTTTCCAAAGGAAGATGTTCTGGTTCACTGCATGAAGGCTTCTCATTGCAGCTTCCAGGTGTGGAAAGAAATTTCATCTTTCCACAACTGTCAGTGATTAATGAAACTATGGAATATCCTAATTAAAAAATGAGTAGTAATGTTCTATTAAGTTTTTTCATGTGTGAGGGAACATAAGGCTCTACTTTAACCATGCTAAATTGTTATTGTTGCAGGTTTTTTGCAGATGTGCCTTATCAAAAATCACGGAATGGTTTGGGTTGGAAGTGACTTTAAAGACCATCCAGTTCCAATGCCCTGCCATGGCAGGGACACCTTCCACTATCCCAGATTGCTCCAAATCCCATCCAACCTGGCCTTGGACACTTCCAGGCATGGAAATGCCATGTTGCAGCCATAATTATTTGTAGGATTTTCCAACACCAGTCAAAGCTGCTCAGGTTACGGAAAAGTAAAAACTCAGAAAACTCTAAAATACAAATGATACCTGCAAATAATTCTGAGAATGGAGCAAAAACCTGCTATTTACAGCTGCAAAAGAGTGAATGCAAATTGACCTTCATGTTTGAAATGTGGGCCTTAATGATTTTACCACAAACCAGAGGGGATCAGAACAGAAGCTACACCTCTGAAGATCCATATTCCACTCTTGGGCATTTCCTCTGTACTTTTACCCACAGCACTACACTTTGAGGATATATAAAGCATATCCTGTAGAAATATAAATTATTATCACAGGAGGAAATTGCTTTCTCAAATAGGAGTTTACTGTGTCTGGCTGGACACTTCTCATCCTGCCAGGAACTGTGCATTGTTGCATTAAGACTATTTGATTAACTTCTGCTTAAAAAGCCCTCCTATTAGGACAGCCCAAGCAAGTCATCCTTTTTTGAGTCCTTAACACCTGGAATGTAGGATGAGATGCAGGAAAAGCAGGAACACCAGTGCTGCCTGAATCCAGAACACCAAGGGAAGCCTACACTTCCCCTTTCTGGAACATTATATTGTACTTAAGCAAATAAAGTTTCTTCTTCCCTGGGGATTCATTAGTAATTAACTATCACACATGGGGGAGCTAACTAGAAACAGAGAGACATATACATACATTCACAATTTCTTTTATAAAGGCAAATCCAAAACTGAATTAATTGAGCAGTGCTGGAAGGAAACTGTATTGACTAGAAAGGAAACCAAGGTGAAAATCAGCACAGTGTTGAAGAGATTTTGTACTTGTCAGCCACACAGCTGAAACTCTGCAGGAAAATGGTGATAAATGAAGGGTGCAAAGCACTCAGATGTGTTGTGAACAGTCGTTGGCACTACCAGCCTGTGAAACCATCCCAGTCCTCTGCAATGTGCAGCTGCATTTCAGGTATAAAAGCCACTAAAGCCTGCACTGGTCACCTTTGACTGATTTTTGTAATTTTTTCTCTCTCAGGGGTGATATTGTAGAGAATTTATCTGTGTTAAAATTAAATTTCTGAAAGCACTGGCAAACATGCTAATAATAGCAGACTCTGCTACCCAAATTTGTGATGCCTTGTTAATGCTCTAAGGCTCTTCAGGAGGCCAGAGTGGCAAATTCTCTTGTGTTCTGTATGAATGGAAAACAGCTGGGGAGCCAAAGGGGAGGAAGGTGATCCACTGAGGCTGGATCTAGCCTGAAACAGAAGAGGTAAAAGGTCACAAATTATCCTCAGCTGGAAGACAAGAGGGAAGAGACGCCTCCTGTTTTCCTGTGGTGGGATGGGGTGTGTTGTGGCATTGTGTGTGTCATTTGAGTCTGAGAATGAGGTGGGCTACATTTCCTGTGCAGTCTGCATTTTAAATCAAATATCACAGAATAAAGATACATAAAATATAGAATTGCAGAGGGGCAGGACAGAGATGCAGACAGTACCCACTGCAGTACCTGACTTACTCAAGCTGGAACTCCCAACCACAAGGGCTGCATTAGGATATGGCCAAGTGCAAGCTCCAAGGTAATCCAAATTCATAACATCTCCTCCAAAATCACAAGCGCTGTGAACTATCAAGATACTGCAATTATGGCTCTTAAAAGCACAATAGCCCCTACTCTGACATTCTTGCTTATTGAAGGATTAAAAAAAACCCCAAAAAGTATCTAAATTCTAAGCAGCTCATTTAGTAAATCACATGGCAAGATGTGCCTTTACAGAATCAGGGTCCTCAACAGATTTCTCATTGGATCTGAGCATCAGAGAGAGATTTGAGTGAAGGACAAGTAACGGCATGCTTGATTTTCATTAGATTTCTGTAAAAGGGTAATAAGAAGGAGAAGTTAAACCAGCATCCAATCGAGAAGGAAGGAGAATGATGAGGAGGACAGAGAGAGGCAGTCACACCTACAGATGCAGCTCAATTTTCTCTGCACTTACTCCATTGGCCTTGCTAAGAGCCTGGAAGTATATGCTGTAGCTTTTCAGGGGGGAAAGAGGAGCATTCCAGTAGCCATTGTAGGTCTTGTTGTCACCCACGGTGAAGGGCTGTGTGACAGGAAGGTTGATGGGCTTCAGCTCAGCTGCAAAGTAGTGTGGGGAGTCCAGACTGGAGGCATTCTTGTAGCTCACTGGCACAGAGAAGCACTCGATGATGTCTGCAGCTCTCCGGGCTTTCTGCAGCTTCTCCTCCTTGACAACGAGCTGGTAGACACTGGGAGGGAGAGAGAAAGGGAGATTAGAGACCCCAGGGCCGTGAATGTCAGCAATAAATAAAAAGAGAAGAGTAGAGCAAAGTCAGAATCACGCACAGCTCCTGGCACAGCAGGGGCAGTGGCTACTGAAAGTCACTGTGGGGGCAAGATGCTGGCCATGTGCTCTGTTGGTATAATTGAGTAAATCAGGATCAACCTGGGTGAAAGTGTAGGTTTCAATCATGTCACTCTTTAGGAAAAGGAGTAACTAATAAAATATCCACTCTAGAATGAATTTTTAATGTGCTGAATATTGGGCAGCAGGTGGTTTCTCCTTCAGCCACCAAAGTGAAACACGAATTCTTTGCTTGGGCCAAACAGTGGCTGCAGTGGAGGAGAGCACGAGCAGGTGGTAATGCTGTCAGGTGCCTGTGGGAACAGTTTCAGGGTGCAAAAAGCTATTTAGGCCAAAAAAAGTCTTGAACATCACTTTTTTTGGCCCTCCATCATATCTTGATGTCCACATAAGGACCTGGTGAGGCCCTGGCACAGGGTGCCCAGAGCAGCTGGGGCTGCCCCTGGATCCCTGGCAGTGCCCAATGTCAGGCTGGATGGGGCTTGGAGCAGCCTGGGACAGTGGAAGGTGTCCCTGCCCATGGCAGTGGGTTGAAACTGGATGGGCTTTAAGTTTCCTTCCAACTCAAACCATTCTGGTATTCTATGACCTCTTTTTGGGATATCCTGCAATGTAGAATTCTCTAATTCTCAATGGTAAGCCTCCTTCCATCCCTTGAGGACTGTTTATGTACTGAGCAGGTGTCTTTATAGCTCCCTCAATCCACTTTTGTTTCAAGAAACAGCAACAACTCCTCATATTCTCTCTGACTTTATGAAGTAGTAATCCTTTTTGATTCCTGCTAAGCTTTTGGCCATTATGATATATAATAGCAATCTTGTTATTTCTAGCTTACTATTCCAGGTTCAGAGCCTGCAAGGCATTCAAATGCACTCTGCTTTTTTTCCCTTCCCTCCTCAGGCAGCTAACAAAGCCCTGGAGTTCCATGCTGCTACAGCCCAGGCAGGTTTCACTGTCTGTTTAACACCACTCACACACTTGACAAAGAGAGATAGGGCTGCAGTCATTTTGCTTCGTGTCAAGCTATTCAGATGTGCTGCCCTCACCTGTCTGTGTCAGGCTGGGCCTTTGTTCAGGCACACAGGGGAGATCGATGAGGAGATTGGGGCCAGCCCGCAGTGTATCATTGTCCCACGTTCACAGGCTCATTGCTGCACAAAGACTGGCCTGGGGGATTCCAGCATAGCAATAGCTCATCAATGCCCCCGTGGGAAGGGAGTTCTGGCTGAGTGAAGAAGCCCCAGCTCCTGCTTTTGAATTCTCAGGTCCTGGGGCCTGTGGGGATCTGGCTCATGTTCTGCTGACAGCAGGGCAGGCAGGGAAGAACTTGGAAACCATTTGGCTCCCACTGCTAGACACAATCCCAGCTAATCTGTACAAACAGGAGCAATTTATGAGTTATTCAATACTACAGCTGTCCTCACCCTGGCATTTGCTAATGTAGCTGGGGGTGCTCAGCCTGGAGAAGAGGAGACTCAGGGGTGCCCTCATCACTCTGCACAGCTCCAGAAAGGTGCCTGTGCTCAGCTGGGGCTGGGCTCTGTCTCCAGCAGCACTGACACAACCAGAGCACACAGCCTCCAGCTGCACCAAGGGAAATACAGGTTGGATATTGGGAAAAAGTTTCTTACAGAAAGAGTGATAAAGTCCTGGCATGGCTGGCCGGGGAGGTGGTGCAGTCCCCATCCCTGGGTGTGTTTAACAAAGCCTGGATGTGAGTCCACACAGCTGGACCATGATTGGTCATTAAGTAGAAACATCTCACATGGATCAAACATGCACTCGTTGCATTCCACAGCAGCAGATAGTTATTGTTTACATTTCTTTCCTGAGGCTCCTCAGCTTCTCAGGAGAAAATACTATCAAAAGGATTTTTATAAAATATGTCATGGCCACATATAGAAACATATTAATCTGCTTTCAGCAGACACAGAGTCCAAGAACTCCCTCATCCTCTCTCCCCAGACCTAAGGGTGACACTCACTCTCTCAGTTATCCCACTTGCAAGCCATGAACTCGTGCACTGTCTGTCTTTGGAGAAGGGGAAGCTCCCAGGGACACGAACTGCCAGGTAACTGAAGTCTTTCCCAAATCATTAGAGCACTACAGACACTTTTTATCATGAGCAAGAGTTTTGATACATACAGAACCCAGTCACAGATACTTTTTAAACTGAACCCAGTCACAGATACTCTTTTGCCTCTATTCTTTCATGCTTTTTCTTTCCACTTAGCTGTTAACACACTTCTTCCCTTCACAGGGATAACTCACTCTTGTAGCGGCCTGAAATTTTACTTTTAATGTTTATTCTTTTGAAATGAATCAAGGCTCCCTGGAAGCACAATGGTGTGCTCACGAACATTCAGCTGGGGTGTAGCAATCCTCCCCTTTGTGCTCCAGAAGAAATCCTGTTCATGTCCTGCTCAAACACTGCCTCCTTGTCCATGGAACAGGCACCTGAGCTAGCACTGCTGTCGCTGCTCCCTCTGGATAAAAACCCTCCTCTGGTGACACTTAGGGTGGGTGCTGACTGCTTTCATGGCACTTTTCTCCCTGACGCCCCAGCTCACACTGGCTGACACTGCACTCTCATCTTTGCCTTGACTGCTTGGCCTGGGGTCCAGCACCCTCCAGTCTCACTCTTCTCTGAGCCCGGCCACTCTCAAAGGAAGTGGTCGAGCAGCCAAGAGCGTGTTTGAGTCCAAAGCTTGCTTGGGCTGAAGATTATCACTCTGAGCTCTGGTTCCTTTTCAGATGGTTACTCTGGGTCTCACTTTCTGTTTTGATCCCAGTATTTTGATCTGTCTAGACCGTCCAGAAGGGCAGGATTCCCAGTTAACACCAGCAGGGACACAGACTGGCACAGACTCTTTTTTTTTTTTTTTTCCCTGATCATTGTGGTTTTTTGTTTTGTCTTGTTTGAGTTATTCTCTTCTCCATCTGTTTTGTTCATACGTAGGAGCAGAATTTCCCTGCCTGCCTTTAGGGCATGTTCAGAGATCAACTTGTCTGCATTAACCTGTGAAGTGCAGCAAATGCTTCCACACCTGCACTGAGGTGCTCTTGTAACTTGGAGCAAAACCCCACCAATCCTACACCCAAATGGAATTGCTGTGGGAATTCTGAGTAACAAATGTCCCATTACCCACCCTAAAGTTTAGCAAACCATCTGCATTACTGCAACATTTCTCAGCAGAGTAAAACCAACCCAGCTTTGCTCAGAAACTTGTGGGACGCACCACAATCCCCAAGATCATGGTGAGGCACTAACTTGGGATAAACTTCGTGAGTAGGATCTGCCCTTCTGGCCTAGAAGAGCCCTTCAGCTGCACTCACATCTGTGGGTCAGGGCTGAGCAGGGTCTCCCCTTTGCCATTTGCTATCCCTGCTATCACCAGTGTGATTACAGACAAGAGAAAGGAGTGGTTTTCCAAAACGTGGTACTGGAGGGAAGGATAAAAAAAGCAAGCAGGTAATGAAAATAAGGAGGAGATACCCAAACTATTCTAATAGCTCTTATTCCATCTAGCAGGTAGGCAGTAGCATGGCTCTCCTGGGGCTCTCCCCATCTCAGGCTTCAAAGCTGGTGCTCCCAGCCAGGATCAGCTACCATGGCAGGAATCAATGCCTCAGCTGCAAACGCCCAGCTGGATACGAGAGTCAGTGTCATACACAGAAATGACATTAAAAGAGAAAACAAAAACAGAGCATTCAAACTCCTACACAAGATAACAACTTCAGTGCCAGTGAAATGAAAGATGATACAGCCACACTACCTCCTGCCTTCCAGTTTTTAATGTCAGGACATATTTGGAAACACTGCCATCAAACACATATGGATGTGCTCCAGGGCGGTGGTTAGCAGGGGTTTTGTGTTCCCAGTGCCACCCCAACCCACTTTGGTGCAGCCAAATAATGCTGCTGTCCCATAAAAAATGCCAGGGACTGCTTTCCAAACAACCACAGGCTCTGCTCTGCAGACAGCTCTTGAGGCATTCTCAAGTCTGGGCCACAAAACAAATGCTTGACCTCCTAGGGGCTGGGGAGCTGACTGCCCTGTGTGCAGCTGCACTCTCTGATTAGAAAAGGAGGCCAAAACTGGGCTCCTTTATATATTTCAAAGGTTTCAGATAGATAGATCCACATCATTTTAATAGAAGCTTTTTAAAGTTTTTGACAGCTAGGCTGTAAATCTCTGATAAAAGCACCCACCATAATGGGCCACAGCACAAGTTTTGTCTGCAGAGGAATGAAAGGTGCCCTTATCACCATCTACAAGGTAATTTTTTAAATTATGAGTTCCCTATTCAGTGTGAAAAAAAATCAGCATCCCCAGTCACAGCCCATTGCTGTGATGGAGGTCTCTCTGTTCTCTCTGTTTGCCTCAGGTTTCTCCTTTCCCTGATCTTGATTTTTTTTTTTTTTTTTTTTTTTTTTTTTTTTTTTTTTTTTTTTGAGGATGGACTGAGACAACGCTTGTCTACAAATTAAGTATTAAGACTAGTCTCAAAGTTTGAATGTAGGATGCACAGGAATATGGGGAGGAAAAGCTGAGTGAGAGCTCTCCATAAAGCATCCAACATCTGGCCCATGCACTTTGGTATCCTGACACATCAACAAGGTGAAACATTCACTGCACTCTTGATAATGAGAGGGTAGGAAAAGGAATAAAATTTCTTTGTAACCTTGCAGTGATCCACTCACCTGAATTTTTAAAGCTTAAAAGGAACAATGTTTCAGCAGCTCAGTACTCCCTCTGGACCAATCTCGTTATTAAACTTTTGTTCACATCATATAAAGATTTAATATATTTTCATTTAACACATAAATTTATTATCAGCCATATATTATTTGCAATATTATTTTCTCCCAGGGAGCAAAAATAAGTGGCAATTAGTACAGCTTGATCTTGTAGTACTTTTTTTTTTTAGCAGACTACTGCGAGCTGGTTTTGTTGTTCATCCTACAGAGAACAGGAACTTCCCACTCCTAGCTCAGATGAGCACATTACTTCCAGAGTAACTCTTTGATAGGCTACAGGAAATAAGGGAGTAGTGATTTCCTTGTTACTGGTTACTTTAATTCAAAGAATGAAGGACAAAAAGGAGCAAATGGAGGAAGGATTTGTGCCTCCCCATGTGGGATGTAGCAGCTGACGTGGAGCTGGATGTTGAATTTCCCCTCCTGCACATATCCTATGGAAGGAACAGATCCAACTATTCCAAAAAGGCCATCAAAACCCATGAAAATAACCCCTAAATACTGTCTGACCAGCACAGACGTAAAGAAAAGGCATCACCAGTGCATGAATAGGGACAAAGATGCAATAAATAGAGGGAACAACAACCTCTTCAGCTTCTTCCCCCTTGTGTGCCACACAAGTCTCCAGCTACAGAGCACCAGCTTTTTTATCATTTGATTATTGCATTTAACTTGTGATCCTGTTAAATTTGGTTGAGCCAAAGTAAGTATATCTGTATATATCCATGAAGGTTCATCACATTATTCTGACAGTATGGAGCCATCTCCCAGGATACTGGAATGGGAGAGGGTTTGATGTGCTGCCTGACACCCACATTTAGAATTCAGATTAGCCATTGGAAGTGCAGATGCTTGTTTTATGGCCAAGCTGCCTTCAGTAATGCACACTGAGACACAAGAGTAGCATCAACATCTTTATTTCCTCCTCTTAAAGATATTGAGATCAAAGCCTGAATTCTGCCACAGAGACAGTAAGAAATAAACTAATGGCCATTTTGAAGAAAGGTACTTCATATACCAGTGCTCTGTATTATTTACCCTAAAAAATGGTGACATTAAACTGTAAGTAGATCCTTCTCACAATGTGCCTCCAGCCCCACCATGAATCTGCATATGGGTGATTTTGTAAAGAATTCAACCCAATCCAAATCTAAAAAAGCTTTATATAACATACATTCCCCAAAGTTTACAGATCTCAAGGGATAACTGCCGGAAAGGCTGATGCTGACACTCACTGCTCTGAGCACCCACTGCAGCACTGCTTTCCTTGGGCTCCAAGGGTGAATTTCCTGAGCAGGCACCTCCTGCAATGAAACATTCAGGCACCCAAGAGTCAACTCCCCAGACAGCTTCCAAGTTCATGAAGTTTTCTGGGTGGCAACAGGTGCCAATATATTCCTGAGAACCGAGTTACTGCCTTCACATATTCTCAAATGCCACCCTCAGTACCTCCAGTAGCATTTTTAATCAGAAGCTCTGAAACTAATCTACAAACCATAATGAACTGTTTCACAGCCACCTAGGACACACTGACAGGACCCAGTGCTCTGTTCTGCAATTTTCTGTCTATTTAAGAACAGATTCCAAACACATTAAAATCAATTAAAGATTGCTGCTGTTTCCACTGCACTCTGGAACAGCTCCATGCAGAATACAATATGCTGAAGTGAAGGTTTGCTTTCAATAAACAGTTTATTGCAGAAAATAGAGGAAAAAAAGAGATTGTTCTACAGTGTCATCTTCTGGAATGTGTTTGGCTGTTTCAAAGACTCAAAAAGTAGCCCATGAATATTGGGCTGCACTGCCATCAATAAGCTTGCTTGCATCTGCAAGGCATTCACAAAAATAAAGCTGATAATAGGGATGTTGCTTGAGGAAATAGTCTCTCATATTGCAAAGTTATTCACACCAGAGCCTTCATTTTGGAGTTATTTTTGCGTGTTCTTTTAGCAGTCATTTAAATTAAACAACTCTTCTACTACGTTCACTAAAGTTGAAGAATACCCAAAAAAAAAGATTCAAATTCAGCCAAATTTGTAAAAAATGGCATAGGAAGAAGAGATGGTAATTACTGCCATTGCAATGAAAAAAACCTGCTGAGATAGAGCCAATAATAATGAACTCCATTTAATAATCAAGAAGGCTGGGAAGAGAGTCTCTTCACATTTTCTTCCACTCTCATATTCAGCTCAGTGCTCCAGATTTACTACTAGGGCATGTCAGACCCTGAAATTCATGAAACAAAAGGTAACGATTTCACACTTGGATGAAACCATTTGGAGTCATCCTTTTCACACGGGCATTCTTTTATCACTAACATTTCAAGCTTTGTTACGTTTCGTTAGTGATTGGAATGGGCTCTAGAAAAAGTGGGGATGTTTAATGACTGCATGGCTCCTGTACAGGGGAGAGATGGGTCTGTGCTGGGCTGCCTGTGGGACAGGCAGTGGCATCTATTTCAGGAGCTGTGCACTGTGTCAAGCCTGAGGAAACAGCAAACCCAAACAAAATGTTTGTGTTTGCAGAAAAGCATCCTGCCAGTGCTACTCTAACAAATGCTGTCTTTGGCCAGGATGCTTTCTCTGAAATTCCTTTGCAGTCTCACATTCAACTCCCACAGCTGACTGAAAAAATGAAAACTCTGTTGGAAGGTGTGTGCGTGTGGGGGGGTGTTGTTTGGTTTGGGTTGCTTGGGATTTTTGGCATTTTTGGTGTTGTTAGATGGGGTTTTTAGTAAAAAAAGTGACAGTGTAATGTCAAATATTCCATGGTCTTTGTGGGTTGCATATGTTTTATCCTGACAGACCCCTGAGGTACAGTAACTATCCCACTGTTGCAGATATATAAACAGTGGCATGGGGAATGTGACTCTGTCTGATATCACAGCATCAGTTGTATGTAAACAAATCCACACTTTGCTGTCCAATATTCCTCCATCCACCCACCAGCCAATATGTCCTGTCTAATGGAGTCTGGAGTATCCAGGCTGAACACATGCTATTCCTACCAAATCTTTCAAATCAGGGGGGAAAAATGGAGAAAAATGACTTCTGAGCATCACTAGAGATGTGACCTGCAGTGATAAAGGAGGAGCAGACAGTGCTGGGAACGAGGAGTTTGGACACTGGCTCTGTCTTAAAATTACACCGTACAAAAGATGCAACAGAACCATAAACACCACTAACAACATGGTCCCAATAATAACTGAATAAATAACGCTGCTCTGAGCAACCTGGGATAGGGGGTTGGAACCAGGTGAACTTTAAGATTCCTTCAACCCAAATCATTCTGTGCTTCTATGATTCTATATGTGCACATCTAAACACCCCTGTGTGCACCTGTGTGTGTACCTCCACATAAACATGTCTATTAAAATCAATGTTTCCAACCTCATAAGGTTGCACCCACCATGACTCTCCTCTGATTGAAGAGGCTGTGGAAAGGTATCCAAAAATCCAAATACTCCCATATAGCTCTAAGCAAGTCTGGCCACCACCACAGCACCTGTCCACAGCAAACAGCAATGTGGTAACATGCACAAAACCTAAGGAGCTGCTCAGAACACAGCTGTATTCACAGACCCTAAAGAAGGATTTGTGTACTGAAAAGGCCTTTTCCCCCAGCTGTATCATTTGCCCTAAAAAAAGATGCAATTCAGACTTGCAGAAAGACCATCCCCAGCCCACCAGAACATTGCTCCTGAATCTGTTTATTTGTACATATGTCATATTACTTGTACTCTCTTAAATGCTTAACATTCTCTATTTAATCTTCTGGGAAGTAAAAAAAAAAATAAAAAATTAAAAAATAAGAAAAAAATTAAAAAAAGAACCAGAGGGCATTTCAAAGCTCTGTGTTCCATTATCTCAACCATCACCATAAGCCTGACCTGGCTTGTAACCCAGATTAGCCATAATAGCTGCTGCTCCCTGGTGGAACTGGCCCAGTGCCTCTCTCCAGTTCAATGCTGTTTTCTGCTGGCAGATTAAAGATAATGAATGCAGACAGATACAGCTTTCACTGCAAGAGGAGCTGATGTGAGTGGCTTTGGAGGTGTCTCTTGCCTCCTGAGCCACCTGCCATCTGTTTAATCTACCAAAAAAAAACAACAAAAAAAAAAGCCAAACCCCACCTCTGTTTTGTTAATGTTGCTTAGTATTAGACAGGCATCACTGACTGAGGTCCTGTCATCCTCAGAAGTGCTGGTTTTAGACCAGGAGGATTTTTCAAGGACGAGAAGAGCCAAAGTGGTTCTTGAACAACCTGCAGGGCAAGGAGAGACCATGGCAAACCCTTACTGGGACTGTCCAGCACCTCCTGCCATGCCCTCCATAAAAGCAGCAGCTTGAACAATAGGATGGGGGTATTTGCATATATTCTCCGTCAGAATTAATTTGAGTTCTTCCAATGGCTTCCATCAAATTAGGTTCATTTGGATGCAGAAATAATCTAGCTGGGAATTCAAGCTTCCTCTGCCTTTTCCACAGCCACAGCTACCAGACTATGCAGGGAAAACCCACACAGAAGAATCTGCTGTCTTTTTTTAAGAGAGAACACTAGAAAATACTAGAAACATAATTTTATTGAGGTCATGTCTGTTTCGATATTTTTTAAATTAAGAGGCTAAGAAAAACAATGAGAAGAAAGAGGGAAGCTGCTCTGTTTACAACCTTCTGATAAACTTCATTACTCAACTACTCCCACTCCTGTGGTCAATGTGCAATGATGATGAGCTCTCCTGGGGAAGCCTAACAAAGATTTTCAGCACCTGAAGCTGCAGGAGTATCCGCCAGCTCCTTTCCACCTTCTCTGGACATGTTTTGATTTTCAGAAAGTGCAAAATTGTCATGTTTCTGATAATAGGGAGAAATCTAAAATGGTGCCTTCACTACAAGTTCTCCTGGCCCAGAGTGAAGGGAAATTGAGGATAGAGGGAGTGGGAAAGTCCCAAGGATAAGAACTTCTCTGCAGAAATTCTTCCATAAACACCTCCCACCCCCACCACAGTGGGAATGGGATGGATTTAAACGTTAGGAGATTGTGTCTGACAATCCTGTAGTCCACCAACTCCCTTCAAAACCGAGTATTTTTTACAAAAGAGCAAACATTACACATAGGCTGTGTCCTTTGGCAGAAAAAAAGCCCTCACCCTGCATCAACATCAGCTCCTGCAGCTCCTTAGGGATCTGCCAAGGTGGGCCACAAGGGAAATTGGCGTTTCCTCCTCTTTTACTGTTTGACTTTCCCACTAGAAATACTCCACATTCTGCCTCTCTCCTCGCCTTCCCCTTTTGCACCATGACTGCTTTGAATGACACCAGCCCTATTTCCCCTTCCTTTTGCACTGCAAGCAAAGCCTTCAGCATTCCTGGCTTTGCCTTTTGCTTTGGAAAACCACAGTGCAAGGAAAGCTGAAATTATGGGGAGGCAGAAGAGCATCATGGCTGCAGGGGTTTATTCCTGAGGATTGTCTGGCTGCATTTATGATAATCCCTTCATTCCATCTGCATCCCACGCACTGGTGCAGCAACCCCATTTTCTAGTTCCAAGAAATTATGCATTCATTATGGAGGAAATTAACACCTCAAAGCAAACTATAATTAGGAATTCTTCAATTCGGTTTATGCTTTTTCAATTAGGCCCTCTATAATTTTAATCACGGGAGCATTAACATGTTTCCGGAATTTATATACCTGTAGTATAATTAAATCCTGAAATGCCTTAGTCTGCAACAGCAAAGCAGGGCTTGCTCATCTTCCCTTTTATTGTGTTTTTCTGTTTTTGTAGACACACCGAGGGGCACCTGCCTGAGTGAACATCTCCTGCCACGTGCAGCAGAGAAGGAAGGGCCACTTGTCCTGTGAACTCAACCCCCTCACTCCCAGGGCAGACACTGCTCCTGAGGGGTGGACAACTGCCAGGGACGTGTACTCAGACTCATCCCATTCCATCTTAAGTGCCTAAAGGAGCTGCTTCAATTAAGTAAATCATCCTTAATGATCCTCCAAAAAAGCCAAGGTCCTTCCTGTGGTCTTCCCAGCCCTGAGCAGCTGTGGCCCAGCTCAGCTCATTTCACTGAAGGGTCGGATCCAAAAGCTCTCACAGGCTTGGCACTGTGACACCTCCTGGAAGTCTGAGTTTCTGATTTTTGAAGTCTTTCATGCTGTTTGTTATTACCCTTTGATTCTGTGACAACAAGGAAGGGGCACAGTGGCTCTGAGAGCTGTGGAGCAAAGAAATGTCTTGGGAAAAGGAACCCTCAAACTGGAACCATGGGTATTTTCTCCTGTTCCCTTATCTAATAGGGTGACAGATTGATGTGAGGAGATGGCCATCAATTTGCGAATGTCAGCTTAAAGCTCAGAATTCATTAACCTGTTGGTTGCTGGAATTAAATCTGGCAGTTTATAGTCAGCATAAAGAATTTATGCATAAAGAATTTATTCAAAAAACTTCCTTTCCTCTACTCAGTATCCTCAGGTCTTCACAGCACTAAAAACTGTTAGCAAAAGTCTCCCTGTAGCACTAATAAAATGCTGTTTGGCACCAAAGAATTTGCTCCACGTGTAATTTGATTGTTAAAATACTATCATTCAAATAGACACCAATTTTATGGCTTTCCTCTCCCATTTCTGTTCACTGCCAAAGCTCCCTGTGGAATGGTCAAAGACACAGCAGGTCACCCAGGCTGTGAAAATGGCCATGGTTGGGATGGCTGAAAAATGGTAAAAGGTAAATTTGTCCCCTTTAGGGGGCTGAATTTCAATTGTACATTGTGCTGATCCAGTAAGAAAATGCATTTCCTGTACCAGATGAGAAAATTGACCCAAAATGCCCTTTAGCTTCACTTTTTGGGACTCACACCTGACTCTTCAGGGAACTAAACAAAACCTTTAAGCCCCTATTCAACTAATTCTGCCACGTTACTCAAAAGACTAAAAATTAGACTATTAAGTATCACCTTCCTGATACTTGTGGTTGTACCTTACACACCTGTATCTCCATTTTGCTTTTCTCCTGATACAATAGGCAAAGCATCTCTAATATTCATAATAATTTCAAGTACTAAATGCCTTTCACCCAAATTCTCAATTTTCTTCTCTCACATTCACACACAGTTGAAAAAAATGTAGATCTAGTTTATCTCTAAGAAGAAACTTCTTTACGTACCTCCAAACTCTTAGCTAAATTGAAGACAGAGTGTCAGGCAGGAGAAACTAAGCTTGAATGATTTCAGAACAATATCCCTGAGGTATATTATAGGAGACGTTAATTAACACAGATAATTTGGCTTATAATATCAGAAGCCTAGATTGATAATCTCATTTCTCATTAAATACTACAAAATTAAAAGATGACATTAAATACTACAAAATTAAAAGTGACGACTGCTTGCCCTCTATTGAATCAACCAGCTCATGTGATGCAGACATTTAAACAGGAGCTCAGAAAAAGCAGAGCAGGAATTTTCTCTTCCAAGTACTAACAATGTGCCTTTCAAGGGAATCTAACTTTCTGAATTACCAAGGGCATGATAATTTCACCCTTAGCACCCTTTTTATTGTTTTGCTGCTCCTTCACTCCAGTCTTTATTTTCATATACAAGGTTCTACATGGGAGTTTTAAGAAGTAGAAACTGCCACCCTTTTCTGCCATTAATGAATCAATTATCAGCACGACTGCCTGAGGCAGGCTCATGTGATGCCACTAAGAAGCTGCAAAGCAGAGATCTGAGCAGCACTGCTCCCTCTGTACTAATGGAGATCTACAAACCAAAGTCACCTGTGGCAAAGAAAAACAAAAGCACCAGCAAATATTGTGAATTTAGAGTTTCTCCACCGCAGAATCAAGGTCACTGGGCTTGCAAACCACTCCTTTGTAAGGCTGGGAAGAGCTACTGTGCAATAAAGGCAAAATCAGACTGAAGATGCAGGGACAGTGATGCAGGAAAGGCAGGGTCAGGATGAGCAAGGAATGCTCAAAATCACAGAAAAGAAAGAACTACCTGGCAATTAAATTTCGAGCCTATGGCTCCAAATTTTCTCCATTTTTACTTTGTTGCTGATAGAAGGACAAGTTTTAGCTACTTTCAGTTCTGTAACATAAGATGGAAGCAATAGCATGGCCCTTCTTTCCAGGAAAATTTTAATCATTATTGCATGTAGGAATACTAAGTACACAGATACATCCAAAATGATTATTTCCTGGGAGAATAACTTGAGTATAAAACCAGAAAAAACCCACTGTTCCTAGGTGTTCTGTAAACTACACTACATCTGTCTTCTCCTAAATTTTTTAGCATCATGTATAACAAAATTTCCCTTTATTTCATGCTTGGAAGATCAATAATCAAATAATAACACTCAAGTGTAACACGGAGCTTGGTCTATAGAAATTAATTTTTCCTCCTGGCTGGTTGTTGATATGAAAATATTTATTTCACCTTTGCTCAGTCCTTAATATATTTTAAATATTTAAACTCTCTTCTCTTATTCAGATTTACGTATTTCCTTTAAGATGTAAATTAATAAACTGACCCATCTGTACCTGTGTGCTGGCAGCACACAAAAGAATATCACAGATTATTTACTGACACACCTCTGAGAACTGCTGGAAGAGAGACCAAATCCATATTGCTCCAACAAAAAAGTTTTCTATTTTCTGAACCCCACCCCAAAATAATTGCAGGCTCTTCTCGAACGTCCTTCTGCAGTGTCCTACAGCTCCACCACGCAGAGCAGGGTACTGACAAGGCAATCACACCTAAGGGGAGCATTTATCTAAGCTCTGAAATCCTCAGAACTAACACATGCTCTGGAAATTTGATTTTCTCCATAACAGTAGTATAGGTAGATTGACAGAACCAACTGCGTGTTAATAAAGCAGATGGACCTTCAAATATCCAACACACAAAAAGCAGCCTGTGGACATGTCCTGCAGATAAAACCCCTCAGAGTGTTATTTCCAAGCTGGGAGTGGGATATAAATTCTCAAATAGAGGTCTAAAGATGTCATATGTGAATAATCTATGAAGGACTAACTCAGCCCTCCTGACAATAACAGATTCAAAGGCAGAAATATCCTCAAAATCACATTGGAGGTTTTCAGGAAAGAGTTGAGGAGTAAAGATTGAGAACACTTGCATTCCTCCTTCCTCTTGTGAATGTATTATAGATGAATGTCAGCCGCCAGCAAATCAATCATAGCACCATTCACATGGCTTAGATTGATATAAGAACACCTAAAAGTTATTTTTAAAGGGCAATGTGGAGTCAAACTGCAGGTTATATCACGAAAAGTAAAGGCAAAAATTAAACACCTGTGCCACAAGGGAGAATATTTCTGCTTGCCGAGGCTTCACCTTTCTTTTGGCAATAAGACAAAATAGATCAAAGAATATCTAAGTTTATATTAATCCTATTAGGTTGCATGAAAGAGTCCTCATTGTTATCTATAGATCATTAACAACACTGACTTCATGATCGTTACTTTTATAAACAGCCACATTTAAATTATTTATCATGAGCATTGGGGAACATCAGAAGTGTCTTAATGCTGAAAGTGACTTTGGATTTGGTGTAGCTCCATTTCAGGTGAATGAAAATACAATTAATCTTATTTTAAATATCCTTCTGTATTATTCTGAAGATATTCTTGCATCCCATGCTCCACCTCTGTGCTACAGCAGAATGAAATAACTCAAGACCAAGTACAGATATTGCCTCACAGTCACATCCCTACGTGTTCTGCAACTCACAATCCCCTGAACAGAAGACAAAATATTAGAATAATTACTGTATATTAATTGTTTTTCATTTTCACAGCTTGGGAGGACCACAATAAAAACTGGAGAACTGCAGAGCAGAAACTGTCAGGTTGGTGGGATAAGGGGTCATCCTATTCCTGCCCAGAGAAAGCCCTGAATAGCAGAGCTTTTCTAGGAAGGTGTGAGGGGAATCCACTGCAGACTCCTCTCAGGAACTGTTCAGCCCCATCTGGGGCAGGCTGGGAGATGAAGGATCCAGGAAAGCATGGTCACATCCACCAGGGAGGCCAGGAGAAGGCATCCCCCCAGGATTTCCTCTACACCATCTCACTGCTGGCCAGGGAGGTTGCTCAGCCCTTTGTCTCAGACCTGGGCTTGCCTTAATGCCTTCAGCAACAGGGCAGAGCATGGCATCCCACCAAGAGGGGATTAATGAGGGAAATGAACCCCACACAACCAAAAGGTAGAACATCTAACCAGACAAGAGCAAAAAAGGATACATTTGATCTCAGCTGAATGAATAAAACACACTGAGGAGGAAAAACCATCTCATTCTTGTGTTATCGTGGGTGCCAAAAGCAGTTCACAATATGTTGCTCGTGTTATGTCCCTCTGAGGGAATGGGACCCATTTCTGGAAATGGTATTTTGAGAGAATTTCACAAATGGGGCAGTGTGCATAACAGAGTGAAAGAAAAGGGAAGAGGCTAGGAGAAGTAAAGCTTGAAATTACTGGATTTATTAAGGTTAGCCTAAGAAGAGTCTGGATGGTTCTACAGGGGAAGAATTCTGAGCCTGTCAGAGTTAATAAAAAGCTAAAGATCTCCCCAAGACTCCTTCTCCCTTACTCCTCCTGCCCTTCTGCTTTTCATGCACGCATCTGTAAGTCAATGAAATGGACTCATTATAGGAAATAATTTTATCACTTAGATGTGGCATGTAAATATTGCACTTTCTGCAAACGTGTAATAGGCTATGATGCAATTAAAGAAATCAGAGTGAAAATTTATAAAAAATCTCTACCAATTTTATGTACAGATGAATTTGCTGGAAAAGGCATTATTCACTGAATGCAGTTAAAGTGCAGTAAATCGACTTCGAGAAAAATCACAAGACTTTTCAATAAAAAGACAAAATAGCGACACTGCTAAGACAGCAGGTGGTAAAACGAGATACAGGAATGTTCCCCCGTATAAAGAAATAAAACAAAACAAAGCTGTGTGATTTTACTGCTCTTTTCCAGCAGAAAAAAACATCCCTAAAGGACTCAGAAAATAGGCTCCTAAATTTGCTCATATGGAATACCAGAGATTGAAAGGCAAACTTTGAAATACATTACTCAAAAAAACCAGAGAAAGGATGATGCTTAGTCTTAAGGAATGGATTTTTTTGGTTTTGTTTGAGCTTGTCAATGCAATTTGGGGCCAAGCCACAACAGAGTTGGGGGATCACCACCTGATATAGGATATTTAATTAAATCCAGTGCTTTGCATCTAGAGCAATTTGCTCCTGAATACTTAGTGGGCATTCTTCAAAAGCATTAAGAACCTGTCAGTGGGATACAGAAACCCAAAATGAAAGAAACACATTATGAAAGGGGCAACTATGGTGTTTTTTAAACACCCATGGGAAAAACTTCAAGAGTCTCTTGTGAACACTGGAAGTAAAAGCTTGAAGATCCCACAGGGAGGTAATGAATATGTGCTGGACTCCTCTGCAAGGCAGGACCCACTGTTTTTATAAGTGATTCCAATTGCTGCTGTCAGCAGAGGAGCCTGGCAGGATGAGGGGCAGCAACAGGTAAGGCAGTGTGGGCTCAGAAAGGAAATTTGTTCGTCTGTGCTGGTGCCTTGCACCAAACACAAATTCACTGAGATGGAAGAGAGTGATGAGTACAGAACTCCAAGTGAGGGAATGACCTGCAGGTGAGTGTCCCACATCAGCACGTCCCCATTCAGAGCAGCACCCAGCTCAGACAGGCAGCAAGATTCCCTGCAAGGTGCCACCCCTATGCCATGGGTGCCTGGGCAGCTCCCTGCCCCTAAATGACCAGGGAAGGGATGGCACCCCTGTACCTGGCACTGGTGAGGTCACACCTTGTGTTCTGTGTCCAGTTCTGGGCTCTCACTGCAAGAAAGACCTTGAGGGGCTGGCACATGTCCAGAGAAGGGAAGGGAGCTGGGGAAGGGGCTGGAGACTCAGTCACGTGAGGAGCAGCTGGAGTTGTTTAACCTGGACAAAAAGAGGCTCAGGGGGAACCTTCTCCCTCTGCACAACTCCCTGACAGGAGGGGGCAGCCAGGTGGGGGTCGGGCTCTGCTCCCACAAGGGACAGGACAAGAACAGCCTCAAGCTGTGCCAGGGGAGGTTCAGGTTGGACATCAGGAGGAATTTCTTCACGGAAAGGGTGGTCAGGCATTGGAAGGGGCTGCCCACAGACATGGTGGAGTCACCATCCCTGGAGGAGTTCAGAAAATTACTGCAGATGGCACTCAGTGCTCTGGGCTGGTTGATAAGGTGGTGAGTGGTAAAAGGTTGGACTCTATGGTCTTGGAGGTCTTTTCCAACCTTAATGATTCTGTGATCTGTAAATCCTCTACTCTGCAGCAGGATCTGCTTGTCTGTGCTAGCAAAGCCTCACTAAATCAAAATTCCTTTTTTTCTGGACTTCACTGCACAGCCACCCCAGCAGCACAGCTGGATTACGAGTGTGAGAAGTGTGTTAAATCCAGAAACTGAGCAAATACCTCCACAAGCATTAAAGACAAGGCAGGCACTCCTAGAATAGTTACCAGCAGGTCTTGTTCATTATGGAAGAGGGGGCAGGATGGAGACCTGGAGCCTCCTCCACCCTCGTGTGGGGATGTTCAGTCTCCAGCTCCACATCCCGCTGTGCTCCAGCACTGCAAAGGCATCTGAAGTGATGCTGAGAGGGTAATAACCCCAACAGTGCCAGCAGCAATCCTTCCTGGAGGCTAACAGCGGGAGGCAAGGAGGCTGAAGCATTCATGAAAGGAGAGTGTGAAAGGCAGAATCAACAGCTCAGTTGGCCTTTTAGTCAGCGCTTGCTTTCGGCAGCTCCATTATCAGAGCAGAATGAGAGAGGAGTGAGGGAAGCCTGGGGAGGAAGGAGAGGAGGGAAGTGTAACGGGAAAAGACAAAACACCCACCTGACAGGTGCTCCCCGGGACTGAGCAGGCTTCAGCATGACGGTGATGGTGGTGTCAGTCTCATTGAGGGGAGAGTCCGTGTCGTACTCCGGCATGGACGGAGCTGCAGCAGAACAAAGAACGCCTTCATTAGCACCAGCCACTGCCTTTGGTAGGGATGGCAAAGTTATATTAACATTTCTCAAATGAAATATCAAAATACTTCCCAGTGTTATGACCAGAATGATCAAAACTGCTAAATATTTTTTCCATTCCAATGAAAAAGAATCGGACAATCTTCAAGCTGGCTCTGAAAATCCTGTCTTGAATTTTTAAGACTTAGTAATGCCTTGAGATGGGACCATTCCTTCAGTGTTAAAGTGAGGAAAGGAATCTGCATAGACATTATGAAAAACCCATATTATTAGGATGAGTGAATCAGTGGCAGAGCTAAAAGTACCCCTGAATCCTGAACGGTTTTCCCTGTTCTGGTCAGTGGATTTGCCCTCTCAGTGGATTTGCCCTCTCACATCTTAAGAGATTCTAATGCACAGACTTAATCTGGTCCCCTTGATTAGCTGGAGGGTGTGCTAGGAAGCACAAAAGATGAAAAGAGAGGAGCACAAACTAGGCAGGTTATTTTTGCACCCAAACCCAGGATATTTTACCCTAGTGCTTAAGTGCTGCTGACTCACCAGGCAGCTGCAGAGATCCCAGTGCCACCCTCGGGCAGTGCCCAGCCATGGCAACCCCAACCCTGCTCCCCCCAGCAATACAGAAACCCACTGAATAAAATCCCACTCAGCAAAACTCTAGTTTCTCCTTCTGCTTTGTTATCTTCTCTTAGGACCATTCCATGAAAGTAGGACAACTTTCCTTAGGAAATATGTTTCACTTATTGCTTCTTCCTTCCCCAGGAGCAGGCATCTCTTTGGGACAAGTTTTAGTGCTGAAGGCTTGACGAGATCATGAGGTCAGAGCAGCACCAAGTTTGTTCCAAAGATGCAGGTTTTGCTGAAATAACTTTAAAGTATAAAACAAACAGAAGAATTCACACAAATAGTTCATCTGTAGCTCACAAGGGCAAGCTGCATTGTGGGGATCCCATATTTAATCCTCTCATAGTGATTTCCACTGTAATCCTGTTTACAATCAGGATTTTTATCTAAATGCCTGAAAGCTGTCAAGAATGGGGGCTGCTATTATCATCTCAGCTGCTGGCTTCCCTGTCAATAAGCTGGGAATGTATTCAGAGTGAATGTCAACTGCTTAAGAAGGATTTCTCTGGAGTAAGGTGCTCTCCATCAAGGGGAAGCAGTGACTCCTTGAAACGAGACACATCCCCAGTGGTCTTCCACACCAGAGATCACTGGAGATGCTGGAGGTCACAGAATGGTTTGGATTGGAAGGGATCTTAAAGATCATCCAGTCCCACCCCTGCCATGGCAGGGACACCTTCCACTGTCCCAGGCTGCTCCAAGCCCTGTCCAGCCTGGCCTTGGGCACTGTCAGGGATCCAGGGGCAGCCACAGCTGCTCTGGGCACCCTGTGCCAGGGCCTCAGCACCCTCACAGGGAAGGATTTCTCCCTAGCATCCAACCTGCCCTCTGTCAGGTTAAAACCATTCCCTTGTTCTGTCACTCCAGGTCCTTGTCCAAAGTCTCTCTCCATCTCTCCTGGAGCTCCTTTGGGTACTCCTGTAGAAGGCTGCAATGAGGTCACCCCAGAGCCTTCTCCCCTCCGGGGGAGCACACCCAGCTCTCCCACCCTGGCTCAGAGCAGAGGGGCTCCAGCCCTCTGAGCATCTCTGTGGCCTCCTCTGGACTCAATCCATCATCTCCATATCCTTCCTGTGCTGAGCAGCCCAGAGCTGGATGCAGAGCTCCAGGTAAGGTCTCATGAGGGTGGAGGAAAGGACAAAAATCCCCTCCCTTGACCTGCTGGCCTCGATGGCACAGCAGGAGTTGCTGAGCCCTCTGGCCAGAGGGGACGGTGCTACAGCATGACTTAGTGCACCCACAGAAACAAATACACACATTGCTACAGCACAGGTGTCTTTCCATGTGAAAAAAAATAAATACAGCCTACAAGGACATTCCTGTCAGTGCAAACATCCTTCTTCTCCCTAATAACCTTGAGGCTGCCTCTTAGAGCAAATTTAATGGTAATTCAAATTATTTGGAAAATGTATCAGAAACTTGACCATGCAATGAGAGAATCTAATGCCAGAGACAACCCTAATGCTTACCCACCTATTGACAGCCAGATATTTGGGAGATGGGGGGTAAAAAAGTCAATAAACCAAGCTCAGTATGCATATACTTGGCACTCATGCAGGCTGCTAACACAATTTGAGCACTCATGGGATGATAAAATGAAAAGAAAGTGAATCAGAGGAGAAAAGGCCCCCAAACCATTGCTGTGTTTTTTATTTCTCTGGTCACAAGGGAATGGAGTGCATGCTGTGCTGTCCCTTCACAGCAGGGCTGCAGAGCCCCCAGCAGCCCACGGAGCTGTTTGGACACTTAATGGCTTTTACTTCAAGTGGTTCAGGGCTTGAGTGCTAAATGTGAAGGGTTCAAACCCCGAGCAGAGGGAGGAGATGTGCTTTGCTTCCTTAAAATTTACCCTGTCACTTACTGCTCTCAACTTGCTATTATTAACTGATTTTGAAATAGGGCAGTGGAAAATCTATACTGTAGTGCAATCTTTTCTACAATAACCAGCCATGATTTCAAGCATTACCAGTATCCTGAATGTTCCAGATGTGTATTTTGACTTTACTGGAAAAAACTGTTAAAATACTCCAGAAAATGACAGCATTTCTCTCTGTTAGAAAACCTATTTTAAAAATCTATTTTAGTGCTATCAACTAAATGTTAAAATCCACATATATCTGCCCAATATCACCACTACAGTCAATTTTTTTATACAATTGCCCTGTTCCCCCTTTTGTTTCCCACACCTTCTGTTTTCCATTGCCTCCTTATTTTAGTGCCTTTCATATTCTTATATGCCTCAAGCCCTCTCTCTGCTCTTACCCATTAAAAAACCCAAGAAAAACAGCTTTCCTCCCTTATTTTTAGTCTCTTTGCACTATTAATTCAATTACTTCATTACATCCATTTTAGTACATCCTGAAAATAAAAAACCACATTACAGAAGGAGTTTCCCCAGCCAGGCAGATAATGCTAACAATAATTACTATAAGGGTAGCTCATTTGTGGAACTAATGATGGTTCTCATTTAAAATGCTCCACAGATATCCAGGGATACTTAGGACACCCACAAATTAACCACTGTAATTGTAACCCAAATAAACAAAAGTCTGTGGCTGTTTCAAAACTCTGCTCTATGAAACTTGGAGAGACATTAAGCTGAGTATTTTAAAATAATTTTATATGCCAGCTTTGAGTTTGAAGGATAAAGCCCTAGATTTTTTTCTTCTTCTTCTTCTTTCAGTACCTGAAATCTTGGTTGCTATCCGGGTGGTGATGGGCGGCCCAAAGCCCTTGACTGTGCTGGCTTTGATGGTGAATGAGTAGGTGGTGCCTGGGTACAATCCCACAAAAAGGTGATGGGTTTCATTCCGCAGCTTGAAGACTTTCCCCCTTTGGCTGGACAGGTCAGCACTGGGATCCAGAGACCCAACAGCCTTGTATGTGATCTGCAAATGAAGAACAAGCACAGGAGGTGATGAGGGGCTTTCTGCACCCGGCCTCTCCCGGCTCCCCTGCTTTGTCACCTCTCGAGGCTGAACTGCAAACACAAGGAATTATTTCAGGATTGTTTCCATATCTCCCAGGAACCATTTTGTGTTTGGGTGCTGTCAAACCAACATGACAATTTTTCCAATGCTTTACTTAGGGAAAAACCAATTTCCTCTCTCAGCTAAAGCCTCAGCACGTGCTGACTTACAACAAAAGATGTGAAGAGTCGCCTTATGCTCCCAAGCTCAGAACTTCTGTTGTCAAACCAGAGCACACAGCACGGCCGGCAGGATTTTCATGAGAATTCACCCATGCAACGCCCACAGCTCATGAAAACCCTGAGCGCAAACATGGATATGTTTCCTTTTGGCAAATCATCTCCTCAAAAGGCAACTGAAAACAATGGAAGCCTTTTTCTGACAAAAAAAAGCTTTGGAGGCCTTTTCCTGTGCTACAGAGAATACGCTGAAATGAAATAATATGTTTAAATGAAATAAAGTTCACCACGTCTTTAGGCAAAAGCCCTTCTCTCTGTGGAAACCAGCTTCTGCTGTCCCTGCCCTCATTCTGAGCCTCAGAGTGCAGATTTACACGTGGTGCAGTCTGGTTTACACCTGGCTGAAGCCAGGAGGGCTCCAGACCTGGAGGATGTCCTGAGTACACCTGCAGCTGGTGCCAGCACACCCTGAAACCTGCCTGAGCTCAGCACTCTCACCCACAGCAACCCTCCTAATGTACAGACACTTCAAGGGAAACTCATGACTTATTTACCAGCCAATTCCTTGCCTGAGTTCCAAATTCAATCCCAAGGCAGCTCAATTTCAACAGAGCTGTCAATATAATGTACCATGCTCTGCTGCTCTCCTCACCTTTTTTGATATTATGGGATCCTCACTTATTTGTAATGAAACACTATGAATAAATCAATGTATGTTAATACATGAGGTCTTCAATTTTTTATTAAGGTCTCCACAAGAATCTAATTCCCAGCCTTTGTGAAAGAGCCTTTGAAAATCTTTAAGTCACTTGCTTTATGACAGGAGGAAAATGTTGCATTTTGAGGAAGAATAAATATCCACTGTTTAAAAAGGGAGGCTTTAATAATAACAGGATAAATAAGAGACCAAGACTGATGTTACTGACACCAGAGAAGGGTGAGAGCATGTGAACCCTGTTATTTGGACAAAGAAGAAGAGTTTAGACAGAGCTGACATCCAAGATAAGGCAGTGTAACAGAGAAAGGGCATGAATTACACCAGCAACAAGAAAGTACAGAAGCAGAACTCTTAAAGGAATTATAATTAGACAGCTTGCAGGTGGTTTCATTGAGAACCAGCTAATTTTTCCAGGAATTATAATCTGGGTTTAAGTTTTTATTACATGCCAGACACCTGAGAAAGAGAGACCTCTGAGCATAATGGTTCTTAAAACAAACAACAAATTAAAAACAGGAGGAAAATCTCTCCACCCACTGCTTTTCCCTCAGGGACTCAAGAACCAGCTGGCATGGGACAGTATTTTGAGAGTTCTTATCACATCAAGGCACTTCAAGGCAAGGGAATTTGTAAGAAGACCATTGGAATTAAATTGAGAAACAAATACTTAAATCAAGAGACATGACCCTGTCCATGCCATAGCTAAAATCCAGAAAGAAAAATGCATTTAATTTAATGTTATGTAGGAATGAGCCAATGCAATCTTGTATGCTCTGTTGGCACAACAAGAGCTAGAGAAATAAAAATTCTATAAAACTACAAAGGAGAATCAGCAAAATAGGAATTGGGGGAGAAGAAAAGGAACTTTCTACACCTGGGGCACTGAACAGCGCATTCACAGGATGCCCAGGTCAGGCAGTGGCCTATGCAAAATCAGTGGTATTTATTTTCAAGCCCATTATACTGAAGGTTATAAATACAGTGAAAGATGCACTTGTCCTTGATCTCCATCCATATAAATAAATGTATTCTGCTACCTTCAGCAGTTTTAAAATCATTACAGAAACAGTTATTTTTCCTTATTTAAAAAAAATAAAATCTAAAACCCCCCTATCCCCTTAAGGCAAAAAGAGCTACAAAAGCTTTCAAAAAGAAGAAAAAAAAAAAAAAAAAAACCAAAAAAAAAAGGAACCCCCCGATTTTAAAAAAAAAAACAAAAACAAAACCAAAAACAAAACAACAAACAAACCAACCCAGTCTTTATTTTTCTGTTGACTGTAGCAGAGAATGAGTACAAGGGACCTTAAAACAACCTGGGTCAACTCACAAGTAGCAAAGAAGGAGGAAAGAGCACTTGAGACAATGTCCCCAATTTGATATTGTAGTGTGGGTCAATTTTCAGAGCAATTGCTCACTCAAATCAGACTTCAGGATTTCCCAAGGTTCTTTTCAGGATATATAAACTCCAGCAGAGAGATTTGTGGCACACCCAAATGGGAGTTTACCTTTTCTGCAGCAAAGTCTCTTTCCAGTAGACACAGACCTTGTTAAACCAGGTGGTGTGGGGTTATTCAGAGCACCCCTGTCCCCAAAACTGAACATTTGACTTTAACACATTAACAGTACCTGGATGCAGCACAGAGAACAGAAACATAACAGTGCAAAGCTGTGCATGTGTCCAGGGTCACCCAGTCCAGCAGCAGAAATATTTAGGGGTTGATAAGTGCAAATGGTGCAGAAAGAGCAACCAATTCTTGCTCTCATCAGGGTTGAGCTCTTCTCTGCTTCCCTCCCTCCAGGAGGGCTCTGAGTGACTGGAGTGGGCAGGAAAGGGCAAAGAGCCCCTGCTAGGAGAGCCCCTGGGCTAAAGGGCACAGGCACTGCCAGGAGAGCTCCTGGGCTAAAGGACACAGAGACACTGCCAGGAGAGCCCCTGGGCTAAAGGACACACAGACAGACACACAGACACTACCAGGAGAGCCCCTGGGCTAAAGGACACACAGACACTGCCAGGAGAGCCCCTGCCCACTTCTGGGAGGACTCTCCTCACCACCACGAGGACCTGATGTTCTCCAGGCTGCCTTTTATAAAACCAGGGATTCTACACTCCTCTACACAAACATTTGTGTGGCTGAGAAGTCTGTGGATTTCTGTAATTGCTGAGTGCTGCTGCTTTAAGCAGCCAAACCCCAGGTGAAGCAGAGGAAGCAGCTCTGGAAACAGAGCTGTCCACTTGGAAAAGAAGGCAAACTCTTCCAGCTCAGCAAAAAACAAACAAACAACCAATCATTGTTCTCTTCCAAGTGAGCTACCTGCTGCTTTTTAGCTCTGAGTGCTGCCCTGAGTGTGGATCAACAGCTGAGAGCTCTGGCTCAGCCTCATTCCTCTCTGGAGCTGCAGGCACAGTGACAGCAGCTGCCACTCCAGCTGCAGCCACAGCTGGCCCTGCCAGCAGCTTGTCCTGGGGCTGGCCTGGCACACATCCCTGCTCTGCCACCCTCCTCCCAGCCAGCAGCAGCTCCAGGGGCTGGGCACTGGGATTTCCGCTCTGGAGCAACTCAGAAGTGCCACAATCCTGGGTTTGTGTGTAGCCATGGCCCTGGGTGGGAGGATTTCTCCTACAAAAATCAATGTGTTGCTTCTCTGTTCATTTCCATGTGTGCTCCACCAAATTATAGCGGGTTAAAAGGAAGGCACCAAGAGTTTCCAGTCTTCTCAACTGATTTAAACTCAATTTTCTGAAGCAAGAGAAACTGCAGGGAATCAGAAAGTGAAAAATTTTTGAAAAACCGTGGAAATTTCCGACTCTGGAGTAATTTATGAAAGCACAAAAACATGTCTGGAGAAGAAATATAGCACTTCTCTGGAAAAAGAAGGATGCTGGAAAAAACACCTGTCTTGTGGTTTGTATGCTGAATATTTATCTTAATTTCTTGTTCCAAGTGTCAAAGCATTTCATTACAAAACAAACAAGAGACTCTAATCTAAAAAAATAAGATGACTCAATCGCTCAAAAGCAGCTGTTCTAAATTATTTCAAATAATCTATTTTAAAGACAAGCTGAGCTATCTAATACTTCTGTATTCTCAAAAAAAGGAAGAAACATCATTAATTTAAAAGTTTAAAAGCACAGACAGAAAACAAACAGAAAAATACAAAAATATATTTTAAAACATAATTCTGATTAGAAATATTGAAAATATTTATTTGCATCCTGATGCAAAATAAATGCAAATACAAAGATGAGGAAATTTCTCACAAGACTGAAACTCTCTGATTTTTAACCACCTTCCTGATTTCCCTGCAGGCCAGGCACTGTCCTAAGTGGAAAGCTGTCTTTGCTCTGCAAACTGTAATGTCTGTTCAGGGTTTCCACAGGGAATGGAGAGTTTACACATCAGCTCCAGGGGAACTTGATGGTCCCAAGGAAATTTTTAGTGGCCAGCACTTCTATGGATCTAAACACAGCAAAATCGAGCAAAGAAGTAGACATTAATAAATGCTAAATCTCCTTGGAACCTCCTTCACTGAGTTAATTAAATGCTTCTCATACTGAAGCAATAAATTTCAAAAAATCAAAAAGGCAAATGGTGAAGGAACTCAGAAGAAGAAAGAACAGCAATTTTCCCACCAGCACAAGAGGGTCAGAGCACTGAGCCCGGGGCTCTCCCAGCTGGGCAGGAGGGATGGGATTTAGGAGGTGCTCAGATGCTGAAATCCCCAGCAAAATTTGGCTACATGACTCCAAATCCTTTGTAAAAGGTAAAACAGGCCAACAGTACAAGTTTGAGTCTACTAGAAACTATCAAAGAAAGCTTTATAGTTTAGTGTCCAGGTGTTCAGTGATGCATAATTGCTGTGATAGATTGGAGAATAAAATAAGAAAATATCAGCATAAAGGCTGGTGAACAAATTCACTCCTGGTTGTTATTTAAGCAACCAATCCCAGTGCACGCCAGTCCCCATTAACCAGGGGCACCCCCTCTTATTCTATCTTTCCCTCTGTTTTTATCCACTTTAAAGCTCAGAATATTAACTCTTTTAAATCACCGAGCTATGGTAACAACCCCAGAGACGTAGATGTAATATTCAGAGCATAAGCACAGCTCTTCTCTCCTTCCCAGAGCCCAATTTAACACAATTTTCTGGGGAGATGTGAACACTTTGTTAACTGTCATCGTCTGTGACTGCAGAACTTCTCTTACAAGGACATAAAACTTTCATGGGGAAGGGAGAAACAATAACAGAGATATTAACTAAACTAGGAAACACAAGTTTATTTGCCATTGCAAGAGAAAAAACACACAATTTAAAAAAACCCAAAAATATCCTACTGGGATTTTTCAAAACTCCTGTGGTGAACAAGCAAGTGCACAAGTCTGGAGAATTTTACTCTTTCTTTGCATGGTGGAGGAAGAAAGTGCTTTGTCTTATGCTTTCTAAATTAGAAATGCCAGCAAGAGTTGAAGATTAGAAGTTTAAAAAATCCCTATGGAAAAAAAAAAGGTATCTATTGTTCAAAATGTGGTAATTAAACAGAGAAATAAACCATCAAGAGATGTGATGAATTAACTTTGGGTTTAGAAGCTCCTTTGGAAGAAGCTATAATGGCACAAGCACGAGGCCCTAAGCTTGATACAAGAACAAATTGTGATAAAGATCTCATCACTCCACTGTAATGGCTTTTTTTGCCCCACTACTAAAATCCTCAGGGAACCCAGGATGGCTGTTCAGACTCTCTTTAATCCTTTTAAATAAATAAATTAACAAGGCAGAATATTCTGCTCAAATCACGGCTGATAGATCCATTTAGCCTGCCCATACATTTGGTACATATGAGTAAGATTTCACCCTGATGAATAACAGAGTTGTCAGGATTTTGTGTGTTCATAACCTTAAATCTGAGGACAGAACACTCCAATGTCTCAGGATTGAGAGCTTGCCTGTCAAGGAGAAAAAAAAAAAAAAATGTTCAATATGTTCATATGTTTCTTCCCACAGCAATTGATCCCGGTATGCAGACCACTTTATCTTACATCTTTTGCCATACAGAATTAATCAGCCTCGGCGAGCAGAATTTTGCTCTCTACAGCCATATCCACCATTAAACATTAGGACTTTAAGCTTCGCCTCTGATTTCAGCAATTGCAGCCTGTTTCAATGCAAATGGTAAGTACTGCTGTTAAATCACACACTACTTTGTGGGTACATTATACAACCTTATATCTATTTTCCATTTTAGTGACAGCCTGCATAGCAGTTTGGGGAAGGCATTTGAAGCCTATAAATCCATTGCATTATTCCCCTACATTCCCAGTGATGTTTGATGTGCCTGTCTTTATAAAACAGCCTGTTCTGCTTCTCCACACCCCTCCCGCAACCTCTCCCATCTGGGGATGATTTGGAGCTGACAGGTAGCTGCACTAGCTCTCTATATATAAAACAGGTTTTTTCCTCCCCTTTTTCACTCAGCAATGCCTCAAGACTAAAACAATCTCTTGCTATGGACAACAGAGGAGGCAGGACAAGGAAGATGACACAGCCACTGCATGCATGAGTGTGCCAAGGTCAGGAGCAGGGTCTGCAGGGACACCCTCACTGCTGTCTGTCCCTATACTGAGACAGAAGAAAAGGCAGATTTTCCTGACTTTTTCCTGCTTTTTGAACTCACTCCTGCCTTGTGAAGCAAGACCTGGCATCAAGACCATTTTTATCCCTCAGTTCTTTCCATACAATGCATCACACAGGGCACAGGGAGGTGGACTGCACTGGGAATAAGGATCCCAGAGAGTGTCACAGATGTCAGCTCCTCCAGCACTGCTCAGCAAGCAGGAGGCAGTCTGTCCATCCAACCAGAAAATCCACTTGTCTGGAGTTCCTTCCCACACCGGGCTGGGCCCAGCTTCCCCTGTCCCATGGGACTGTGTCCTGCCACCAGGTCCCACCTCTCCCATTGCTGGCTGCCCTGCTCAGCTGATGGAAAAGCCTGGGACCAAACCCACTGAAACAGCAAAGCTGCTGGCATCCCAGAAAATTAAAGCTGCAAACCAGCCCCAGCTCTAATTCCTTTCTTATTTTAAAGTGGAGCCTTCTGGAGAGGGACTTTTCCCAAGGGCATACAGTGATAGGACAAGGGGGAATGATTTAAGTTTGATATTGAAGAAATCCTTCACTATAAGGGTGGAGGGGCACTGGCACAGGTTGCCCAGAGAGTTTGTGGACACACCACCCCTGGATGTGTATAAGTCCAAAGTTGGACAGGGCTTGGAGCAACCTGGGATGGTGGAAGTTGTCCCTGCCCATGGCAGAGAGTAGAATGAGATGAGCTTTAAGGTCCCTTCCAACCCAAACCATTCTGGGGTTCTATAATTCTCATTTTGAGAACCACTAAAGTCCCAATTGCATAATCCTCTCTGGAGCTGGAGTCACTTCTATTTACCTAGATGACATCCAGGCAGGCTCAGCTGTGACCAAGCCTGACTTAGTGGTGTTTAAATCCTCCTTAGAGCAGCTTCAGGACTGCTCAGTGTTCAGCTGCCAGAGCCAGCTCCAGGGCACTCACACCCCACACAGAGCAGAGCAGAGCAGCTCTGTCAGTGCCAGGCTGTGCTCCTGGCCAGCGCCTGCAGCCTGCAGCCACCAGGAACTCTCCCCTGTGCCTTGCCACACCACTTGCTTCAAATTCATAACAGGGCTGGCACAAGACTTCACAAATAGATGAGGAAGAATTTTGTCACAGGCAAAGTGTGATTTTCCAGGGCTGGAAAACATTCTGCAATTCTTAAGAGTGCAGAGATAAGGGAGTCAGGTATCAGCAGAGAGCTGGATGTGTTTCACAGGGTTCAGCACTGCAGATGGAGAGGAGGGGAAACCAACTGCAAGGCTTCATGATTGAAAACACCTCAGGAAACAATAGGCTATTTAGTTTTAAATCTTGCCTTACATATTCCACTCCATGCTCTAATAAAGCCTACAGGAAAACTTCATTTTTCCCCGTATCCCAAAAATAAACACAAATCAACTGATGCATTCAAGTCTGACAGAAATATCCTTGAACTCAAAGTTACACAAACATAACCATTCATTTCCCTAGTTGCTGCCTCGGGGAAGCAGTGTTCCTCTAGCCAGGTGTTAAGATACCATGTGCAATGTGAGTTAACCATGAAAAGGACTTTATTCACAGTATGGTTTGGCTTGGAAGGGACCTTAAACATCATCTTGTTCCAAATCCACTGCAATGGGCAGGGGCACCTTCCACTAGACCAGGTTTTTATGATGGAAGAAAACCAGCTGTAGCTCAGGGTCTGCTGGAAATGTTTTATTTTGAATTCAGCGTGTGCAGAGGGTGTACAAAGTGAGAACGCTCTACAGAACATCTCACTCACCATCATTTTGAAATTTCATAAGGCTTCTCCATAGTTCTTACCACATGTGGATTTATTCTCACATAGTCAGCACTGAGTTTCCAAACCACATCTTTCTGAACATGAGTTTGTATTGTTCATAAGACACCCAACATCAAGAGCAGCTTCAGATTTCAATAGGAAGAACAGCAAGGAACAGCCTTTCCCAGCCACAGCCTTCCCTTCCTGCTCGTTTGAGACTTGAAAGATCCATAAGACGCTTTTAAAATTGTATATTTCTTACGCAGATCACCCCGGCACCACCAGTGGCTCTTCCCCAGTCCCTGCTCACCAGGCTGAGCCATGAAGGTTTAATTGCCCCCTCCCCTGCAGGGACAGCTCTGAGCAGCAGGGCTCAAGCTGGGTAAGGACAATCAGCACTTCTGAATTCAAACCTGGCAAGCCAACATATTCCCCAGCCTCAAACTCACTCAAGAATGAAAATCAGCTCTTTTCTCCCTCACAGCCCCTTGCTTGGGGTCACCCTTAAAACCACGTGTTCCCAGTAAAACACCACTGCATGGACACCTGATGCAATAGAGCAGTGAATTACAGAGTCACTGCCCAATGAACACAAGAGCAAAAAGCAGGTACAGGTCCATGGGACCAAAGCCCAGACTTTGGTTATCCTGCTTTTCTGCAGAAATCCTCACTTTCAGGCATTAATCCTACATTTAATCTTGGCAAACCGCAGTTTCAGCAGACAATTAAAGATCATTTGCTCTCCAAAGGTGAAATATAATTGTGCCTTGTATCATTTTAAGTAGCTACAGAGATTCTCCTCCTGCAACAGAGATTCCACACCAGGTTCCCAGCCACATGGAGACTGGCACAGTCCCCATCCCTGTTTACAGCATGACTGGTAGCACTTGCCACTTCCAGTTCCGAGGCTGGTATCAAGCAGAGTGTAAATCATAAACAGCCAGGGCCCAGAATGGGGGCTCTACATTTGCTTTCAAGCTGAAAGCTGAGAGTGTCAGAGTTGGAGGAGTCAGATCTATCTGTGTTTTGCATCAAAGCATGCTAATATTTTGTCTAGCTCACCTCCATCTTCACATTCCAGCACAAGCCTCGCTTGGGTGTGAAAGATAAGGCATGAAGAACATAAGGAATCCCTTATTTTCCACATACATTATCAGAGCTGCTTGTTTTCTTGAAGGGAGCAGGAGAGAAGCATTATCCCTCTGCAACACCCCACGGGCTGTTAAATGTAAGGAATGTAATAGCAGAGACTCAATTCAAATAATCACAAAATGGTTTGGGTTGGGAGGGACCTTGAAGTTAATCCCGTGCCACCCCTGTCATGGGCAGGGACACCTTCCACTGTCCCAGGTTTCTCCAAACGCCATCCAACCTGGCCTTGGACACTGCCAGGGATCCAGGGGCAGCCACAGCTTCTCTCAGTGGCCAACTCCAGTGATGCACCACCCTCTTAATAAAGAATTTTTCCTAATATCTAACCTAAATCTCTGCCCCCTTTCAGTTAGAAACCGTTTTCCCTTGTCCTGTCACAAAGCCTCTCTCTAACTCTGTTATAGCCCTTTAGGTAATAGAAAGTGCTCTAAGTCTCCTCAGAGCCTTTTCTCCTCCAGGCTGAGCCCTGGAGGGGGCTTTAGGGTCCTTTCCATCCCAAACCATTCTAGGATTCTCTGAACATTACTGCCCCTGTCACAGACTGCACAGGAGCGAAAGCAGCATGGAGTGGGCAAGGCACAGCTTTAATCCCAAACCACGTGGGAAATCTTACAAAAGTCTTAATATTCCTAAGACACAAGAACCATAAGCAGCCTGGATGCACACCTGGATACATCTGCAAAGGAGGAGCACTGAGCACAGGAACACCAGCTGGAGGCACTAAGCCAATATTCTGAGCCCAGCAAACCCCCAAACACACATTTAACCTCTTTCCTGCCAAGGGGATCTGAAGTGCATCTCTGCATTCTCATCTCAAAAACAGAGGATGAGTGAATCAAGCCCAGAACTCTGTTCTTATCCCAAAATCAACCTGGGATCACTCACACAAAAAATTTAAAAATTCTTGCAATGAAGGAATCACAGAGCACTAAGGATGAGAACTCACTTGTAAATCAGTTCTGAGACCTATTAAAACAAAATTTACTTTTCTATGTTGATTTTTTTCCTTTTTTTTTTTTTTTGTCCTCTTAAAATTTTCAGACTTAGAGCAGAACTGAAAGCATCTCAAACCCCAAATATCCATGAATAATAAATAAGAATGGTCATACTTTGCTAATCACAAAATAATTTGCCTGCACCTCACCATGCTCTTTGGACACTGAGTTTGCCATCCCAGAAAGACAAAGCATTACAAGAGCAGGTACAACTGTTTTTTGACATTGTGTGTTTAAACAATGACTCTGACTGCACTTTTTACAGTTGCCTCTCAAGCTACACCATCAAGTTTTCTGAACTTTGTTTTATTTTTTTCACAAGAAAAAAAACCACCAACCTGTATGGAGTATAGTGTGGGATGAAAATAGGCTGTGCAATTTTCCAACCCATTTTCCAAATTTTTAAATTAATATCTTCAACCTTCCTGTCTAGCATAATTGCCAAAAAATAGTTTGGCCACTTGCAAAGATTTCGAAAACTGCTGCAAGTCTAAATCAGCCCTGCAAAACAGAATGAAAGCCAAACCAGCTCCCCCATTAATGCACATCTGCCGTAAATAAGAGGGCAAGAAATTCCATCTGAAGCCAATGTAGAAACCTTGTTTGAATGCCCTAAGTAATAGCAAATAAATCCCCCTGAACTGTCCCAGCCAGCAGAAGAAAAAAAAAAAAAAAAAACAAAGCCAAGTTTCTTCTGCAACATTCTAGCAGAAAAATGGTCAGCTTTGAGCTAGATAACAGTGAAGAAAATAAATGTTTATATGCAAAATATTTGCTTGGAATTTAGTGCTTAAGAAGCTGTCTTGTATTAGCATTTATAGCAAGATGGAACATGTTTTCCTGAGCAGCTCTGCAAAGGTGGACAAGGTTGAAGTTCTCATGAATATTGCTCGGCCTGTGATGGAGCTGGGCTTTGCAGAGTTCTCTGCTGGCCCCATCTTGCTGTGCCAGTGGGATAAAGGGGCAGGATCCAATCCAGCCATGGAGTGGCTCTGGGGAAATGGAGAAGGGGGGGGATAGAGCTCCTCAAACCCCATCTCAGAGCAGCACAGAAGCTGAGCCCGAGGCATAAAAAGCTAACTCCCCCAATCCCAAAAATCTCTTCTGAACCTTCTATTGGAGAAGCAGGCGAACCCCGGACGGGGAATAATGTGCTCTGACTCAATTGATTCAGAAGGCTGAACAATTGCTTTATTAAAATTATACTAGATTACATTAATACTATATCATAACTATACTAAAGAGATACTAAAGAATACTAAAGAAAAACCTGTGACTGGCTGAGATAAGAATTATTTTCTCCTCTCTGTGCTTCTCCAGGAAAAATCCTGGGAGAGAGAATTATGTCTCTCTCTGTTCAGAGAAGGTGAATGCCACACCTTCTCCTTCTACATCTCAACATCCTGCACCAGCTAAAACTTAAAGGATTCATTCTACATTTTCATTTGAAAGACCCCTATAACTCCCTTAAACTCCTGAACTCCCATAGCACCCTCCTTCTTCCCACCCTTGCTGGAAAGTTTCTGCTCCCTCCCTTTCCCAGGGGCACATGGCTTGACACCGACATTTTGCTTTCCCCTCTGATAAAAACACATAATCAGAAAGAACAAATCCTGTGCCCAACATTACAGAGCCTTTAAAAGGCTTCCCAGTGCTCACATCCAGAGCATTTCATTTGTGCACTGACTGTTTGCAACTTCTGCTGAATAAACTCACTGCTGCTTATTCCCTCTTGAATAAATCCTGGACCTGATTTTCTAATATCCTGGGGATAATCCACAGTCAGAAGACATCTGGAAATCCTCCATCACCTTGGAAAAACAACATCCTTTGTTCCTCAGGACAGAACTGCTTTGGAGTAAATACATGGGATATAGCTTTTGCAGACACATTAGGTACTACATGAATAAAATCCCATTACTATTGTAGAAGAGGTTGTCTCCAATCAGGTTTGCTGCAGCAAGTTTTCTGCCTTATTTACCTGAACTATATTTTCCCAGAAGCCAGAGGCTGTAAAATCCACAGTTTACAAACAAGCTAAAAAATTCCTACCAAAACAAATGTTTCATTTTTTTTTAAGTGACTTCCCACACAAAGGTATCTCTGAGCTATCCATTAGCTCCAAGTGAGCTACATCTCACTGAACACCTAAATAGTCTTTGTAGAGGGAGAAAACACACAGCAAGTGCAGAAAATGTGTTCCAAAGTCAGAAGCTGAGGCAATGCTCCTCCCCAACTCATCACAGGGCTCCAGGATCACTGGGGGCATCTGACCTGGGCACAGGACTGACCAGACAGAGTTGGTCAAAGGATAAGACTTAAAAATCCAGTGCCTACCAACCTCTTGCCCACTAAAAAAGAGGCTGGAGAGGGAAAAATACACCAAATATACCAAAATATACCAGTATACAAAAATATACCAGATTTTTGTGTGCTCTGTATAAATATCTCTTAATTTCCTAAAATCCAGCTGTCTTCAAATAAAACTGCTGGTCCACAGGGTGTCCAAATGAGCAACCCCAGGAACCACATCAGCAAAGCCTCACACAGGACTCAGAGCAGAGGCTGATTCATTTTGTTCACACAAGGACAAACTAAAGCCAGCTCCAGACCTTTCTCCCCATGCTACATTGATTTTGTATTTTACTCAATTTGAGAAAACATGGGCATTCACTCAAACACTGACTAGCACAAAAATAACTGTATGATGTGCATTATGGTCCATTTTACATTGTAAGGTTTATTTCAGCTGTGTTATTTTGTTTTCTGAAGGCACAGTGTGGAGACCTTGTGAATGAAAAGTGAACTGTTAAGATCTTTAGACACCTCTCAACTCCAGTTCTGGTTTTACGGTGCTGTAATCAACTTCCAATCCACACAAAAACATTTCAATCACACTTTAAAAATGTTTTGCAAAGCTCTTGGCATAATGCATTTGCTGTAATTCATTACATTTGCCTATTCTCGAGTTCCAAACAGAAGAGAAAAAAGATACTTTTCTCTTCCCTGTTTTAATAGTCTATTGGATTTTCCTACTACTTAATCTGTAGGAATACTGTCATCCATTAATTTTGTTTATTGGATAATCCATTAGATTGGTTCAACTCTCTTTTTTTTGTTCCCCACATTAACAGCAATATTCTGAGCACTCCTCACTCCACCCTTGGGATACTCCAAAGACACTTTGAATTGCTTTAGGTGGCATCAAAAGTCTTCACAGCTCAGAGTCTCAAAGGATGGACTTTAATCCAATTTAGTTTTCGAACTCCCCTTTTAGAGTGATCTCATTCTGCTGCTTCTTCCCTTTTGCTAATGAGATGTAAAAATCAGATAAGTCTCGCTAGCTCCACCTCTCCTTTATAAATAAGAAGAAAAACCTCCATAAAGAATGCACCTGAATTCTTTGGAGACTCTGTGGTCCTCTCCTTTGGCAAGGGTGTTCCCAGGAGCACACATGGAATCTGCTCTGGGCCTGTCCTGCTTGGTGCAGTGTTGTCGAGTTTTATCTTCTTTTTTTTCTTTTTTCCCTGGGGATTTTGCCAGCTTCTAGCTGCTTTTGTTACCTTTTGTTTCTTCAGAGAGGTCCTGACCCTGATAGGTGTCCTCCTCACATGGGATCACCACTTCACAGAATCTTTGCTTCCTTTTTGCCAATGTCAGGATTAAATTGTGAGTCAGTATTTCTTGTTCAGACACAGATGTTTATTAATTCTTGTCAATTTTTCAGTCTCACAAAGTGTGACTTCTACAGCACTTCACTCTAACAACTAAAAATGGAACCCTATCTCTCTTTCTACAAGGTCTTTTAAGGATAAGCTGTCCAATTAAGAAATTACACCTAAATTATTTTTACTTTTAACCCAATAACCAACCACCCGTGCCCACAATGTGTACTTTTTTATCCAATTACACAAAACCACCCAAACCCATGGAGAAGAAGGTGAAGAAGAAGGTAAAGAAGAAGGTGAAGAAGAAAGTGAAGAAGAAGGACCAGCCTCCCCCCTAAAACCTCCATCTTGCTTTATATCTATTACTATATTCTAAACCGTTAAACTCTAAGTTTCCCACCCTGTGATATCACACACTTCTATTCAAACTCCACACCCACAATCCCAGTTCTATCATTCCATTTTGGAAGCCTTCTCTATGGCCTCAGGTCAAATGCAGTGTCCTCTTGGGGGTCAGAGCCTGGCAGCACAGAAACTCTGAAATTCTCAGTAACCAGGGACCTCAGGAACACTGTGTTCCAACACAGTGTTCTGCATTCCCTGCTTTGCCCAGAACTCCAGAAGGGTTTGGGGAGGGCAGGAGGGGAAAAAAGCAGCTTGGCTCCTTGGTGCCAAGGAAGGCACAGTGCCAACACCTCTGCTGGGCCAGTGTCTGGGCACGGAGCTGGGGCAGGAGCAGAGCTGTGGTGCCTTGATGAACACCAGAAGAAGCCCTGAGTTTTCAACATGCCCTGGTGAGGAGGTGACCAAGATTATTTGCTGCAGATGCAGATTTGGGATTCCCATGCTGGGAACTGCAGGATAAAACTCAGCCTCAATGCTCGGGCACTTTTCAAAGCGTACTTCATTAGGTTTCAATTATAAAGCACAATTAGAGGAGCTCAGAACAAGAAATGGTGGATATTTCTTCCTCTTTAAGGCATTTCTTTCTCTCCCACTCTGTCCCATATAGCCAGTCACCGTGACCCTGGGCTGTGCTTCCTACACTGCAGGATGACTGCAGCGGTGCCAGGGGAGGAAAAGGCAGGAACCCCCTCAGGCTCTGACTCCAGACTTTTACAACCCCAGGCAAGTGCGTAAAGGACACTTAGTCACAGTGATTCATGCAGCAAATCATTCTGATGCCACATTCTCCTCCATCCACCCAGATCACACTTTTCAAATCCTAACAGTGTTTCTTTAATTTTGTTTTTTTTTTTTTTCCTGGATGTCTGACACACTGCAGACTATTTTAAAGATGACTGAAAAACAAGCTAGGCAGGATAATTAAATTTGCTGTACAGTGGTCTGCACCTTCACAAAAAATGTTCCAGGGGAAAGAAAGTAGTCCAGGGGTTTCCACAAATCAAAATGGGTAGAGGATATATTAATTCCCGCAGGACTCACATTACATACTTCAAAAGTCTAAATGCCACCACTAGAAAAGGAATGTCTATTTGTGGTCAAGCTTGAGTTGTAATTTCAGCAATAAAAGCCCTTGATCAGTGCAAGACTTTATTTTCTGATTGTCTCAAGTGATTCATGATTTCAGCCTCAAAGCCTTATAGTGGTTCAGCCTCAAAGAACATAAAAATAATTGCATGTTATTGGACATAACAAAGCTGTGAATAAAGTATTTTGCACCAGCTTCTTTTCGCCTGATTTCAGGGTTTTACAGACCCTTGAAATGAATTTTCCAAATCTGGTAAGTCAGTTAAGATGGCAATAGGCTTCAAATAAAAAGTGTAGAAATGTTATGCTTACCCATACCTGAAAGGCCAAATAACTTCAGGTAGTTGCTGCCTAAACTTACCCTGAAAAAAAAAAATCAGGGCATTTTATAGAAGGAAAAAGGTCCTTTATTGACAATTTCATCTTGGTACAAAGTACAATTTAAATAGATTTAGCAGCTGCTCCTGGACTTACTGGAGTATTAGAGCCTTTCACCAGCCAGTATTCAGAATCTGAATAGGAATAACAAGAACACAAATTTGAATGAGACTCAGCTTCAGCTCCCACGTCTAAAACACAAGGAGGGTGGCATCAAAATGTGGCAAATTAGAGTGCAGACACCTGGTCCTGAAAAGTCACGCAGAAAACTTAGTTTATACTGCTTCATCTTATTTCTCATCAAAATAATTTGGAGGCTTGAACATGAAACAGATTTGTGAATTCACTAGGGAGCCAGAGAGAGTCATCACACAGTAATGGAAAGGCAGATTTTTTTATTGATTCAAATTAAGGGTAATTTATTGAAAAAAAAAAGCCACAATTTGCATGAAAGCTGTTGCTGAAAGACGCAGCAGTGTAAGTGTGTTTTGATCTATATGACTCAAACACACACAGAGCCTGGTGGGTGCAGAGAGCAGCAGCTCTGCAGTCGCTGCAAGAGAAAACCAAATGGTCCTGAGCCTTTGCTGTGAGACAGCTCAGCCCTTTGGCACTTCAAGTCTCTCCCTTCTTTTACTCTGTCACAAGTGGTCTGGTCATTCTTATTCTCTCTGACCCTTCCAAGCAGTGAAATCTAATTATCTCTGGTCTGGTTCTCTGACCTCTGAAGGTCCCAGGATCCCCAGTCAGTGGATTTTGTCCTTAAGGTGTGAGGAGCCTTTGTTGCACAGCTCTTGGAAACAGAACAAACCTGAACCATCCCAGGCAGATCAGGGGACCACAGGGGACATCTGAGTGTAGGTCTCAGACCTAAAAACATTGGTGTTGTCTACATCACAACCATTTGGCAAGGGAAGCCTATTACTCCATGGGGAAGCTGCTAAATTCTTCCAGATTTGGCATTTCTCAAACATAGATCAAATCTTGATGGCAAAAATGAACAAACTGCGAATTAGAAAAATTACAGCAGTCATGGAGCAAATGTAAACAATTGGCTCCAAATGTAAACATTTTCAAAACTAAATGCTTCATCTTCTTTTAATTGCCAGATTCCCTACGGCCAGAGTTACAGGGATAGGCTACTAATCCCAGAGTTTAACTGGAGTGTGGGGGAGACCAAATGGGCACTGCCCAGGCTCCCCAGGGAATGGGCACGGCCCCGAGGCTGCCAGAGCTCCAGGAGCGCTGGGACAGCGCTGCCAGGGGTGCCCAGGGTGGGGTTGTTGGGGGGTCTGGGCTGGGCTGGGGCTGGGCTGGGTGATCCTGGGGGTCCCTCCTGATGCCTCAGGTTTTAGCTTTTATATTTTCATATTCTGTGCTGCTTTAGTGTGTGCTTTTGAGCATGATATTAGGGGATGGTGAGCTCTCTGCACAGAGCAGGGAGAGAAAACAATTCCTGCTCTAGCTGGGCACCAAGGACAAATCATCAAAATCTCAGGCCCAAGAGCACAAACAACGTGGGCTGAAGAGAGAAAAACAAGCAGGATGGGACTGCATGGGCTAAAGCTGTAATTGGACAATTAACTCCAATATGCAAATGGAGCAGAACTGATCACAGTGAGAGACCCCATGAGCGCTTGTGCATTTTGGGTCAATTTTGGGTTGAGCTGCCCAAGGTGGATCCATTGAGGCCTTTTAATAAATCCCTGCTTTATTCTTTAGCTCTGTCTAGGCTCTGTTCTAGGTCAGCCTGCACAAGGCATCACTCCCAGCTCAGGATATTCTGATTGTTTGCTCATCCTCCTGAGCTGTGGCAAGCAACGAGGCTCCTGTGTGATTCCAACCCCACCAACCCCACCTGGAGCACTGGAATCCCTTCCCCAGCTCTTGAGACAAGCAGGCTCTCCTGGAGCTCCTCACTACCAAGCTTCCATGTTTATGAGGAAATCTGCTGGAATAGAAGTGTAAAACACCAACATTCCCTGCCTCCAGCACATCCCTGGCTGCTGTTCCCATGTCACACCACAGCCGGGTTATCAGCCACGTTTCCTCTCTGGGAACAAGCTCTTTGTGCCACGTTCACACATTATTGATCTCTGAGCTAAATTTTCCATTTTCCCAAGGGATTTAAGCCAGTTTTCATCTGTGTGAGCACGCTTGGAAGGCTTGGAGATTTGAGAGAAGCGATTTCTCTCCCCCAGCCACGGAGTGGCTCTTTTAACACATTCCCACATTTGCATTTTGCCATTTGCATATGCACAGTTTAATGCCAGAGCAGCACGTAAATAGGACTGTTAGTTTTATGAAAATCTGACTTTTGGGGGGAATTGCTTTGTGCCAAACAATAGTAAAAAGCAGGATCCAAAGTAAATCTTACAGTGAAGGGAGAAAAACCCACTTATTACAAGACTAGGAAAACTGCATGAAATGCTGAGGAGCCTCTTACAAAGGCAAATTATCCCACAGGGTAGATGGCAAAGGGATCATTTACATTCCCAGTCCGTAAAAAGCAGTGATTAATACAGCTAGAGAAAATGTAAAATTTAATGAGTAACTGAAGTGTTCAAACAAACTGCTAGTTTAATAAAGCAGAATGACAGGGCCAAAGTGTTGGGAATAAAATCCCAAGGTTCTGTTAGCAGAGAGAAAATTCACGGATGGAGTGAGAAAAAGAAAAGGTGATTTAACATCAAAGGAAATAATTACTCTTCATCTAAATAAGAATTAGAATGAACATTTATATTGTCTTTTCTTCCCCTCTGAATGTCTCCAAAACTCTTATTTATTTTAGTTTACATACTTAGCTAATTAAAGCTCTAAAATAATATAAATTTTTATGGGCCATTTTTTGATAAAACAGCATAACTAAAAACAGTTCCAGCCACTTTGAATATTGCATCAAGGTTCTATTAGTTTTCATGGTGCAATATTTTTTTTTAAACTGCCTCCTGCTAAATAATTACGATCTTATTTTTAAGCAATTTTTTAAAATTACACATGGATTGCAAACTTTCATTCTTAATGGCTAGAATTTAGCAATAACCTGCATTGAAGTTGGCAAAGAAAATACTAAACCAAGGTCTCAGCTGATGCAGAGGGGAAACCTTGCTGACATTGTGCTGTTTGTGTGAGCTGTGTTTGCAGAGTGCTTGACCTCTGCAGCTCCAGCCCTGCAAATCCACTTCCTACTCCAAGCGCTGAGTGGGGTCCAGCTCATCCCCTGTCTCTGCAGTGTTGGGTCTACAGGCCAAATGTTCACTGTTTTTTTGGGGTTTTTTTCACCCCATTTCTCTGAAGTGAGCTACACAAACCCAATGTGAGCAGCCTGTGATGAAGGGTCAGGAAAGCCCAGGATGCTGCTGGGCAAGGCTGACAACAACTCTTCACTGAGAGCTTTTTACTCCTCACAGCTAAAATGTCTGTGAAAAAGACAGTCCAACTCCTTCCAGAAGTATTACTTTACTCAGATATTTCTCACAACTGCATCTTCCTCTCCCAACAACATCCACCTACTACGTACAGGCCATGCAGTATGGTCACAAATAGATCCATGGAGAGCTGCTACTAATAACTTGCATTTGCAGCTCCAAATATTCTGCTATTAGAGTGAGAGTGGTGAGACAGATCTACCCAGAGCTTTGCAAAAGTCAAGATGCCCTCTGAAAACATGCCCATCATGGGAACAACTTGACCCCAAAAAGCCAAGGTGGACAGACACAAGGCAAGGCAGAATTAAGGGTTCTCTAGAGCCCTTTTGGAAAGTACCACTTTGCATCTACGCAGCATTGTCACCATAACCTCAAGATCTCTCCTATAATTAGGAGTTCCTCTATGAGGATACAGCCAGGCATTGTCATTCCAGGTATGTTTATCATGTTGGAAGGATGGTACAATGAGTACTCTGAGTGGGAAGAGAAGTAATGGCAGTACAAGAGCACAAGCCACACTCCAACACAAAGTCATTATTTCGTAGTCACTGATGTCTGCATGACTTGCTGCTCACAGAACTCATCTGCAGAGAGACGACTCTTCCCACTCTCACAGTGAGGACTGGCTTAGTTTCAGACACTGGGAGGTTTGTGGGCTTTTTGTTCACCCTTTTTCACTCCCCCGTACAGTTACTTTTCTTTTTACTGTCACATTGGCAAAAATCAATGCACTGAGAACACAGCTGCTAGAAACACTTGTTTGGGACACTAGGATACAACTCAAGGTCCCTCACACACACTCTCCCTTTGCAGTGTCTGTAACACCCAAAAGAGGCTAAGGAAATGGTAGCATTTCCAGGGACAAACCAGGAACAAATAAATGAAGAAAAGCCAGTTTTAGTGAAGAGAGCCTGAGATTAGCTCAGCTGGTCAGAGCCTGGTGCTAAAAACACCACGGCTGGTGGTTCAGCTCCTGTATGGGCCATTCACTTAAGAACTGGACTTGATGATCCTTGTGGATCCCTTGTAACTCAGATTATTCTGTAAAACTGATGATCAGACTCCAAGTCTGCTGTTATTAGATGAGTCTACCATCATAATACTTAGAACTTGGGTGTAAGTGCACCCAAAAATTCATCAGCCCAGGCAGTTCTTGCAGTGTGTGTGTCCTGAATAAAAAGGATGACCCCAGACATCTCTCTAGAGGTCAAATTCAAGTCAGATTTACATAGATATCTGCAAAACGGTTTGGCTTCTTGAGCTACAAAACTGATCTAGCCATCACTTCAGCTCCCAAAGTTTGAAAAGAAGGCAGGAACCCATAATCTCTTCGGTGGTCATCTCTTGTCCCTGCCTCAAAGGTGTGACATTGGCTCCTGAACACTGCAGGTTCTTGGCAGTGACATTAATTTTAATTTAATATCATAAGACTGCATTGATGCTTAGCAAGAGCCTCAATCCACTAAAGCATATTTCCCTCTAGGGACTTGGGCATGAAAAGGAAAACCTGCTGAACAGAAGGCAACATATCTTCCTCTGCATTTATATCCAGAGACATATCTGCCTGCAATGGCAAGTAGGAAAAACAAGTGTCACCTCAGAGAAGAGCTCTGTCACCTCATCTGTTACCTTCCTCAGCAAAACAATGGCTCTCTGAGGGGCAGACAAGGCTGAATGGGTTGTACCAGATTGTTTTCTGCTGCAGGCAATAGTTATAATCACTAATTTATATGCAGAAATATTTATAAATAGTAAATTTAGAGACTATCATCTTGGTAAAAGCTGCACAAGCCATGCCAGAGTATTCTGCCCAAATCCCCAAATCCTGTAGCCCTTTAAGTGAGAACAGGATGCAGAGGAAAGTGGTCCTCCCATAAATTATTACTTATCCTTATCAGTATGAACACATAGAAATATCATCAGTAGGAGCTGCCACATCTTTTGAAGGCAAGTAAATGAAAAATAAAATTAATCTCTATCTTCTGTAACGCCACCTCTTCCAGCAGTTACTATGGAGCATGAAAACTAACTCAAAGCTGTCCACTGCTTTTGCTGTTATGTGATTTCCCTCTGTTCACCTGGGGAGAGGGTAAGGGACATGCGCTGCACATGGTGCCAGCACTTGGGTGCTCAGGGGCAGCACGGCTGCTTTGCAGGCACAGCAGGGATCCTAAAGCAGGGATCCTAAAGGGATCAGTGCCATCCAGCAGGAACACTGCTCTCCCTAAGAGCTGCTGTTAGTTTTTTCATCGGCACCTGACACAGCCTGTAAGTTCAGTAAGGGACTGGGGAGGACTCCGAGATCTCCTGAGCAGATGGCAGTTCTGCCAATCTCATCCAGGACTCTGCCTGTTCAGCACAGTAGCACAGAGAGCAGCAAACTCAAACCACAATCTCTTACCCACCTGCCACAGACTGGCAGGAGCGTCAAATCACTGCAGAACAGGTCTGTACAATAAATGCTACTAGTGGTACAAAAATGTGGCTTTCTCCACAAAGCAGATGCTACCACTCCTGAAAGACCCACTGCTCTGCACACCAACAATTGGAGAGTTATTTTCTTTCTGTGCTTATTTCAGACAACACTGAAACACCAATTTGGAACTGCGCACAAAACAGATGCATGCTCAGCCTCAGCAGGTTTAGAATTGTCTACCAAAACTCTGCTAGGTTTATCTTATGCTGAACTGATTAATTACAGGCAAGACTTCCACGAGCAGTGTGTGCCCCCAGCACACCACTAAGCATTATGTTCACAGATATTCTGTTTAGACAGGACAGTGTTAAATCCCAGCGAATAACTTGGTCACTGAGATGTGTGTGGAGCCCATGAGGAGGGAAGCTGCTAAAACAATTAAGTAATGACTTGAAAAAGCAGTGGGTAAACTGCACATCTTGATTCTTCCTGGGCATGAATGCTTCACTAGGGCTTCCTCTTCATCAGATTTGCTGGGGAAGAAAAGAGCCACTGCTACCATGTTTCCCTATTAGAAATGCCTGATGCACTGACATAGTTTTTGTCTCACACCACTGAGGCGCTCAGAGTAAAGGAAAACACCAAGATCTCCATGCAGCAGGCAGAACTGCAGCTCACTGATTGTCATCCTTGCCTTGACAATGCCTAGCAAACCACTGTAGCTGCAGGGAATTTCTCATGGTCCACAAAAAGGCTATTCCAAAGTCCTGCAAAGTCCACAGTCTTTATTTAAACCTGTCAGCAAAGCAGCCAGAAATAGATGTCCCTCTGCTGCCAGATTACACAATTTAAACTAGTAGCAGGTAACAAGGGATTTCCTCAAAAGTCTTTCAGAAGCAGCTTTCTTGGTACTTATTTCCATGACAGAGGAAAAGGAGAGTCTAAGAAACTCAGCTGGCAGCATGGCAGACCTTTGCCTCAGGCAAAGCAGAATGAATTCCCCCGTTCCCAAGTCACTGCAATTCATAGCCCAGGGCTGTGTCTCGTTACTCCTGCCCAAGCCAAGGTTGCTACAGCCTCAGTCTCACTCCAGCACAGACTTGTCTCATGCTGGCAACTCCTCTGAAAGCTGAAGCCATGGGTTTATCTAGCTGGAAACCTGTTCTCTGCTAGAGACAGGTTTGGAAAGAAGAAAGAATGTTTCTGGAGTGAGGGGCATTGCAAGACAGATTTTATAAAACATAATGAGAGAGAAAGATTACAGTGTGAGGGAAAGGACTGAGTTGCATTCACCAAGCAGCAGTGATTGCTCAGCAGCAACGTGGATGAGTTCACAAAGTTCACTTGTAATAAGGATGTTGGATTGGTAAGGATGTAGCTTTTGTCTGGATAACTTGAATAACTTCTAATTTGTCTGTGGCCTAAATAAGAAAATGGCAAGTTAATAATGCTGTATATGCATTTTTTCCTCTTTAAATTTAGTTCAAGTTCAACACTGTCACAGAGACAAAGTTAAATAGCTCAGAAAAAACCCTTTTGGCTCAGTGGAAAAAGGAACTTATCAAACACTAAAAGGAAAAATATTCTAGACAGTAACATGCAAGAGTTCTGTATGCATGACTTGTGTTTGGATTTCTTGTTTCCAGTAGACAAACTAATAATGATTGGGCAGCCACAAGGCCCTTGTGCTCTGTGCAAAAGAAAATAAACAAATAAAACTCATCACTTCCCATTGCTCTGCTGCCAGGACTGCAGCCCTGGGAAGAACTGGACTATCACCCTCACATGGGACCTGTTCTGGGCAGGGGCTCATGGAGCAGGAAAACCTTGAGCTTGCCCTGCAGTTTGGGGAACGACAATCCTGACCCTTGAAAAGCACCAAGGTGTGAGCCTTAGGGAAAATCACTCATTCTAAACAATAACATAAATCTGGATAGAAGCATGGTTCTGCTATTTCAGCACAGGGAAGTTGTTTTGTTATATTTGATTATTAGATATTTTTGAGCTTGTGTCCTCTCTCCAACATATGGGCCTTGTGGAAGCATTTTAAGAATAACAGCAATAGCCTTGTTTTCTTGATTCTTTCCTGTGAACTGTAGAGCTGGCCCATGAAAGCTCAGGACTTAATGAATCATTTCCATCAGCAGAAGGGTTTCAGACCTGAAATCCAGAGTGACCCCATACTGGGAACTTCAACACAAAATACAAAACTGTCAGACATGTTAAATCTTCCAGCAACAACACTCAAGTGTAAGAGAGGGTTCCTGGAATTTTCACTGGTGAGCTGATTTTGGATTTGTTTCAAATGAAGTTTCACTAATGTTGAAAGACCAAAATATTCCTGAAAGATGGGAGTTTGAAATGGGAATTAAATTCTGTCGAGACATGACCAGACCTTCCCTGAAGGTATCTGAAAAAGAATATCCTTCACTGCCTGAGGACTGTGTCTTCACAGCATCTTCTTTTTTCCAGCTCCAGAAGAGAGGGGAGAGGAGCTCCATCCAAGGGGACACCATATTTACAAGACACTGGCTATGTTCTCTTTCCTGTCAGACTGCAGCTCCTGCAGCTTTTTGATCACCACTTGCTCATCACCACTGCTGGCTTTGTCATTCATCCAAGTCCCCTTGCACACAGCCAACAGCCTGGGCATCCTAAAGCACCACTCATTGGATGACTGTGAAAACAAAACAGGGTTGGCTGATGCTGCTACGCTCTCAAATTCTGATTTCAAGGTGATTTGTGCTCCTTTCCTCCTTGGTTTGCAGGGTTGGGAGGGGAAACCAGAAGCTCTTTTTGTGCTTGCAGCCAAACAAGGAATTAGCTTGCCCAGCAGAGTGTGTGCTCTAGAGAACAGGAACGTCAGGGGGACAATCCATTTCATGGTTCCGTGAAGCTGATTGAAACATGATTACACCGCAAGCCAGGGGCTCTTCTCCTCTGAGACTCCCCAGCTGCCTGCGCTTCCTAGGAACAATTATTACTGCAGGTGACTTCAGATTGCAGCTGGGATGGACTTAGGTTCAATCTTATCAGGGAGTTTCAGACATTTCGGGCTAGGGGACTAAAGTTAATTGCACCAAATATGGCACAAAGGGAGTAATTGGAAGGAATTTATCTTCCAATGACAGGGAAGGGTTGGTGAACAGGTTAGTGCACGATCCAGATCCTTCTTCAGTGCTGGAAAAGTAAAGAGCTGAAGAATGTATTTTATGATCAGATGAATGGGGACATTTTCCATCTTAAAACTCACTTTAAGCCAGGCAATTATTGCACTTACATCCTTCCCCAGCCCACTGATTTTCACCCAGGAAATGGGAGGAACCAAAGGCCTTTCGTTTTTCCATTCTTGCGCTACTTCTTTTGGGATAAGGTTAAGGCAGAGTTAATCATCATTTGCAAGTTATATTTAAGGCTGGCAACACGTGAAAGACTAAAAGCCCTGCAGAATAAAATCCTTTAATTGAGTCACAGCACAAGCACAGCATGGCTGGTAGGAGTATAAAAAGCCAGAGCACAGCTATTCATTAGGAATGAATATGGAAGTTAACCCAAGGAGACCGTGGGAATAAAAGAGGCCCATTTGCTCCCTGGCCTATTTACTGAGAGCCACGTAAACACAGGGGCAATTAAACCTGAATACAAACACAGGCAGCACAGCCAAGGCAGGACAGAACATGGTCCTGCACCCAGTCTTGACCAGGACCAGGGGTAGCAGGGCTGCGAAGTCTCTTCTATTCTCCTTTTGCACACTCTTTCTTCCTCTTCATATTTCCTTGGGAAATATTTCCTTATGGCATTTTTTTTTATAAACAAAGCCAAGTTTAATGTCTGTGAGAAAAGGAGGAAGAATGGACTAGGTAGCAAAGCAATTGGGAGTGCCTCAGTAATGCATTCAGGCCGTTAAGGATTTCATTAGGTTTACTAAAAGGTCATTAACGATAAAATATCTTCTTTTATTTTACCTACTTTCTAAACATTATAGTCTATTCTGCCATTCAAGCCTGCACCCCACTGACATTAATTAGCATGCTATATATTAAGGAGAGCTTTTAATGAGCTGTTATTTCATATGATTTTATTGGAGAGCCTCATTGTTCAGCTTAATAGCAGAAAATGACAACTGTAGAAATTGCGTTGATAGGACTGCAGCATTGAGGCAGTTATTCAATCTCCATGCTTGTTCCTCAGTTATTCCTTGATGCTGAAAACTCTGCCTAAAATCCCTCATTGTGGTTTGCCATGATATACTGGGTGTAAGGAAAGCTGTGGGCAAGGAACAGCCCCCAAACCAGCAAGTGGGATGTGAGCAGCATCACACACAGCTGCTGGCTCTGCTGCACAGCAGAAAGCAGCAGCAGCAAGGCCCATGAGTGTACAGAATGGTTTGGCCACATTCATAGATCAAATACCAGTGTTAGCTCTTACTGTACTGACAGTTGTGAGATGGTGTCGTTACAGTCACTTGAATCTTAAGATATGTATTTGTATTTATTCTCCAAGTCAAGTGTCTGCCTCACAGAATGGTTTGGGTTGGAAGAGACCTTAAAGGTCATCCCAGCTCAACCCCCTGCCACCTTCCACTAGGCCAGCTCACTCCAAGCCCCATCCAAGCTCACCCTAAGTCACTTTTCTCAAATTCAGAGCAAAGCAGGTGAATTGAGAACAAAAGGAAAAGTTCTCCCTGTGCTAAAGCCTTCATTCTTCTGAAAGGCACCTCACCCTCACTGCCAGCAATACCACCTGGACAGCAGGATCAGGGGAAAGTGTAACCAACAGGGAAGGGAAAAGGGGGAAGGAGAAAGGAGGCAGGGGACTCCAAGTGACAGAAACTGGTAAATGAGAAGGGCACAGAAAACTAAACCCAAACCCATCCTGTCCACTGGATGGCAGGATCATAAAGACTGGCTCCAAGACACAAACACAAAGGACAGCAACAAGGTGAATTTCCCAAAAGGAGCCGTGCATCCTCACATCCATACTGCTGAAGGTGATGCAAAGATCACCTTGACTGGCTTCTCCCCCTTTACAAAGTTCCTCAGTGGCATCCATTATCAGGATGAAACCACCACCACACCAGAATTATCCAGCTGTATGTATTTCTAAATTAAACAGTACTGAAGATGAAACAGAGGGAAAAACCCAACAATCTGGGAAGGAAGTGCAAACATGCATCTGCAGTTTGCTTTCAACTTAGCTAACTGTTACATTTTGGTAAACAAAATAATGCAAGATGTGAAAATGGAGTTTTTAAAGAGCTTTGTAGTACTCTAACTGCACAGGTACTCTGCCACGTGAAAAGACGAGATGGAGGAAATGGGATGAAGGATCAGCTGTTCTCATGAATGAGCACTATAGAGAAGAAAAAAGAATAGACTGAAATGGTATTTTTTTTCTGGGGAAAAAAACATATTGGAAGGCAGAAAGAAAAGATGCTGATGTATCTACAAAAGGATATTTTAAAACTGAACTTCGTTACAAGAAAGAATAAATTGGAGGTTTTTTTCAGTTCTTATCATTTAGTTTGGCTTAGAAAAAGCACAATGTGCACACTAAAATAATTCAGCTCCTAAAAAAACAGTGTTGTTGTAACCAAATATCTTCTCATTTGCATGGGATTTATATCACTGCATGTCTATTGGCTTCAAAAGAACAATAAAAAGGTAATCAAAGAAATTGTTGTGCTCAAGGGACCACATTATGCTTTTATTTCTGAAAAGCTTGATCAAGCAATTTTTTTTAAACAGTTGATTCATTCTATTTATAACACAAGTATGCTACTTACCTGGAGGTTGTCATACATTTGAAAAACCCTGACATCTGAGTTTCTCAGAAAAACCCTCTCATTTTCTTCCTAAGATGTTACTGGAAACCACAGGATTTTAAAAAGCATCATTAACAAATGCTCCCAAGTTAAGCACATCTTGCAAGTAACAGCAAATGAGTAACACACAATTAAGAATCCTATATAATTTGAAGAAGTTTGTTCAAAAGCTCTTTGAGGTGCTTATTCAGAAAAGCATCCCTAATTAGGGAAACATTTAAACATTCCCTAAGTTTAAGGCTGTGCTAAAGTAACTGGGACAGGGTGGAGAGGAGCAATAAGAAACTGGTGCTTTGCTGGGGCTATCTAAAATCAGAGGCCAGACAAAATTAGGGAATAACAAGCAGTTATATTTATTGAAGGGTCTTCAGGTACATTTTGGGCAGATGAAGCTCACCTAGGAGCTACACCCAAAAATGGACCATGGGTCATGGCTTTTCACACTTTTGTAAGTTTGGTCCTTTTGCATATTGGGGGTTCATCTTCCAATTACAGCTTCAGGTAATGAAGTCATTTACCCCAAGTTTACTCCTCCCCAACTCACTTTTGTTTCCATCTCTGGGCTCTGAGGCAGTGAGGTGTCCTTGATTGCCAACCTGGAGAGGAATTGTTGTGTTTTCCCAAACTGGGAAAGCAGCAGCTCACACTGTGTGTGGGGTTTGGAGCTATACACTGAACAACTGCAGGGTTACAAATGTATGAAAAATATGCATGCTAAAATTCTAAAGCATCAATACAGCAGGCTCTTTCCAACAAGGAGTAATCCCTGAGTAAACCCCCAGCCTGCATCTGGAGTAAACTCCCTACTGCTGCTGTCCTTAGCTGGAGAGGCAGAAGCAGCCAAGCAGAGCCAGCACCCTGGGCTGTGCCAGGCAGACAGAGCCCAGCCTAACTCCTATCAGCTCCCCACAGCACCTTAAATCAACACAGCTCAGACTAACTCCAGTCCTGCCACAGCATCTGATGTTTCCAAAGGTGATGGGGAAGGAAAACCATCCTGTTCCACCAGAACAGCTGCATTTGTTGCACACAGGTGAATTGTGCTTTCCTTGCAGGGTCAGAGAAGCCACCTTGACTGAACACCCTGAGTTTGGCAGGAAGCACATGCTCATATTCTATGCTGACAGAGGAGCTTATACACCCTATTAATGTATTAAAATTGATTAAAGAGCATGGGGGTGGAAGGGAGAAGCTCTCTGTGGGATGCCACTGGTTGTGGGGTGGGGGGAAAGATATTTCCTGTGACCTTGTGATGCTCAAGTTTCACAGGAAAGCTCTCTGAATGAGCCCTGCCTTGTTCTAGGAACAGAGCCACAGGATCTGTGACTAACACAGCATCCCAAGCTCCCGAGAGAGTGAGCAATGCTCAGATTTATCACCCTTCTCAGTTGCCAAGAAATGATAATAAATCAGTGCAATCAGCACCGTTCATTTCCCTTATTCTGGCCTGAATCTTTATTAAGTGGAGCCCAGAACACTGGCAGCATTTAACCAACCTGTTCACCAAGTGCTCAGTAAATACTACAGTCAGCAGGCATAAAAGAAACAATTTCTCTTCAGCCAGTCCAGCCCTGTTCCAGGGCCCTTCTGTGCTAAGAGCCATAAACTCCAGACCTAATTGAGCTGCTGGATGTGAACAGCTTTCCTTACACGTCACTGAGGAGGTGACACAGCCTCCGCAGGCTGACAGAGCTTCAGACTCGAACAGATGATACATGGCCACACACTTCCATTGCTAGTTTAGATTATTAAAGAAGTCTAATTCAATATAACACAGATGCAGTAAACCCCTTATTCTTGATGTAATCAACTTTCATGGACTCTGGACAAACAAGAGACTACATCTTATAAATCCAGTGTCAGAGGTAAACAGCATTAGTGCTGCAGATGAAGAGGGAATAATTCCCAGCAATGTCCCCGCAGATTGATAATGCCAGGACCCAATACCCCATCTTTAATTGCTCACTGCCTGCATTTTGAACCCTTGACAGGGTCTCCAGGATGTTCTGCTCATGCTCAGCTAAATGCAGCCCCAGCTGAGTTTAAATGAGAAAGCTCCATCCCAGGAGTCTCCTGCATCCATGGAATGCAATCGAGAGGCTGTAACATGATTGATTTTCATGGGAACATTCAAAACCACTTCTCACTGAAGGCAATTTCCCACAATTGTCATCTTTCCACTATTTCAACAGTAGAGCTTTATATAAATCGGTTGCAAGATTTTGTGGTTGTTGCTTTCCTTCTTGTGGGAGCCATTTTTCACACTTCACAACCACAAAAAGCCCCCAAACCCTTTAAATAAACAAACAAATGACTAAGCCAAGCTGAGTTCCCAACCCTTGCAGCTTTTTCCAGGGAAATCTTTTTTTTTTTTTTGTTGCAACACCTTTTAGCAGTAAAGATTTTATCTAAAAAAAAAAATCAGGTTTCCTGAACAGCTTAGCAAAGGGCTATGAATAGAAATGGATGCATATCCCTGCATAGCTATCACACCAGATAATCCTGCTTTTTGTTATAATAAGCATGCACTTTCCGGGGTCAAGGATGGAAGAAATTTGTTTCCACCCTTTTATAAATACAGGCAATGCATCCTACAAATATTGACCTCATGCAAGACGCTCTAAAGAGGCAGTTTGCGTGTAACAACCTCTCCTGCATTGCAAAAGGGAGTGAGGTGATGGAGAAGAAATGGCATATTGGCAACTGGAGAGATGAAGAAGGGCAGACTGCAATTTTACATGGTAACTAAGAGGATCTGTAGCCTCTGAAGTGCAATTTAAACTCAAATCCACTGGGATTAGATGTACTAGGCTCCAAGCATCCCATTAAAGAGCTGAAATTGTGTATGAAAGTCCCTTGTATTATTATTCCTGGCATCAAAATAGAGATTTACAGCACTTCAGAAACAGTGACTGACAAAACTGGCTAGTTAGAAGCTGCAAATACATCCTTATTTTTCCCCAAAACACCAGGGATTTAACAATCCTAAAGATGAGGACAGAAGTGATTACAGGACTGCACTTTATAATGTTTAAAAAGACAATTTGCTGTTTCAACATTGCCCTTATTTTTCCCCAAAACACCAGGGATTTAACAATCCTAAAGATGAGGACAGAAGTGATTACAGGACTGCACTTTATAATGTTTATAATGTTTCAACATTGATCTTAGGCATGGCTCACTGAAAGGACTTCAGCAGTCTGGGAGCCATTTTTCCAGCCAAGAAGCTGAACATTTGGGATCCACCCTTTAAATGATGTTAGGATTACAATATCCCTAAAAATGCTTTCCCTCAAGCAATGTGACAAGTACTTCAGACAGCAATGATAGGTTGGTTTCCCCTTTTTTCTTCATGTTTAAGGGTGAAATATTCTAAAAATGACAATTCTGAGAAATCGAATACATACAAAAATGTATTTACAAAGGCAAAAGCCAGCATCACTTCCAGAGTGCACCTGAAAGCTCTCAGCTGCCCAAAGGAACAGAAAAATGCAGATATTATTTATAAGTTTTGCTTACTTAAATTTTCTAGATGCAAGTTTGCACTAAACATACATCTTAGACAACCTCATGTCATCTAAAAGCAGAAGAATTTTAGTGCCAAAGCTGGTCTATGACCTTAAATTAGACTGCTTGCCCTTGCAGCCCAATGACAGTGTCTGTTCGATGGTAGTTTGACTTTATACACACTTAGGAAAAAATTAAAATTAAAAGGAATAAATCTTTTTTGCATGTCTTTGTACACAAAGGCTTTGAAGCTGAACTCCCACATGATGTGAGGACAATGAGCAGAATTTGATTATTAGGGATTTTAAAGCAGAAGAGCTTTTCAGTACTGGTTAAAAAAAAAAAAAGTAAAATCAAAATTTCAACAAGTTGTGGTGCTTTCAGTCTGCAAGGAGATTGATGGTGGGGCAGGATTACTGAGATATGACTGAGTTGTGGCACTCACAGGCTGCTCCCAGAGACAATAAGGACAGTACCAGTGCAATATCGCCTCTTCCATGAGTGTCACAAGCAGAACCCTCTGCGTGGAGCATCTTACCCAAACCAAGGAACCAGCAAAGCCCAGCTCTGCTCTCACCTGGGTTTCTGAGCACAGATTGGTCTGCCTGTCTCCTGTAGGTACCTGCACACCTTGAAGCCACCTGGGAACCTGTTAGAGGCTTTAAGCTTTCCCTCTGTCGCTTCCAACAGTAGCTGTGCTTCTCCCTGGCTTTCCTGATGGACAGACAGACTAACGCCTCCTGTCTCACCACACACCTGTGAGCTTTGTTGGCCTCCCCTGGTGCCTCAGGTTTTAGCTTTTATATTTTTCAGATTCTCTGGTGCTTTATTGTGTGGGCCTGGGCTTCATATTAGGGGATGGTGAGCTCTCTGCACAGAGCAGGGAGACAAAATATTTCCTGCTCTAGCTGGGCACCAAGGACAAATGACCCAAATTTCAGACCAAAGAGCATAAACAACATGGGCTGAAGAGAGAAAAACAAGCAGGATGGGACTGCATGGGATAAAGCTGGAACTGGACAATGAACTCCAATCTGCAAATGGAGCAGAACTGATCACAGTGAGAGACCCCGTGAGCGCTTGTCCATTTTGGGACCATTTTGGGTTGTGCTGCCCTGGCTGGGCTCTTGTGCTGCCCAAGGTGGATCCATTGAAGCCTTTTAATAAATCCCTGCTTTATTCTTTAGCTCTATCCAGCCTCTGTTCTAGGTCAGCTTTCACAAGGCATCACCCCAGCATGATCTGTTCCATTCTCCCTTTCTGCCCAGCTCATATCCTAAGCTTCCCAGCACACTGATTTGTAATTCCCACAGCTTTCCAAGTTGTCTTGAACAAGAGGTTTCTGCTCTCCAGAAAGAGACTGCAATTAGAGAAGGATCTAGAATAGCAATTACAAGGGATCTAAAAGGCCTTTCTGTTTAAAAATCCAGCTGTTAATGTACCCAGTGAAACAATTAATTCTCAACACAGAGTGGGTTAAACCACTTTTAAATGCAACACTCTTGCTTTGTTAAAAGGCAGCAATAGCATTTGGAAGGAAAAAGACCCATCAGAAGAGACTTGCAGAAGTCAAAAATCTTCATGAAGGTCCTTCCATTCTGTTTAGGCTCTTAAGAAGTATTCAGTCATTATGAAATTAGTGCTTCTGGCTGCCAAAAGACTTGCTGAAGGTTGTGCTGCTGAATCCCAGCCCAGTTGGCACCCAAGCAGTGGATATGAAAACTGCAACAGCAATTTGGGTTATAGGGACATCTGGCAGGGAGCTGCAAGAATGATTAGGGAGCTGAGAAGAAAATCAGTCCCAAAGGGAAGCAAGTGGGATGCAAGTAGAATAGACAGCATGATTATTTTGAAGCATTGTAGAAGCTTATAACATTTTTTTTAACAGAATTAGAGGAAAAATACAATATCCAGATACAATGAATCAGATTGTGATGGTGATGGTGAGGAGGCAACTACTACTTAGGAGGAGAAGGTGTGGTTTTATTTGTTTTTATTAGGACGGTTTGTGCCCAGAGGGGTTTGAGAGACTCTCAGTGGCACAATTCTTATGTGTGAATTTAGCCAGCTACCTCCAGGTGTAAAGCAGGACCTGACACCACTAACTCAAGTTCATAAAGTGATAATACTTAATAAATACTCTGCAGGGTTTTTTTTTTCACTGATAAATGCTCACAGGCCTCTGTGTTTTTTCTCCCTAATAACAGCAACATAACTGCAGAGCTTCCAGAGAGCTGCAAATTCACTGGAAGGTCATTGAATCTCCCAGGACAGAGCAGAATTCCCAGTGACACCAGTGACAGAGTACAGGAATTGTGTGGGCTCCATCTGCAGGGATCCCCACGTTCCAAACAGAGCACACCACCCTGAGAGTGCCCTGGCCACCTCTCCAGGTTGTGCAGCTGCTCTCCTGTATTTTTATCTCCAGCTGATGGACTTGTCTCAGGCTTCCATGGACAGTGGAAAGCTCCTGTAGGAATTTTCATATGGAAGGAGGGACAGGAATAGACAACATTTTCATCGTGACAGCTTCCAGGCACTGTGGCTCTCATGGTGTTTCTAGCAGTCAGATCTTCATCCTTTTGGAGGTGGGGGGGGAGTAGGAAAAGGAGGAAGAGGGAAGAGTTTGAATTCACCTTGACTTCTCTTTGTCTCCAGCTGCCAAATATGCAGAGAGTCATTATCAGAAAAGAAAAATTTGTTTGTGCCTCCTCTGAGACTCAAGCAATGATATGACTTCAGGGGCAAAGGCACTGTCATGATGCATCACAACCCTGCAGGCATTAAAGTGTCTCATGCAGCTGCTCTGCCAGAAAAGCTACTCAGATTGCTGAAGTCCTTTCAACAAGCTGAGCCCAAGGCAATATTTTAGTAAGAAACAGCTTCTTTAAAAATTAAAAGGAGTTATTTTTGCATCATTTGCATCATTTGACTTGGGTCATTTTAATGTTCTGTTATAGGTCACCTGTGTTTCTAGAAAAAAATGAACTCGTAACATTCTATTCAGACTAATTCCTTTAAAACACACCCAGGTTTATTGCCTAATTCCTTACACAGACACCCTCAAAGACCATGAAATGATGAAGCCTGGTTCTATTTTAGCACTGACAGATGATTTGCACCCGCATGCATTTCCGTAAGTGTCTCTACAGTGACCAACAATGACTCCAGACTTAGTCAAGGGTTTCAGCTTGGCTGAAATGACACTAAATTAGCAAGAGGAAATTCTGTTCATCTGTTTAGTGTTGCTGTGTCAAACTCAGTCTGGCCTTTGTGAGCCAAATGATGACCTAAAAGTGAAGTTGCAGGAGAAATTTTCATCCATTGCTCATGCTGGAGTGTAAGATATCAGTGATGTGAAACCTTCTTCATTTTTCCCATGTGACTGTCACAGAGAGAGCCAGTGCTAGTAAGGACATCTGGGAGTGACATATCACAGGACGCTCTGTCCCAAATGGAGAGGCTGGATGGGAAGAGGAAAGAGGCAGAACTTCATTGATGGTGTCAGAGCTGCTTCTTGCACCTGTGGCTTTTCTAAAGTGAGTTTGTACAAAAAGCACAAAGGAGAGAGTGAAATACTGGTTCTTGCTCCTCTGTGCCAGAAGATGCTGCACAAGACACAGTGAGGGGTTTTATGTCACCATAAAAACAAAATTACTTTTACTTTCTCTAATCTTACAGAGGTAAATACTGAACCCATAAACTGACACACACAGCCAGTGCTGGTGCACCACTTTCTGCTATTTAATCCAAGTGCCTTTACCTTCTCTTGTAGGACTGTATTTCATTTCACATGATTCCCTCAAGAGTCCCTCCTCTTGCATTCCTGTTCCCCATATTTGGGTGTACATGATGTTATGGAGAGTTTCACCAGGAGCAAGTAACAGCAGTAACACTTCCTTAGCTTCACAAGAAACACCACCTCTGAAAAACTCTTTAATCACATTAAATTGTTTACTTCTCATCTGGCACAGGATGGTCAGTGATCATCCCATAACCTGCTCTACTTTGTCATCAGATAAATTGTTGGGATGGACAAATATGAAATGTTCAAAAAGAGATAAGAGTTGATGGTTACTTTCTGCTGATATTGTCAGGAAGTGCTGTGACAGGTGGAAGTCAAAGAGGAATCAGTTACTGTGTGTAGGTATAAAACCTAGCAGTGTTTTACCTCAAGAAGAAAAAAAAAAGGAAAACAAACAGACCTTGGAGCTACTGCACAAGGAAACAGGGCATCTGAGACATGGGGAAATGTGTGGCTCTCAATTTGCCACAAATATTGGAAAGAAATCTTTCTCTTTTTTGAACTGGGAATTTTTTTCAGTGGTAGCAACAGACTATCTTGAAGATTCTTATCTATTTTAATCAGGCTTCTCTTAGCACCGGCTGAGATCTCTCAGAGCTCAGGATTGGCTTAAACACACACGAAAAGGGCCCTGTGGCACGTATTCCTTGACAACAATCTGTTCTTCTCACCTCATAGAGTGTAATGATGCCATTTGTCTCATTTGGAGGCTTCCACTGAACGTAGATCTTCTCTTCAAAAGGTCCCCCTTGGATAGATTCCAAGGGAACGGGTCCAGGAACTGCAGGGGAAAAAAACCCAGACAAACCGTGTTAAAAACTCCACCAGCTCCAGCTGCACACACATGAGACACCAAAAGGCCATCAGACAGGAAACAGAATGTTAAAAATAAATAAATTAAATTAAAAATTAAAATCCCTCAAGGCACTACCATTACCAAGCTACTATCAATGTGAAAGGCTTATTTATCAACTTTTGGTTCAAATAACAATACCCTAATGTAACCACTAAGTGACAAATAAAATCAGAATCCATGAAAATATGATGCTAATTTCAGTATGATTTTATTCCAGTACAGCAGAGCAGCAGCAGGGAATTTAATTTGTCCTTCTCCACCCACACAACAGCAGAACTTTCCACCTAAACAGCCAGACTGCACCTTGGCATGGAGATGCTAAGGGGCTGCACACCTTTATCCATAGCAAAGATTGATTTGCTTAGTAAAGTAACAATGCAAGATTTATATTTCATTACAGCTACAAGGCCAGCTCAAAAAAATCCACCTACTCCAGCAAAATGTTAATGCCATGGGAGATAACCAACTAAATGCACTCCCAAGCCTGTCTGATAAAAACCCTGCTCATTTTTCTGAAATATTTGCCATCCTTTTGTGTCTCCCCATGTGATATATGGGGTTGGAGGAGCCACTTTCAGCTAAGAGAATCTCAGGGCAGTAACTTGTACAGCCCAGGCAGAGGAATTTAGTCCTTGGTCTGAAATAGCTCCAGTGGGATGACAACACTTTGAAGCTTTCTATCAATTCCTCTAGAAAACTGTTCTTTTATATCCACAACCATTCTTTTATACCCACAATTAATTTTGCTTCTGAGTTCTCTATAAAATGTGATGTCCAGAAGATCACCTTTAAGAAAAGCTACACTCTGGAAAATAAGGAACTATACATTTTTTTTTTTGGATGCCTTCTTTTTTGTGAAGGCACAAGAAAAATCAATAAATACAGGATTGCATTTGCCCACACGACAAAGGAAGATGCTGGGTGGTTCAGAACATGAAAAATTAAACCTACAGCTCTTTAACAGCTGCTCAGACTGGTGTCTGTCATGCCCCAGCACTTCAGGAACCTTCACCCTTTCAAGAACACGGTTGTGAAATGGAAATCATCTAAACCTGCAAGTTTTACACTCAAAACAGACACACTGTCTAGAGAAGCTGCACTATTCTTGTAGGACAGAGGGTTATGCTGTTATTCACAACTTGAAGACTACTCTTCCCTCCAAACCCAACCAACCAACCCCACCACAACTTACCATCCTCCTCAGTTTGCACCACCAGCTCCTCGCTTTCCATTCTGCCCTCGGGGTTGGAGAGAGCCAGCCTCAGCCTGATGGTCATGAAGGGCCGGAGCCCTCGCAGGGTGTAGTGAGAAGAAGTTTGGATGAGCTCCTCTGCCTCGAATTTCTGCTGGTTGAAGACGTACTGGTAGTGCACGGTGAGGTTGTAGCTGTGGCAGCGCGTCACGGCGTAGCCGAAGGGCTCCCACTGCAGTGTCAGCTGCCGCGAGCGGATGTCCACCACCTCCACGTTCTGCGGCCCGTGCACGGGGTCTGGGGAGCAGGAGAAGAAACAGAAACACAATGTGATGTTTAATCAAGGCAGCCATCATTAACACACTTCATTCCATGTGTGAGTATCCCAGCACTCCGCAGTTCTGGATGTTCTTGTATGTACAAGGTACAAAGTGGTTGGGAAATGAACATTGGATCCACAGCTGCATTCTGCTCCTGAGTTTTGCCTGGAAATTTCCTGTCACAAGACCCTGAACAGTGGTTATGTGAAAAATGCTACTCACTTCCAAAAATTTAGAAAGGTTTATTAAAACCTTATCAAAAATACAACAGAAGACTGAATAGAGAAAATATTACGAGGAGCAAAGGATTTTCCCCACCATGTGCTCACCCACACAATGGAGGTTTCACCTTTGAACGCTTTAGCCCCTCCCAAAGTTCCATCCATTATCTCCTTCTTCACTGTCCAGTGGTGGAGTTCACTGCCTTAAATCTTGACTGCAGGTCAGGTGCTGCCATAGTAATGAGCCAACCCTCCCAAATGTCCTGAACTCAGGCCACCCCTGATAACAACACAGGGAAGGGTAAAACATAACTATAAATCTATAAAACTTCTCTTAACCTATACACAGGATATTTGCCTTTTAATTGTAAGAGTCAATCATCACATTACTCATCCATCATGACGATGCTCCTGATTCCTGTGAAATCTCACTGAATTCAACAGTGGCAACAGGATTCTGTTGCAGTAAGGTAGAAAAATCATAAAGAAAGGCTTCATAAAACCAAGGCTGCTCTCCTAGAATCAGTGGTTGCCCTTGTCAAAACTAACATTTTGCAAGTTCCCATGTGAAAGCAATCCTGTTGTGAGCAGTTTGTTAGTTTGTTAGCATAACCATCTATTCCTGGGTAAAAAACCCCAGCACCTGTATAAACTGGTTTTACACAGTTAGATAGAAAAATTAAAGCTATCTCTCACAAACAACTTTTCCTGCATGTACACCCTGGGGGTTTGAGTGACCAATCAATACAGAATAACAACTTGTTACTAACCAACAAAAGTAATTGCAAAGAAAGCTACTGACCAATTGGAATCACACACGAGATCTGTAAAACTGTATAAAAAGGAGTTCTGTGAATAAAGAATGGCTTTTTTCTACCATGAATAAATCACCGTGTGATTTATTCCCATAGGATTCTATCAGGTAAGGAGTGGGGAAGTCGTGCTTTCTTCATTCTTACAAAGAAAAAAAATGTAAAATAATAGTAGCTGATGGCCTGCTTGACAGTGCTTAATGACCTTGGTGAGTCCAGCCCTAAGTGATGCAAACACACATGAAATGGTTCCTGGGGAAGGAATGAATTCAGGTGTCTCAGCTTAGAATTCAGCTCCATGGCCCCTACACCCTCCTGCCACCTCCAAACCCACTCTGCTCACACTGAAGCCCCAGAGTGAAAGAATCAAGACTAAGGGATCATCGTGGATTGGCCATTCCAACATCCTGGATATTCTGGCAATGAGGTGTACAGGCAGATCCTGCCACTCCTGAGTATGTTTTCTGAGTTGTCTCAAGCTGGTGCCAATAAAAGTTTAATTTCAGATCATCTCCGTGCCTTGGTCCCATCAAAGTTTCTTTGCTCTTTATTATTCTTTCTACAGTATGTGGCTGAGGTAAACTTTGAATATTCATGTGGAGGAATCATTTTCACCTGCTGTTCCTTAATTTATTTTTAACAGCCTAACTCAAATGCTCTGACTAGACTCTGCCCTTTATATAAAATATAAATGCATGTGCCACTACACATGTAGATATAAAGAATGAAGGATGACTGAGTAAAATCAGTGTTTGAGATAAGTCAGACCATAAAAATTCTACAGATGTCAGGGTTTGTTTATCTGACATTTCTTCAACTGCTATTTGCTCTTTTGCTCAATATATATCTGAACGAGGTAATCAGAAAATACATAATTTCACATAAAGTTCGTTAATTTATATCGCAGTTCAGGATTCTTCCCTCTTCTCATAGTCTCTCATTACTTCAACCTAAGAAAAAAATGTTTTCATGGGAACAAAAAAGTTGGAAGGATTCCTGAATACCAGTCACACCTCTTTGAGAGATAATTAAAGTGTAAAAAACCCCTTCTAGTAATTCTTTAAAGTAAAGCACGAACCAGCCACGCTGACTTCAATCTACTCATGCACAAGCAGAAAATACATTTTAACAACCTGCACATTCTGTATTACTGCTAAAAATCCCCTAAGGACTGGCAGTGGGAAAGCATTTGCATCTTTTTATAGATATTCACATGTGCAGACACTTTGGAAATGGGATGGATATTAAAAGACCAGGGGTCTAAAGCTAGCAAATGGTTTAGGCTTCCCTACAAATCATGTCAATCCCTCAGCATCCAGAAAACACCTCTTAAAAGTGAATCTTTAACTCTGTGTCAAACAACAACAACAACAACAAAAAGATTGGTTTAGAAATTAGGAAAATTTTATGCATGAATATACACATATATACCTAGCATGAATTTATAGAAAATGAATAAGCATTCATTTTCTATAAATCCCTGAAATTTATGTCTCTGCAGATGAATTGTACAGATAAATTAGGTCAGCAAAAGAATGGTTATCTGAAAATATTCAGCTTCTGAAACAGCAAGGTAATCCCAAGCCTCATTCCAAGATGCATCCAAAGGAAAGAAAAACAAAAGTAAATGCAGATATTTACCCTGCTGAAGTTTGCATTACACCAAGCACTCAACTGCAGAGCCCAACAAACTCAGAATGTTTGAGATGAGGCAAAAAACATTTCACAAAAATGCAATAATGCAGCTGAAAATGACAATTCACCACCATGGTAATTTTATACCACTTCTATTTTTTTTTATTACAATTATTTGCCTTAAATCGGTCATGTTATAGAGTGAATTAGCAATTAGAGGGTGTTTGGTTAATGGATGTCAGATGCTCTGACTGTACCTGTGAATTAGGAACAACCTGATCCTCACCTCACCATGTCACTTGCCCAAAGCTGGGTAGGGAAGATTTCCTGCAGTTTTTAACTTCCTTTCTTATCCTGTCCACATTTGCCTTTTCCCTTCCTACCCCAACCTCTAAGTGTTAGAAGCTTCTCATAACCAGCTTCTAATTCTGCTCAAAACTTTGTTGTAAATGCTGTAAAGCTCCATCACACACACAGTTTGAAAGAGTCTCTGATTGAATAACCAGCCTGTGAACCACAGAGGAATTTGGTTACAAAGCAGGAAGGTAAAATCCATAGTGCAGACCTCACTACACCATATTTTTCCCAAGAACCATCTGTTCTCAGGCTGACAGTCCTAAACCAGGTCTCAAATAACCATGTCCTGAGGTGTCCCTGCAAGTGTAGAGATAGACATCTGGTGGCTGTCTAGATCTTTAAGTAGAGGGAGAATAAGTAAGTAAAAACTATTTAAATTTTCGTTTCAGAGAGGGAGAAACCAAACTGAAATTAAATCAACAAATAGAAGCTGGCCCTGGAAAGCTTTGTATTCTCTCCAGTTTTCTTCTCTTGGTTTCAATCTCCTTTATTTCTGCATACTGAGGCTATATAATTTGAAAATGTTTTCCTGTTGCCACACTGATTTCTTCCACAGCAGAAGCTATTGAAATTTTCTTTTCTAGGATGAGATTTTGTATTGTTGTTTTGAAAGGGCAATGGTCCTACTGTCCTCTTTGTATAACTCCTTCTGCCTGTTAGCTCTGTGAGTATTCAGTCTCAAAAGGCCTGTAGCTATTCCTGGGACCAGTCTAACATCACCTTTTTCATAATGTTTTCTTCCAAAAGATAAGGAAAATTTATAATTCATGTACAGTGGTAGTGCTGATATTTGAAACTGGACAAATGCCTCCATTTCTGTATTCTTGAAATGATAGCGTCCAAATAATACAAGAAAATATCTGAAAAGTACTAACTTTGCACTTGGCTAGCGGAATAAAAGCTGCTAATACATATCTCAGCTTCAATTATACAAAGATACCCACCAAAGCAAGATAGAAACTGAACAGCCCAATTTGAATACTTAGGAGATCAGATATTGGTGTAAACTATGTACCTTGAAATAACATTTTCTATGCGTCCTAAGAACTCGGGGGAAAAAAAAAAAAAGGAAATTCTTAAGAAGCTTAAACAGCAAAACAGCTGCCACAGGTCTACTGAAATGAGTCTTGAACCCACAAAAGGAAAATTGCAGTCTCTGGGATTTCACTGTGCAAGTGCTGTATTTTTATTTCAGCCTGGTTGAACCATTAATTACATTTGGAACGTTCACATCAAAGTCAAGGACTGAACAGTGTTTTTTAATACCTCATCACCCACTGATGCTTTGCTACCTTTCATTACTCTGATGGGCTGCAGCAAACACTCAGCAGCCAGGAGCCTTTCTGGAATCCTTGGGATGTGAAAGTCTGGAGGGGTCTGGAGCTCGAGTCCTGTGAGCAGTGGCTGAGGGAGCTGAGAAAGGGGCTCAGCCTGGAGAAAAGGAGACTCAGGAGGAACTTCTTGCTCTGCACAACTCCCTGACAGGAGGGGACAGCCAGGGGGGTAAGGCTCTGCTCCTGGGAACAGGGACAGGAGGAGAGGGAACAGCCTCAGGCTGGGCCAGGGAATATTAAAATTGGATGTGAGGAAAAATTCTCCACAGAAAGGATGGTCAGGTGTTGGAACAGGCTGCCCAGGGAACTTTTAGAATCACAGTCACTGGAGGGATTTAAAACACATGTAGGTGTAGAGCACCTGGGGACATGGTTTAACAGGGGGCTTGGCAGTGCTGGGCCAACACTTGGACTTGATCTTAAAGGGCTTCCCAACCTAAATGATCTGATGATTCTAGTAGCCTGATTGAAACAAACTCTCCAGTGATCCTTCAGTGGAATCTGCGTTCTCAGTCCATTGCTGAGCAAACAATATCCAGAGACTGCTTTTCCTGCCATTAGAATTTCACAGAAAAGCTGAGTTTTAAGGCCAGTTTTGCTCATTCCTTATTGAGTGTCACGGAGCTCATTTTGTTCTTGGCCCTCCTCTCTCTCAAGGTGAGGCACAGAAGAGAAAAGATGGTTTAGATTATCAATAACAATTGCCAGAGCTCTGTAACCCTCCACCAGGGGAAGAACAGAGAGGAAAGGAAGCTGTGGGGTGAGGCTGGGGTTTGAACACAGAGCTCAAATCGAGCAGTGAAGTTCAACACAGACAATCAGCTGCTGCCCCAGGGTTAAGTACCTGCTGCAGGAGCCTAATTGCAAGAAATTGCTGCTGTCAGTAAAGACACGACAGCGAGTGGAGATGTCCCTCCTCATCTGGGGCCCTGTGCCCGTGTCCCCTGACCCTATGGAGAGCAGCAGGCAGAGTTTATTAGCAGTACACTGATTAAATTCTGTTTCCCAGCAGCAGGTTACAGAGACTGAGAATGCACAAAGGGAAGAAAAAGGAGCATGCCATGAGCAGCAGCTTGGTGTGAATCCTGAACTGATACTTTCAGCTACAAAAAGAGAAAGAAAACAGGTTTAACTATGAATTCTGTCTTCCCCTCTGCACACCCACACTAAGGTCATCACCCCAACCAGCACAGGCCATCCAGAATCTGGGCACCCCAGTAAAGTCCCCAGCCCTTCCTCTAGGCAGACTGGAAGGAGATAAGGAGAAAATTGGGTGCACTGGTAGATGGTAATGCCACCAAAACCTGTGCTCTCCCAGCTGCCAGCACAGTGCAGCCTCTCTTTGTAGCCCAGGAAAAATTTAAATTAATTTTTATTTACAAAACATAAATTTGGCAGCATCACAGTGGTGGAGAAGTTCACAAAACATCTCACTCCCACAATAAATTGAAACAGTGGCCATTTTTCAAGCAACAGCCACAAAATTCATAATTACAGAATCTTTGAAAGGCTTGGTTTGGCAGGGACCTTGGTTCCAACACTCCTGCCATGAGAAGGGACATCTTCCTCTGGAGGAGGGTGCTGCAAGCCCCACCCAGCCTGGCCTGGAACCAGCAGGTAGAAGGTTTCCTTTGTGTTTTTCAAAGACAGTGTTCTTGGTCTACGGATGGAAAACCAAACTGAAATGTGTCCAACAATGATTTTATTCAGGGTGTTAGATAAAAGCTGAAGCCTTCTCTCTCTCCCTTTTATTCCCGATCCCTCATCTTCCTCTCTTCATTTCCACAGAATGAAACAAGTCTAGGGAAGCACACTTACTATAAAAATGCAACAAAGCAAAGAGATCAAAAATAATCCAGAGATTTACCTTAAATGCAAAATGCTGCTTATCTCATCAAAGAGATCCTGCCAGAGGAACTGTCCCACAAACACCTTCCACAGCCTTGTCCCAGGCACAGACATCTCTGAGTGATGGACAACTCTGTCCATCCCTCGAGTGCAACGTGTCCTTCTGTGACAGCTCCTCTGCTGAGCCTCGCAGCCCTCAGCTGCTGCCCATCACATTTCAATGCCTCTGAGCAAAAATGTGGGATAAATACTTTTCAGACATGACAGTTGAAAGCACTGATTAAACAGAGATCACCAGTCTTGCAGTGCTGTGAAAGTGTTTTGGCTTTGCCCTTCTCTGAGGAAGGAAAATCTCCCTAACATTTGGATCTAAATTTGCTTTATTTTAAGCCACTTCAGATATCATCACTGGTCCAAAGGCAGTGCAGACAGAGCTGAAAGTAGGCAATTATACAGAAAGGGGTGTTCTGAAAGACTTGGAACAGAGAAAGGAGAATAAAGGAGTGAGACTGACACAATGAAATCACCAGAGAACAAACAACCTGTTTGTGAGGCCTTCAATCACTACAGCCCAAACCATGCACAAAGAAATAGGTGTCATTACAGCTGATAAACTAAACCAGGCTATTTTAGAGCATCTCTGAGCAATAAAGAAAAAGGAATGCTGCCACAATATTATAAAAGAAATAGGAAATAAGTTAGATAATGGAGTATGTGGTTAGGTAAGCCAGGGACTGAGCTCTCTCCACAACTAACATTATCATTTTAATTCAGTTAAATGCGAATTCTCTTCATTTTTTTTATTGATCTGGTTTTGTTTCAGTTGCAAATTTTAGTTGAAAGACACCCAAGATTTCAAAATATCTATAAAAAAGGAAAATATTTTATACATTACAAATCCCATAAAACGTCCTCTAATCTCAGACTTCCACTTTGCTAAACAGAACCAAACAAAACATTTAAAACAACCCCAATGCCCTTAAATGGATCCCAGATCCACCTGGACCCTCCATTTGTTACAAAATATGCCTGTCACACTCCCAGACCAAATCCAGGGGCTGGCCAAGGGCACAGGGAAAGCAGAGGCTGTGCAGAGCAGGACCTGAGCTGCCAGCGCAGCCTTCCCAGCTCTGCTACAGCCAGAGCTGAGCTGCCAAAGCTCCACTTGTAAACAACTTCAAGATAATTAAGCACTGCTTTTTAAAAAAGGTTTATTAGCATCTATTTAAAGGAAATTTTTTTCATTATATTATGAAATGGCAAAATGAGAGCTTGCTTTCTTTTATACCCCAAACCTGTTGTGCCCTAACACGCTTAAAAAATAACAATTTAAAAGAACAATAAAGGGTAATTACTGATTTTATTAAAAATATCTATCATGGATACACATAGCACTGGCATTCCATGGCTGGGAACAAAATGTACATTACTGAGCATTTTGATGATTAAATACAGCAGCTTAATTAAATATGCTAATGAAAGTGAGATTAGAAAGCAGGTAAACCACTGTTTTTTTGCCAACCAAAAGTAAAAAATCAGATTTTACAAATTTATTTCATTATGCATCAATAAAATATTTATTTTAATTGTTTGTTATACTAACACATACATGCATTTATTTTCATTATCTCTTTCTCTGTGTGCTTTGCTGTTATCCTCAAATGGACTAAGTGGAGGAGACTCAGAGAAACACAGAAGCTAGATCCTGACAAAACATAAATTATCTCTATAAAATAAATAAGGTAATCAAAATAGTGAGTAAAAGAGAGGCTTTCTCTACACAGGCTGTTCAATTATTCTGAGCAGCAGAAAAAAGCATTCTTCTTTAATTCTTGTTTAATGTTTTCTCTCATTTGTAACTGTGAGTTCTTTAAATGTCTGTGGAACCTGCAAGACAAATTCTCAGTATTCCTTCAGAATCATGTTCTTCAACAACAAATATATTTTAAAAAAATTAAAATATTCCCTGTTTTGCTTGTTGATCTGGCAGAAGGAGCTTCTAAAGTTGATGAAACAGTGGCTTTGATAGCACTACTGGAAGATTAGTCCCAAATTGTCCTAAACCTCTTGAGCTCTTGACAGCGCATCCAGGGAGGTGATGCAGCCCTGGGGGCACCTCTGGGGGCTGTGTCCAGCTCTGGCTCCTCAGCACAGCAGGGCCAGGAGCTCCTGGAGCTGGGGAAGGGCCTGGAGCATCTCGGTGTCCAAGGAAGGCTGAGGGTGGTGGGGCTGCTCAGCCTGGAGAGGAGCCCAGCTGAGAGGGGCCTCAGCCCTGGCTGGTCCTGAGTGTCCCTGGGTGTCCCTGTCCCTGTCTGTCCCTGTCCCTGTCTGTCCCTGTCTGTCTGTCCCAGTCTGTCCCTGGCTGTCCCTGTGTGTCCCTGTGTGTCCTAGGTGTCCCAGTCCGTCCCTGTGTCGCCTGTCTGTCCCTGTCCATCCCAGTCTGTCCTTGTCTGTCCCAGTCTGTCCCTGTCTGTCCCTGGGTGTCCCTGTCTGTCCCTTTGTCCCTGTCTGTCCCTGGCTCTCCCTGGGTGTCCCTGTCTGTCCTGGGTGTCCTTGGCTGTGCCCTGGGATGGCCCTGCCTGAGCAGGGAGCTGGCACCAGATGACCCCACCGTGGTCGCTTCCCACCTGACCCAGCCTGGGATTTATTAAGAAATGCATATAAAAAGTTCAGAAGAGTAAATCATAACAGATTAAAAAAAAATCCAAAATTACTGGAAAGCACTGCAGAGAAAAGGAATACAAAGGATGAAAAATTCCTCTGTACATCACAGACAAGGTAGGAAAACACTCCTGCCTAACAACAGCCTGCATTCTCACTATGTCTAATGGAAGCCCTAGCCCTTGGCTTTCATTGTTCTTCCCAAAAGAATACAAAAATAAAAAGACAGTGCCAAGCTTTCAACACTCAATTAAGATTTAGGATGTCACTCAAAGGGAGCAGAAAGCTGGTTTTGTCTGGTGATACTCGGTGAGCAGATCTGCCCCAATCATTGTTTATGTTCCCAATCACGGCACACTATCTGTATTAAAGAGAACAAGACACTGAATGGAAACCTCACAGCCTGGGGAAGTGTGAGGTAGCAGTGTGCTCATCAAAATTAAATTCTCCTGTGAGAGCAGTTTATTGATTTGTGTATTTGACTCTCTTTGGGATTATTGTTCAATTACTTTTATCCTCTGAGATGAAAGCAGCTGAATGTAACATCAAAAGCAGATAAAAAGTCGCATGTTTCAAATTTTCTTTCAAATCTCCATAACATCCATTACAGATACGATTTTCAAGAGGGTCCTCTGAGAGCAACAGCAAAAGGTAACTCCATCAGACATAGAGCTCTCATCTGTATTTCCCCTAATTATTCTGGCTAAGCATATTCCCTGTAAAACACATTATTTACCCTTGAGAAGCGACAGTCTGCAGAAACTGTCTCCTCTTTATCAGGTGAGATGCTTGCTAATTTCTGATATGATTAGTGGTTTATCACCACTTCAAATTGCAAACACACAATTTCCACCTCTAGCCCTGTTGAGGTTAAAACATGGTGGTGGTAGTGGTAGGGAAGAGATGGTTAAAGTCTCATTTTGTTGGTTTGCATTTTTCTTGGTTGGTTGAGTTAATACCTCACTACAGATTTTTCATGCTCTGCTTGCAAGAAAAAATCCAAAAAACAAAAACAAACAAACAAACAAAAACCCCAAAACCAAAAAAAAACCAAATATATTTTCTATTGTCAACCCTCTGTTTTCACTCTGGGACATGGACTCACATAATTTTAGTTTGCTGCACATCACAAGTAGTGCAGCACCTGGAATCAGGCTCTTGCTCCCCTTTTGAGAGGCAGGTGTAGCCAGCAGTTGCCTGGTGCTCCTCTCATTCACAAGGTGAGCTTTGCTGTTCAGTCATCAGGCAAAACCGGCCTCAGTTTCTCAAACATGAAAAGGCCCACTACTGCAAGCTTAGAACCCCAGCAGGCTAATTTTATAACGTATAAACTACAAAATTTATAAATTATATAAGTGTACAAATGATAAACTGGGATAATGGTTCCTGTGCTCTGTGTGGCAGGGACATTCAGAGCACAGTTCAGCACAGCCCTCAGTCTAAAAACTCATCAGAGCTGACCTCAGTCACAGCCACAGCCCCACTACCAGCATGAACATGAGCTTTATTAAAGCTCAACATGAAGTAAAGCGATGAATTTAAATACATAATTGCACTCCCAGTTTGCATTTTTGACCAGCTGCTGTTTAGTCAGTTCTAAGAGGAACTGTCCTGACAGGAACAGGTCAGGGTGGCAATCCAGCTACTCTCTGCACTCTGAGGGCAGCCCTGCACTCTTCCTGCACAGATGGGAGCAAGGCTGGGATTTGAACTTCCCGGGTTAGCCAGAGATGGGACCAGAAAGCCACCAGACAGAGATGGAGCACAGGAGTTCCAGCCCATTGCAGATGGATCTTTACTGCATTTGAGCCATTCATCTGCTCTGGAACTACTTTTGTCTTTTGTCACAGAGTGTTGTAAAAATCTTTGCAAAGCTGTTTCCAGCCAGCCTGTAAAGTACATTGGTTTTCTTTCAGTGATGCAATTACAAGAAGAAGGCAGTCATGAATATTAGTGAACTTTGAAATATCATTTCTAGGGGCAATAGATTTTACCCAAAGGCATATTAATGCTCCACCTCAACATTACAAAAAATCACTTTAAAACTTACAGCAACACATTTCAAGTCCATTACCATGTGTTTTCAAATGTCATGCCTCAAATGTGACAGTCAAATTCCTGAATCAATCAGCCAAATGGAATTATTTCACTCAGAAATTATGTGAAGAGAAAGTAGCAAAAAGCAGTAAAAATGTAGAATAACTGTATGCTGTAACTTAAGCAACTGAACAGGCTTCTTGGTGAAATAAAGAGCAACACACTCTGTGTGTCTGCTTTACAGGATGATGAACTGCTGAACACACTGGGGATTTTTTCTGTAGTAGAACAAGGTTTGGGGTTTTAATTTGTGATCTGTCTCACAAGTAGTGCCCGGGATATTTGCAGGGAACAGCAGGTGCCTGGGCACAGCTCACTAGCTGGGTACCACCACACACAGGGGACATATCCAGCATGTGCCAGCTGCAGTGTGTCTGCAGGCTTATCCTACATCTCCATTTGTGCTGTTCTGTTCTTCCTCAGCTAAACATTCCAATATCTTAATGAATCCATATGGAAAACAGGGCAAGCCCAGCCACTCCAGTTAGAAATTCTGCTCTGGAGCATCCTTCCAGGAAGTTGGAGCATCCTTGTACACCAGTTGAACTCATATCAATGGCACAGCATATTCTGCCCTCTGCACTGAAGAAAATTAGAGCTTTGGAACCCTTTCTGTCCTGCTAACATCACAGCATCTCAACAAGGCATATTTAACATATTTAACATAGCCACAAAATGTATGGCACTGCTGGCTTTCAGGCACAAGAGTGAATGAATTCAGGAAATCACACTGCCCTTCATCTCTGCTTGGGTGTTCATGTTCATGCCTTCTGTTTGTTTTACCTCCAGCACTTCCAGACAGGAAAGATGTTTTTTCTTGTGCCACAGAGTAGTGGTGGTACTGTCCATGTGGAAGACAGGCAGTGTATAGGATCAATCAGGATCAAGAATCATAAATTTCATTTCTTTCCCCAATGCTCTCACAGTTTCAGCTGGGTGAGAGGTAATTAATCCACATCAACCAGTGCTGGTGAAGCACCTTGTCCAAAAGCAAACATGATATAATCCAGTGATCAGATCCTGGGGGAAAATGGCTGATGGATGGAGAAAGAGCTGTCTACCATTATTTTCTTATTTCCATTGGAAAATGAAGGCCGAATAACATCCAGTAAAGTATAAAAATACACTCTTGTATTTCCAAATGTCAGCAAAAAATAATCTTCTAAGTGTAGCTAAAAAAAAAGTCTCTTTAGTTTTCAAAGTCAACCTAAGTAGTTGTATGAAAGGAAGATTTTGTGTAATAATGGATGGCAATATGAGGCAATGAGACTTGATAGTGTCAGAGAGAGTTTCCAATTGCATGAATTGACATGCAAATGTTAAAAAAAAAAAAAAAATTAAAAAAAAACCAAAAAAAAAAAAAAAACTGAGAAAACAGCTTGAAGTAGGTTCCAATTCATAGCACAGCTCAGACACTGAGTGAACTAAGTTCTGATGAACTTTTTTCTGGCTTCTTATTCCACATTAGAACTCTCCATTTTTTTTGTTTGCAGTGATTTGTGATGCTGCAGGGGAAAGCCAGAGGCTTCCATCCCCATATATACCAGACAGGAAACCATGGGACCCATGATGTTCATTTTAAATGAGAACCAAAATTTATATATTTGGCTCAGAAGATGACCTTTGTCAATACACTGACACAGAAGAGACTTATGTTAAATAACCATGCTGAGCATCAACTAGTTGGAAATGAAAACAAAACAGAAAGAGTGGTTCTTTCTCATAGTGGGACTATGATGGGATGTCAGAGTTTGATTTTCACACTTTGTACTCATGACTGTGCTGTCTGGGCATGATAAAGATGATCCCAGGAATGTGTATTTAATAGGAAGCCAACTGGACACATTAGAGTTAATTAAGGAGTTAAAAATCTGAGAACAGGTCTAAGTTATAGATGACCCACAGAGCACAAATCTCTTTATACACTTCCATAGCAACCCTGCACAAGTTAATGTCATTATACAGGGAGCAGCATAAGGAGATTTCTGTACCAACTCAGAGCAGTTTAACTTCAATTTTTGTCAAAGGTATTACTGCAACAGGACTTGCAGTTGGCTGGGATAAATTCATCAGAGTCAGTTTGAATATGCCATGCCCTCACAGGCTGCCTCATCAGAGGAATGTGTCCAAGCTCCAGAGAGCAAAGCAACAACCCTGGCACCATGCAGTGTCTCCCATCCTACTGAATTCCTTCAAACCATTGATGTTAGGGGCTACAGATCAATAAATAACTCAATAACACTGGGAGCACCCTAGTGCTGACCCCACAAACAGAGGGGACCCTGTGTCAGATGTGGTACAAGAAATGTTGCTGTAGAATCTTAGAATCACTGAATCATTAAGGTTGGAAAAGCCCTCTAAGATCATCGAGCCCAAGTGTTGACCCAGCACAGCCAAGCCCACCACTAAAAAATGCACCAGGCGCCACATCAAAGCTCAGGTTCATGCAGACTTCCAAGATTTAGACATCCTAGCATTTAGTCTCAGAATGTGTGAAATCCTGTTTTACAAGCCCATGCATAAATATATCAATTAACATTATTGTTTAATCCATTTATATCTAAAACAAAATGGCATGAAAATATAGCACTGGAACTGCAACAGACTTTGAGGATAATTTGGTGAAACTCCAAAGCCATGAAGAGTTTCCCCACTGTCAAAGCAAACACACACCTGTATCAATGTAATTTCACCCAACTGGCAGGAGGAATGATGCATTTGACTACATGATATTAGAAGGCTAATTAATTACTTTATTATACTATATTATTCTATACTATATCACACTATATTACACTACATTTAAACTGAAACTGAACAAGTACTCAACTGAACAAAATCTTGTGACTGCCTGCTGGCCCACAGCCTGGACATGTGCTTGGCCCTGACAGCCAATGAAACAAAACCCCATCACCCTGGGTAAACAATCTCCACATTGCATTCTGCTTGGGCACAACACAGGAGCAGCGAATGAGATAAGAATTGTTTTGATCATTTTGTTCTCTGCTTCTCTCACTGCTTCTCTCAGGTTCAGAGAATGTGAATCCCACACACCTGATCACTTGCTAAAAGGGGTTCCTTCCTAAAGGAAGATTTTAATCTCTAGGAATGAGGGTGCAAAGTAATGTGCTTGCCACCTCTCCAATCTGCTTTATTCTTATACCAGCCTAGCTCTCAAATGTAGGGACTGTGCATCCTTAGCAGTGCAGCCACTGAAAATCCATAAATGCTGCAAATGGCATTGAATAAATTCATTAAATACAGGGATGTTTTTCTTCCTGTTGGATCCCATTCTCCTCTGGGATATGGTTCCAACAGGCAGTTTAAAGCCAGCTTGAGCATGTCTTCACAAACAGGAGGCAATAACATCAAACAGCTAAAAACCAGAGTGTACTGTGTGAGTGCAGTCCATCAGCCAGAAAATAAGGAAGGTATGAAGAAAGAAGAAACAGAAATTAAGAACCAGAAATTTTCAGCTACAGGGGTAATACTCTTGTGAGGATAATCCTCCTGTCCAGGATGTGACAAATCCAACTTGCTAGGAGATGGCTTTGAGACGTGAAATAAAGCTGCATTCAGCTGCACTGGACAGCACATGTCTGGTGCTTCTATTATAAGCAGAAATTAATACTCAGGTAGAAATAACCCTAAATCAGACATATTTAGTTCATCAGCTGAAATGCCAGCCTTCACAGAAGAATGCATTTTTGGCATTTCCAATCTTGCACTTCTTTGTGATAAAAAGCCACACTTGTCATTAATCCTGGACTGCTGATGGGGCAGGGAGGGAAGCTGAGAGTGGACCTTGCATCCAACTGCTCAGTGTCTGCTCTGCCAGCACAAGGGGAGATGTTCTGCCCAGCACAGGGATATTCCTGGCCAGCTCAGGTGCTGAGAAGGAGAAGGAGCACACTGTGAGCACTGCTTCCAGCTGGGAGGCTCTCAGCACAAGGAAGACTTGGGCCTCTTGTAACGAGTCCAGAGGAGGCTACAGAGGTGCCCCAAGGACTGGAGTCAGGCTGGGAGACCTAGAAGTGTTCATCTGGAGCAGAGGAGGCTCCAGGGAGCCCTCAGAGCCCCTGCCAGTCCCTAAAGGAATCCTTCCCTGTCAGGGTGGGGAGCCCTGGCACAGGGTGCCCAGAGAAGCTGTGGCCTGGATCCCTGGAAGTGTCCAAGACCAGGCTGGACAGGGCTTGGAGCAACCTGGGACAGTGGGAGGTGTCCCTGCCATGGCAGGGGTGGCACTGGATGAGTTTTAAGGTCCCTTTCAACCCATTCCATGATTCTATGTCTGATGATAGAAACCTGTGAATGTGCAGTGAGATCCAGCAGGGAGATAAGAGATATCAAGAACAGTTTGGTATTGTTTTGTATTGAGTCACTTTCTGATCTGGCAATTAATCCAGCTGCATTTAAACAATAATAAGGAAAAAAAGACTGCTGCATTTAAAGAGTTATTCATGGACTGAAAAAACAGCTTGGATTTCAATGAGACTAAAAAATGTCTGCTGGGAGTATTAACCAGACTGCTGTAATCCTGACACTGCTGTACATTCAGATTACACTGAGAGCCCTGGCTGGGTTAGCAGCAACACTTTTTATAGGCTTGACAATGTGTCGGAAGAGCTGTTTTATTTGTATTTTCTCCCACATAATGCCTCTATTAAAATCCTTTAAGGGTCTTTTCTTAGTGTCAGGCTGATCAGATAAAAATGGTCTTAAAGGAGTGCTGACCCTGCCCCTCCCATGGTGCTCTGCTTGTACTTCCCTCGAGCATAAAATTGTTTTGCTTTATTTTGTCTGAGCTAAAATGTAAGCACATTCTGGAAAAGGGCAATTACTGGGCTAAATGCAAGGCATTGATTTTGTTCAGAGCAAACTCTTATCTGTCCTCCACTACCCCAACAAGTGTCTCTAGCATTTGGAAATGTACATTTGTTCAAATATGTACATTACCTTAAGAGCTAACCATCCATGGCCTAAATGGCACCACACTGCTGACTTCAACACCCTGGCAGAAGGAGGACATGAGCACGAAATTAGAATTAAACAGCTGGTCATAAATTCTATCTAGACCCTTCATAAACATGTGTTGCTGGAGAGCATAGCAGCCATAGTTCAGCTGCAGGAATTTCAATATCTCCTGGTCTGGTTAAGGGGATAACTGGCAAAAGGAACCAGTTGGCATCTCTGTCCTCTTTTCCCCCAGCTCAGTTTCCAACCACATTCCTGAGGACCCACCATTTGCCTAACCTTATCATTGTCATGGTTGTGGCATGTTCTATGTTGTTCTAAGTAATTTTCCAGCCTTAGAAACTGGAGATTTTGGGATTGTTGTTACTGGGTTTTCATTATTATTGTTGTTTCTCCTGTGATAATTATTATTGTTTTCTGCCAATATGAAATGGTGTAGAGGGCAAATCCCTCCAGATGGCCAGGGAATCAGATCGTCCCCATCATATCAGAGATTCCTTGTGAGTATCCACAGCTGGTGGCAAAAGGAGTGGCTGTTACTCCTGAATCATGAAAAAAATGGACAATCCTCACAGAATGGTTCTGAGTGTCTTCACTCTAACCAGACCCATTTCACTTTGCAGCTGTGACGCTCTTGAGTTTTAAATTTCACAGGAGATTTTCTGAAGTTGAGGAAGGAAGCGAAAGTGGTTGTATCTGTAAATCTTGAGTGGAACTGAATGGATGCCACTTGGAGATCCAGGATATTTCTAATCTTCTCAGGATAAGTTATAACCACCTAGGGAGCAAATGCTAACACATCTCCGGTAGGAATATTGTTATTTTAATAGCCAAGCAGTAATTATTTTTTTCTCTGCCCTTCTTTCTTGGCCTTTACTCTGAACAGGAAGAAATCATTAACAGCTGGAAAACAACCAACCATCCAACTGACTTTTTCAGCACTTGTTGTAGGTAGGAATATTAGAGGAAAATGAGGTTAGGAATAAGGTATGCTCTTTATATAAATTCAGTGGCATAGTAAATGAAAAAAAAAAAAAAGTGTGTCTCGCCATAAATGATGTTACAACTTGCAGACCTGTGGTGCCAAGCTGCGGCAGTAGTTATTGGAATGTTTCAGTAACCTATTAACATACCTTTTCTTAGAAACTCTTAGCTTTCTTTAACACACTTCCAGCAAATGGATTTCCAATAAGCACCTAGCTCCTTTCTTTTCTTTCCTTTTCCAAATAAACTATTTCAGGGCACAGTGGTGTGTTTGTGTGGAAATGGCTTTGCTGAGAAATTGAAAGGTAGGATCTGGATCAGTTCCCTGCATGAGCTCTGCAATATCCCTGAAAAGTGTCATGATCTGTATTTGGTGCCCAGAGCATTGCTTAAGCTACTGAGGAGAAAACTAATCTCTTGCGCTTTCATTGGCAGCACTGTCTCATAGAGTGATCCTAATGGGGTGGAAATGAGCTCAGCTGCCTAATTCTGTTAAAAACATAGGCTTTTTCTCACACATGAATGCCCATCTACTTCCTTCTAGCCTTGCTGAAGCCATGGCAGCAAAGAATCAAGTCATAGTTGCCGAAAACAGAACACACTGCTTTTTTTCCACTTCAGCTCTTTTTTTATTTATTTATTTATACACAGTAAGAAACAGCCAGTGGAAGAAACTCTATTCATGCATAAAAAAACCCCATTCTAAACTTAAAAAATATCTTGATGTGGACAAATGAGCTTTTCCCTAACTTTTAGGGCATGACTAACTTCCTCATTAGCAGCATAATTTTAAGTAGCGCTGTAAACCTTGATTTTATCATCTCTGTTTCATGAGCCACAGGTGAGGGCAGTGCAGCCACAGAGCCAGAGATGCCTCCTGCCAATCCAGCTCCATCCAACTGTGATCCGTGCAGATAATCCAAGCCCTTCCATGGGCTGCTGTGGTCATGTGTTGGAGTTGCTGGCAGCAGTAACACAGCGCTCTGTGCCTGTGGTGATCTAAATTTCCAGATCCAAATCCAAATTTCCAGATTCCAGATCCAAATTTCCCAGCTGGTGGACAACCACTTCCCTGCTCCTGCCTATGGGATATGGTGGAAGCAGGCAGGGCTGTAAATAAACCTCTGCAGTCCCATCTGCCTGTAAATGAGGACATCAGCAATCATGGGGCTCTCTAATGTGATTTAGTGAGCATGGTGGTGTTCAATCAAAGGTTGGGCTTCAGGATCTTAGAAGGCTTTCCTAACCTCAAAGATTTTATGACTGTTTTCTGCTGTATAAACCATCATCTGGGTGTACTTTTAGGCCCATTAGGGTTGACCTTCCTGTCTGTGCTCATTAAAACCAAGACTCAATTTGTTAAAAGGCTGAGAGGAGACTGAGGTCAGACCTCGCTGGGGGCTGCAGCTCCTCCCGAGGGGCAGGATGGGTATCAGGGGAAGGTTCTTCCCCAGAGGGTGCTGGCACTGCTCAGGCTCCCCAGAGAATGGACGTGGCCCCGAGGCTGCCAGAGCTCCAGGAGCACATGGCGGGATCCTTGCGGTTGTCTTGGGTGGAGCCAGGAGTTGGACTGGATGATCCCTTTTGGTCCTTTCTACTCAGGATATTCTGTGATCCTATGAATTTTTTTAGTTCCAAGAAGAATGGATCCATATAGGACTTTGTGGGAAAGCTTAGAAACGGAACAGCAACACACTTTGCAGGGATAATTATCTTTATCATATCCTTCATCATTTTGCCTTTGGAATACTGCAGGGAATGTGCTCATGGCAGCTCCAGTCCATGCTCTGAGGGAGCTGTGGGTGCTCCTCAGGCAGAAGTGGCTGTGTGAGGAGGACCTGGGCAGTTTGTGGGAGTACACACAACTCATGTCCCTTGTGGGAGACTTCCATGACTTCATTAAGTCCTGATACTCCTCTTGTAAGGCTGTAACTGTGTGCTGATGGCTTGCTTTGCTATGCAAATGAGCTGAAAAGGGAGCTGAAAAGGGAGCTGAAAAGCATGTGTCCAGGCCTCCACAGTGAACTGGGATTAGGAAATAGGAAATTACAGCTTTCTTTCATAAAATAGAGCTGCAGAGCAGGGCAATAACTTGATAATCTTTGGTGAATAATCCTGATTCTTGGGGGTTTGTTAGTTTGTGTGTTTGAACCCAGAAGTTCTTCCAAGTTTAAAAAGCAAGTGGTCTCAAGTCGTCCTGGAGAGTTTTTGTAGATAAAATCCATTCTGCTTTCTGCACTGGGAATGTTCACCAGCTCTTCAACCTTCCTGGTGAAACAGTGTCTTGACCTTTGCAGAGTCCTTCTTTCTGCTATGTGGGGCATGAATCAACAATCAAACCCCACGTTTGAAACTAAAAGAGCAGAGATTTAAGTTGGATATTGGGAAGAAATTCTTCCCTGTGAGGGTGGGCAGGCCCTGGCACAGGGTGCCCAGAGAAGCTGCCCAGAGGCTGCCCCTGGATCCCTGGCAGTGCCCAAGGCCAGGCTGGACAGGACTTGGAGCAACCTGGGACAGTGGAAGGTGTCCCTGCCATGGCAGAGGTGAAATGGGATGAGCTTTAAGGTTCCTTCCAACCCAAACCATTCTGTTGTTCCATGTCCTGAATTAAATTGGAAAGTGCCAGGCTGCCAAGATGCCAGTTCCAAAGTCAAATACATCAACAGTGAAGAACTTGATGGTGAAGCAGATCAAATGCAGCACTCAGCAGCTGAAGCCTGATTCAAGAATGCTATGGATTTTCTTATGCAAGTAATCGTTACATGTCCATAAAGATCCACAGGATTCAGACAGAAAACAGATCAGAACTACTTCAATAGGTTAATGTGATAAGAGCCTCCCATGGAAGATAACTGCTGCAATTATAAATGTACTTTTGCCTACAAAACATTGTTGCAAAAGGAGCTAAGAAAATTGATGTCTGTGCTTTGAATAGAAGCACAAATATAAACATATTAGATAAAAAGTCTGTAACTGTCTTTTTTCCACATTTTGTGCCTAATGCTTCAAAAGAATAAAAAACCACACCAAATAAGTTGTACAAAGTAAAGAGACAGAGATGAAGGCTGCACACTCAGAAGCTGATGCTCTGGAGAACAAATTTTTTTCTCAGAACAGAGAGCAAGGTAAAAATCCTCATACTTTTGGGGTTTTTTTTGTTTGGTTTTGTTTTTGTGGGATTTTGTTTTGTTTGTGGTTTTGGGTGTTTATGGTTTTGTTGGGGGGCGGGGGAGTGTTTTGATTTTTCTCCTAGAACTTTAAAACACAGTACTGCTAAATATTAAAATCTTAAGTCTGCTATCCATCAATAGCATCAAGTGAGCTTGACATGTGAAATGAGAACACCTAAATGGCCTCAGATTTCAATTTCTACTTGTATCCAGTACGGAAAATGTTCCTCTGGTTGAACAGGACAAAAGGGTTGCTGTTGATACAATAAATATTGTAATCATTGCATTAGAGACAGCCACCCTGCTTCACGCTTGGAAGCTTCCAACTTACACCACAAGTACTGTAACTTTGTGTATTTCTCTTTCATCTACAACTCCTGTGAAAGGTCAGAGAATTGGCAAAATCCCACTGCTGAGTGAGAAGCAGTGGGAATACACACTGGTTTTCTGGGGGGATATGCTCTCTTTCCAGGCCCTGAACCATTCCAGAGCTGACTCAGGGACTGGAATAACTCCAATTTTACCAAATGCTCTGGCATCAGCTCATGGATGTTACTAAAATTGTTACATACCAAGAGCAGGAATGAAGTGGCCCCTCTGCAGGAGCCATCCCAAAAAGCTGCATTCAGGAGCATGAAGTGACAGAACAAGCCTGGCCCATGGATTGGATTTGTCATCAGTGCTCACAGAGATGTGTCTCCAGCCAGCCAGAAATAGAGGGAAACAACTCTCAGTCACAGCTGACAGTCTGCTTTTATCTCTGTACTTGCTTTTCCTAGTCCAAAACTGTAACAGTAATCAAATGGGAATAAAAGAAGTTTTCTTTGATGAGCATGTCATGCTGATGAAAGGCAGCAGAAGTTCTCTGTGTAGACAAGAGCCACAAACATTAACAGACACTGGCATTTGGAATTTTTCTCTCTGTCAGTCCTCAAAGGGGTGTTCTTATGAATGGAATCCTGCATAGGAAGGGAAGTTGCTGCTTAATTTCTGCCAGAGCTCCCAGCTCGTCCACCCTCATGGAGCACCCCCTGTTCTAAATCCCTGAATATTTCTGTATTTGCTATTGAATTCTGAGATTAAGGCAAGCCTTTATATTAATAAAACAGTAGTCTTATCATTCAGCACTTCCATATTGCTTTTTGTTGCCTTTGAATTTTCAGCAAATGTTTGTTTAGTTTGCTTCTTTAATAGGAAGGTCTGAACTTCAGATGTTATTTTGTCCAAAGCAGGCAAAGCTTTTCTCAGCCGATAATCACAGATGTTGATGTATTTATATTGACCTATTTAAAAACTCAAATGATTTTAATAGGATAGGAGGATTTTTAAAAGGCTGTTTTCAGAAGCCTTATTCAAAAAGCATAATGGTCCCATTTGTCAAAAACGCAAGTGTGCCCTTTAGCAGAGACCTAGGACACAAAGCAGACTTCAGACATATTCCTTCCAAAATAGCTGCTCTCCAATTTTTCAATAGCTGACTGAAAATAAATTTTACCCCCAGCTCAGAGGACAACCATTCTGTTCTAGCCTGCTCAAGAAGAAATTTAAAGTTGAGTCTCTTCAGCTCTTCAGATTTGAATGTGCCCTTCATGTCTTCAATCTTTATGGCTTTTCATATGCAGTGAGGAAGGGCAGGGCAGGGAATCCTGAGGAAGGAAATGTCTTTGTGTGAGATGGAGCATATTCTGTGCTCCAAAGTGAGAGCCACTGTCAGCTTTCTGAAGTTTTCACACCATTTACAAATTATTTTAGCCTGTGTTTGACTCCACCTGTGGCACAGGGTGGGTAACCTTGGAGATAAATTCTTCATGAGTAAGGAAATACTTGCACATGTTCTTAAGATTTTCTCAAGTGTGATATTTACATCCTTCTATAATCCTGAGAGGAAACAGGTGGCAGTTCAATGTATCTGTGGCTGTTCAATTACATGCTCAGGCTCCCGGCACAGGGCTCAGGGCTGGGTGGCTGCTGTGTAATTGCCCTGCTCTGGCAGCCAACTACAAAAGCACTGGAATCAAACTTTCCGACTGGTTTGCTTGTGTGTAATCTCCAGCATGGAATTTGTCTTGAATGCTTTCCCTCTGCATCTGAATGTAAACTGAAGAGTTTTTTTCTCTCTACTTTCACAGGTTGCTTTACATTCAAGTTATAGGAACTTGTAGGTACATTATGCTACAGACTAAACAACAGAAACAGGTGCATGTTGGAATACATAGAGCAACTAAAGCACGGATTGCATCTAAAGGTCTCACTTTTCTCCCAAGGCAATAGAGAACTCTGTAGCCCAGATGTGCACTCTGAGGAGAGTACCAGGACTGTACAGCAGAAACACAGTGAAGAACAAAAAAACTCAGAAAGAGGAAGCGACACATCCAAAATTGCTTTTTTAAAGGGCCTTGCAGAGTCCATGCAAGCAGTTACACAAGGGAGGTTTGCTGGCACTGACATGGCTGTTTTCCAATGGTCCCTGGACAATGCCTTGGGTATTTGTCAGTGCAGTCACTAATGACACTCGGGGTTTCTCATTAGTGTGGCAGCAGTTCTGGAGGCTGAAAGCACATCTGTAAATTAGCAGCTACAGATCTGTGATCAACCTTTACTGTGTGATCAATAGCACAGATAGCACCAGAATGGATAAGACTAAAGATGGAAATTCTTGGAAAAAGCACCAGTGAGATCAACCACATCAAGCGCTGAAGTCTTCAAACCACAGGTTACAATATATATACCTTTAAATACAGCTTTTCCTGAGAATTTTTTTGGCCACCTCTTAACCAAAGACTTAACTCAAAAATTGCTCTGACCTGAAGCAGCTCAAGTGGGTGGTACAGATACTCAATGAACAAGGGCAGGGGTGACCGCACACAGCTCAAATTATGTGTCCCATCCTTACACCTCCATGCAGGAGGTTCAGAAGCATGATTCCTAAAGGAACACCTTCTGCTGTGACAATCTTATGGGATCCTATCCAACACAAATTCTCATATTGCTATGGGGTCTTGAACACCAACAAACAGCAGCAAAGGAGATGGAAAAATAATATCATTCAACTTCTCCCAAGCATTATGTTTACATGAGCCAAGAAGTTGAGCTCAGAAATGCCTCAGGCCCACAGGTCATTAGGATAATCCTCCCTGCCTTTGGATAGCACACTGCAGGAAATGATCTGGCACTGCAATTTCCATGCTAGGCAAGAACGCCCCAGGCAAAGAGGAGATTCATTCTAATACATTTCCCAGGACTGAGCTTTAATAGAATTAGTTCACTTTTTCCCTTTTATAATTCCCATTCAGCTATTCATAGTTATATTTGCTATATCAGCCTGCATTCTTCCCCCTAAGTGTTTACAAGTGCATGTATTACTATCTTTATTTTGTGCTCTCTGCCCAGATGCTGCCCTGTAGAAGCACAATATGTATGTCTCATTATCTCTTTATGCCCACAACATCTCCTTTTATTTCCCTGAGCATTTTGAGTGCTATTATTTCAAAGCCTTCCAGTTTTTCATCATCTCAAAGATAATTACTGATGATGATGCTGATTATATTATATTATTATATGCTCTGGAATATTTCTCCCTCTCCCCTTCTCCATATTTTGATCCAGAGCATTAAATAATGCTCCTAACTTATAAGATGGGTAGGTTCAGAAGTTGTATTTGGGATATTATGTAAGTAAATATGAAAAAAAATAATCTAAAAGTGGAACAAGAAAAATATTAGCTGGCAAAAAATTGCATTGTTCCTGATTACTGGCATTGTATTTGGAACGGCAGCATTCCTAAATCCTCTAGTACAACAAATGCAACACATAAAATCATCTTACTAAGTTAAAAACCAATTTAAGTGAGATTATGTAAATTATGGAAAAAACTCGATTCCTACCAAGCAGGGGTTTTGTTGTCTTTTGGGAAATTTTTACACATAGGACATGAGTGTGTGAGAAATATTTCTGGATATTCCAAAGGAAGTAGCAGGTACTCCATTATATTGAGAAACAGACATTTGCCCTCCTTTTCAACTCAGTATCACAAAATTCTCTGAAAAAAAGTACTTGAAGATGAATTTTAGTGCACAAGTTTAGGCATCACATCATAGGAATATGAGTAAGCATAGAAAAATGTCACAAATAAATCATTAGGAAATAAATTTAGAAATCCAACACAGAGGGAGATGAGACGAGTGCCAGGCAGAACATTTGCAGAGCCACAAGAGAAAGGGGAATGTTTCAGACACTGCAGAAATACAGAGAGCCTGGAATATATTCCTTTTTTCAAATGGGAAGGAAAATCTCATCTCTCCCTTTCAATCACTTCCCTCTAAGCCCTTCCAAAGTTTGTTTATTCAAATGAAACAGAACTTGGGCCAAAATGTAACCAAAGACATTTAGTGCATCCCAAATCTCAGTTCTAATTCTGGAACTGCAAACACATCTGCTGAGATATGTCAGTTTTGCATTAAAAAAAAGGAAAAAAAAAGTGGAACAGAGATTTCTGAATAAATTTGACTCAACTCAAAAGTTCCTGTGGTGTTGTACATAATATCTTATTTTCACTTCTTAAAATAATATTTAGAATTTTAAAATAAGCACATATCCTATCCTGAGAGCATGAATTGGGAGAGAATTAATAGTTTCCTGTTGATGTTACTTCACTAAACATCAAGGAGCATGAGATCCTTCTTTATTCCATTTTATAGGGTCTAAATCTCACATCATTGCAAGAGGTTAATAATCTGCTTTCTCCTGATATTTGTTTCATAGTCAAAAATCAGCACATGATACATGTCACTCATTGAAGCAATCAGAAGAACACACTCCAGTCAATACCATTTATTAATGTCAACCAGAAGAGCAATTATACCTCATCCAACCAAAAATAAACAGACAGGCATCACATCTTTGATGACAGCTAAAACTATCATCTCTACAGTTCTCATCAAGTCCCCACTGACATAAAATTTTACAGGGGTATTTGTGCTGGTTCTAGGAATCCATTACCTTGCAGTAATCAGAAAACAAAATTTTCGAGAGATATTCTGGGCATGTGCATGGAAACAGAGGGAAATGAAGAACATAAATCTTGAATGAATCAAAGGGGAAAGAAAAAAACAAAACACCAAAATGTATAATGGTTTCATTTGTCAAAATATACTGCAATGGCTTAATATTTTTTAGATTCCCTACATGCCTGTAAATCCAGTGTAAATCCATTACCATCAGAGCTCTGCTGAAAGCTGGATGCCCAAGAAAAGACTCTGGTGTTGGCTGTTTGATGAAGTGAACCCAGAGAATCACAAAGGCATTAAACATTCAGCACTCTCCTCTGCTCAGTGCCAGCCCAGGATGCTGCACTGCCCAATGCTTCTCTCCAAGTGAGCCCAGTCCTGGTGAGCACCAACACATGGGTGATGCCCCAGGGATAAATCACTCACTTGGGCTATATTGAGAGAAGTTTTATAGAGTTAAAGACTGGAATAAGATGCATGTGCACTTACCTGGATTTTGCTGCTATATATGAGAAGCATATTATTGGGTGGATTATACACATAATGGTTTGGGGTTTGGACAAAAAAAAAAAACAAAAACGGAAGGGAAATACGAGAAAGGAACAAATGGAACAAGATGAAGTGGAGAAATATTGTATTCAGTACTGTTCCCAAGCCCTTAAAAACAGCACTGTCCCTTTAGATTGTCATCCTAAATTAGTACACTAAAGCCTCCAATGATCCTATGATATCAATTGACATAGCCACTGCTGAAGAATCCTAAAGCTTTCAGTCCCCCTGTATGAAATTCTCAGTAACACCATCCACTTTCCTCCCTTTTATGTACAAGTCTGGTTCCCAGTGACAACAAAACACTCCAGGTAGCAAATGTCTAGGTATTAATGAATTTCTCAGATGGTTTAAGCCACTTAATCCTTGGCCTCATGCCTTATAGCACCACCCAAGTCAGGTTATAAGCACCTAGAAATGCATTCTGATGTGTCTTTATTGCTTAATTATCAAGGTGAGATGCTCATATTAAACTGGGCATTTAATTACAGTTACACACATCTCCGAGCATTACCACCAAAAGATTTCCCTAGGTAAAGAATATAATTTATCTTTTTTCCCCACTGATGTTATTTAGTTCTTGCATGACAGTAAATTATATTTCAGAGCAGTTTTAAATTTGCCAAATAAGTGTTGCAGCAGAAATTACAGACCAAGCTTTGCCTTTCCTGTATTAATACCAGGCCTAATTGCAGAGCTCTCCTCCATGAGTTTTTCTGTGAAGTCAACTCATACCAAAGCAAGGTGATCACAGCCCTGCCCAGTACGGCTAAATCCAAATCTCTTTCACTGTGAGAAGGAAACCCTTTCCTCTAAACACCTGCTGTGTGTTGGGCCCCTCAGTTTGGGAAGGACATGGAGACACTCAAGCACAACCAGAGGAGGCAACGAGGCTGGAGAGGGGATGGGAACACAAACCCTGAGAGGAACCACTGAGGGAGCTGGGAGTGCTCACCTGGAGAAAAGGAGACTCAGGGGTGCCCTCCTCACTCTGCACAGCTCCTGAAAGGTGCCTGTGCTCAGCTGGGGCTGGGCTCTGTCTCCAGGAGCACTGACACAACCAGAGCACACAGCCTCAAGCTGCACCAAGGGAAATATAGGTTGGATATTAGGAAAAAGTTTTTATAGAAAGAGTGATAAAGTTCTGGGATGGCTGCCTGGGGAGGTGGTGCAGTCCCCATCCCTGGGTGTGTTTAACAAAGCCTGGATGTGGCACTGGGTGCCAGGGTTTAGTTGAGGTGCTGGGGCTGGGTTGGACTCGATGATCTCAAAGGTCTCTTCCAACCTCCAACCTTGTGATTCTGTCCTGTACCAGCTGGGCTGTCACTGCTCAAGCACAGGGAAATGTGGGTCTGTTCTGAAGCTGCGAGCAGGTGAGACGTGCCCCCTCAAGCCCTCCCCTCCCTGGGTTTATCAGCATCTATAAAACAACCCACTTGGCAAAAGTCCTGCCACTTCATTAATCAACAGGCTCCACCTGCCTGTGAGGCACAGTGTGAGAAGAGACACAGAGACAACAGATGGGAACCAGCCCTCATGTGTTACATGCACTGTAATTATCTGTAGCTGTGTCATTCCTGACAGGTGACTGCCTCAGTTCTCCTTCAGTGATGTGGCACAACCTCCTCACACAATCCAGCTGAGTGCTTCACTAGCTCTAATGTTAAAAAGCTTTTCCTTAAAGTCTAAACTGAATCTTGCTGCTATTTAACCCCATTAATTTGTATTCCTGTCCACTACAGACAGAAGGAAGAGATTACTCTCTTTCCTTTTATATTCTTGAAGAATATTATGTTCTTTAAGTGCTGTCATCCCAACAAAACTGTTCTAATGACTAAATCTTGCTTTCCAGGTTGCTCTGTTTTCCTTCAGGCTTTTTCTGTTGCTTTCCATATGTAACTCTGCAGTGTCCAAAACTGGATTAGGTTCTTCATTTGAAGCACTACTAAAATCTTATTACAGTCAAGAATAACTGTGTTAAGAAAAACTCTCTTCAAGAGCTTCATGTCCCAAAGAAAACCAGAAACAATGCAAAAATCCCTGTCAGAGGACAGGATAACCAAGCATACAGGTATCTGGTTGCTCTTCAGTCAGACCTCCTCTAGAACACCAGGAAACACTTTTTGTTGGGTAAAAAGGGTGATGACAGAGGCAATTTCTCTTTCAGCACATTCCAGAGAGATTCAACCCAGGGCACATTGTACTGCCAGACTTCCAGAGCCTCTTAAACAGCAATGGAACATCTCTAGCTTGCCTTGGAGCATGAGCTGACAGCAACAGTGACAAGGAGAAAACCTTGGGAGAATACTTAGGCAATTTTATAGTTTTGTGTTGTTCCCAAAATACCTGCTGCCAGGTTTGCACAGAGCACTTCAAAGATGGTCTACAGTGGCCAATGCCACCTCTCTCTCAGGATCCAACTCAGCTACAGATCTAGGCAGGGCAGGGCAAATCTGCTGCAGGAGCTCAAAGAGTTTGCTGTCAGAAATCTGTATAAAGCACACACAGCCAGAAATGTGCCCAGTGGATGTGGAGTTCTTTGATTTGGGGCTTTTCACTTTGCTCATTTCCTTCCTTCCTTCCTTCCTTCCTTGTCAATGGATCTCTCACCTGCAAGGGAGCTCAGGTTGGTCACTTCAGACTTTCAGGTACAGAATAAAGAACATATTCCAAGGACAGGGCTGCCCAGGTAACATGGCATAAGATTTTAAGATTTTAAATTTATTTAATGTCTCGTTAACATATTTAACCAAATACAGAGCCAGGCAGTCCCACAACACTGAATGTGTCAGCAGGGACTGCTGTTTCTGTGGAATATCAGGAAAGCAGCAGGAAGAGGAGAGCCTCAACCCTCGCAGTCTGTGGTGTCACGATCCACTCTGGCATATTTGCAAGATTCATGATAGACTTAGTGAAAAAGGAGTAGTGACTTTGTAATAAAGGAGAAACACAAATGTTTTACTGCTCAAAAATATGGGAAGTTGATACATTTGGAAGGAAAATAACCCAAATATCTAACAGCACTGTATGAGAGAAACAATCCCAAGCATTTTTTCACATGCTGGATGAAGCAGGAACAGTTTTCAGAGGAGATAAATCATGGTGGGTTTATCTAAGCCCTGAAGGATGTGACCAATCCTCTACTGACATTAATGAAGTGGTTTTGTACTGCCCCTTCATCTCCTCCTACATCCCTTTAGCCACCACAGGTACAGGTTACATCAGAAACCACAAAATTCCTCCTGTTCAAGATGCCACATCTCTACTAGATACAAACCAAAACAGGGCACTTCCATGCCACACAGAACCTTATGCAAGCCCCATCCAAAAGAGCACCTGAGGTCATTAGAAAGAATCATCTTCCCCATCTACACTTCAAATTTCTAACTTGACACTGAACCAAACTGTCCAAAGCCTACAAAAACATTTTAATTCCTTTCTTCCTTTCTCTGGATATTTCAGTGCCTGCACTTCCTGAGAAAACAAAAGTCATTTTCTCTTCAAAGTTGAACTAGAGAGCTGCAAATCAGGCTGTTACCTTGGAGGCAATAATTTTCACCTCAAACCAGGGGCTGTGACTTCCATAGATTCCCCTTTTCTGTTTGTGTGTGGGGTTTTTTTGCCAATTGCACCAAGAGCATTTACATTTGTGGAGGAGAGAAAAAGAGCATTATTGTATTAATTGTCTGACCACCTGGATTTTATATGGAATAACCTCTGAACTACCATCAGTGATAAAAATGGTCCCTAAATCCAAATGTATTGCCTGAAGTAGTGGCATCACATGTATTTCTGAGCACAGATGTGGCAGAGTAATTGCAAAAGCAGATTACAGAGACTGTGAGGGCACAGCAGAAAATCACTGAACTTCAATGAACTCTACCAGCCCTGGACTCACTCATGTAGTAGAGTTTCCATATATTTTCCAGGCCTAAGGTCTTCAAGATCTTTAAGACATGAGGTTTAATTATGGCACTTCTTGAATTGCATGTAAAATATGTTTTGCCTTTAAAATAACAGTGCCCTTCCTAATTCCACACTTGTCTCTTCCCAGTACACACATTTTTTTAACGTGCAACAGTGGAAAAAATGTTATCTTGGGAAAGACTTTTTAAAAGAGGTTTTTGTTCAAAGCCCTGCAGTCAGCATGGGTGATAAAAAAGGAACTCTTTGAACAGCTTAGATGTCTCACTTTGCCATAGAGGACAGTGAGTTTGATCTGCCAGCAATCACACATGTAATCCTTGTAGTGCTTTAGGATGTGTGATCCCTTGTTTCTGACCCAGTGGACATTCTTTGAAACAGGCCTTGAACAAACTCTGTATTCTCCCCAAGAAGCATCTGAATTTCACTGAGTGTTGTTGTGAGCATTAACAGGGACAGTCACATCTCTGCAGATTCATTTGTGAATGCACATTCCACCTCATGGAAGAAAGAGGAAAACAAATAGAGGAACCTGGCAATAAACAACCTCTTCCAGGTCAGAGAAACACACAGGAATGTTCAAAAAAGAAAAAAAACAAAAAATAAGTTCTTACTGGGTCCTCCTGTATTTTGCCCACTTCAAAAGCAGACCAGTTGCTATCTAATATAAAGACCTCTCCTATACAGAGACACCACAAACAATGAAAATAAATTTTAAAAAAAATTTTTTTTTGGCTTTTGTTTCCTTAAATGAAAATGCATTCTCCAATCCTGTCAAGCCATGAGGCATAAAACTTGAGTCCAGAAGATTTTTAATTGTCATTTAACAATTATGGAATCTTACATGAACTTTTCTAATCCTCAGGCACAAAAAATGCAGAGATATCCTTGGACATGAAGCTATGGAAAAGCTAAGGATGCATTTACAGCCAAGTTAACACAGCAGTTAGGAGGAGTTTATGGCTGTATGTCATTAAAAGAAGTTTAGTGTCCTTAGCTACCTAAGATTTTAGTCATGTTTTAGTCATGCTTTAGTCATGTTTTAGTCATGTTCTAGCAGCAGCTGAAGCTAAGCACAGCTGTCTCAGTGAGTGACCCCACCATGACCGAGCCACCACAGCTGGCCCCAGTTCAGCCCCCAGTGACCCCTCAGCACAGCAAACACAGGTGTAGGGAACAAAGAGTGAGAAAGCAAAGCACCACAATTGGAGGACAAAATCTGAGAAATCTTCACTAAATGTTACGAAGCAGAAGGTGCAGAGTCCCCAGGCAAGAGCAAAGAAGAGCCCTTTGTTGCAAAAACCAGGCCTTTCTAAGCAGCTACCCTGTAATCAGTTACATCCCATTTAAGCACAACAAATGTGATTTAACCAACCACCATAAACCACGATGTGAGCACATGATGGTTCTGTAACTTGTTTTTCTACCTCTAATTCAGCTGAGTCTCTTTCCCACAGGCCTTTGCGGCTTAGCTGGTTTAAAATTTCTTTTTAAAAGCTTCTGGTTTTAAATATCTTATCTTGGTGGCTGGTGGTAAATTGTTTCCAGATTCCTTCAGAAGTTTTACTTTTTAGTTTCCTTTTGTAAGCGTATTGGTTTCTTACTTCTTCTCCAAGATGCAGGAGCCCAGGCCGCCTCTGTCAGGCCTAGGCAAGCGTGAGGAGGATCTGGGACTGCCCGAAGTAGCAGGCCTGAGCCATTAAGGGTAACAAGGCCCTTATTTTGTAAGTCTTATATACAACAACTAAACAACCTCTGAAACAATATTAACCTGCTAAACACCCTGAGCCCTCCACTGCAGACTCCTGGAGGCCTGGAGGCAGATTTTGGCTCAGTGCTCCTTGGCACGCATGTGCAAATCCAGCCCCATGGTTCAAGGCTCTCTGGCTCTAAGACCTCTCACTTCTCTCTCTTATTTCTTGCACCAGGACAAAAAAAGTACGCACTTTTTTTTGACTAGCAAAGCAAAGAAGGTGTTTTTCTCAAGTTCTGTTCATAAACCTATAATGTGCATGTCCCACTGGCATCAATGAATCAATCAATTAATCAATCCATAAGTGCCCTGATTCAGGAGTAAGTCTGTGGGAGACAAAGACTGGGATACTGGACCTGGTGGTGGGTTTTTATGTCACTGACAACCTGCAGTGCCCGTGACATCTACATGCAGCTCATGGTGGGATGTTCCTCTTTCCTTCTCCCTCCTCAGCAAAGCCATGCTCACATCTCCTCCTCCACATTAACAGAAATCAGGAGCCCAGAGGACTCAGCAGCTGCTGAGCACCACTACTGTGCATTTAATCCTGAACTATTTATTATATATCACACAGCTTCTGCGTAAGAATAGTGGCATTTAATATTTGATAACAAAATGTTGTTGTACCAAGACCAATAAATATAATTCAACCAGCTAAACCAATTTGGTTTTCAAATCATCATCACCCAGCAGAAGTTTTGGGATGACAGCAACTGATTTCTTCATTTTTCAGCAGGAAGGCTGCTGCCTGTGCCCCCAAACTTTTTAAAATGGGCTGTTTAAGGGAAAAAGTTTGACAGTTCAACAGATCTGCTGTTTTAGAATGGATGTGCAGAATTCTACAGAAAAAGCAGATTTTTAGTACTGCACATCCTTTTATCTTTGGGTGGCATCAAAATCAACAGTAAGGTGCCCGCTATGGAGGATACATCCAGGAGTTGAAAAATTTCAATTTATGGGCAAGCTGATATACTGAAAGAAATGCTTTGATTTTCCTTGGGCTGATCTTTGAAGTTTATGCCACTGCAGGCTCCATTTGCTGTTCTTACATCTTCAAAGGCATCTAAAAAACACCTTCTCCAGCCACACTTTCCTCTAGCAAGTTATTTGTAGAAGGAAAAGGAAAAAAAAACAGACAATGAAGGTTGCATGAGCAACCAAGTTACATTCAAAAATATTTTTGCCAGACTTTGAGGAAGGAGAAAGGAAAACAAAGTAAAAATCTTGGTTTCCAAGCCACCTTCTCACATCTGAGCACCACTAGGCTGGTGTGTTATTCCTGCCTGGATTCTCTGCAGCAATACTTTCATTTCAACCTTGCTGTCACATAAGAGATCCAACAATATCAAACAGAATTTATAGACACAAACACTGCTCTTGCCAGCAGCTACAGGCATAAAATACAGATATTCTGCTTGCTCCTTATTGTTTAATTTTAAATACACAGGGAGCGAAACCAAAGTTTGAGTCCATTCATTCTAACATTATTAGGACAAGAGCAGGAAGCTCAATTAGATTTGGGCTGAGCAGAGAGGTATCTAATGCTGTCTGCAGCAACACAGCATAAAGGTAAAACATAAACCAGTCCAAGTCAATAAGGAATATGTCTTTGCTGTGCTCCTGGCCATTGGTGTTTGAAGGCACTGTGGCTGCAGAAGGCTCAGATATCTCCTAATTAGTCACAATGGGTAAACTGAATATTTACCTGTTGGCTAGCCTTGGCCTTATAAAATATTTACAGCTACACACACAGCCCAAAGAATAAAATGTTTTCTTTTCTTTTGCCTTTTTCTACTTCACAGTACTGACCTTAATGTTAAAAACTTGTGGATTTTGCTCAGAAGTCACTTTAAATCTAAAAGACCTACTTGAAACCATGCTACTGGCTCCTTCTGAAACACTGGCTACTGAATGATTCTGCTTTCATTTTCCAAGGGAAAAAAATGTCTGGCAGGTACACAGCAATCTCATTTTTGATATGGGAGAGGGACAGGGTGCAAGGAGAAATGATTTATGTGACTTTAATGTGATGTGAGGCAAGCGTGAGATATTATTAAGATATGGTCAATAGCACAAGGACATTTGAGAGCCCTTATATTTGAACACCTTTGTGGTGTTTCAATGCATCAGCTTCAAAAATTAGTTTTTAAAATAGAATCAAGTGATTTGAAATATCTTGGAGTAAAATGCATCTCATCTAACACGTTCCTGATGAAGTACAAGCAAAACAGAACACCAAAATATATCAGTATGGCTGTGCTACAATGACATATGTAGATAAAAGGCACCTCTCCAAGTGCCCACTTTCCCACTAAATCATCTGTTTTCTCCTCTTTATTTCTTTCTTTCTTATATATCTCTTTTAAAGCATCAAATCAACTGTAAGATGCCATTGACATGTCTTTTTATTGTAACTCTAAAGAAACTCTAACATTAGCTGCATTTATGGTAAAGAGAATGGGAAAAGGTCAAATAGCTGGGGAAAAAAAGTGCTTTTTGTATTAAATGCCCAAAAGAGAGGAGGGTTTTTTTGGTCATTTCACAAAGCAGCTGAAGAAAACAACCATCTGATGGTGAATATTTCACAGAAAAGATCACTGAAAATGCAATTCCTTCTACACGGCGCAGATCATGAACTGGGATGTTTTTTCTAACACATTTTCTGGGCTTTATGCAATAACAGGTAAAATAATACCTCAGGGACTGAGAACCCAGACAGGCACAGTTGTGGCCTCCAAAAATAACCAGTGTTCTTCTCCACAAAAAATAACTCAAATGTTTACATAAATGGGATCTTCCACCTCTGCAGACAGGGCCTTTCTGAGATTTGAAATGTTACCTGTCCCCAGCTCTGCCTGGCTGCAGTCACCTGGAATTCCAGTCACTGCTCTATAGCTGAATAAAGAACACAGGTAAAATTACTGAGGCTATTCACAAAAAAAAGAAATAAAGTCACCTCTGTGTGACACTGCAGAGCCTGGAGCCTGCCCTTCCCTCATTTCACATTCTGTATCCTTGATGACTTCACTCCCTCCATGAAACACGGGAGCACTGTGACAGCAGCTCTTCCCTGGTGTGCAAATACCATTCAGGGGACATTTTCCCCTGTCATTTGCTGCTGCTGAAACATTTCTGCTCTGCTTCAGAACTGCTTATGCTCCCAGGACTGTGATATATTGTGATTTTCTTTTTTCAGGAAAGTTGTCACCAATTTTATTCCCTTTTCAAATTGAATTTTGTATTGATTAAAGGTCCAGGCAGACTGTTTAGTTATCCCTTATGAGAAAGTATCCTACAAAATATTTAATTTTGTATTACATTCTATACGTAGTGTTTTCATACCATTGTATAGAACCTAACACTTAATTTTATTCCTACTATAGAATTTTATAGGGAAGCCTTAAAAATCTTTAGGAGTAGATATAATTCTTTATTAATTTCTACTGGTTTTTAAAGTAATTCCTGCAGGACCTCTTTGCTTTCATTCTTCATAAATTCTTCAGATATAGTTCACAGAGGTTGTCTGAGCACGTGCTGAGGATACAGAGCACAGTAACTTTGGCTTTTATTTCCACTCAGAGGTGGAACAATTTGAGTTCAGCTGCCCGGGGTCACTCAATTATTTCTCTATTTACAAACAGGAGGCAAAGCTGCTGTTCAGCTCCAGCTTCTTCACCCACCACAAAAATATATGAAATGAGCTCTTCTTTTCAGAACAAATATTATCCCTCCACCAAGAGATTTGAGATGCTACTTCCCATCAACAAGGGCTGAATAAACATTAATGACTCCACAAAAACAGTGACCAGACACTGGCACAGAGTGTCCAGAGAAGCTGGGGCTGCCCCTGGATCCCTGGAAGTGTCCCAGGCCAGGCTGGACAGAGCTTGGAGCACCCTGGGACAGTGGAAGGTGTCCCTGCCGTGGCAGAGGTGGCACTGGATGATCTCCAAGGTCCCTTCCTAGCCAAACCACTCTGTAGTTCTCTAACCTTTTCATGCCAGTTATTTTACCCCATGCTCAGAAAGAGTTCAGCTGTGCTTGTGCATGATTGTCACTATCATATTTTCTGAAAAATCCCTTGGCAAGGATTTCTTCTTCTGGGAAGCTGAGAAGCCTCAGAAAAGAATGAAAATAATAATCATCTGATTGCTTTGGAATGTGGTCTGTAGATCGTTTACCAACAGGTGACTGTTTTATTGTTTTCATGTGACTTGTTTTAATTTAATGACCAATCATGGGCCAGCTGTGTTGAGGCTCTGAGGAGTCACGAGTTTTTATTATTCATTCTTGTTAAGCCTTCTGATGTATCCTTTCTCTATAGTTTAGTATAGTATTCTTTAATATAATATAATATCATAATATAATAAATCAGCCTTCTGAGAACATGGAGTCAGATTCGTCTCTTCCCTGGTTCTGGAGACCCTCACAAACACCACACATGATGCACTGAATTGTGTCCTCTTTAAGTCCTCTAAGAAATTGTGTTTGTCACCCTGCATCTTGTTATCAACAACATCCCAGTTCATGATCTGCACCATGTGGAAGGAATTACATTTTCAGTGATCTTGTTTTCGTGAATACCGTGATCACAAGGGATCACATCCTGTCAACTTGCATGCCAAATAACAGTTTTAAACCAGGATTACTGGGGGCAAAGGAAAACAAAGGGTTAGTGAACGGAGCTCATCTTAGCATTTAAAATTTCCAGATCCAATCACCAAACTTTCAAAAAAAATACAAAGTGTTCAGTTTATATTTAGGAAACAGAAGACCCTTCAGCCAAAACAAACCATTTACTATTTATGGCATTTGTTGAGAGGCCACAAGCACAGCAAGGAAGGGCCAAAACTGTCAAACAATTAATTTACATCAAATTCCTTTCCCACCCATTGCCAATTCCTTTGAGAGCAGTTGATGTGTCCCTTTTAGTTAAATATGGTTTGAAATGGAACTGCCAGAAGAAACCAAGTACTTGATATGGAAATAGACCACAATGGGTCACATAATTCAATCTACAGCACTAGGGGAGAAGGGAAACCTTGCTGAAAATTCAGCAATCACTTCAAGGCATGGATGGGAAAGATTAGCAGTAACACTGACCCACAGAGACAATTAAATACCTATTAAATTACACCTATTATTAAATTAACTACCTATTATTAAATTAAATAAATGCTTAATGAAGGATTTTAAAGAGCAGTCCATTTGGACTCTTGCATCAAAACACAGTCAACTTCAGCCACCCACAGAATGAAGGAAAAAGTATTGCTAAATTTAATTTTACTAATCCTCTTCAGTTACAGAGACAGGATGGTGCTGAGAGGGTGGTGAGCGCCCACTTCCCACCACCCACTGCCACCAGCAGCTCCCTGCCAGCACAGACACTCCTCAAACATCCTTGTCATGGGTGACAGGTTGATTTTCTGTACAGGACTGGCCTGGAACCCAGCGCACAGAAAGAGGAGAGACTAACAATACAGGAGAGAAGAAGGCAGCCCAGCATTACAGCAGTGGCCTGGGGGCACACCCAGAGTGTTTTCAAGCACTTCTCCAAAATATTTCTCAAGTACTTCATGCTTCCAGAAGCCTCTATAAAATGCAGGCAATGCTTTCACTATATTGTTGTGGTCAGTGACATAAAATGTGCTCTGGAAACACCAGAGAGTGTTTTATTGTATGCTCTTAATAGAGAGTAGCCTAAAGGTTCACAGGCTTAATAGTAAAAAAGACCCCTGTTGTTTCCCAGACTTGTTTTTTCTGTGGATTCCCGTTACCATCAGCCCCATCCCTGCACTGTATTAATGCTGCAGAGTTGTACATTTGCCTGTACTGACACATACATTTTATCCTTCTGCCATTTTTTTCATCCTCTTTCACCTACATACATATCATCTACCACTGTATTTGTTTTCCATTTAAATCCCCAGCCTGAATTTCAAAGAGCAGCCATGGATTCAGGGTCACTGATCCAGGATCATTCAGGATTTTCCTTTTAAGAAAGATAATTAACAGCTATTCTGTGTCTGGTTATGACAAAACAGATGCTGTTTTGTTGTTAAATATTGCTGTTAAAAGGATTTCTATATTCTGCACTGTATCTTCTGTGGCCTGAGATGGAAATATGGCCTAATTCTTTAAGCTGTGTGCATATGGGGACTTAAAAAAAGGCAAAGTGCTGTTCCTGGAATTACGTGCACAAGTGCTAAAAGCAGGGGGAAAGGTTTGTGCAAGTCCATGCAGACAGGCAGGGCATGATGTGGGAGGAAGGAGAGCCAAGAGCACAACTCCTCACCACCAGAGTTGCCTGGCTGTGCACTCATCCTGTTTGCCTGGTGCCCAAGGTTCCCTGAAAGCTTTGGAAATTCATACCTTATACACAGAACATACACACACACCCACCTCCACCAACAGAGCATCCACAGAAATGGATCAAAATTCAAAATACATGAATGTCAAATTATCTGCACCTTTATATTACCCAAGTCTCTTCCAGGAACTGAACATTGCGTTTATGCAATTCCTTTCATCACTTTGCTGGCAAAATTCCCTGAGCCAATCCAAGAGTCAGGCTTGCTCTGCCAGGATCACCGACACTTAAAATCTTCCACATTTTAGAATATGGAACACCAGCAAATCACAAAGTTATTTAAAGAGCATCAGGTCCCATTTACTCCATGCCATTGACCTTCATGTCTATAAAACCAAATTCTAAAGCCACGTGGGTGCCCTGTGTGGCCTGTGTCTGCCTGGTTTCTCTCCCCTGTGATCTCTGCTCTGCAAGAATCCTGATTCCTCAGGATGTCTTATTGCACATGAAATAAATCTTCAGACAACACCCAAACACCTAAATTTTTTTTGGTTTAAAAGAAAAAAAAAAAAAGAGAGCAAGCTTGTTCCTGTCATATTTGCTCTAGGCTGAACTACAAAAATCAAACCAAGGGTTGTGGTTGCCTCAGATTTTACTTCCTTCTGATCTGTGGAGGTGACAGGAGAGGATGCAGTGCTGACTCTTGTGGAAACTGGTGTCAGCACAGCAACAATCCTGGCAAAAACCTTCTCTGCCCCGTGGGCCTTGCTGGTATGCTCCAGCTTTCCTTGGATGTAGCTCTGGAAAGCACCTGGGATTTCAGCCTCAGGAACCTGCTCCTCACGGACCTTCCTGCCAGTAAGTTCACACACAGTCAGGGGTCTTTAAATAAAAATGCTATCAAGATCATGGAACTCGTTTCATGTGGGAGGTAATTCTTCTCAGTATCTGCAAACCTGGATTGTTTCTTGTTTTGTTCTGTGGGTTTTTTTAATTTTTTTCCTGATTGTTTGGGTTTTTTATGTTTTAACACTATGGGGCACTTAGCTTGCTTTGGGCTTAGTTTAAATACATTTTCTTGAAGACTGTTTAGTATTTCAAGCAGTAGATATTTGTTACATTTTCAACAAACTCAAATTTATGATCAGGAACTGGTCTGAAATTTTGGCAAGAATATCCTGCATCCACTATTGCAGGGGCCAAGGTGTTGCAGCTGTGTCACTTGGCTGGACAAATTACTCTAAGTTATGTACCTGGATATTGAAAATAGGAGGAGAAAAAAAAATCTTTCTCATAGTTTTGCTTGTGCAACTGCAGTACCAGGCACTAGATAAAACATGCTCTTTCTGAACTGTAGCATCTCCCAAGCTAGATGAATATTACTTACTACAGCCAACAATCCCTCAAAAATCAGCCTTAAATGCAAACCTGGTATTTGTCCTGAAGCCAATTCAGTTATTTTTAACTTCAGAATGAAAATTAACCTCCCCAGCTCTAAGTTTTTGATCTAAGTTTCAGTTAAAAGTACCAGAATCTATCTAAAACACGCTCACATAAATTATAAATTCTAAAAATTAACCTCATAAATTAGGAATGTAACTCATTCTTTTCTCAATCTCAGACCATAAAAATTGAAGGAGTTCAATAAAGCAAAATTCACCTTTTCACCATGGCCTGATTCACGGTGTCTTCACTGAACGTGGCTCAGGGAAATGATTTATTCTTAGAAACAGGCACCTTCCCCCCGTCCAGGGAGAGCAGGGTGTACTGCACACACGTCCCTACAAATGGGACCTGCTGGTCACAGCTCCTTTTGTTCAGGTGCCTTTGACAGTGGAATTTTTAAGTCAAAGATGTGCAATTTCACTCTTTAAATTGTTGCTGCTACCACCAGAAAGGGGCAGAGAAGTATCATAGGATTGTCTGGGTTCAAAGGGACCTTAAACATCATTTTGTTCCATCCCTACCCTGGTCAGGGACACCTTCCACCATCCCAGCGTGCTCCAAGGCACATCCAACCTGGCCTTGGACACTCCCAGGGATGGGGGAAGGCTTGGTGATGGTATTTAGAGAAGAAGAGAGGCTTAAATGGAGCATCTTGCAAAATAAATTACCATAAATAGAATGTTAGACTGCTAAGAAACCTCCTGGGCTCTTTAAATTTGTACTTTTTTATTTCTGGCTTCTCAACAGAAAATCACAGACTCGCTTTATCATTTAAATCTCTAACACAGCAAAGATCAAAGTTGGGTGCTGAAGAGCTCGTCTGTTTGATGAGCTAATCAGCAGAATTGACTCGAGTTTTGGGGGTTTGCATAATGTAAGAAACAAAGGCAAAAGGCAACTAAAACCACAACTCTACAAGCACCTTGTGAGCACCTCCTTGTTCTGTTAACCTAACAGAACCTCCTTGTTCTGTTAATCTAAACCTGAACAGGGCACAGCTGAAGATTTGCCTCCACAAAGCAGAAAGCACTGACAGCAGCAGAGAAATCCTTCCAGGGCTCTGCATCTCTGCTTGTTTCAAGACCACTCTGCTTATAATAACTAATTATTCCAGCCTGCAGGACCTCTCTTTTCTCATATGAGACACAGTGAACTGAAGTCTGGTACAATGAATGATGTACACATCCCTTGGTCATGTCCAACAGGCTGAGATCTTCCTTCCAGGAACATTCCTTAATAAAACCTCCCTAACCTGGTCAATGCTAATATTTACAAGTGTAGGCAAATTCTCATTTTGAGAAGGAAGTCCCACTGCCATCCCCCCAGAGCTTTTGGGATGTATCTGCTTAAACACATCTTCACCTGAAGCTGGCCAGGTGACTCACCCAGAGGGGTATAACCACAGCTCACACTGTCCTGGCCAAGCCATCCAGGCAGAAAATTATATTTCAATATTAATAATTTCCTCTATTTCCTCTGCTGTCCACTCTGCAGTGACTGACAAACTTTGCCATTCATAAACAGGACAAAATTAGGTTTATGATTTCTCTCAAACCAAGAAGCTCCCAGGAAGAAATATGAATGCAGTGGAGAACTGTTTGTATCAGGTGATACAAATCCACCTTCTCATGACTTTTCAGTCATTACCTGAGACAGCAGGAGCCTAAAGCAGAATGTTAGGAAAAATTTCTCCACTGAAAGGGTTTTGAGGTATTGCAACAGGCTGAACAGGGAAGTAGTGAAATCACCAAATCACCATCCCTGAAAGCATTCAGAAAAAAACAGATGTGGTGCTTAGAGACATAGATTAGTGATGGGTTTTGCAGAACTGGTCAAGGGCTGGACTTGTTCTCTGAGCTCTTTTCCAACCTTACTAATTTTATGATTCTATCCTCATAAGAGTTTTAAAGAATAGAAGGTACTGACCAGTAAAAATTACCAATTTACATTGATATGAACTCTGAATAATCAAAAGTTCTCCCTGTTGGGGTTTGAATTTTGGGTTTGTTTTTTCCTTATTATTTTAAGCTCCTAAAACCATAATAGGAGATGCCAAAAGCTCTGCCTGCACATGAGCTGAGAAAGGTGCATTAAGGCCTTTTTCCTTTTCAAGCTGCAGTGTGAACAGCAACAAAGAGCATAAAGGAGCAAACAGCTCAGTCTGTAATTTTAATTCAGAAATATCTTGTGAGTGCCATTGCAGAATCCCCAAGCAGTTCAGAAAAGTGAGATTACAAAGCAATGCTAATATGTATCAAAACATCATCCATATGGATAAGGACATAAAGACACTGCAGGACAAGTCTGAGGATGGAAAAGCCAATATGCCTTTTTCACACCAAGTAAAGCAGCCCATCAATACAAACTGGTGTTTGCTGCTTTTCAAATGGAGCTGTAATATTGGGCCATGGCAGCAAAATGCATTTTTGCCCAGCAGTTTGCACCACAAAGAGCTTTATTAAAGATTCCTGTTGAACAGGAAGACAATAACCTGTGATATTCCCCACTTTTTATCAGGTTCCTACTGAAGCAATGGGCAGAAAAATGTGCCCAGCACAAGCTGGGGTAGCAAACAAGGAACCCCATTGATTGCAGGCACACAAGGACTCTGGCTACTGCAACAATGCACTGAAAATCACAGAGGTTATAACAAAGGCAATGGAATAATGGCAAAATTGCACTTTAAGTTTCCAAAGAGAGCCTGCTGCTGCCTGCTCTGGACAGACAGCCCTGCATGTCCAGTGTGTGGGCACCAGACAGAGCCTGTCCCTCTGAGAGGCCCTGAGCAGCAGATGGAGCAATTAGCTCCCTGCCCCACAATATTGCCTGGTTCTGAGCCCAGGGTGCCAGGGAGGATAATTGCTTTTCCAGCTCTCCCAGAATGTGTTGCATTGTTTACTGACAAACTCTCTCTTCTCTCTCAAAACATCAAAGCCCAGGGCAGGGAAGAATTTGTGTGCCTCTGTAAACGTAGCTAAGCACAAAAATTCATTCCCAGTGTGACATCCAGCATTTTTGAGGTGAGTCCTGAGCCATTCTGGCCAATACAAAACACAGCTATGTGAGATATTCCTAGATGTTGTCTTTTTGTGTGCTAAAATAGAGCCTTAGGAGATGTTTCCACCTCATTTTCACCAAAATTATGGGTCATTACATAATGTTCCTGGAGTAAAACCCTTGCTAGGTCTTAGTCTCTCAGTGGCGATATTTCAGCAGAAGGCAATTTAAATTGTATTTGGCTTTGTGGAATGTAGATCAAATCTTGGCTATAAAATGATAATTAAGCATTTGGAATTAATTGCTATTATGGCCTTGACATTTAAACTTGTCAGTTTTCCATTAAAGACTGTTATAACTGCTTCAACCTCTCTTTCCTTATTTATCTCTTCTCTACCACATGTTTTTTCTAAAATTAAAGTAAAACATTTACAAACACATCACAACCCACACATTCCCTTGGATATCACTGCATACAGTTTGCTGCAGCACTGAACTTCTCTGGTTTAAGATCCTTCCACACTAAGAACAACAGGTTTTAAAACACAAGAGCATCTCTGGGCATCCTGTGCCAGGGCCTCAGCACCCTCACAGTCAAGAATTTCTAGTATCTCATCTAAATCCCCCCTCTGTCAGTTCAAAGCCATTTCTCCTTGTTCTGTCACTATCTGGCCATGTAAACCTTGCTCTCCATCTTTTTATAAGCTCCCTTTAGGCACTGGAAGTGGCTCTAAGTTGTATCTAGAGCCTTCTCCAGGCAGAACAACCCCAAGTCTCTCTGCCTGTCTTTCTAGGAAAGGTGCATTACCTATAATACATTCTGTGATTTGAAATTATTCATGTGATGCTCAGAATTTACCAAAAGCTATCCTTGCAGATTTTCACCTAAAACTTCGATGGGATCTAATCATATGAACCTGACTTGTACAGAACCCCTTGGGCTTGGACAGAGCCCTGTTCATGCCAAGTTTCTGCTGAGGGAAATCCCCTGATATACACAGAGAAAGTGGAATACTTTACATCAAATAACATATTTTCCATATACCGTGTTGCATCTGTTGCTATTTCTCCCTAATGAAGCTGCTCCCTTGTGCTCTCCTCATCTGTCCTTTCATCACCAGCTGAATTCCCGCCTCTGTTCAATGTTCATTCCCTTCTGAAGTTCCAAGCTTTTCACTTTTCCAGACAAGAAGCTCTGTCAAGCACAGTTTGGTCACTTGACTGTTGGTTTTTTTTTTAATGGAGCAGGATATACCACAGGAAAAATGGAAGTCAAAACCAGCTGCTCCCAGATCTGCATTGCCTAAAACCATGCACACATCATTGCTACCAGTCCAAACTGTCTCCAGAGAAACAGCTCTGACAGGCCTATAGGATGTCAAAAACATAATTTTCTGCAGGATCTGCACAGCTACAGGCAGGAAATAGGGCATTATTTATAGTAAGTGGCAAACCATTACTAATTCATTTACATTGACTGTGAAAACAAAACAAGTAATGACGTTCAGAAGACTGAGCAGCTCAGTTCTGGTGCGGTTTGGCATGAAGTACCCTGGAAATCTCTGACAATTTTACACACTGGAAGGATGGTTTTCTAGGATGTGTACAACAGCAGGATGTTAGTGGCAGAGGGATGTGCTGATACTATTGCTTTACTGTTTTTTCAGATTCTTCTTCATTGGAGGGCCTGAAATAGTGAAACTTGTTGCAATTCTTCCATATAAAAGATAGAAATACCAGCACTATTTTGAGAGACATGCAAAATCCTACTCATCACAGTACTGTGCGTCTTCTCTTTCAGAACTGCAGCATCCAGTTTTCCCTGTCAAAGCACAGAGGTGTTTATCTGAAAGAATAGCATGGATATTTATGGGGTTTTTTCCATACTACCACCTTCTCCTACAGCATTCCTGGGAAGGAAAGTGGAGGGGGGATAATCAACCGTTACAAGGTGCTGGTCAGGCAGCCCCAGGCAGGGGAATGCTCAGGACACACAGGTACACTGTGTCTCTGTGGAATTGGAAAAAACAGAAACTTCCACAGATACTGAAGAGTTTGATTTGCAGCTGTGGAAGAAGCTTGGATTGATGCAAAAATAAAATACACAGACATTAAGCAGAAAAATCATAAACTTATGTTTCTATAGTTGTAAGTAAGAATATGCCTTAAGTGAGAAATTGTACTGATAAGATGGTGACGGGTTTATAATGTAGGGGTATGGTTGTATAGAGTAGGCTAAGAGTTTAGAAGCTATAACAGAAGCATATGTGTGCATGTGAGACACGAGCCTACTGGGCAAAAGTATCCACAATGCAGCAAAATTAAGTAAAGGTCAGAAAAGCAAAATAAACCTTGTGGCATTTATTCATTGGGTTAGAAATTTCTATATTACCTTGTAACAAAGAAACTTGTGACTACTCTGAGCTATGGCCAAGTTCTTGCTCCTTTAAAATCTCACAGCCCCTGAGACTGATATTTATCTGAGCAATAAATCATTCTTAGCCCAAATATAGTCCCATCCCTTCATTACTAGCAGTAACAATGATATGTCTCCAGCGCCTCAGTCCCTGTGGTCCTGAGGCTTTCCATGGCTCAACTCTGCCCAAAATGTGCTCCAGCCAGCACAAACCCTGACTTAAGCTGCTGCAACTCACCAGGAGTTTGAAAAGGTCCTGATGACAAGTTCAGGGTTCCTTGATCAAAGTGTTGTAGAATTTCACTGCAGAGGTATTGGAGGGAGATTTTCATTACTTCCCCTTCCAGCTGGTCACTAAGACTTCTCCTTTCTCTTGCCCTTTTTTTTTTTCCCTTTCCTTTTTGTTTTCCTTTGGGGTTTTGGTCTTCTGGTTCCTCCCTTCTCTCAATAATTTTAATTACCATCAGCAACATATACACTGAATCTTCCTGCATGTAAATCTAGTTCAGCAATATTACTGAAATCAGGAAAGGAATAAACTCCAAAATAGTGTCCATTGGAAGAACACTGCGAGTGCTGAATACACACAGGTCTCTGGGAACATGAGTTGCAATTTACCCTGTCAAAGCCAACATGATGGCAAAGTTTTCCAGCAAACTCAACTGGTTTACCCTGTTCTCAGCAGTCACCACTCATTTGAAACACTCCCTCAAGTCCAGGAGCTCAAATTTCCTTAAAAGTGATGAATGCTCTCAATTATAACAACAGGCAGGTGCCTCCTGCACGGCTGGTCTGTAATGATGACTGGCCCCTGCAGGGCTGCTCAGGGTCAGTGGGCTACTGCTCTCCTGAATATTAGTCATGATGATTTCAGGTGTGAAGTACAAGGCTAATGAATCCTGCTCTAGGTGCTGTGTACCTGTCTGCTCAGCAAAACTGATATTAGCCCATTAGAGATTTTCCTTTTCTAATGGCAACATTAGGAAAGTCTGCAAGGTGACTGAAAAACCAAGTGGCTGGGGATACTTTCCCCCTATTATTATTTTTCACATCACTCTGCAGAGCTTTAAGTGCCTGATAAAACTTCACAAATGGTCTCTGAGGCCAGGACATACTTTAACTATCCATTCCTATGAATATTACCTGCAATGGATACAAGCCCATGTCTTTTTTTTTTTTTTTTTTTTTTTTTTTTTTTTGTGGAATGGATTCCTTCTTTTTATTGTAATCTTTTATTAACTTTCGTTCTCAGTTGTCCACTTTGATTTAAAGTACATCTTCCCAGTACATCTCCACTGACAGTTAAACCCCTATTTTTTTTTTTTTTTTTTTTTTTTTTTTTTTTTTTTTTTTTTTTTTGTGGAATGGATTCCTTCTTTTTATTGTAATCTTTTATTAACTTTCGTTCTCAGTTGTCCACTTTGATTTAAAGTACATCTTTAAAGTACATCTCCACTGACAAGGCAGCATGAAGCAAGTATATCAAAGCTAAGGAGTTATTTACTTGAAAAATGTCAGCTTTGAAGATCTGTTGTTTTCCCTTAAATGGAATCTTTCAAAATCCAGTGTAGGTGGCTTCCCATTGAGTAAAAGGACTGCACTCCTCGTACAGCTGTGCATTGGTTGTGTGTGATCCACCTGAGAGCTCAGGCAGTTCACCAAGGCTGCACAATACAGTTAATAAAAAATGTGTTTCCCCACAAGTAAAAATTGCACCAGGAAGGTTCATGAAGAACAGTCTAGAGCAAAGTATTTGCATGAATATCTCTGGAACAGTTCTTCCTGCAGGATGTCCCTAGGAACAGAAATCCCTTAACAGGATGACCATAAAGTCCTTCTTTTTACCCCATTTCTCCTCAACCTCTGACTAAGAATCCTTTATTTATTCTGCAACACTTTCCCTCACCACTCCCCCTCCAACACACACCAAGAGCTGATATTATAACATAAAAAACAAGGATGACGAAGGAACTCAGACTCCTGGACAGAAGAATGTGGTTTTTGAGTAAGAGGAAGAGCAAATTAAAGACTCCTGTTGAACAAGAAGACATTAACCTGTGATATACCCCACTAAAGGCCATGACAAATTAGTAAAATCAATCACTGAACAATTCAGGTTGGAGGAGACATTTCTAAGTCATCTGATTTAACTCCCTACCAAAAGCACAGCCAACTTCCAAGTTACATTCAATTCTGAAACTCAAACAGATGAATTTTTGCTCTAGTCCTCTCACTACACATCTCCAAAATGATGTGGCTCCTTCCTCTTTTTCGCAACCATCACCTTCCTCACTTCCCTCAGGACCTCATGGTCCCAGCAGTCAGAGCTGCCAGCAACCTCCAGAGTCCAAAGAGCTCAGGAGCAGCAGCTCCAGCTGAGAATCCCCATTTTGGGTCACTCAGCACCTGCAACCTGCAACGATTCTTGCTGCACTCCAAAACCTCCTGGAGTGCTTGGATCCTGCCTTGCTGCCCTAACAGCAGTGGTGATTCACTTTCTGCCTGAAACAGCTTTTCCAAGAAGCTCCAGTCACCCACAGGCCTCCAGGAGACCCTAAAACCAGGCTTCACACCTGCCAGGCCCAGCCCATTGTCATCCCATGACCTGAAGCCAGCCAGAGACAGACCTTCCTCCTCATTTGTGCTGTGCTAGCACAAAAATGTAGCATACACTGTTTTCTTTCACAGGCGTGTGGGGGGAGGAGGGGGGAAGATGGCCTTTTTGTTTTACTCCCCAAGAAACCAAGAGAATCCAAGTTGAACATATGGTGTTCATGATTTTGGAGAGGGGGAATCTCTCAACACTCTCCTCATTCCTTGATGTCAGTGAGATTGCCAGATTCTCCCTGTTCCCATTCACACCAGTTGTATTTTTTATTTATTTAATTTTTTTTTTAGACCTGAAATTGCCTGTATGAAGTTTTGACAGTCTTGACAGCATCATGTGTCTTCCAAAGCTTTCCAGCACAAGCAAGAAAAAATAACAAAAAATGTAAGCAGAGACTCACTAAGTGGAGACTTATTTTGTGACTCACTAAGGAGCAATTTGTATGCAACTCTGCACAGTGGTTTGGCCAATTCATCAAACTTTTATGCCAAAGCAAAACTCTCAGGACTCTGACCTTCTGCTCTGCAAAAGTAGGGAGGGTTCTTGACTCACTTTTTGACAGCCCTCCCTTAGAAATTGAAAGAACTGCCTTGCAAATAGAATTTAGTTCCAAAGGATGATAAAATGCCATGGGAATTAAGAGAGGTTTTATTTTTTTGTTTTAAATCTGATATGGGTCTGGTTTGGAGCACAGAGGTTTGCTGTCTCTGGGGCTGCTCCCTTCACCACACAGAGGGCAGCTTGCAGCTGAACAATTTGTCCTCTTGGGAAAACAAAGCAGACTCACGGAATTAATCCTGGAACTCTCTAAGTGGTTTTACACAGACAGGTTTTCCATGCTCAGTGGACAGCAGGGTGATTTAGAATGTTCCCAATCAGCACAGACCTCAGAAATGTGGAAGTGCCAGGTCAAACCCGTGATCAGCCTTGAGTTCATGATACCACACTGAGGTGGAATCATGAAAGAGTTTGGGTTGGAAGGGACCTTACAGCTCACCTTGTCTCACCCCCTGCCATGGCAGGGACACATTCCATTGTCCCAGGCTGCTCCAAGCTCCATCCAGCCTGGTCTTGGACACTTCCAGGAATCCAGGAGTAGCCCCAGCTTCTCTGGGCACCCTGTGCCAGGGTCTCCCTACTCTAATAGGAAAGATTTTTTTTCCTATATCTGCCCTAAATTTCTGCTCTTTCAGTTTCAAATCAAGGTACATCTGTTCAATATCAAGTCCTGGAAATGCAAATTATTCTTGTCAGATGAGTGAAAGCATTAGGAAGACAGAGATAAGAAGCTTCTCCAGGAAATATGTTGATTAACTGATACTAAACAGAGAATCAGGCAACTCATTGAGAACTCAAAGCATCCTTCCACTTCATTCCTTTCACCTTAGCTTCTCTCTTTAACAATACGCTCAGTAATTAATAATCTGTCACCAAACAACTCACATAAGCACACAGTGTGTATTCCAGATGCCTAATTCTGCTTTCACATAGCGACCAATAAGACTTTAGCACCCTGGGCCACAATCTATCCAGGGTTTATTAAAAAAAAAATTAATCCAAATTTTCAGCAAAGGTTACTTTCCAGGTAAGTCACCTTTTCAGCATAACACAAAAGTTGATTTCCCTAAAATAAAAGACAGAGGGTGAAATGGGAATTGCCTGGCAGGATTTTCAGGTCCATGCTGCCTGGGATGACAGCAGTGGTGGTGTCTTGTGGCTGCTTCCTGATCCACATAAAACACATCAGATCCACCCCACTCCAAAGGCAGCAAAGGCATCATCCCAGCTGCTGCACAATTTTACCCCCCGGCCATCTGAACTGAGGGGAAACTTCCCATACATAGAAATACAAGCACTCAGCCTTCCCTGATGTGAGCACTCTGCAATAAAATAACTGAAAACCTTTTCTCTCTGAAGAAAATAAAAAGTAATTAATAGCTAGTGAGTCCTTGCAGATATCTATCCTAAATTAATTATTACCTTAACACACTGTAAAATTGTTTCTACTCCTCAGTGCTAAAGAAAGTAACCATCAAGCAAAGGAGTCTGTAAGTCCCACAAATCTTCCATGACTCGATGTGTTTAATAATGGTACCTCACTTCAATAAATAACACACAATAATGACTACACTAATATCATAATTAATTTTTTGGTACCCATCTATCTGCCACTACATAAATGTAGAAGTGAGATCTATGCTTTTTTTTTACAATTGCCATTTCTCTTCTTCTATTTAGAAACAAATGTAATTACTTCAACTAGAGAAGACAGAATTACTTCTACAGCAGAGTCAAAACATGCATCAACACTCATTTTCTGTAATTATTTCACAAGCAGCTCTGCCTGGCTTCTTTCTCAAATGAAAGGGCTTTTCAAAAGGCCTTTGGCTACTTAATGACTAGCACACAATTATGGGCACAATCAAAGAAAAGAATTAAGGAAAAAAGAAGAGGTTCTCATCATTCACTTAACCTTTTTCTTCAGTGTCTGCCTTTAAACACCAAAGAATGTCACAGAACAACATGAATGTCCTCACACCCTCGTGTGCCTTCCAGAAGAGCCAAAAATCATGGCTAGGATATAAATAAATCCTCTCTGTATCCATGATTCCCTCCCCAGCAATTTTATCAGAGCACTTTGGCAAGATGGTTGTAATTAGCCTTACATCTTTGAAATTGCCATTTATGAGGTTTATTGCCCAGACAAAAAAGCCCCACACAGCTCCCACATCCCATGATTTAACACAGCACCAGTGCTCACAGTTAACCTGGCTGTGGAGTTAAACTGAATTGGTAGAATCAGGTGTGGTGTGGAGCCAGCAGTAAGGAGAGAGGAGAGTAAAACACTGCAGCAGGCAAAAGTCAGGGATGGAGCAGGACAAGCGGCAGCAGAGTTCAGAGGAAAAGCCCCACAGATGCTTCTGCTGGGATTAGCTGGAGCTCTGCCTCTCCTGCACGCCAAGGAGCAGCAGAAGCTGAGGATCAGAGGAACAAAAAAGACACACGGAGGAGACAGGCTGTTCTTGACAGCCAGATTTCTCTCTTCTCTCATCAGACTTAAGCCAAAATAAAATGTGACATGAGCATGACAAAAGGTTATTCCCCTTCCACAAGCTTCCTAAAGAAAGGAAGCGCAGGAAGTCCACACTCCCACACAAATTCATCACCCTCTGTCACCCAAAGCCTGACAACTCTCTTTTTATGAATTAAAAAGAGAGCTATTTTAAATTCAAATAAGGTGGCACAGTTATTAAGTTATTTTTATCCTCTTGTGCACTTCTAGGACAAACTTTGAGTCCCCTCACTTCCCAAGCAGATGCTTTTAGTGCACGGAGGAGGAAATAGCACACTCAGCTCCTCACACCACTCACCTGAGTGATGCCAGAGTGATCAGTGCCACAGGAGAACATATTAAAGAACCATAGAATGACAACAACCTGTTGACAAGTGACAAGAAAGGAGCTGAGCAGTGCTAAACTCTCACATGTAAAGAGTAAAGAAGTAACTTCAGGTTTAAGTAGTTTTAAACTCAGTTCATAGCAAGATTAGCATCAGTTTTGTGGGGAGGGAAAAATTATTCTTCTAAAGATAAATCTGGAGAATCATGGATGGCTTGTAAAATGGTGTTGAGCAGTTTGCCATAAATGTAAGGGATATTCAGTGCAGTAAGATCTCCAACCCAGATACCTAAGCAGAACAGAAATTTGGATACTTCAAGAACTGAAGATGAATTTTAATGACTGAAGAGAAAATTGAGATGGGAAATTGCCTTTCAAATCTTCTTCCACAGCAGTTAATGCTTCAAACTGCCACCTACTACACAACGAAACCTCATTTTGTCTCATCTTGTGATGGCAGAACCAGTAACTGAGAATCCATGTGAGAACCTGCGCTGCATCAGAAATGTGATAGTTACTGCTTGGCCCAGGAGTCACACTGAAATCCACATTTGCCACAGGATTTATTTATGTCTCTATTTTTAGAAGATAGGCCAGGTTACTTAATTTCCCTGAAATGACTTTCCCTATCCTATGCAGGGATAGGGAGGAAGCTGCTCTGTTTTCTAACTAGGTTTTAGTGTCTTTTCAGTATTTAGGGTGAATAAATGCCAGAACCTGCTGACCCTGTTGTGAGTTACAGCCAAAGAGCCAGAAAAAGAACTCTGAATTTGATGAAATAAAAATGCAAAGGGCTAAAGGTCCTCTGAGCAGCCTCTGGGCCAGAAAAGCCTGATCAATAAACAGAAGCAAAATGGCAAGAAAAGCATCACTGCTGATCCTGTGCCTAGAGAATTGGGACAGTCACTTGAGTGCATCTTTGCTTTTGCAGAGACACTCTGCTGTCCCCTGTCCAGCTGCTCCTTGTGCCACCAAGTCCTTCTGGGAGGAACCTCCTTAGACACAGCACTTTGAGACTGAGTCCTGACCCCATCCAGCCGCTCTGGTTCTGGATCAGCATCCAGCTAGGTCTGCTCTGTGACCCATACAGCCACCAGACATCTGCCAGGTTCTGGTTCTGGATCAGCATCCAGCTAGGTCTGCTCTGTGACCCACACAGCCACCAGACATCTGCCAGGGCCACCAGCCACCTGCCATGGCCCTCTCTCAGCTGCCATGACTCTCCCTCACCTGCCATGGCCACCAGCCATGTACCATGGCCATCCCTCATCTGCCATGGCCCTCCCTCCCCTGCCATGGCCTCCTCTCACATGCCAGGGCCACTAGCCACCTGTCATGGCCATTCCTCCCGTGCCAGGGCCCTCCCTCCCCTGCCATGGCCATCCATCCCCTTCCATGCCCATCCCTCCCCTGCCATGGCCTCCCTCCCCTGCCAGGGCCCTCCCTCCCCTGCCATGGCCCTCCCTCCCCTGCCATGGCCCCCCCTCCCCTGCCATGGCCACCCCTCACCTGCCATGGCCCCCTCTCCCCTGCCATGGCCACCCCTCACCTGCCATGGCCCTCCCTCCCCTGCCATGGCCTCCCTCCCCTGCCAGGGCCCTCCCTCCCCTGCCAGGGCCCTCCCTCCCCTGCCATGGCACTCTCTCCCCTGCCAGGGTGACCCAGCAATTGCTGATGAACACAGCCATGGCTGCTGCATCTCCCCACCGGTGTGTTGCAGTGACAAACTAGTCCCCTGAGGGAGATTTGCTAGACTGAAATGCAATATATCACTGAGTACCTGCAGTCCCCAGCAGTGACAAGTGTGTCCCCGAGTGCAGAGCGTCAGTTGTGTCAACACTGGAGCCAACACGTTCTTCTTCCCCTCTCCATTTCCAAATGTGCCATAATATTTACTGCTACAATATCTTCCCCCATCAACCCTTTAACTATCTCCTATGGAGTCTAATTAAAATGAAGTATTGTAACACACAATCAACACTTGCACAGTATTGATGGAGACTTGCAGATGGTATTAGCAAGAAAATAGCTCCTCAGCACTGATTAACTTGAAAGCTTAAAGAAGTTCCTCTATTTTCCATGTTGTATGTCAAGCTGAACATTTTGACAGTAGGAAAGTTGCACTGTTTCTTCTACACTTTAATTACAGTAGCACTTCCCACTTGAACACCAGTGCTTAGAATTAGGCAATAATTAGGTGATTCCTCCTCTTTCATCTGCTACTTCAGCCTCAGCCACACTGAACACAGTAACCATCTTCACACTTCAGTTTTAGGTGGCAATTTCAGTGTATAAATAAATAAATATTTACACAGTGTGTCTATGAATTTGACAGTGATTCTCTGAGGAAGCAGGAGTGAGAAGCACAGCTGAAATGAACTGTGATAGCTGGGGCTTGGATCCTCTCCTCTCCTCCAGATTTCAATGCAATGACAAAACAATGATCTTGAAATGTTTAATGCCTCTTGAGAATCATAGAATCACAGGATGGTTTGCGTTGGAAGGGACCTTAAAGACCATCTCATTCCAGCCCCCTGCCATGGGCACCTTCCACTATCCCAGATTGCTCCAATCCCTGTCCAACCTGGCTCTGGACACTTCCAGGGAAGAATTTCTCCCTAGAATCTAATCTAAAGCTGCCCTCTTTCAGTTTAAAACCATTCTGCAAGGTACTGCAGAGACAAAATGTCACCAGCTTACATTATTATAAAAGATACCTTAGATGGGATAAAATAATGAAACCCTCCCCAAAGCTGTTTCTAAGCAAGTGACCTGACTTAGTGATATAATTGCCATGCATTTTACTCAGAGGTTACTTCCCTCTCCTTACAAACAACTTTTCAAATGTACATCTTCAGGCAATTTCCCCCCTAGTGAAGAAATTATGTCTAAGGAATGATATAATGGCTGAGTTATTGTTTGAAAATGGCTTGTTTGACTTGCCATGCAAGTTTCTAAAAAACATTAATTAAAACCCAAAAGTCTTACCCAGACAACACAATTTATAGGATGAAAAATATCCTATCCCACAGTGCCTCATCCTCCTAGGACAACTCCTAGAATTGAAGGCAGCAGGACTCACCACCCACCTCACACAGCAGTCTAAAGCAAACAGGCACTCGACAGCTGAAAGCTGGGACAGCACTTAAAGGAAACAGAGATCTGAGACTGAGCTTTGAGGGAGGAGAAGCTGAGCTCTTATTCCCACAGGACAGAGCACCAGCTCAGCTCTGAAATTCAAATACTGCTTTTTCACCAGATGAGAGATGATACAATTTAAATAAAATAGAAGAAACAGAAGTGAGAGATAAGGTAAAAGTTGAACAGGACTCAACCCAGCACTGCTACACCCACAGTGATCTTGACAGCATTCCTAACATTCACTGCTGCTCCCCTCTAAATTGAGATGTGCACCATTAAAACCCCCCAAAACACCATACACCAAAAAACCAGGCTGCCAAGGAGCAGTGCTTGCTGGAAGTCCTGTCAAACCTCCCCTGGTGGATGTCTCCAGCGTGGTGCACCCTCAGCAGTGTAGGACATGCAAAGCTCTGCACATCACAGAGACTGGCACAGATCCTGAGGCTCCCACGCTTCCCTTCCAGCAGACAACACAGAGCAGGGCTCCCTAGATAGTTTAGAGTGGTATTTTAGTGTAAGCAAAGCTAAAATTATAGCAAGCTGTATAATTTGGTGGGTACCTCTGAAAGAAACCCAGGAAGCTCAGAGGAATTGTTTGAGATAAGTGTGATCAGAAGGAGCCACAGTGCTGCATTTCCTGCTGCACCAAAGGCACTCCTGGTGCTCCATGGGGACCTCTGGAGAGGCACCAGAGCTTCTTCCACCTCCCCTGCAGCACAGCAAAGAGAGTCAGTCCAGGCAGTGAGGGCAGCTTCTTTCTCACAGCTTTTTGAGGCAGGAGAAAGCACTTCCAGCCAGGTTCTCAGCCAACCTCAAAGCTCTGGCTGCACATTCCACTCTCTGTTGACTCTCTTGGAGCTGGGGATGAGGGAGAACACAGAACAGATCCCACAGAGCTGTTTAGGCAACCTGCCCCCACCTTCATCTCCTTGATGCCTGAAGGAGACATGGAGCCAACACACAGCTAAAATGAATTCCCATTTTCCTGTGCCAGGGTGTAACAGGGAAAGCTGCCAGCTTTGCCACTCCAAAAAGGTTTTCCATCCTGAGGAGGAGGGATGCAGCAGACAGGAGAACACAGACAGCAGCCTGGAACTGCAGGGGGTCACTGCCTGCAGTTTTGCATGGAGAATGAATGAGTGATTTGTGCCTGACTCTTACTTGTGAAAGGAAAAGCAAGAGGAGGGCTTAAAAACACAAAAAACACCAGACCATATTTCATGAGAGTCCATGAATATGGAGTGGGGAAAGAGGGGGTTGGCTTCTGACTCAGGGTTTTTGAGTTCTTTGGACCAACAGCACTTTTTATCTCATAAATATCACAAAAGCCAAGCAGGAAAGATTTTTAAGGATAGACCTGTCAGCACAGTCTGGGAATCACTCAGCTTTGCTGCCCAGAATGTGACCACATCACTGCTGTTTCTGTGCTCTGATTACCCAGGAAGGAAACCTGCAGTGGCTGAAGGGGCCCAGAGCATCCCCCAGTGTCCTTGTGCTCAGGAGGGAGCAGATGGAGTGCTGCAGGCTGCCCTTTGCTACTCAGCCCAGCTCCTTCAAGGAAGACAAATTTGAAGGAGATGCTGAAGGTGACATACCATTAGTACCCTCATCCTTAACCCTGGGGACAACCTGAGGTAGGATTTGTTTCATAAAGTCTTAAAGGAATTTGAGTTTAAAAGCATTTCTCTCTGTCAACACATTCAAGTGCATGATCAGAAGCAATGCCACTCCGTGACTCCCGTGCAAATCTCTGCACAGGCTGCAAGGGTCTGTCCTCCTGTGCTGAATACAAGGCAGTTCTGCATCCTGTCTCTCAGTCTGTGACTCAGTAATTTAACCCTATCCTGCTTTTCTCACCTAACCTCTGGAGGATAACTTCTTCTTAGAGTTATTTACCTCTGGTGGGGCCACACAAACAGGTCTGTCTGGGCAGGAATGGCTAGGTTAAGGGAGGAAATGTTAGGATTTGCTGACAGCTGAAAAGATTGGAGCAATCCAGTTGGAAAGGGTTGAAGGGATAAAAATGTTTGTGCCAAGGAGGATGGTTAACAGGAGATGGGTGCTGCAGTGAGGGAAACACACCCCTGAGGGAGGAAAAGCTGTTTTACAGGCACCAGAGGTTACAGAGCTGAGTCACAGGACCCCAGCATGGCTTAGGCTGGATACTCATCTCACTCCAACCCCTGCCATGGGTAGGGACACCTTCTAGAAATTATTTGTGAGGTCCTTTTTATTGAATTATTTGTGAGGTCCTTTTCATACCATGAATGAGGGAAGTGTGCTGGAAAAAAACCACAAAAACCTCTCTACATGTTCTTCCAAATATTGCTGTTTCTGAAGCCCGAGTACTCTGGTGAAATTTAAATATTCATCCCTTTCCCACCAACCTCATCAAGTGATGACTTCACAGGAAAGAACTTTTGAGCAGAATATTCCATTTTTTCACAAAAGCAATGTCCACCATGTCTGTGTCACAGGCAGGTCAGAGAGCCTTCAGTTAGTTTTGGTGGACAAAGAGTACATTGCCCAGAACATACACAGATTTTAATAATTATCTTGTTATTGAAAATTTGAGATCTAGGTATATTCTGAGTTTCCACAACTCCTCCTGTTTCTCCTTAACTTCATCAGCTTTTGAGTGAAAAAATTCTAGGGGACAGTTGTGGAGGATGAACCTCTAGACAGCTGCCATGAAAAACAGAACATTATGCCCCCTGTTAAAATAAAAAAAAAAAAAAAAAGGATTCTGGGCCAGGCACACTCTAGATTCTTCATGGCAGACATGGCCTGTTGAGGTGAGCACTCTATGTGTGGAGACACGAGGCTTGACTCCATTTCAGAAGGCTGATGTTATATATTATACTAAAATACTACATTAAAACTATACTAAAAGAACAGAGAGAACGGAGAGATAAGAAGGCTACAAAGAGCAGGAATAGAATAGAACGCATAACAAAATTCTGTGACAGCTCACAGCCTCGGCACAGGTGGCTGTGATTGGTCATCAATGGAAAACAATCCACATGGACCAATGGAAGATGCACCTGTGGCATTCCACAGCAGCAGATAGTTATTGTTTACATTTCTTTCCTGAGGTTCCCAGCTCCTCAGGAGGGAAAAAATCCTAGGAAAGGATTTTTAATAAAATGTCATAGCTACAATGGCCCTGACAAGCTGAATTAATATGGACAAATAAAAGCCCACCAGAGTTCCAGAAGTGTGGAAAGTTCTCAGGCACAAATTCACATTGGAATTTTTGGGTCTTTTTGGTGGATGCCCCATCCCTGGCAGTGTCCAAGGCCAGGCTGGACAGGGCTTGGAGCAAACTGGGACAGTGGAAGGTGTCCCTGCCCATGGCAGGGGTGGAACAAGATGAGTTTAACTCCCTTCCAACCCAAACTATCCTGTGATAAATAAGGCAAAAGGTGGATATTTCAGAGCCCTGTGCTGCAAATATGAGGAGGTGGCCACAGGATCTGATTGCTGCTGGAATATTGTGTTTTAAGGACCAACATGTTTCTAAATGGCTCAAAATCAAGTGATGCAGTACAAACATTAGAGCAATTTAGCCAAAATTGCTCTAACCAGAAAAAAAAAAAAAAACCACAAAAAACAGACTTTTTTCCCCAAATAAACTCAACAGCATTAAAGAAACTTAGAACAGAAAACACACACCCCAACAGTGCTGTTTGAAAAAAAAAATTGTATTATTATTATTATTATATATTTATATATATTTTTATTCTGATTTGCTATAGAATAAAAATTTCCCACCTCTTCTTCTTCTGTTCTGAATTGTACCTTTAATGCTCTTGCTTTTGATTAACACACCTGGAGCACAGACAATGATCTGCCCTCCCCTCTCTCTGTGACCAGCACTTGCTTTTAAAACTCCTCAGCATTTCACTGCCAAGGGACAGACCTGGGATAGACAAAAGGCCAGAATTGTGCATACAGCCTAAGGAATTTAACAAGGTAATGTTCATCATGGCACAGGCCACCACAGTCAGCTTTGGAGATTATTTCTTATTATAAGCACCTTTTACACTGGGACAGGCAGAGACAAATAGGGACATACAAACTATCACTCATACAAATTAATTAACCAAGCCTGAAACCCCAGGAGTGCTGACACCAACCTGAGCCTCAATCCCACAAGTGCCAGGGGAAAATTCTCTAAAAATGCCTGATGGGTTGCAGCAGAACACACCAATAGAATATGAAGCACCTGTTTGCACAGAGCCTGCTTCCAACTCTGTTACGCTGAGCTATTTGCTTCTCTTTGAAAATAAGTAAATATTTGCTCTGCTGTGCCAGCTGGATCAGGGGAAAGCTCTGAATTGCCTCTCCTAGACAGGAGAAGGCTGGCAGAAGGTGCCTGTCTGGAGTTCACACACACAACATTAATTGGAAGCAACAAGTATTGAAAACAGCTTCAGAACAGAAACGGGAACAACAAAAAGTAGATAGAAAATTCATTTTCACTCTGCAGATTTTATGTCAGGTACTGCAAAGTTCATCTTTTAACTCTGCGGTTCCTGGTTTTTTTTAGAAGAGTAAGATAAAAACCACAATCAGAAAATCTGAGTTTTCACAAAGGCAAGGGAAGTTTTATACCTGAAACTTGTGCCTTGTCTGATTGTGAAGGAAAAGATGATGTATTTTCTGAGATGTGATGGGAATCAGTGTTTACAAGAAACTTAACTCTTATCACCTGAAACCCCTTCCATCACCACAGAGCAAATTATAGAATGAAAATTCAGCACTTCAGACATGGATTTTAATCTATGGCACCTATCAGACAACAACTCAAGACATTTATGCAATCTTAGAGCAGCAACTGCTTTGTCCGAGCTGCCAAAAGACAGTTTTAATTCCATATGTAATGAAAAAAATATCACAGCTCCAGAGTTGCTTTCAGGCACAGTTTCTCTAATGAAATAGGATTCTTTCTGTCCAGGAAAAAGAATTGTGTGGATCTTTATACAGAGGAATGTGTTATGAATATAAACATGAACACTGTACCAAAGGGACCTATAGAACAGCAAGTGCAAAGATTTATTCCTATAATAGGTTAAAAACTGATCCATCTTAGGGTGATAAAACCAACTGTGAAGAACTGTGTTTATACAAATATAGAAGTTCATACATAGCATTGCTTTGATGCTGTATTCCTTGTCTTAAATTCAGCTTCCCACTCCTCTGCCTCAGTCCCTCTTCTGTTAAAACAGCCAACTTCATGCCAACAGCTTATCTTCTTATGAAAAATGTTCTTAAATACAGTTATCACTTTAAGGCTTTATCTTCCAAGTGGTGGAGTTCCTTGTTATATGATCTAATCTTCCAGCTCACCAAAGATTTCTGTTAAACTTCATTAATGGACAAATCAATTTCCGGTGTTTTGGATCTATTTGTAAGACCTACTTTCCTCCTGGGAGCACATTGTCTGTGCTCCCTCTTCTCTAGGGAATGCTAGAAAACTTCTCCAAGTGCCACAGGGAGGAAATGATGATGTTCAGGCTTTCAGATTTTGTTATCTTGTGAGCCGTGGTCTCACTTTCAACCCCCTTCTGATGGTCTCTGTACCAAGATTTTAGTTTAATAATTTGAAGGATTATTGGCAGCTGAAATGAGGATTTGTGGATCTTGAGCAAAATACATTATAATCACAACTGTCAGGCTGATTTGGATGCTCAGGCCTCTAAGTCTCCCCAGCAATATTGGAGTACTTTGATGCAGTCACAGCTATGGTTTGTACTTCAGTATTATTTATGAAGTCCTAAAATATTCCACTGCTTCACATTAAAAAAAAAAAACAGCTGAGGAAAAACAAAGTAAATAGAAGTTCAAAGCTTTTAAGCATTTAGCTTATGAAACTAAAAAACAAAAATAAGTTAAAAGGAGCTGAAAGCATTTCCTTTTCCTCATCGCACTCAGTTGAATAACAAATAATTAAAAGGGTGGCCAAGAGTGAAAACTGCAATCCAGTCCCAAGGCCATGGCAATCAGCTGGATCACAAATCCACAGCCTGGGCAGATTGGGGGTCTCTGTTTTTCACCTGTGTAATGGGTGCTGTGAAGGGATCCCCAGACTCCCAAAAGGGAATGAGAGCTCTGCTCTGGGTTTGTTGTGTTCAGGCAGCAGAAATGCTTGTGGACGCAATAGGTAGCTAAAAATGACTTTTAAAAGTCAATTTTCAAGCTCAAACAATATGAAAATGCAACGTGGTTGTGCAGACAGAGACAGCTCTTCCAACCGGGTTTTGCACTCATGCTCCATCTGCTGGTTCTGCAACACGATTTAAGACACCAAGCTGCCTTTTCCTTTTGTCCCCCAGCTGTGCAAAACCCTTGCTCATCTGGATGAACTGCCAAGTGTTAAACAAGAAGTCATGTTCATCTCAACATTTCAGAGTCCACTGGGGAAAAATAAAAGGGTAAAATATTTATAACAAAATGTAAAACAGCTAAACATGTGAGGAAGAACTCTGTTCCTAAATATCTTGCAAATGCCTCGGGGTTAAAAGCCTTAGCATGGTAAAAATGTAGTGCTCTCTTCCATTTTGCCTCTGCCTGGCTTTTGTACTCTATGTTAAAGCATCCATGAAAGCCAATTAATGTGCATTTTATTCTTTGAAACGTTTAAAATTGGCCACTTCCAGCATATAAAGTCTCAGCATCTCTTATTATTTGAGTGCTTTTCAATGCAGACTTGTGTGTATTAAAAACACACTTGAAAATGAAAGTCATTTATGTTTCAGCTGCCTCTGGAAAAGCAACAAGAGAAACACAAGCAGGAAGCAACACTTGTCCCAGGACAAAGATAGGATCATGACTATGCAAACCCTGAATGGATGCTTTGCAAGGACGGGGCTGTCATTGATTCCTGGGATGGGTTATGGCACAGAGGAGGCAAAGGCACCTCCCTCTGGTTCTCCTGAGCCCCAGCTCAATGGGAACACATCCACAGCATCCTCCTTCCCCAGCTCCCTCCCACTGACTGGGCTTTTCACGCTCGGATAAAGCCACAGCTGGAAGTGATCATCTCGTGCACCCGTGGCAAGCCAACGGAGGCAGTAATAACATGGTAATAAGGGATGAGATTTTATGAAAGATGCCTCTTAACTGAAGACTAAAAGACACCATGCAATTTAAATAAAATTGCTTTTAGCAGGGGACTATGTGACAATTGAGGAAAAACGCTTGGCCTGTTTTTGCAAATGGTGGGGCAGATTTTCAGTGGGTATAAAATGCTGACTTGGGCAAAGCAGTGCCAGGTTTGCGTGAGCCAAGGAGGTACCTTTTGAGGCCCACGCTGGAGAAACCCATTTTCTTAAACTGAGAATGCTGAAATGAAGCTGCACAAGCAAGCAGGGAAGAAGTTATTAACACATCAAATATCTGCTTATGTTGCTGCCCTCCCTGCACAATTTTGTTAAGCGAGCTGAGAAGAGGAATCACACAATTATCCAAACGCACACAAGAAAACTCAACCACCATTGTGTTGTGCACAAAGAACCCAGCTCCCTGGTTAACCCAGGCTGGCTGGGTAACAGAGCACCGAGGGAATTTTGGTTTGGTGTCTCTGGGCACCACTTGTGTCCAGACTCCAGTGCAGAGTATCTGCAGTCATTCATGGGCCTGTCCTGTCAGTGACCTCACACAGAGCCTTCACGTGTGCCCAGCATATTCACACAGAATCACAGAATTACTGAGGTTGGAAAAGACCTCCAAGTTCATCAAGTCCAGCTTGTGATTTACCCCAACACTCAGCCCAGAGCACTGAGTGCCATGGCCAGGTACTCCTCGGACTCCTCCAGGGCTGGGGACTCCACCACTCCTTGGTCAGCCACTTCCAATGTTTAACCAGCCTTTCCATGGAGAAATTCCTCTTGCTGTCTACATTGAGCCTCCCCTGGTCCAGCCTGAGGCCGTTCCCTCTCCTCCTGTCCCTGTTCCCTGGAGCACAGCCCAGCCTGGGGCTGTCCCCTCCTGTCAGGAGCTGTGCAGAGCCACAAGGGCCCCCCTGAGCCTCCTTTTCTCCAGGCTCAGCCCCTTCCCAGCTCCCTCAGGATTCTCCAGCCCCTTCCCCAGACACTCTCAAGCACCTCAAGCTGCAGAAATATATCCTTGAAAAACTGCAGTAATAATCCAGGTGGTTTGTATTCCCTCCAAATTTGATTCAAACCCACTTTTCCCTCAGAAGAGCAGATGTTCAGCTGCCTCACCACAAAGTCAAGCCATGCTCGAGGATTTTTCTGAGTCAAACAGAACAGAATGGGGTTTTGTTGGTTTTGTTTTAGGCCTTTTTGTTGTGTTTTCTCCCCTCTCCTTTTCTATTTTTGCCTCTTCAGATTAAGAATAGCTGCTTGGGAGGAAGCCTGGACAGAACTCAGGAGACAAGAAACATCCAAAAGAACAGTGTCCTAAATTCGGCTGGTGTGAAAGCAAGAGCTGGGAAGGTTCCCTGCTTTTGGGAGAAGTTGTGAAATCCCACCATTAGTGAGAACAGTTCTTGGCATAAGAGCCTTATGCCTTTCTGGAAGTTGTCATCTTCCTGACCAGCCTGCCCACTCCAAAAATAATACTAAATTCAAACCACATTCTGGAAAAATATTAAATTAAACAGCAACAGGACCAGGCAGAAGCAGTGTGATGTGGAAATGAATAACTAGATTTCCTCCTAATAAAAATAAAAATAAAACATTTCTGGATAACAAACTGCCTTTGCAGATAAAAAAAAGTAAATCCCTAGAATTTAAATCCATCAGTGAGCAAAATCCCTCTGGAAAAAAAAAATGAAATCCAGACCAAAGCACTGTTGTGGCTGGATTTATATTCAGAACTGTATTTATGCAGACTAAGATAAGGGCAATCAATCCCCAGGCCCCAGGACAAAAGGCTGATCTTCTGCAAGGATCAGGATAAAGAAAATTCCTCACCATATGTCCCATGGTTAAAGGCAATAGGGAGCATGCTTTGGGAGACTCAGGAGTGTTTGGGGACTGGTCAGTGCTGGAAGCAAATATCAGATTTATGGCACACTGATGTGCTCCAGCAGTAAATCCCAGCCTTGCCTCTGCATGCTGCTGCTTTCCCACACGTGGAATTTAGATCCTGAGCTCTGGAAGGGTCACAGCCTCACGCCAAAACAAGGATCCTGGCAGCTCCAACAGTCTGGCTTTTCAGGAGTCCTGCATCCCCTCAGCTACTGCAAATGCACCAAAGCACTCTGCTCCCCTTTCACCATTCCATCTCCTCCCCGATTCTTCCTGTCCCATACAGGTTGTCACTGTTGTTATATCTCACACAACAGAGCTGCTCCTTCTTTCAATTCTTTTCCAGTAAATAATTCACAGATCCAATCTATTCTCTATTCTTTGAAAAGTGGCTTTCCAGGGCAACCGTGTTGCTACAAACAGCACAGCCATAATTTGATCCTGCTGTTTCCTCAAAGAGATTCTTTTTTGCCTGGGACACCTCTGTGTGTGAAACCAGCTGTAACTTGGAAAGAAACCAGAAATACATTTGTCATCAAGAAATACATCACCTTCTTTTTTTTCCCCACGTTTTCCACTTATTAATCAAAGGGTAGATGCTGTCTTTCTACTCTCAACAAAAAATAAGTGGGGAGGGGGAAAGAATAAAACAGAAATCCAGATATATTTATCTATTTAATCAATTTTGCAGGGAAAAATCATGATCTTGCATGCAAAGGGATTTAATCCCTTAGGATGAAGCCTCTATCTTTCAGCAATGCTATCAAGCTGGTTCCAAGCACAAACTGGGGATCAAGGATCAAAATGAAGGAATATTGTATTTCTGTAGCTCTTAATCCCTCTGGCTGACATGCCAAGGGCTGTTTGAGGTGGAAAGAAATCAGAGCTTCAATCATCAAGGTAGGGAATGTCCCTGGAATGGCTTTGGGGGATCCACAGAGCCAAACTCAGCCCCGAGGCTGCCAGAGCTCCAGGAGCGCTGGGACAGCGCTGCCAGGGGTGCCCAGGGTGGGGTTGTTGGGGGGTCTGGGCAGGGCTGGGGCTGGGCTGGTGATCCTGGGGGTCTGTACCTCAGGAATATTCTAGAATTCTATGATTAAGTTTTCCTTCACTTGCTAAAAAAGCCTCTATTTCCCCCACCCTCTCCATTTAAAGTTACAGGATACTGGAGCCAAGAGTTAAAATTTAATATTAATAGGGGAAATGAATGTGTCTTTCAGCACAAGGCTAAGAGTAGCTCCAAGTTAAATAAGTCTGTGAATCAGTGATTTTGATAATACAAAAAAGTCAGTTGTACAGAACACTCTTTCAAATCACTTGATATGCTTTTTGTGCAGTGCTTTGATTCATAGATCTGAGTTTTAATTTTTTTTTTTATTATAAGCTTGAGAAAAAAAAAATGAAGGCAGCAGTGTAGCAACCTTGAATCATATTTTTCCACATTAACATGTGGAAGTATTTAATGGGAGATATCACCTTAAAATTAAACCAGAAATAAATATTTTTGAACTCATATTCAGTGCACATGCCTGTGGTTGATCAGTTCATAGATTTCATAACAGTGTGCAAACACCTTCTTTTTCTAACACCTGTAATACAGCAAAACCAGAGATATTTTTATAGATTTGGAACTATTCTCTTAAGCCAACAAAAAATGGCAAAAGCTGCTTACTACCGGAAAATTTTACTAGATTTCATGGCAACAAAGTCACCTGTTAACAACCACCAGAGGAAAAAGTTTTCCAGCTACTTGGCAGCACCATATCAAACTCAGAATGTTCAGATCATTTACATTTGTATCAGCCACTGTATCTGGGCTATTTTTAAAGGGAGTATCGAATTCAGCCCCATCATTTAAGACTAACTTTTATTTCCCTAGGCCTTCACCAAAAATTGAGTATTGATCTTGACAAGTGCTCTTTGTGCAGGAGCTAAATCACCCTGTGGTGATTAAGGCAGTCTCCAGCAGCTTATCTGAAGGGAGAGGCTGCCTGTGAGCCATGGAATTTTTCACATGAGGACAAACCTCCTATGGACATAAACCTATTCCATGAGGAGTCATTGCCATGTATTTCCTGGGGTGAGATGTTGGGGTTTCTCAGGACTTTTTCTCCTCTCCCTCCCTTGTTCCTTACCAAACAATTCTCCTGTCAGACTGAACAGTTTCCTTCTTCCAAGCCACAAGGTTATAAAACTGCCCCTATTTTACAAGTCATTTTACAACCTGGTGTCATCATTCAACAACAATTCCAACAACATCCAAGTCTCTGCCAAAAGGCAAAGAATGATAAACTCACCAAGGCTGGAAAAGCCCTCTAAGATCAGAATCCAGCCATTAACCCCAATTCACCTGTTGTCATCATCCAAAAAGGCAGAGAATTATAGAGTCACTGAGGCTGGGAAAGCCCCTTAGATCAGAGTCCAGCCATTAACCCAGCACCACCATGTTCACATCCACACCTTCTGGGGATGGAGGACTGCCCTGAGCAGCCTGTTCCAATGCCTGACAACCCTTTCAGTAAGGAACTTTTTCCTAATATCCAATTTAAAGCTCCCCTAACACAACCTGAGGCTGTTTCCTCTTCTCCTGCCACTTGCTCCCAGGGAGCAGAGCCTGATCCCCAGCTGGCCACAATCTCTTTTCAGGCAGTTTTAGAGAGAGAGAAAGTCCCCCTGGAGGCTCCCTTTCTTTAATCTCAACAGCTAATGAAGATCAGACAATGTTCTAATTAAGCTAAATGTTCAAGGCAGCCTTTCCAGACAGTATCTTAATCAGGAATAAGTACTGATCATAAAGAAAGTATTGTATTTACTCTGTCCCTTTATTAATTTAAATATTATTCTTTGGCCTTGTTTTTCATGTGAGTTTGCCCCAGTAGAAGCAAACAGTTTTCAGATGAGATTCCCTGCAGGATAATGACCTAAAGGCAAAACTTCTCCCTTTTTTCCTTCCACCAGGGTTAAAAACAACTTTTCACCTATTCTTCCTTTCTGTGGAAACTGAAGAAAGGAAGGAAAAAAAAAAGGCAAAAAAGCAGACAAATAGTCAATAAGCACAGAGAAGAAAATAAGCCTCAAGCTTCCCAAAGCACACACTTGTGAACAAAGGCCAAGGAACAAGGATTTTAAAAGCTCTGTTTATCTACAGAGGATGGCTAAAAAGGCCCCACACTTAGAGAACCAGTGCTGAATAGAAGGCACTATTGGGAACTGTGTTCAAACACTTTATTCTAATCCTGTTATCTCCTCAACCTATTATTTTGGGGATAAACACTAATGTTTTAGATCTATCTTTCCTTTAACCAACCTCCAACGCCATGTCTGGTCTTAACCTTAACCAAACCCTCTCTTTTCCCCATTCCCTGCTGACAACTCTTCCCTTTGACACTTCACTGGGTTATGCCTCAAGGTCATTTCATCCTTTCCTGTCCCAAGTCACAACCTGTAACAGCCCATGAAAAAGCCAAACTTAAATCCAAAACATAAAACCTGCAAAAAACAAATTAACAAATTGTTTGTGCAGGGTTTGCCATATTTAATTTTCAGTAGTATTTCTATAGATCAAATATTATGTCTTTAATGCTGTCCTGTAGAACATCAAAAAGCATCACCAGTGGGGTAACATGCCTGGGCACATACGGCTAACAGAAATTTAGATATTATACAGATATTATACAATAAAACTTCTTTAGGCTCATTTAGAGTAGGACCTTCCATAATTATGTTATGGGTTTTATCTAATAAAAAAACAATAAACCTTTTCAAGTCCATATAGTCACCTTCCATTCAGTGTGATCAAAATCTGAAACTTATTAATGATTTTGTAAGAGTTGTCCTGATGTCTGAGCTCATGCTGGACCATCCTGGCCATGCTTTTGCTCTGATGCAAAGCTTACAGTCAATAAACAAAACAAGCAAGGGCAACTTTGTAAATGAACTTCTGCTGTTTGATTTGAAGTGGAAGAGAAGCATGGCCCTTCCAAAATCCTTCTCATTTTCATCTCTAAATAAGAATCTCATTCATTGGAGCTTGTGCTTGAATTGAAGGCCAGCAGTTACTCAGCCTCCCTAGAACAAAAATATTATAAAAATACAGTCTCTATGTGAAAATAGCCTGGGCAGAGTATTCAGTCCAAGGGATATTGACTTCCCTCTCTTAGAAGGTTGCAGCCACTTTCTGTTGCTACACTGATTTCTAGAAATTTAAATAAGTAAATGCTTCTGCAGCACGGGTGATACTTGTGCAATCAATTTTGTTACCTTTATTTGTGCCCTTAATACACACAGCACAACACCAAGAGTGCAGTACAACTGGGCCGCTCCAATCACCTCCTGGTTGCATACAAATGTGTAGGAGGTTGGTACTTCCCTCTTGCTCAGAAAAAGCAAAGACAACTAATAAAACAACCAAAAAATTCACATTAAAAAAAGCAGCATCACTCATCCCTCAACTATTTTAAAACCCCTCAATTTTCCCTGATGTCATTCATTAGGTACTCTTAGGAAAATCAAGGCAGCAGAGCTGTTTTCTCAGTTCAGCACATTTGTGAAAATCTTCACCGTGAAAGTTTTGTGTAATTATCCTCAAAATGGTGTTTTGAAGGAGTTCCACGACACATGGAAATTGGAATAATGAGTTGCATTTTCTTGTCTATCACTTCAGTTGGCATTTGGTGCAATTGCACATCTTTAGCTATTAAGTCTCTCCCTCCCTCCTGGTCCACGCTTAGATCAAGATCATTACAATTTCTCCTACCCAGTGCCCTAAACAAAACATAAATGCCATCACCATCAATCTCAACAAGGCCTGTATGACAGCTAACATTAACAGAATGACCTTCTTCAGTTAGATTTTCATTAGTAAAATAGGATGGAAAACAGAAAGTGCCCCAGCTTTGCCAATTTGAACAAATTATCCACGTCATCCTTGTCGGAGTCAGTCAATACCTGAACCGGGCAGGAAACTCAGCAATCTGGGACACAGGACAAGACAATATTAAGCACAAAGCCAACTTTTTTTTTTTTTTTTTTTTTTATCTTAACTCCTGAATTGAGCCAAACCCAGCATTTTTTACAGGTAAGGCAGAGAAGCTTGCAAGTTTGGCTGCTGCATAGAGTGTGACTGCAAAGTGACAACACATCAACTCCAGAGCAAATCTGAGCACGTCACATTTCCATCTGCAAATGCACAGCCCCAGGCCAGGCCTGCAGTGACTTCTAGTGATGTCAGAGGATTTGACCATGCTAGGAAAGGAGAAGAAATCCAGAAGGTGAGCAGCACAACACATGCCAACTTCCCAATCAGGCCAGAATACCATCCACGACACTTCAAGCTTTCCATACAGCTGCTGCAAAGCCTTTAAGGTCTGTGTTCTACCAAAGGAGAGGTGCCAAACCAAGCAAACACCTCCACGTCAGGACCTTGTGTTCAGGCTTATTTATTTTTAACCAAATCTTCCCAAAGGGGCACTAAATGTTCACTAATTTACAACCTTCATAGTAAAGGATGTGCCACCCAAAACACAGCCAGCCTGCCAGGCTTCCTCTCTTGGTAGAGAAAGGATATTGCTAGAATTGTTCCTCCCATGAAGTGGACAAGGAACACTAATATTGTACTGCTTAATCCCATCCTAGGATGGTTTTGGGTGTTCTGGATGCCTTCTTCCCACTTCAGATTTGCTGTTTGATCAGAAAGAGTAACACGAAACAGAATGTTCTTATAAGGGTTTCACTTCTTAAATCCACATGTTGTAAACCACTAATTTGTGGGGAGGAAAGGAGGGTTTGTAGCAAAAGGAGAGAAGACTTTTAATCCCTGTTCTTTGTTCACACCCTGGTAAGGACCTTGCAAAAATTACAAAAATTCAAGAAAATGAAGTTGTGTGGTAGGAAAAAAACCTGTGAGGCAGAAAAGTGCTTTGCTCATCCCCTTGCCAGGCACAGGGCTTGATTTCCCTTAATGGCTGATGATTAATGTATGACAACAGGATGAATAGCCAATATATCTGAAACATGAGCAACATCATCCGTCAGTTTTTCACAGGAAGTCCAATATGGCTTAGAAAGAAAGATAGACTACTTCTGCCCCTGGATCAGCACTGATCCATTCCAATATGAGCTAGAAAAGGAGGGTGCTGCAAGTGTTTGAACACAGTCTTTTGTCAGAAATGAGGAGGGAAATGGAATAATTTTTTAGGTAATTTTTAAAAATACAAAAATGTATTAAAAATTACTATTAAAATTAAATAAATAAAATTAAATTATTTCTAAATTATTGGATAAATTATAATAATTAAAAATATTATTTCAAATTTTCCTCCTTCACCACAGGGCACTCAAACTGATATCAGTGTCAATTTGTTAATATCCTCTGCAGATCCACTATCCAAGAAGAACACAAATTTTTTTCGCCACTTAGACATGAAAATGCAATCACAGCCTGGTCTTAAGAACAATTTTCTTACTGCAGGACTGGTCAGAAAAAGAAGTTCTTTACCTATTCCAACAAAAAGCAGCCTCACACTGTGGCAAGAGTTTATCAGATAAACCACAAGCATAAAACCAACAGTTCTTAAAACACCTGCCTGTGGAACAAAACAAAATATTTCAGGATGTATCCAAATTCCCAGTGTCAGCTTAGAGCTGTGCTGAAGCACCTGCAGCAGGGCTGTGTGGCTGAGCACTGTGGCAGCAGCTCCCTGGCCACAGAGAGCAGGCACAGATACAGACCTTCCCAGGCATTTTCCCTGGGGAAGGCTGCGAGAAAGCTCAGAGAAAGAATTAAAACTGTGGCATTCACATTCTCTGGAAAAATCCCTTTGCCCAGGATTTTTCTCCTGGGAAGCTGAGAAGCCTCACAGAAAAGGAAAACAATTCTTATCCCATTTGCTTCTCCTGTGTTGTGCTCATGTGGAATGTGTTTGGAGATTGTTTACCCACAGGTGATTGTTTCACTGGGTTCTGCTGTGAGTTGTTTTCACTCTTTGGCCAATCAGGGCCAAGCTGTGTCGGGACTCTGGAGAGTGTCACCAGTTTTCATTATTATCTTTTAGCATTCTGTAAGTATCCTTTCTGTATTCTTTAGTATAGTACAGTATTCTTTAATATAATATAGTATCATAAAATAATAAATTAGCCTTCTGAGAACATGGAGTCAGATTCATCATTCTTCCCTGCCATGGGGGACCCTGCAAAAACAATAAAAACAATTCTTATCTCCACTTGCTGCACCTGTTGCCAGGCAAATGTGGAATGTGTAATGGAGATTTGTTTACCAAAGGGTGGTGGTGTTTTGGTTGGTTGACCAATGAAGTCAAAGGTGTATCGGACAGGCTGGAAGGTTTACTTAAGAATATAGTAATAATATAGTGTTGGGGAAGATGAAACAGGAAAGCCTTATAAATATGATTGCCTGGCAAAAGATTTTGAGAATATGGAAACTATAAGCGAGACTGAAATGAAAGCAAGCTTTGAGATACCTTAGTTACTGGACAACTGGAAAACAATGGTATGGCCAGCTGAAGGTAATCCCCTTATGAAGAAACAATACCCTCTGCTTGCAGAGACGTCCAAGGGTCAGAGCAGACCCTACTAGCTTGGCAAAAGGGGTTCAAAGAGCAGTTTTGAGGGTTTAAAATGTAACACAGTATGGTAATGTAATGATTCTTATAGGCTGTATGTAAATGCTATAGGATTTGTATCTTGTATTAGATAGGTTAGTGAGAATTAGAATATTCAACACAGAAAAAGATTTATGGTATTGTAACAGGAACTTCTCTCTCTTTTACTCTTTTGTCCTCTCTCTTTTATTCTTTTGCTCTCTCTCATCCTCTTTACCATGCTCTTGCCTTCTTTCTCTTTACCAGTCTCTTTACCTTTCTCTCTCTTTGGGGCCTGCTCTGAGCTGAGGCTGGCAGCTCCCAGCAGGGCCCCTGCACACACACCCTTTGCAATAATCTGCAAGCAAGACCTGGCTCCAGAGATCTCTCGTCTCCATCCATCCTGACCGTCCTACCCCCCATTGCTCCTGCAATACAGTATAGAGGGATAAAGCAATGTTCAGCCTCCTGCATCATGGAATCAGCACTAATTACACCTGTGTGGACAGAGCACCCCTTAGGGAGTGGAAGCAGCAGAGCCCTCACCTGCACACTTGGTCCTGGTGGTCAGGGGGGGCCCGGGGGGCCCCGTGCCCCCTTCCCCGGGGCGCGTCAGCAACACCCGGATCTCGTACTCCACGTCGGGGTCCAGGTGCCACAGCTTGTAGTTGGGGGAGTCCACGATGTGGGTCTCTGCCCAGTTGCCCGTGGTGGTCCTGTACTCCACCTCCTTGAGGATGATGGGCCCGTCCCCGATGATGGAGTTGGCGTTGGGTTTGATCCACAGGTACGTGGCTCCCACGGCCAGCAGCTCCGGGGGGGCGATCGGCGTGGGAGGCTCTGGGGACAGAAACAAATCACAGCCTGTCAGAAAATGTTGTCCAGATTTCCATCCCAAAACCTTTTGTAACAAAGGCACAATTTCCCCCTCTCATTTTCCAAATATTATATAAGAATTTAATTCTGTTACTGGAAAGAATTGGGCTTGGGTTTTTTGTGCTTAAATTCCAGCCCTCTTGCACTGGGGGCTGTGTTACCAATTGAGAAACACCTGTGAAAATACAAAGCAGCTTTCTGTTTTAAAAGTGCCTTCATAAACCTCATAAACATTTATAAACCTCATCATCAGGTTTATACTTGCTCCCTCTTTTAAGCATATGAACAACAGCACTCAACATCTTGGAGAGTGAGGGAAAGAAATCCTAAATAAAGACAACTGAGTGCCCTTAGCACAAACCATGAATCAAAGTGTTCCAGCACAGCCCTTCCTCTGTCCTGTGGCCCGGCACAGCAGAATATCCCAGTCACAGATCGAGGTGCCGTGGTACAGCCAGATTCTAATGCTTAACATGACACAATTAGCAAGAGGAAAACTCAAATCACTTGTTCATTTTCTGATCTTAACCCCCCAAAACCAGAGAAAAATAACAGCATATATTTTCTAATCAAAGCACTGGCTGAGACAATATTAGCAAATTTAAACAGCAGAGATCTTCCCATGCCCAGCAGCCAGGATACTGCTGGAACTGGCTCTGAGTGGGGCTCTTGGTGGCTCAGAATAAAGAAAACTCCAAGGCAACAGTGAATCAACACCTCCTATGGTGTTTGATTGCAAAGTTTGCTCAACTTCATGGGCAAAGGTACTCAAGAAAGTCTGCATGACACCTGAGGAGTGCCTGGATGTTTGAGAAGCAGTATAAGGAGGCAGGAACCAGCTACTGAGTACCACCTCTGTGAGAGAAAGCAAAGCGAGCTGATAAAAGACATCTCAGCAGCTCCCTTTGATGGAAGCTACAAAAAAAAAAAAAAAAAAAAAAAGGAAAAAAAAAAATCTACAGAGTTCTGGCTGCCTGCCTGATTTTTATTATTCTTTTTCCCCCTCTCTGTCAGTGTAAATAACACTTGCATGCTGGAAACCACATGAATAGCATACACCTTGTGGCTTTGAAAACCTGAGCTGAACTCTGCAAGATTATCAGCAATTTCCTGAATCTTTCCTAGCCTTCCCTCTGCCACACTCTAATGTGGTTTGCCCTCAGCCCAGAGGACACAAACTCTATTCTCTTGTGAAAATCAGGTGACAAAAAAAGAATATTTTTATCAAGAGGAGCTTAAAACACTGGCACAGTGTGCCCAGAGCAGCTGTGGCTGCTCCATCCCTGGCAGTGTGCAAGGCCAGGTTGGACACTGGGGCTTGGAGCAGCCTGGGATAGTGGAAAGTGGCCCTGCCCATGGCAGGGGTGGAACAGCTGAGCTTTAATGTCCCTTCCAACCCAAACCATCCTGTGATCTCTGTCTCTGAAAAAGAAACACATAAATGTTACAACGTAAGAAATGTGGAGTTCAGTGGGAGTCATTCTAAACCCCTCTCTCCTGAAGGTGATTCCTCAAAGAACTGGAAGAATCCCGGACCCAAGGAAAAGAGGAAGGAAAGACTTTGAGTACCGCATGATGGGAGGAAGATTGGATTTTCCCCTCAGGATAATTCTTGCAGGTTAAGATCTGCTCAGTGAAGAAAAAGAAACTGTTGTACAAAAGGATCAACTGAAATTATGCTTGATTTCATTTCCTTTAACTGTTCACAACAAATCCTTCTATCTCCTTGAGACTGACTGCAGGAGTTGTGTGTTTTACCTCTGGAGAAAAACAATCTGAATTGTAATTGCAGCAGGTATCCAACATGAACAAAAATCAGTGATGCCAGATATGTTTTCTGTGTAATATCTGTTTCTGCTTTAATTCTGCACTATTCCATAACTCCTGCCAGAATCTTTTTCTGATATGAAATGCCAGACTGATTATGTTTTGACTTACAAAGTTATTTCTCTATGAAAATTGTTTTCAAGAAACATGTGTGGATACATTTTCATTAAAAATCAAATTAATATAGATCACAAGCAGTTTATTTCTTATTTCTTGGTGCAAGGCAATTAAAAGAGAGATTTGGTTATTTTTATTCCCAGTGCAAAAACTACATCTTACAAGCCACATCATAGCTGAACACAAGACAAATGAAATATTAAACTCCATTCTCCTGGGCTGCAGACTTCAATAACAACATGAGACAGGTTACTTTGGGATTTGATGGCAACTTAGAAGAGATTTATGGGATTGAGCTTAATTAATAGAGCAGTTTATCCTACTAGGCAGGCATGAAGAGAGTTTAGTAACCACTCTTGCCAAACAGATTTAAATTACCATGTCACCCAGCACACCCATCTTCCCTACTTTTGTCTCAATCCAAATCATTCCCACCAAAAAAAAAGTGATGGTGGTTTCCCTTCTTTCTCCCATTTATTTTCCCCTTGTTCTACCACTAAAAAAACAGGTGCTGTAAAATGTAATAGAAGTAGGAATTTAAACTGCTGCTCCTGCTTTCTGAATTTAAGGAACTAAGATAAGCAGCTGTTCCAGTAGTGTTTAGAGAATCAGTCCCACCTCACTGAAAATAATTAATTATTTCCTACTAGCACCAACTGGAGCAAAAGCTTTAACTTTTTTAATATCACTCTGTGCCAAATTACTGCAAGCACTCTAAACAAGTTCCCCATTATTTAGCAAAACTGGCACATAAATGAGAACATTTTTTTCTCTCTGTTACAAAACCCACTTGCCAGTTACAGATGACCAGCCTGATGTTATGAGCTCACTATTTTAATTAAAATCTCTGTTTGACCTTGATTAAGCAAACGTGGTGACAGATTGGCCTTGTACACATGTAATTGTGAACAGCCATATTTTAAACCCCATTTCATCCCAACACTATTTTATATCACAAGCTTTGCCTGGCCTGGTGCTCCCTTTCAGACACTCTCCCACCTCCTCCAGACAGAGAGGAGGAACCAAAGGCTCCCCCAACAACCAGCACATCTGGAACTGGATTGCTGCCCCTGGGATATCCAGCTGAACCCCAGACTTGGGAATGACATGGAAAAATGTGCTTAAGGGTTCTCACTTTAAAAAAAGAAAAAAAAAAGTAGTTCAGGCTCCAAACAAAAACCAAAGTTTTTGACCATGGGTATATTTTATTGAATCTAAAACCAGGCCCAGTTGTGCAGACACAAAGGGAACTGGGGTGTGCCTTTCTCCTGCTGTTAGAACAGAAAACACAGCTCCTGTCTGCAGCTCAGAAGGCTGAACACTGTTAGAGCTTGAAAATGACATGAATTCTAGTAATGCAAAGAGTGTGAGAAAACAAAATTAACATGAAGGACCAGAATAGAACAAACAGAATCACAGAGGATCTCAAGCCCCACAAGGATCGAGTCCAAATTCCGGTTCCTTGCAGGACCACATAAAATTCCATCATCCCTAGTGACAGGACAAGGGGTGATTGCTTTAAACTGACAGAAGACAGGGATAGATTAGATATTAGAAATTCCTCCCTGGGAGGCTGGGCTGGCCCTGGCACAGGGTGCCCAGAGCAGCTGTGGCTGCCCCTGGATCCCTGGAAGTGTCCAAGGCCAGGCTGGATGGGTCCTTGGGACAGTGGAATGTGCCCATGGCAGGGGGTAGAATGAGATGAATTTTAAGGTCCCTTCCAGCCCAAACCATTCTTGGATTCTACAGTGACAAAGAGCATCACCCAGACACTTCCTCAACTCTTACACTCTTAGTACTGTTAACACACTTCTTTCCAGCTATTGTGAAAATCAAACCTATTTTACTCTTTGGCAAATATTCCTGAGTGTTTGTACTCTACTGCTGGAATATTTCTCCACTTGGCTTTCTAAGCAAGGCAATTCTAAGTAATTTTTACATGATGGAAGAATAACTGGCTCCATGAATCCTTAAGATACCACTGGGAAGACTGAAAAACTAGAGAAAAATCCTCAACAACTGTTACCACTTTCTCCTGTGAAATAATCCATAAAGAAAGACATTACAGAAAATGCAATCTTAAAACAGATGGATACACCTCCTAAACGATGAATTTTATATGATTTTTTTTAATTTCTCCCTTTTTCATAACAAAACCATCTGATAAACTGTACAGATAAGCTGACCATAAACTCTCATTGGCATGGGATAGGCTGTGGCTGGTTTTAGACAAAAAGAACACTTAATGTTACAAAAAAGTACCCTTTATGTCACAAAACTCTGCTGTAGCACCAAGTGCAGCAATGCCATGTTTTGTTTTCTCACATGAACAGGACAGAGCACAGGTTCTAAAAAGATCAGAAGAGATGCAGAGGTTGTTATTCTTTGAGGGTTGAAAAGGTGAAGATGGGACCTGCTGCACAAAGACCTTTCCCTGACAAGCAGGATGTGTTTTCCAGCATGATCCTGATCATGCTGCTACTCATGGGAATTATAAAAGATTTTCTCACCAAGTCCTAAATAAGCAGCTGTGGACTGTGCTTGTCAAACTGATCAGGTTGGGACTGAAAGACAAGGAAACCAAATTTTAAGCTTCTCAAAATTCTTTTAAGCAGAAAACACAGAATAAAAAGTATCTATATAGTATTCTACACAACAGCCAGACTGTCTGAGCAGCATTCATGGGCACATTTTCTAGTTTTATACAATAACTATGAATCCTCAGAGCTCTGAATGTCAATATTTATACTGGCATTGCTTTTTTCCATACTTCCTACCACTGTCATAAATGCAGCAGGTGAATTTCGTTTTCTAGTGATGGTCCAAACTTTCCATTTATTACACAAAAGAAAAAAGGCACATGGATTTTACAATATTTAGCCTGAGAAGATTTCACTGTGCTGACACTGCACTAATAGATTTTGTCTAAGAGAGACATTCAGATGCGTCTCTCAGAACTGTAACAGGCTGACAGCAGTGGCACGTGTCAGGTGCTATAGGAGTCTGCCAGCAGCAGCAATAAATGATTCATTAATTCACCTGGACAGGTAAATTGCAGCATGGGAATGATATGGTCTGCCTGAACTCCAGGAAAAGTGCCCAGAACCAATTCTGAAATCAACAATTCTGAATATTTAATTAAAGCAAAAAATCCAGAAAAATGAGAGAAGAGGAAGATTTGGGATTCCTGCAGCCTATAGACCAAGGGGCAACGGTTTCATAGGTTTATAAATTTCAGAGGTGCAAAGTATTTACTCTTTGGTTTTGCACTCCAACCACCCATTACGAACAGAGCATTCCCAGCAGCCAAACATCCCCTTTACACCTCTTCTCTGTGAGCATTCCTGTACTGTGGGATGGAGCTCTGTTCTTTGGATCATGTGGCAAACTCCATGTCAGTGCTCTCCACTTCTTCCCAGCACAGGGTTTACTAACACAGCAATAAGTGACTTTAGTACTCTGTGATACAAAATACTCATTTGCCACAATAATGTGTTTTTTCCCTTTTGCTTTTTCCACAAGAACTGCTGCTTCTGTCTACAGGGCACTCACCACACATTTAATGTATAAAAAGCAAAGCAGAAAGTAAAAATGAGCCAGAAAATGTGAAAGAATTGAGCAAAGTGGTCAGAGAATCAGCACAACAGCAATGAAAGCAAGAGATGAGTGGAACCCAGGGGTCAGCAATCAATAACACCAAAGAAAGCAAGAGACACGGTATTTGGCAGGATGCTTGTCTGCTATCATCCCCTCAAAACCCCAAACTCAAACTGCAGACTATTCCCTCAGCATCTCCCAACAGCACAGGTGCAGTACACAGATATGAAGGGAGAACTTGATCCATCAGCCTGAGGAAAACAGGGAAAACATTCTCTCTGTATTGTCCCCCTCAAGAAGAAGAGGAAATGCCTCTTGGTGACTTGGACATGTGCTCTAAACTAAGCAACTGGGCTGTCAAGGATTAAAGAGAACACAACAACCTTTACAGGAGCTACTGTAAAGCAGGAGAAGACCTCTTAACCGTTTCCTGAAAGCACTGTAATCTCCAGGAAAGGCAGCTGGAACGAATCCTGGTTAAAGAAGGTTCATCTGTGTCAGTGTCATCTTATCAAACATCTACAGAGTCACCCTGAGTGCACAAAGAGCTGGTGCAGACCGAGTGCCTCCTGGCAACCCTTCCAATGGTGTGAGAGGCTAAAGGAGGGGGGCACCCGATCCCAAGTGGGAATTACAGCTGCCTGCTAATTCATTAGCATTTCACACTATTTGTGCCTCAGAAGCTTAGCCTGAATCCCACCAGAGCCTCAGAGGATGCTTTCATTCTCTAATAAAGAAAATAGCATCGGATTAGTTGAACAGTATCTCATTTCCCAGTGTAAATTAAGTGAATTAGGTGGAAGAGTCTGTGCTCTAATTGTAAAGCTTATTACAAGAACTCACATAGATTAGACCTGAATGCTTCTCTTTGAGTCATCATTTGCACTGTAACAGAGTTAAAAAAGGCAGCTATAGACTCTCACTATTGATGTGTAGGAACCTCCCGTTTTGCAGCAAAGCACATTCCCAAGCCTTGTGCAGTTTGAGAGCCAGCAGGCAGCACTGCCATGGATGGGAGTGCTGCCCTCCACAGTGCTCAGGCAGGCTCTGGAGGCAATCTCCAGGAATGACAAGCTCCTCAGGGCTAGAATCATGGACAATTAACTCTCAGTTTTAAAGCACGTCTAATTTTCTGAGTGTCAACTGCCAAACAGCTACAAAAACATATCATGGAGAAAAGCAATGCTCTTCTTGTTGGTTCTGGGATGTCACTCTCTTCACAGGGATCTTTCACGGACCCATGAGAGGCCCAACACAAGGACTTTTGGCCATCCAGGAGCTGATTCCAATTAGCTTGACTTTCACTATGTAGCTTCTCCACGTTCCAGCCTGCACTAATTATCTCAGGTTCCCTTAATTGTCAATGGAGAGAATGGGCTCCCCTTAAGGCACATATCTAAGACAGATAAAATTAATTGCTCCCTGATCCCCCTGTCTTTTGACTGGTATTAAAATAGAGGTGAGATGCATTTGACCTCCTTACTCTTTATTTTCTCAGCTCCTGGCCCTCATTGTGAAACACAGAGAGGTGCTGGATCAGTCTGTTAAGGGGAAAGCCAAGAAATAATACTGAGCGCCTCTAAGCCCCTTGAATTCCCTCTGAAAGCCCTCACTCAGGGCAGAACTCAGGTGCTGCAGTCTAAACCCATCACATGAAGATAAATAATGATGCCTTTCTCTGGGAAAGGCGAGCACAACTCACTTTCCTTTTCTCCATGCAGCCAGAGCATGCACTGGTGACAGTGATGCTCTTTGATTTAATCATTCAATGCTCAAAGTGCCTGCTGGGGAAAGGATTTCATTCTCTTACTAAGACTGTTCAGAGAATGGAGCATCTTAGTCCCATCTGCTGAGATTGTGTCACATACAGAAAAAATGGTTCAGGTTTCATTTGACCAAAATACCAATAAAAATAAAGAGACCGTGACTTTCTCTGTGCAGCATCTAACTTCTCCATTTTGCTCCACAAGGAGCATGTCCAGCATGCTTGAACCAAGTCCTGCTCTCCAGACTTATCTTTGATGGATTTTCCTTACATAACAATTAGTAATTTTTAATTTTTGCTGCTTCCCTAATTTCTTGGAGTTGATGACAGGCACATCAGCCAAGTGTGGACTAAGGTTTCATATTAATCTGGAAATGATCCATTAAAACATACAAACTAGGATTTAACATAAAAACATATCTGAATACAGTAATTACAAAAGTATGAGAACTAAGCATCATCTCTCCTGTAACAAGAGAGATGAAAATATAATTGCTTTGCAGAAACTCTGGTCAAAACATTGATTCCTCCACTAGAAATTGCTGCACCTGCACCAACAATGATTCAAGCTGAAGGTTACTTGTGACCTTCTGTCTGAGTTCTCTCTCCCTCAGGTGAGAAATCCCTGGGTGCTACAATCTCTGCTGATTTCCTGTTCACTCTGCTGCCTTTAACAGCCACTTCTCCATCACTACAGTCTGAAAAACCAGCCTATGAGATGCTGGCTCCTCCAAGTCTGTACAATTATATGGAAATCTGCATGCACATCCTACCAGAACCAAGGGTCTCTCCAGCAGTCACTGCTCAGGGCCACCTTCAGCTCTCCCTCATGTTTCTAATCCCAGGGCCCATCTGAGCTCATCCATCACATGTTATTAAGTCTATTTCTGCTTTCTGCATGAACAAGCTGCTAATATCCCACAGGGACTGAAAAATGTAATCTTAACAAGCACCAAAAAAAGTAGAAAGGCGTTAATAAACACATAAACTGAGAAACATGTAATTTCAGGTCAGCTCAAGTTCAGGCAGCTTCAGCAGTTGCTATGCTACCAGCTGATGGTGGTGGGAAAGGACAGAGGCAAAAGGATTTTATAGTTCTGTCTGGAGTGGATATTTAGCAACTTCTGCTTTCTGGCACATCCCTGTCTGCAGAATGAAGGATCATTAGTCTCTAAGCTGCTGAAATGGCAAGTGATTGGAGGTATTGACCACCAGGAAGCAGCATGGAATGGTTTGCCTGGATTGATTAAGGAGCTTAATCCATAGCAACCTGCTAGGTTTGCAGGAAAAGCCTGAGGCAGGATGCTTCACTTCACTTGAGGCAAAGCGGGGCAGTAAAAATCCCATTGTCCTTTACATCCCTGGGGCGTGCAGGACTGATGGGGAGCAGTCAGAAAACTGAGGAACCAGCCAGGCTGGAGTTAAACAGGAGAGAGTAGCACGGCAGAGAGTCACAGACTCAACCATGTCCCCAGCCACTGTCACTGATCCCTCCTCTCTCAGACACAACCTGTACCCAGAGCTGGGTCCACTCAGGGCACTTCCAGGCTCTGCTCACACTCAATCCACACAAAACCCTGGTGAAGCAATTAGGAATATATTGTTTTATAACTGGAAATAATGATTAATGGATGGCTGCAGGGCCAGAGACTGAATGCAGACTTGTGTTCCAGCCTACAGACTTTATGACCTCCTACAAAGAAGCATGTTACAGGGCTGACATACAAATTTAAGGTTTTTCAGTCCATAAAGAAAAATGTTCTCACTTCAGCACTTGTTTTCCTGTGACAGATCTGTGAAAAACACAGATCACATTTGACCACGAGGAGGCAAGTCAAATTTAACACAAAGAAAGCCGAGGCTGGAATAGTAGATAATAAATGTGCCATCAGGGATCTCACGGGGGCACCCCCCAGGAACTTTCCAGCTTTTTCAGCTCTATATCCTGAAGCAGCAGCTGGCAAACTATCCAGGCAACCAAGTCTCAGAGTGGGTGGTCACCTGAGTGCAGGTTTGCTGGGTATGAGCCTGAGCAGTAGCACAGCTGTGAGCTCAGTGTGGAACCTGGCTGAAGCAGACATGACTCATTTCCAAGGTACTTGGCCGAGTGCTCATTTTGGGCAGTCATTCCTCCTGCCTTAACTGACTGAAATTACAGACCTGGGAACATTAATAGCCCAAGGGAAGAGCAGGATTTGCTGTTATCACAGCTATGCTTCATTCAAATTTAAAAGTTTTCTCACTTTACTCCTTTCTCTGGGGTAAGAGCAGATGGGCACCCGGGGAAACCTGAAGAAACTACTTAAATAACTGGGTATTAGGGATATTGAAATGTTCCTCATGCAGGTTCCAAAACATCCCCAGAAATACCACCTACAGAAATTGTCCTATGGTTTACACCTAAAGTAGCACATTTCGTCCCAGAAATGCAAGATGAAGGTTAATAATCCTTCCTTTTATTGACAGCAAAGTGTGAAAAAGAGCCAGGTCCACTACCAATAACTGTTCTGCTACCACAAAAGCCATGCTGCATAAGCAACCTATGGATTTATTACGAAGTCTACATGGCAAAAATCTTTCCTTGCGGTGGCAAAAACAATCCTTGTCCAGGTAGTTAAACATCAGGAAGAACAACTCCAAGTTCCATAGCAATTTCCAGAACACAAAGGGATCTCTTCCACCTCTAAGGCATGAAGCAGCATCTCCAGTGTACAGCACACTCAAGAGAAATCCTGCCTGCTACACAGATGTGCTCCCAAAAGGAATGTTTGCAGTTAGGCTGATGTACTTCGACTTTTTATTTCCCCAACAGAAGGAACAAACATTCTGCTTCTGAATGAAAGTGCAAAAACACCTCAGAATTGATCCTATTAACCCTGAAGACTTAGAGGCCACCAGAGATCCAGGATTCTGGATGTTCCAGTTTTACTTCTTTTTATAAGATTGCCAATATTTCCAATAATATCTGCAGTTAATTAATTCTTTATTCTTTCGTATTTGCTGCTATCTCACCCCTGGGACAGTTAATAAAAACAAGGTCTCCTACCACCAGACAAAGGGCTGAAAAGAGATGCACTATGGCTGACGGAGTTAAAATTGCAGAACAGAAGTGACTTTTAATGGGTCTTCATTTCAAAACCAGTGTTAATTCAGCTTTGGGTCCTGCACAGCCTGGATCCTCCTGCATTTTGGGTTATGTAAGAAAAATCTGTCCATCTAGAGGAGAAGCTGTGTTTCATTCCCATAATATCAAATTTTATGCAGATCCACCAAGGCCTCGAGTCAGGTTCCTTCTATTCCAAAATGTATGCTCTAAAAGTAGAAATTATATGTTCAAATGCTTTTTCAAGGAGCTGTAAGACAAATATTTACTGTGCCACTAATCTTCCTAAAGCAGAGACTGCAGATGTCCAGGCAATATCTGAATATATGACTAATCAGTGCTGGTGGTTTCTTCACTGTGCAGTGCTTTCTGCTCACAGTATATTATCACTCCCCCAATCAATGCAAATTGAACCTGGGCTTTCCTGAGATGGTCCAGATTCAATTTGGATTTACTCATTCAATCAGCTGAGAGTTCCTTACATAGTCTTGTTCCCTACAGGCATACATTGACTAAATTCCTGAGATTCTGCATATGCTGCAAAAGCTAAAAACACGGGAGGATAGAAGATGGAAAACCTACTAGGACACAAGGGAAACCTTTTTTTAATATTAATCATAGCAGTAGAAAGATCATACTGACTGGTCACCCCTTCAGGATGATGCACACTGGTGCATATACAACCTGCCAATTCACAGTATCTGTTTTCCCCAAGGATGGCTCCCAAACAAGTCAAGGTTCATCAAGGAACAGCAGCTCACTCAGGTTTTCTGGGTGAAATGAGGACAGCCGATTACCTAAGCATAAGGCCAAGCCTTATGCTGCACTTCACTGGTGCAAAGTGGGATTTAAGGTCACTTCTGACTGAGAAAAATGGATGATATGTGTTTATGTATGGACAGACCTGCAGAACTTGCATTTCTGTGATGTTCTGGTGCCAAGCTCTCTAGAAAGTCTCTGCAGCAGTTTGTAACAGCCCACGTGGGCAGGCAGAGCAGAAAGCAGCAGAGATGGGTGTCAGCAAGCAGGACAGGCTGCAGCCTTCCTGCATCACCAGCCTGTTACCAAGGACTTTGTAGTCATAACAACAAAATTGAGAGATGCCAATTACCATAACAGAGCACATAATTAGCAGCAGCCTGAACAACTTGTCATCCTGCAAAACTGAAGAATCAGCAGCAAAAATGCAAAGTGACCAACACAGGAGTAGGTACAAGAAGTTTTCTTCCTGCATTAGAGTGTCAAAACATGATTTAGAGAATTATTTTTTCTCCCTTGTAAGGGATGCCTGTCACTTGGTATAAGGACTGTATGTGTTCACTCAGTATGTTTGATTATATTACTCTGTGACTTTAAGCACTGATGGATAAGGAAGATCAGCAAGGAAATGCCAACAATTTTGAAATCTTTGTTTACAGTTCTAGAGCTGCACCTTTCACATTGAAGTAAAATATCAAAAGTTGATTATGTGTTTGTTACACACATAAAATGAGCTAGAACACATAAGGGTTTATTTTCCCATTACTTTGTACATGTGGAATTCCTGTTGATGCAGAGCAAAGCAAATTTTAAGCAGAGGAGTCACTGTATCAGCTGTCACTTCTACCACCAGGAATGCCTGTTAGTTATTTCATCACCATGTAATTATCAAGCATGGGGTCAAAATTTACCCTTCATCCTGTCAGTAATTCCTGTCAGGTACCTGGGAAAACATTCAATCCCTACACAATCCACACCAAACAGGATTGCAGATTTTCATTGCATCACAGCACCTGAGGGAAGAACAGCAACACAAACACCTCAAAGGGTCTTGTGCAACTGTCTGAAAGGACCTGACCCAAATAAGCACAGTGAAGTATTCAGTTCTTCCATTTTTATTCTATTTCCTATCTTTACAAGCAGAAACCTCCATTGTCCAAATAAATCCCAGTTAATACCTGATGAAGTCTTTGTTCAATGCCACAGAAAACCATCTGTTGTTCCAACTTTTAAATTTACATTCCCTGCATGGGTCTCGAGTACAAAACTCCAGAAGTGAATTGCTAGACATAATCATCACCCTCAGAGGAACAATAAATATTGTAGGTCAAATCTTGCCCAAAATACTTGCACCAAAGTGTTGTGCTGCTTGTAAGGCTACTTAAAGCAAACTCTTTGCTTCAAGCTAAATTCTTTGAGCTAGACTCAGAGCTATACTCTTTCCAATGTGTCCTTAAGAACAGTAGAACATCTCTGGAGTTAAGAACAGGCAGACACAGGTTATTGTGCAGTGCTTGGCTTTAATGAATAGCTTGTTAACCATTCACCAGCTTAGCTCCTTGTAGATTCACTTAATTATTTTAAAATACAATTATTTGGCTCTGTGCCAAATTCTTCTCTAGTTTATGCTGGTACAAGTCCAAAATAAATGGAGTTACCACTGTGATGCAAATAAGCCAAGTTTCTGCTCTTTTGTTCCTCAGTAATCTGAAATGTTGATGATTCCTTATTCTTCACAGGCAAGCTGATAAGAACCAGCACCACAGGAAACCATTTTCTAACAGAATCTGCTCCGTGCTTGCTCTGAACCCATTTGTTGCTTGTTAGGACCCTGGCACAGCTCCATAGTTCAATGAACATGGTTAAAAATGACTTGATGAATGTAGTGCATTGAACAGGTGGCTGTAGCCAGGCTGGAAGGAAGAACACTCTATGCTAGGTGGAAATATTAATGTATTCTAAAATTGTTTAAACAGCAATAGCTCTGTGGATCTGGGCACAGACAATTTCCAAGAGTCCTAATTCCATTAATGACAGCTGCCAAAAACTCTGCAAGGATCAGGGACAAAATGTGGGGGTGAGGGAAGAGAAACCTCTGCATGGCTGCCTGTACCTTCCTCCCAACAGGAATATTTCACCAGGTCCCAGGGTATCAGGAAATAAGAGATGATGGAAAAGTCAAGAAAGGAACTGCTCAGCCAGCACAGGAGCTGCGAGGTAAGAGAGTGAAGCCTTGCCTCCAAGTCTGGCTCAAATCCCTCCCAAACCCAGGGAAGGGCAGAGCCAACTCTCACAGACAGCACAGGCAGTGCCAGCTGGGTAAAAAGTGACTGGAGACAAATGGAATTGCTTGGAGCTCATCAGTCTGCCAGGCACACCCTGGTGAGACCCAGAGCTGGCCTCTCTGGGGCACAGAGGGATTAATAGGGGTTTTAATCGAGTTGTCTGCTGATGGGTTGTGACAAGATTACAAAAACCCCTGATTTTAAGAAGTGTGCAATAATTTCATAAAAGGCAAGAACTGAGCTAAGCCCACCTGGGCCCTCTGAGCAGCTATGGTTGGTTCACACACAGGTATTCTACTCCCTGAGCAGAACATTACAGGATTTCATTTCCAGCAGAGTTTAAGTGATGGAATAACCAGAAAAGGGGGCACTGGGAGTAATGGAACAGACACAGAACCAGCCCAAAACTGTAACAAACCCCTCTGAGAGCTGAAACTTGATTACAAGTGCTCTTGATTATTAAAAACCAGACACGAAAAACAAACAGGGGAAACAAATCTGCTTCTTTCATCTAACAAAATGCATTTCAACATTTTTTCCAGGGAAAAGCATCAGCTCTTGAATACTTCATATTATACATACGCCTTCAACTCTGCTGCTGATCTTGACAGCTGCACTTTAATTTATTTGCACGACTCTTATTGGAAGTTGAGTAAAATATGGAATACAGTGAGTCCACACAGTGATTTAGAGCTATTACATCCACATCTGTCACCAGCTGCCAGGTTGAACACAATCTGCCACGCCACTGGCAGGCATTCCCTTCATTGGCAATAAAATCTGGGGCTATATTTCTTTGAGATCTACCAATATTCACTGCATAAAAACAAGCTGCCCTGAAACATGGGCAGTAAAACTGAGATGAATTCACACAGAATCTCCAAGCTTCAGCTGCAAAGAAAACAGTGGTCCACTTATCCTGATGTTATTGGAAATGCCTGGACTTTATCTAGGAATGTAAATCACCTCTTTGTATAAATTAAAAGGTATTCCCAATGATACAAAGCCAGGTTATAACCTAGAACACAGGGGATATATGTCACAGAGAGAAACAAGTGCTTCACATACACCCTTTCTTCTTTTTATAGGGTTCTTAGGAGCTCATTTGGAATTTACTGTGCATGTAAATGCCAAATGAATTCCAAGTGCTGCATTACTGCCAATCCATTACACCAAGCCCTGCAATTTTAACTTACAGCTCCTAACTGCCTGTGGCACCAGGTCTGGATTCCAGTTCTTACACTCAGATAATCTTGCGGATCTGTGGAAATCACTTTGTTAACATTTCGTCACACCTCCCAAATCAGGGGTGCTTGTGCTGGAAGGTTGCCCAAGGTTTTGTAAAGGAAACACAAACAGAAGAGAGGCTATGAGTGAGCTCTGTCCCACAACAAAGGGTTTCAGTACTAAAATGACTTTTACAGAGAGTTATTAAATTTAACCATGAGTTTAAGGTCCTTATTTTATTACCACAGCAGGTAGGAACAGATCAAAACAAAAGGGGATACTGCTGCCTCTTCCATATTTTTCATTGAAATGACAATTCCAGAGGGTGAGCAGGGACAACAGGAAGGTCAGCAGGCAATCTCCCTTCCACCCCTGCTGCAGACAGAAACATTTCTTTTGCTGGGAAATCCATCACAATGCATCTGTAAGAGCTGCAGGTGAAGCTGGATACCCTTCAGTAGTTCATGGTCCTGAAAGACAGGACCAGGGAACTGAGCAGGATCACAACCCCAGGCATCAGGAAAGACTTGGGCTTGTTCAGGGTTCTGGACAGAAGAGTGGTCCAGGAGAACTGCTGGATTTCCAAGGAGCACCTTGTCAAAGCTCAGTGTTCCCTGCTAAGCTGCTTGTTGAGTTCTTACCACAGAGAACAGAATTACTGGAACTGGTTGCAGGGCTCTGCAGAGCACACTCAGCTCACAGTGGCACACACAGCTCCAAAGTTCATGCACACAACAGCAGCCTGGAACAGGCTCAGGACTGGGAAATACTGTCCTTGTAAAGCCAGAAAGGGGTCAAAGCAGGCCTAAGGAGTTGCTGGCAGCTGCACAAACAGACTGTCAATTTTGTGCTTGCAGCATACTGAAGATTTCTCTTCATCAGAAAACCAATATTTTCATAAAGGTTTTGTGTACGTGTTCATCAGAGCTGCTGCTATAATTTACACTTATATTTGAGCCTCTTTTCACTGCAGGCATAAACAAGGGTTTGATTTTTAAAGATCTGGACTTTTAAAGATCTACCTGTAGCACCTGCCAAAAAGAACTCTCAACAACTAAGAGCAGGTCCCCAGCTGCCTGAAAATAAAACCATTAAGACAAAAAACAAAACAGGAACATGCCAAACGAAAAAAATCTTTGCATTATTCAACACAAGGAAGCAAAATACATTAAAGAATTAAAACTAGGCCGTGGTGCAGTTTGTCTTACCAACATCAGGTACACACAGGCTTTTGCTGAGCTTTGATTGTGTGAAGACAGCAGGTAACAGCAAGCAGCACACACTCTGCTCCCATGGCACAATCCCACAGGTACCCCCAGCTGTGCCTGCATTTGGTGGCCAGAATAGAATCCACAAATTAGCATCCACAATTATCTAACTTGACCGACTTGGCCCTTTTCAAGTATCTTTTAAGTGGCTCTTTACTTGAATTGGGTGTTACAAACCCCTCCATTTCTTTGACTCATTAAGTTCAATCTCCTTCACATGATTAGCACCAGCAGTATCTGCCTCTCCAATCAGCAGGATCCCTCAAGGGACCCAAGGTAGCCACAGGCACACCAAAGTGGAGATTTTAGAAGTTTCATCTGACAAAATTAATTACTCAGTTGCATTATTTTGCCTCTGAATTGCACCCAATTCCTATCCCCAAAAATCACAGCACAGATTTATATTCTAGGCCTGTGAATCAACATTTTCTAAAGGAGCTGTAGCATTCAGACATCAAAAGACCTCAAGTTGTAGTGTTCAGACATCTAAAGTGTTGACAATCAAGACACACTTCACCCTTTCTTAGGACAACAAATTCCTGCAGGTGAGCTGAGGTAGGGCAGCAGCACCAATTTGTCTCTGAGCAGCCTGTCTTGTGTTCAATTTCACTGAAATTAAGAGAGAATAATTTTTTTTTGCTTAGGTTGATGTCACATTGGGACGTATTTCTTTATGGCTCAGTTGAAGTGCCTGGATGTTAAACTCAATTGTGTTTGCAGACAAGGTTTTTCAATGAGAAGTGATTTATGTGGATGATAGCAGCACATGCATCTCACAATTAGGTGTGAAATAAATCTAAAGGCATTGTATTCTTACACAAAACCAAACAAAAACGCTCAGTACCTACTGGGATACACAAGACAGATGATGGACTTTGGACCTGGCTAGCATAAGAGATTTGACAGACAAAATGCCTTGGCAAGAGCAAACAGAACTTTGAGGATTAAATCAAGATTGCAAGAAGCTTCAACCAGACTGACTTACCAGAAAAAGAAAATTACATCAGACTTCTGCAAGCAAGAGATATTTAAAATGCAAAAGTTTGTTTATGTGACCATTAACCCAATCACAGTAGTAAAACGTTACTAGCCCTCCTAAAATACTATATAAGCATTTGTACTTCACAATAAATTGGGATTCTTTGATTCTTTTCTCACAAGTCCCTGTCTCTCTTCATGGCTGATAAGTACCTGCCCATGAGAAGTCAGTTTGCAGTTATGGGATTCTTGTGTTCTTGGTTAAAAAACATCCCTCAGGATGCCACTGTAACCTATTCAGTAGAATTAACTGCAGCCTAGTGTAACACAGGAGGCTCAAACCCTCAAATGAGCACTTAGATATCATAGCTCTCCCATACAGGCAATTTCATGGCAAACTTCACAGTTCCTCCCTGCAGGAGATGGACAATCTTGATGAACACCGTACAAGCACAACTGCTGAATGCAGTCCTGTTCCTTCCAGCATGGCCCAGGTGTAATCTGGCACACGAAAAGCCCTAAAGAGCTGCAGCAGGGTTCAGAGTGGGAAAAATATCTTCTCTTTGCCTCTGTCCCAAGATTATCTGTATGGTGGGATTTACTGGTGTTGGTTTGTCTGTTGGGAATAGCAGTGGAAAATGGGATCATGGCTCACTTCTGGTGGTTCAAATGACAAGCCACCTATGGAACACGTAAGATCTGCAAACTGAATATGGAACACACATACAAACCCTTCTTTTTCTACCACCAGGACTGGCTGATTGTCATTACAGGACACAAAACAACATGATGTGGACTTGGCTGCTCTTTTTAAGGTAAAAAGGGCAGTTTATTTTCTGACTCTAACATTTATAGATCGTGACAGTGGATTGGAGAGTGAAAGTGCCACCTCTCCAATGACACTGGATAAAGAACTAAACAGGCCACCACAAGAACGCAATTTCTTCTTCTTTTTTTTTTTTTTTTTTTTTTTTTTCTTTCTCTCCACAGCAGGGGATTGAAACAAGATGACCTTTAAGGTTCCCTTCCAACCCAAAGCATTCTGTGATTCCACCTGTGGCATTAAGGAGTGGCAGGAGCACCCCAGGATTTACACCTGCAATATGCAGTTTGCAGGCCAGTTTGCTTATCAGGTTATCTTCTCTGGTTGTTTGACAGAGCCCTGTGTCCCTTATGTACGATGTGGTGGCTTAAAGGACTGCTTGTTTTATTCCCTTTAATGAGATAAACAAATACCAGCAGAGGAACCTGGGGGAGCTGGGTCAGAATATCAGGATTTGATGCAGCAGCAACAGTCCCCCTCCAGCATCCAATAGTTTTGTTGGAGCAAAATTTGTCTTTACATAAAGACATGTTTTTCATCAATATTTTCACAGTGCTGGCCTGAAGGATCAAGGTCCTCAGCTTTTAAAGTGGGTTGCAAAATGTGGCAGAAATTTCAGCTAAGGGGCAGCTGTTGAAAATTGCTCATTTAAAAACAAGAAGGAAAAAGTGTTGGAAAAGCTTATTTTAGACAGACTCCTACTTTTAGAGAAGCTCCCAAATGCATTTCCTAAGTATGCATTCTAAACTATCAGCCCTATTAACTTTTCTTGTTAAAAAAAAAAATAAAAAAAAACCAGAAAGTCAAAAAGAAACTTCTACTCTCTAGAGGTATAAAAGGGAAAACAAAGCTTTGAAGGCAAATTTCTCAAAGTAAAGAAAATAGGACTTGTAATGAGGCAATCTAAATCTGCTCTGAGGAGTGGAGATGAGAAAGAATATAATTTCTCATGATCTGTTATTTCCTTTAAAAGCCCCATAGAATGAATGGACAGTTGCCTATATTTGAATTTTACTCCATCTGGTCAAGGAAAAAGATAGATCACGAAAGTAAAAAACAATTAAAGGAGAAAAACACTTTTCATAAAGATGTAATTTAAGTGAAAACCTTGAGTGAACCAAAAGCCATACATCTTACAATGAGCTGTTTGTTCACCACATCCCTGCATGAGCCCTCCAGTACAGAAAACTTGCTCAAGAAAAGAGAAGCAGATAATTTTTACATTAAGATCTTGTCTTTCCATGAAGCATGAATGCTGAGAGCGTCTTAATTCCCAGCAGCAGCAGAGTTTGAAATTTTTCAGAATAGATTCAGCATGGTCCTGAGGGACAGATAATTAAAGAAGCAATACTACCTGTGGGAAGCAGCACACACTAGGGCATGAATCAAAATCAGGGTTAGAATCCACTCTGTGTCAGCTGGAATAGATCTGCTTTCAATGACACATCAATTTTAAATGCTTCTGATTCCCAAACTCTGACAGGAGAACAGTGAGGGAGGAGATGAGATCAATACAGCATACTTGAGGTAAAGAACAAACTGATTCAATTTTGGGAGAGGCAGCTTAGTGCTGAACACGCTTTGCAGAAGAGAAAATGCTGTCCAAATGCTGCAGTGGATTCTCTCTCATCCTTGCCCCACCTCCCTGCCTGTCAGTCACACCCAGGGACTGACAGGGACTGTGTGGATAAGGGGAATTGCATAGGGAATCCCTCCCTCATCCCCACTGCCCAAGCTCCATGATTCTGGTTTCTCCATGGTTTCATCCTCTCTCTGTCACCGGAGTGGGTGTGGACAAAAAAGAAACATCAGAGTGCCAGAGTGTTTGCTGAAGAAACTAAGGAGTAAAACTGGTCACTGATGTGTGAGTGTGCCACCCTTTCCACCAACACTCTGTAAATGCCCAGCCCTCAGGGGTTTGTGGTGTCTCTCTGTGCTGTCCTGCCCCAGAACAGAGCAGCTGGTGGCACCCTCAAAGACAGATAGAACCTCTCCTCCTATTGAGGTGATGCTTCTATAGAGGAAGAGAGAGAAACTGCTGAAGTTTCTTCTCCAAGGTCTTCTTTGAAGACATTACACCTGTGCACAGGGAGAACTGCAGCCCCTTGCTGTTGCAGTAAGGTAGAAAAATCATAAAGAAAGGCTTCACAAAATCAAACCTTCTCTTCTAAAACCAGTGACTGGCCTTGTCAAGCTGGCCCTTTGCAAGTTCCCATGTGAAAACAATCCTGGTGTGAGCAGTTCATCAACATAACAATGTATTCCTGGGTAAAAAAACACACCTGTATAAACTGTTTTTGCACCGTTAGAAAAATAAAAACTATCTCTCACAAACAACTGTCCCTGCACGTACACCCCAGGGGTTTGAGTGACCAATCAATACAGGGTAACAGCTTGTTAATAACCAATACAAAAATTAGCAAGAAAGCTCCTGACCAATTGGAGTCACACATGAGTCTGTAAAGCTGTATAAAAACCAGTTATGTGAATAAAGAATGGCTTTTTCCTCCATGAAGAAAATGGAGTCTGTGTAATTTATTCCCATACCTTGTAAATACAAAGCCACCAGAGTGCTTGGTTTTGGCAGAGTGTCCCAGTTCCCATTGCCAGCTTGCCCATGTTACAAATATCTCTTTTTGCACCCATTGCAGTGATATTGTGCAGCAGCAATTCCCACCATGAATTGCATTACAGGAGAGAAACTTGTCCCTGGGTATATTTTATACCTTATCTACCCGTTAGTTCCTCTTGCTCCCAAATCCCTCTCAAATCAACCTGAGAGGGGACAGATCGAGGGAAAAAAAAGAAGGATCCTTTTCACAAAAAACAGTGGCTATGGAAAGGGATTCCAACTGAAAAAAACCACCCATCAAAACACTCTGCTTTCCTCTGCATCTCTTAAAACTCTTGCAAATGCCAGTGGAAATGATGGGGCGTCTGATGTTTTGACAGAAACAAGAACATCATTAAGGTAAGAGCTGTCAGCAGGTATTTTATTTTCTCCCTGAAGAATATGGCTACTCTTTAGGCTTTACTTTTTTCACTAATCTTTTTTCTTTCATTTCCACTGTAATTCAATCCTGAAAGATGGCATATTTTATTTGCTTGTGAACTGGATAGACTAGAGAGCAGCAGTGATGGCTTGTGAATATAATCATGTGTGGTTCCCAGTCAGCAGCCAGCAGAGATGCACTAATTGTCCTGCCACTGGGATAAGACAGAAAACTATTCCAAGTCCAGGTGCAGTCCTTGTGTATACAGAATACAATGCTGAGGTAAAATTAATGTAACAGCAAGAGAGTACCCAATATTTCATTATTTCTTACATGTTAAATAATGGCACATATAGCTCTTAAAAATAAAATGTGGTTTTCTGTTTTTACTACCTCATGAGGCTCCAGGTATGAATTAATATTAAATTCCCAGTAAAACCACTGGAAATTCAGGACCACCCACAAAACAGCTCTCCACATTACCAATGGGGAGGAGGTTCAAGAAAAGCAGGAACAGACTGCAGGAGGCAACTGGTGACAAGAAACAAATAAAGGAATGGGATCAGGGAGCCAAATCAGATGAAATGCAGAGGGAGCAATGCAGAACACACCTGGCCCAAGGCTTTGGGAGAGCCTGGGGTGTGCTCAGAGGAACTATGCCTTGAGGAGCACCATGAATGCAGATGAGTGCTGAACCCTGCTACTGGCACGCTCTAGCTGGGAGAACTGGAGTCCAAATCTTGCAGCTACAGGAACTGCAGTTCTTGACAAACAGAATACTTAAGGTTCACTCAGAGGAAATTCCTGGAAGGTACTCAGAAACCCAGTGACACTTATTTAATCCACCACACAGAATGAGAACTCAAATCCTTCCCCAGAGGAGTGTGACTTGTCAGTCTGGGAGAGAAGATTAGAGAGGTCAGGCAGATCTGTGAGCACAGCCTCCTCAGAAGTTATCAATAAAAGAAAGGACTGAGTCAGAGAGGGGAATCACAGCATATTTTATCAGGGTTAATAAAATAGATGTTTATGATCTCTACTAATTTGTTTGATGGTTGTATTCAGAAATCCTTGTTTAGTCATTAAAAAGACAAGGCACAAGTATTGTTAGCAGAGGCATTTTCTATAGAAGAACAGCAGACGCATGGGAGAGTGAGTCAGATATTTATGCTCCCTTTTAAAAATAAAATTAGCAAGCTTTTAGAGGAACACACTGTTTCCAGATACATAAAAGCGTTCCTGATTATCTCTGCAGTTCCCAGGCCATGCAGAAGTTTCACTTGTTCTGGTCTATACACAGCTTTTGCTCCATTCACTTGGCAATTCTTAGTGAGGAATACTCCTTCAGAGAGAAAAATAATCATGGAATCATGGAATATCCTGATCTGGGAGGGACCCACAGGATCATCCAGGGCAGCTCCGGCCCTGCCCAGACCCCCCAACAACCCCACCCTGGGCACCCCTGGCAGTGCTGTCCCAGGGCTCCTGGAGCTCTGGCAGCCTCAGGGCCGTGCCCATTCCCTGGGGGGAAAAAAGCCCAATTTTTGGAATCAAAGTTCCTTTCCTTTCCTAGTGAATACACAAGAAAGGGAGTGGACAGCTGCAAAAATGAGCATAACACATAGAAAATCTGTTTGGCCAAACAAGCTCATTCATCATGGTGGTAGAGCAGGATCACATTCTTCCTCAAGTGCTAAGAAAACTGGGAGACACTGCATCTTCAAATTTCCTCATCAGTTCCAAATTTGCTAGCCGTGTATTTTCTCAAAGCATCGTACACATGGATGTGGTGAAGGCTCTTCATAAAAAAAAAACCAAAACCTACATCTGGTTCAATGCAATCAAATCAATGAAAAATCAAAAAAAATTCTAAAATTATGCATTTTTAGCTACTAAAAAGCTTTTCAGCTTTTGCAAGGACATTCATACCCAAAATTTCTTCTTTGAAACAGATGGCAGTGATGTTTACTGTGGGTTCTTTTGCACCACAAATCCACAAAGAAAAAGCTGTTTTCAAGAAGTTTCTTTTTAAACACTGAATAGTAAAGTGTCTTGCACTAAAATAATCTTTGTTGCCATGTTCCAAATGATCATCTGAAAAATGAACTGCTTTTGACATGTCCAAAACCTGCACTCCCTGGGGTTTAAAAACATGAAATGCTTTTGTTTACTAATTACATTTGAAATCACTGGGTTTTTTTCAACTGATAAATAAAACACTAATTGGCTGTAACTGATGTGATCTCCAGATATCCCAGGCACTGTGCTAATCATCTGCTTGTCCTTTACTTGGAAAAACTGAATTCAAGCCTCCTTTTCAGCCCAGCAGTTTTAGCCCATGGCTTGATGATACAGGAACAGGCAGTGATATCCATCTAAAAAATGCCTCCTTTTGGGTCACCCACTCCACAGAAACTTTGAGATTCAGGTAGAGATATAATGGCTTATTTTTGCACAAGTTTTGGCAGGGGAGAGGAACTTTTCTTCCCTCACACAGTTAATCATATGACTGCACAAAGCTCCAGACAGAGTAATTCCTCCCTAAGGACATCGAGGACTCTCAGCTCCAAGTCTCATCCTTTTATCCCTGAATTAGAAACCTATTTCCTGGTCAGGATAGGGGAACAGCATCCAAGCACAGTGAAGTAGGAAGAACTGGGAAACAAAGGAGAGATGATGATGGATAGGATAGGATAGGATAGGATAGGATAGGATAGGATAGGATAGGATAGGATAGGATAGGATAGGATCGGATAGGATAGGATAGGATAGGATAGGTAGAGTGGGAAATTCTGGTTTGGTGGATGGCCAAAAGAGTACAAGAAAGGGTGGATTTAAGTGCATAGACAGTAGGAATGACCACCACTCCTGCAGATGGCAGAAGGTGAAAACTGACAGCAAAATTTGAAAAATCTAACCAAGTCTTCTGACATTTTTTAAAGTCTCACTCCAAAACAATCCTCAGTGCAAATGAACCACAGAAAACTAAACAAAAAAGTGAATTTTCCTGTTACCACAGGGGTAGAGAATGCCTGAGCCACATATTCAAACAAATCATCCACGTGTGTAGTTGCTGCACTGGGTTACCTGCTGGGATCACAGAGCAATGTATTTGATATTTGTATTTGTATTTGATATAGCAGATATTTGACCAGCACGTTTGTGTACATCCCATAAAATTTTGTTTTCTTCCTGAATATTGACTTCAGGTAAGACTTACCACTCCATATCCTTCATTATTTTATTCCTCTAATTATGTTAATATTTTTTAACTTTCCTGAAAATAGAATCCAGTAGAGTTTTGCTGAATGCATTTTTTTTTTTTTTTTTTTTTTTTGTCTCTCCATGGGATGTTTCCAAACAGGAAATACACATGGATGTATACACACCTGCAATAGAAAACAGGCTGCAGACCCTCCCAAGGCATCAGACAACTCCTTTAACATGAATTGTTTGAGGTGTAATTTCAGGTAAGTGATCCTAACATGCTGGCACATTTTATGCCATTGGCCTCAGGGCCTCAATCACAGTCATTTAGTTAAATATCACATTAAGTCCCCTGGGTTCAGTTCTTCACAAAGTCTAACAAATAGAGGCTTAGAGTGCATGTTTGCTCTCCATGGCAGGATCTCCCTGTGCTTGTACTCCTGGGTAACTGCAACCACTGCCCTAAATACACTATGATTTAAAGTTTACCCTGGCATAGAACTACAGCCACTCTAGGAATAATCAGAAATAATCACATGAAGTGATCTCAAGTACTGCTATTTTGAGTATTCGTTCAGTAGCCTCAGAGAGCAAGTCCTCAGTCACTTCTACAGACAAAGAAAAGCAGGAGTCTGGAGTGCTCCAAGGAAGGTCTCCTCTGCTCAGCTCTGGCCACTCAGCTCTGGCAGGTGGATGTCTCATTTTGCCAACTAACAAGGAAACTTCTGTTTGTTTGGAGAATTGCAATCACTGGCACAATTGCTGCCTTTTACTTTGTCTCCCATCTCCATCTATTTACAGAAGTTCAGCAAATACCCAGTTTGATTCTCTGCTGTGCACACAAAAGGACTTTTTTCCTTTCAGGAGCCCTAAAGACCCTACCTGGAGATGTCCAAAGAATCTGGATGTGGCACTCAGTGCTCTGGGGTGTGTGACACAGTGGGGATTGGGCACAGGCTGGGCTTGGTGACCCTGGGGGGCTTCTCCAACCAGAATGATTCTCTTTAACTATGACAAGCTTTGTTTGAACAACCACGAGGTTATTCAATATATATATGACCTGGGAGAAAACAGAAGGAAGAGCTCAGTGTTCTGTTGCTTTACCAGCACAAGGCTCCAGCAGCCAATCCCTACACACACAGTCCAGCTCTGGCAAGTATAGCTGGCTTTTTCTCCTAAAATGAGCTTCTAGGATAAGCAAAGCCTGGTGGTGTCTGCAGGGGTCAATGGGACTAGAAGAACACGGGGATGTAATCAAAGCTGTGCCACTCTGATGCTTTTGCGCTTTGTTCAGGTACAGAGCTGGGTTTTGTTTTGGTTTGTGCCACTTAAACACATTTTGTCACAAAGCACTTCACAGTGTGATAATAAAAGTTGACCCATTTCTCCCCAAGGATATAAACACAGTATCTCACACATCCAACAACAAGCTGAACTTCTTTTTGCTCTTGGTTTGTGACACAACCTCCTGGAACATTGGTTTGGTTAACAGACGCAAATGGTTAGAGAAAAAACATGGTAGATACTGCAGCCTAATGAAGAAACTTTAGGCTAGTCTATGTTTTACAAAGAATATTAATATTAAATTTTGAAATAAACTGCCTTTCCTCTTCTGCTTTCCACAAAAACACATCTAAAGCCACAGATATCAATAGTGCAGCCTCCATACAAGGACTCACACTGCTGGAATTGCAAATAAACCTCCACTACTGTGGAATAACCCTATCAATGCAAGTGTCTTACTGGCCAATTATTAGTCATTTCCTCCATTCCCGTCCACCAGAATTACCTACTGTATTTTCTCCTGTTCAGATTGAAAACAGGATAAATATATGCTGCAGCAGCCAGAGGGCCATTTGTCTGATCTTACTGACAGAAGTTTGATTGATGCAAGGGAAATTATCACCTCACCTGCAGGAAAACATTTAGATGTGGGCAGAGGTGTCTGTGAGTGGATAACGTTATAGCTGTCACTCCAGCTGCTGCCCTGGAGAGCAGCTAATGAGAAAGGCAAGGAACAGGTGCCTATAAAAATCTCAGAGCTGACACAAATACCTACAGTGGTTTTACCCAAGACAGAATCCTCGCTTTTTTACAGCTTTTCAAGCAGGCAGCAGAGTGCATACCACTGAGTGCAATAATACAGGAGGCTGCTAATTTACTGTACGCAGCCATTTGAAATGGCTTTCATTAGAACACTTCCCCAGCTGCCCAGTATGAACCTCAGGAGGCTGTTTCTTCATGCTCTCAAGTGGTATTCAGGTCATGTTTTGTGTTAGAAAGTTTATTTTCCTGTAGTTCCTGGCAGCATCATTGTGGAAGCCATGCCCAGCTACTCGGCAAGTCCATTGCTGATTATTATTTATATAATTTCTTTTTTCCTGCTCAAACCTGAGACAAATCTGATACATCTGTGCCACTCATTCCTGCTTTTGAAGCAGAAATATAACTCTGCTAAACCTCTACAACATCCCCCACCCCAAAAATCCCAGGAGTAAAATGCAGGCTCTTAAAGGAAGTTCAGCTGCCAGAGAGTAAAGATGGCTCTGAGGCTCCTTAAACTTCAGAGAGTTAAGCAAATCCTATGAGCACACAGTGTAAAAATATTCTGGGGTGTTTTTCATGTGCTCAGAGGTCACAGACACTCTGTGGTTTACATATGTCTATTCATATGCCAGCTGGGATGGTGAGCACTAAGTTGTGTTTTCCAAGTAAATACATCTGTTCAGCTCTTCCTCCTCCCAGTTTCACTCCATGTGATTATCTCCTAGCTGGAACAACCAGGGAGGCTCTGTCTAAGCACTGTGAGCCACAGAAGAAGCCCTCACATTTAAGGTCAGGTTGTGGGTTCACTTACCCCAAATGATCAAGGCAAACTTGACAGATAAAAAAAAATCAACTCACAGCTAAGGCTGGCAACCTATTGAGATGTAAGCAACAAAAATAAAACTTAAATGATAAAAACAGAGCCTTTGCCAAGCAGCAGTAAATTCTGGATGTAAAAATACCCAATCAAACCAAACAGAAACCCAGCATATTAACCAGAAGGGATCACTCTGGCTGGGAGCCTGTGGCAATCACATATCCTCTGAGCAGAGAGAGACACAGCTCCCCCAGGATTTTCCTGGGAAGCTGTGAGAAAGCTCAGAGAAAGAATTAAAACAATTATTATCTCAATCTCTGGACCTGGCAGGCAATCCCTGTTTGTCAAAGACGTTTACAAGAAGGAGTTGTCCCTTCTTGATCAATAGGGGAGAGAAAATTCCTAAAGGCCAATCAGGTCTTAGGTCCACCATTGTTTCTATAAGAACTGTGAATTTCTAATAATAAAGTGCCTTTTCATGCCTGCTGATGATGGAGTCTCTGTATCACATTTGTCTGTCCCCTTTGGTGATAATTGGTGACACCTCTGGTGACAGGAGCCCTCCCTCTCACTGCCCACATTAAAAAAAATAAAAAATAGGGATGAAGCAAACTTCAGGATTTGGTCCAAAAATCCCCCACAGCTCCCATAAAAAGTCAGCAATAGTAGTACAAGCAGCCTAGTAATCTCATGTCCCAGATAGAGCAGGCAGACACACCAGAAGTGCCTGATAGTAGTTAAGGTGAATCTTTCTTTACCACTCAATAGTTCTCTTTTTATTTCAGGTTTTTATGATACAGAGAGTTTCACAATACCCTGCAGACCACAGCACTCCTTCCAGCCTTCCCTCTGCTGGGCTGTATCTCTGTTTATTTCCAGTTTAAAACTCAGCCTTGAAACATACTTCTTGATTTAGGCTGTTCCCTCAGAGAGACTCCACAGTATTACACCAAAAGATCAGATCTTTCTTTTTTCACAAAATGCATTTTGAGGCAGTAATAAATGCTAGAAATTCCAATATGCTGCACAGTGTGCTGTTCACCCTGAGAGCTGCAATGATGGGTGGTAGGTGCTGGGATTTCACAAAAAGCATTCCAGAGCCTGCGAGAAACTGGGGAGGACTGAAACCACCATTCATTATTCCTGAAAAATGGGAAAGGAAAAGGGTGGGAGAGACAGCACCAAACCAAATCTGAGACTCATTTACTCCAAAAGAATATGTACAATGGCCAAAGCAGCAGCTCAGCTCACTGCTGGTGACAGTCTGGTTGCCAGATCTCAGAATACTTTCTGTGCTTTATTCCTGTCAGAGTTAAAAGGCAGAAATATGGAGAGAAATAGAAGGAATTCTGAAAAAAAAATACTACAATCCCACTGCAAATCTGGGAGTTTCACCTCCTGGATAAATTCCTGAAGTCCGCAGCACTTGCTGAGGAGCTAAGAACAAAGGCAACAGGGCTGGAGCTCAGAGCTCTCAGAACAGCAAGGTCACTCACACACAACATCCTTTCATTCACCCTCCATTTTTGCTGGACAGTTGTGTTGATAAAACAGCACAGCACTCCCACGGCACTCATGTACAGATCCAAAGGCTTGGCACAGTAGGTGCAGCAGGAGTCCCCGTGTTTCCTCAAAATACCCAAAATTTAACATGCCAGGGCATTCATTTTGGGGCTGTGGAACAAGTTCAGCCCTCATGGAGTGCAGGGTTGGAAACGTGGTGCAGGAGCACACACAAAAATCCTGCATGTCCCAGCTGAGAAAACTTTTCTGTGACACAGAAATTCCTTTCTGGGGTGGGCTCCGGGGATTTCTTTTTGGGACTGACACCAAAAGGGTTTGATTAAAAATAATGTTACACTTAACCACACCTGAACTGAAAACTAATGACTTCCATCCAGTCTCCATTAGTTATTTGCGAGGTCTCCAGGATACTCTCTCAATAATTCATGTATTATTTGTTACTGTTTGATGCAGAAGTTCACCATGTAGGCAATGATCTCCTGTCACTTGAAACTCTGACCATGGAACAAGTGCTTTTCCTTGACCATGTAGGACATGTTTATAGTACCTTTCCTTGTCTCTGCTGAAGAGGTTTGTGTTAGAATTGGGGAAAGAAATATTAATAAAATCCCTGTGCTTAGAGGTTTCTCCATTCCACAGCGAGAAAGAGAACAAAGCTGGTAAGGAAACGTCTTCATTGTGGAAACAAAAGAAAATATTTCATAAAAATACCTGAGAGTCCAGATTGATATATTTTCCCCAGAACTGACAGCAGTTCTTCAACAGAACAAGGGACCTTGTGAAGACACTTAAGACACATAAATTAACCAAAGAAAGCCAAGATTGTGATCAATACAGGTTCACATTCAACACTTCAAGATTGATTATATTTAGAAGAAAGGCTTAAGATCTGTTAGCTGCAAAAGCTGGAAACATCCCACTCAAATAAGGTATAGATGCTACACAGGGAAGATAATTAAGTATTTAAAGAGCTTATCTAAGGCTGGTGAGATTTTCTATAATTTAAAACCTTTCAATCACAATCTTTTTTGAAGACTCCTCTGCTTTATTTACACAGCAGTGCTCATGATGCAGGAATGACTTGTGAGTTCTCTGGCCTGCATTTTACAAAATGTCGAATGAGATTAAACATGTTTTTCTTCCTGTCATGACAGCTGTAATTGAAGTGAGATATATGAAAAATAATAAAACTTCCTTATGAGTGTAGAGCTGCTACACCTGAGGCTGAGCTACACAGAAAATTCTCATCCTCTCTGTTGAAAGTAATCCTGGAAGAGAGAATAGCCTAGTCCCTAATGAAACTACCACAGCTCTAATGAAGGCTATTAAAATTCCCTTTTTGCTCAGGAAACACCAATAATCCCACTCTAAAGACTATAACATTACTGTGATTCCATAAAGATGAGATATAAAGACATTATGGTGAATTTGAGGATAATTCAATACCAGAATGATTTTCCTTAGTCTCCTTGACTAAATGCAGTGTCAACTAATGCTGAGTCAAGTCCCACTGGACAGGCTTTGAGAGGACCATGCATGTGGGGAAAAGGTTCTATCTTGAAGACAAAAAATGTATTTTTCCTAATCACACCATTTTAAATCCTGTAAGAAAAAAATAATGAAACAGTCTTAAGAAATCCTGGTGGCTATATATATATATATATAATTTTATATAAAATACTTGTTTATGACAAGACTTCAATTCTCAAGAGCAGTTCAGTTTTTGACTACAACAATAAGCATAAAACCTTCCACAAGCAGAGTGATTGCTGCATGCTCTGAATGGCCTCACCAAAATGCAAATAAATCAATGGACCAAAATTCTGGGTCATCCTTGAAGCACCATATTCTTGACACAAGTGAAACCAAATTATCTACAAGGCTCCTCAAGTAGAGCACAGGTGAGGTTAACTAAAAGGGAGGTGGGAGAAAACAATGTAAGAGCAAGCACAAAAGTGTTTATATTTAGAGTTTGAACCTCAGAATCATGGGAAATAGTGATAAATCACTATGTGATGAGCAATCTGGGTCAGAAGACTCAGTAATACCCCATTGCTGGTCAGCAGCGTTCACAAAAAGTCATCAAAAAGTCAATCAAAAAGTCAGCAGCAGCAGCAGCAAAAGAAGGTTTTGTGTAACATGAAGGAAAGAAAAGAGAAAATTGTAGAAGTAATCCAAACCTCTTCCATTTTAATTTGTGTCTGTACCCTGCTGAGGGAACAAACAGTTTGTAAGTTGTAGTCTGTCATGTAAGTCAGTAGTAGCTGCAGGGTAACAAATAGGACAGTAAAGCATATGCAAAGTCTGATTTATGGGATCCAAACAGAGAGAGCCCGAGTCTTGCAGCTATTTGCATCTTCCTCACATGCAAACAAGCACTGATGGAAAGTTTCCTGCTGAGAAAGAGAGAGGCAAGAGATGTACTGGAGAGAAACCTGGTAAGAAAAAAAAAAAGGAGAAAGAGGACTGGAATAATTTCTTTAGACTGGGGTTTTTTGTGTCTTGGCACCAGAGCACAGCACAATCACAGAATGACAGAAGGGTTTGAGTTGGAAGAAACCTTAAAATTCGCCTCATTCCAAGCCCTTCCATGGCAGTGACACCTTCCACTGTCCCAGGCTGCTCCAAGCCCTGTCCAGCCTGGCCTTGGGCACTGCCAGGGATCCAGGGGCAGCCACAGCTGCTCTGGGCACCCTGTGCCAGGGCCTCAGCACACTCTGAGTAAAGAATTTCATCCCAGAATCTAATCTAAATCTCTTCTCTTTTAGTTTGAAACTATTCCTGCTCACCTTGAAGGTGTAATAGTGCAGCTGTTCACCAGGCAGTGTGGATTTTTGGGAGATAGGAAACATCATATTATGGGTTTTTCTTCTCAGATTCCTAGACCAATTAATAAAATAGTTGCAGGGCTTGCTGTAACCATAACCCCATTGCTCAGCAGGTTTCTGGTCTTAGATCTTAAGCGTCTTTAGAAGTCACAGCTGGACAGGGGTGATGGGGAGGATGACCTGAAGCAGTCTCCCAGTACCAGAGGAGGTATTCACCATGGCACAATATCAGCACATCAGAGCAAAGCTGGAAAGCAGTGCAACATGTTTGAGGGGCTGGTTCTATGAGAAGAGTGTTTCATCAGCTTGCAGCTGAATGGATGCTGGGAAATTATTTACTTTGAAAAATGAAGCATTCTTCAGTTGGGTAGAGATGGAAAAGGAGGTCTGCAGCATCTCCACTCCAAGCTGCAATTCTGGCTGTTTCCTATTCTCACAATCTCAGTGAATTAACTTCTAAGTGATCATTCTTTCCTTAACACTGCAACAGGCTCTTCAATCTCTTCATTCAGACAGGACAAATGCAAACATCATCTGCTCCCTGGAGTTCAGTCACACTGACTCGGAAAGCAAACCAGCTCAGCTCCAGCATTCAGAGCTAAATGCTATGCAAACATTAAAAATCCCATTCACCTGAATTCCTGACACAAACACCTGCAATGATCTCCATTCAGCACCACTGACAAACTCCAAAAGCCTTCTGCCAGCTCCCAGACTGGAAGCTAAGAAGATTCTGGAGCTGCCTCAATGCCAGTATCCTTAGCCCCATCATCAGTCAGGTGTTTACAGAGCTCCCATCATTTGTTTCCTCATGAACTTTCAACCTTTTTTACTTCAGGATTAGAGGCTCAGCTTGTAAATGCCAACCTCTAAACCAGAAGAGGAGTTGAGACTTCCAGAGTCTGTAGTGTTGTGTTGGCAGGAGGGAGAAGAGTGTGTGTGGCACCCAGATCTGCAATCTCTGATGGCTGAACATCCACAAGAAGAGATTGTTTAAGGAAGAGTTAAACCTCACCACAATCCAAAGTGCTCCGAGATGTACAAAACAAAAGAAAGCTAAGCTAAGTCAGGGCAATGTAAAGAAACAACAAATAATTTTAACTGTTTTATATCTTGCCTTGCAGTTTGTTTAAAAACAATAAAAATAAACTCTGGGCATATGTTTCACACATTCTAAGAAACCCAACCGTGCACTGTGCAGACTCACAGGGTGCTGCCAGCAGAAAATGAACACTCAAATCCAAGAAAAGACAGCTGGGAATTCATCAGCACCTGGCTCAGGGCAGAAGTTGGCCCTTCCACAGGTGATGTTCAACTTCTTAGTTCGGTGTCCTACACCAAACGCAGGATTTTGCACAAAGCTGGATGAAATACTGCATGCCTGAAAGAGATCAGTATCTGAGCTTCCTTAGCACCTGGTGCTGCAAAATTTTTACAAGTTCCAGTAACCACATTGGCTTTAGTTATTTGCATCTACAGAAACAGTTTTCTCTTTTCTTTGGAAATTAATTGGTTTTTCCCACACACATGGGATCTACAGGTCACACTGTATTGCAAATACACCCTTTTTTTGCAGGTTTGTTATTAAAGATTCGCATACTAACAATAATCCGTTCTTACTAAGAAATCTGGTGTATCTTAGCTTGCATTTCACATCAAGTAAAACATTACTTCTTGGGGTTTTTTTGTTGTTGTTGGGGGTTTTTTTGTTTGTTTGTTTGGTTTTTTCTGCTGAAAAATACGTAGATTTTGGTGCAAAAGGGGTATCCCTGCCCTGCTGAGATAATAGCTCATGCCCAACAATTACATACCATAAGTGCCCAAATCTGCCTAAACCATCCCAGAATCTTCATCAACATCCATGAATGGTGACAGATGACACTTCAAGGGAGTTTTCTTGAATGGAAAGCAGTTAACAGCATTGTAACCACAGGGTGGATAAATTAGGAATAGCTTTAGATCTTATTTTTCAGGAGAAGCCCATTAATAACTTCCCTACAATTTTAAGCAGGCAGAGGAAGGATGAGCAGAAGAGAGTTAACAATGAATGTGACTCATCTTTCTTGCTAAGTCTTTAAGTTCAGTCATAAGCAAAAAAATAAGTGTAATTTTGAATTTTAATGTCACATGAGCATCATTAACAATCAATTTGCATGAAAATCTGTACTTTAAAAAGGAACAAAGAATGAAAAGCTGCCAGGTTTGTTTGATAATGCCACATATCTGCTGGTCATTCACTGCAAGGACACTTCCAGATACCAAAGGCACGGGGCTGTGTTCTTGATAGTTTATGTTCTTTTCTGAGCATCAACAGTCCTGAGTTAATCTCTATGCAGTTGCCTTAAACCTCCTTAATAACTCTAACTAGAAACTAAAAAGTTTGCATGTATATCATATATTAGTGGTGTGATAGGAGAGCCATTATCATTTCCCAGGTTGTTAGAAACAAGGTCAAGTTTAAACCCTGAGTACTCCCTGCTCATCTTTCACAGGAACAAAAAAGGCTGCTGAAGAGAGAAACAAAAAAAAAAAATGTTGGGAAAAATATATATTAAATTGAGAACACACCATTAGTTTATGGACTTGTCTTGTATCCCTTGTGGCTTTGTATTCCTTCTGAATGTGTTTGTTTACACATATCAACATATTTCTTGCTGATTAATATGAACAAGAGAAACCAGCGAAGATATTCTGGACCATTAGTGCAGGTCTGTGTGGCACTGGATGCAATGCTGACAACTGGATCCTTTCTATAAACTGCACATTTATCTCTCTTCAAGGAAATGGCTTCATTTCCCAGCTCTGTTTTGGAAGTTAAACATAAGGAGAGGGAAATATTTCCTTTTGAGAGGACTCATGTTTCATACTACTGAAAATCTACAATACAACAGCTTTGTCTTCCATCTCCTTCACTGGCTTCACAGCTATGAAGTTGGATGGAAAGAAGAGAAATTGGAGTGCTTGTACTTTCATTGCCTCCTCTTTTCTTACCACACACCCACCCCATGATTAAAACTGAGTTAAAGCAACAGCTACTGAGCTGCACTGAATTAAACAGAGCAGTGACAAGTTCAGGTAATTACCAGCTAACACCAACAAAGGGATTGTTACATTTCCTACGCCAGTATGACTGCAAAGAAATAAAGGAAGAAGTGGCTTTTCCAGACACTCTATTAATGACAGAGCCACTCTCCCTCATTCAGATATTTCACAGGCAGCACAAACAGCCTGGATGCACCTCCCAGGCTGGGTGTAGTGCTCAGAGCTGCATCATTAGGTGTTTTAGCAGATGTGAACTCAGCTTCTCACAGCACAGCACAGCACTGGACACTGACTGTACTTGTGCAAACTGGGAGGAATCGGGCAAAGAGGGAGCAGGCAGCCCGAGGGAACGCTCATTATCAGTGTCCTGACACTGCTGGGAGCACCAGCTTACAGGCTGATAGCTTTGAGGGCCTTGATTAATGTGCAGAACTCAGGCAGATGAATTCACACGTGCCCAGAAACTTCTGTGATCTGGATGAACCTGATAAATTCAGATAGAAATCTTCACATCTGCCAGCTGCTTATTAATGCACAAGGGGAAAATGGTTTTTTTTTAGCAGTAAAATCTAAACCAGACATGCCACAGCTGAGCTTGGCTTCCAAAGACTTCTAAGGGACAGAGGGATGGGGTCTTCCAGCCACTCTGATGGGAAAAGAGGACAGTTCCAATACTGAGCCTACTTTTCATATCCACACCCCATCTCCTGGGTGAAGTATGGGGACCTGAGCATCACCAGCAGAGGTTATATTACCCCATGATGTGTTCATTTTAATGAGCACATTTGGCATTAATATCTCAGGGTATAGAACTATCTGTGTATCAAGCATGAAAAAAAAAAAAAAAAAAAAAAAGAAGCAAAAAACCCCAAAATCCCAAACAAACAAAAAAACCCAACCAACGAAAAAAAAAAAACACACACAAAAAAAAACCAAACAAACAAAAACCCCAAACAAACAAACAAACAAACAAACCCCAAAAAACCAATAAAGAAAATATTTGAAGGGTCTTTTTCATATTCATCACGTCTCTCCATAACAGCTCCATAGGAAGTGAAAAACTTTGCAGTTGGTGAGTCTCCCCTATGATTACATGGAACTATCTCTTCATCCCAGGAACACATTCCAGAGTGTGTTACACACACATGGATCACACACTTCCATACCCACTGAACTTTTTGGTTGCAAAGAAATCAAGGGAGAGCCTGATGTGACATTTCTAGAACCAGCTCCAGCCCAAGATCAGCCTCAGGTCAAGAACAAAGATGTTTTCATTTCTTACGACTTTTAAGCTCCAGAAAATTCTTTCTCCTAGTGGGACTTCCTGCTGTTGGATATTTAACTGAAACTATTCTGGAGTCAGCTCTAGTAATAAATACTGAGAGACCAAAATACCTGTAGAGCTTTTTCTTGATGAGTCTGTCTTAGAACTGTAAATCTGAATTTTTTCACAGCGTATTTCATACTGGAGAAGCTTCCACATAAGGATTTATTTAAATAGGAAATTATTTATCATGTTTTTCACACCAGAGTATCTCAACTCCAGCAATTTGACAGGTTTTTTTTGATTCAGTTCATTGTTTAGTGCTTTTGTCTATGTTGTTTTCCTTTGGTTTGTGGTTTGGGGTTACTTTTATTTTGTAAATTCTGGTGCCTGCTTTTAGGAAGAGACTCAATCACTCGAGCAGATTTCAGTGTGTACCTGGTGAGTTAATAAACAGATGGTGGAATTACAGTGACGAGCATCACACCAGAAGATACCCAGAGAGAGAAAGATAAACAACTCTGACAAGGAGCCCACCTCTCCCTCTGGTATCACTCATGGCATCAGCTCCTCCTGTGACTCACAAAAGCCTGATAAAAGCAAAAGTGAGCTGTCCCAAATATCACAGCGATGACAGCAAGGCTCTCAGGTAAGAGACAGGGTATTTTTCCAGCCAAACACTTTGAAAATCAACTAAGACAAAATTGAAGAGAGCTAGAACGTCCCCTTGGAGGTCTGTGGAGAGGCTGGGCTGAGGCTCAAGAGGCTCCTCCTACCCCTGGAGTAGCAGAACAGACCCCACAAAAATCCAAGGAGCCTTGAAAGGATGTTAAGGTAGCAACAGGTAGCAGGAAACTCATTTTGAGAGGCTTCTGGAGAGTGAAAACCTCAGAAAAACTGGCTCATAAAAATAGGATGTAGATGCTGTAATATTCCCTGTTTATCAGCTCTGATATGTTGAGTGATTAATTTGGACATCCAGAGTACCTGAAAGGGATCAAGGAATAAAAAAACAACCGCAAACAGTCTTCCATACACCCCCACAGAGTTTAAAATGTTATCCACAGCCTTACCTATTGTGACAAGTGTCCTGGAAGGACACCACCATTAATACAGACCTTAAATAATGAAATTCTAGTCAATTTCCACAGTATTTTAAACAATCTTTATACAAGCAAGGCCTACATTTTGTTCAGAATATGAGGAACTGCCACACAGCTTTTACTTAAAAGAAAATTACAGGCAGGAAATGTTCCATTCAGGTGTGAGAAGTGTAGTGAGACAGAGAATCTCTGGGGTTTTTTTAAACTGCCCTGTACAAAATTGTATTAAATTACTATATGTGAGGGAGAAGAAATAGAGAAGAGCTATTTCCACTGGAGCACCAAAGGATGGCAAGGGGGGCAGATGGAAATGATAGGCTTTTCTGGCCTGGCTATTATGATTGGAGAGTGCAAAGAGGAGAATAAATGTATTGTCATTTATTCCAGCCAGAAGACAGAGAAGCATTAGCACATGCAGAAAATAGCTGCCTAGAGAACAGCATTTTCACAGGATTACAAATGTATCTCCTGCCACTAAACATACCAGAATAATTTGGAACTAATACTGTTATATTCCAGTGTATAAAATTGACAGTAATTTCTTTTCAATAATACATTGCTCTTAGTGAAGGTGCCCACAGACAATCAAGGAGGTGTGTTTAATTTCACTGATCATTCCGTTTGCTGAAACAGGTATTTACTGTCCAATTTGGGGTTTAGGAGTATGCACATTTCAAAGTAAAACTTCTCTTTTGATATTTAACAAACTTTTTTATTCAATATTGAGAAATGTAAACTACTTTCTGTTCTAAATACTCCAATAAAACTTATTATGCATAGGGAAGCAAACAGATCTTTCAATTAAAAAGATTACATAGACACACTTTTAAATCTTAATCTTTGTTGAAGAAACACCCTGTGATTTTACGTTCCTCTGATCAAGAGAAAGCACGTGAGAAGCAGAGGTTTAGCTTGGATTTAGCAGGTTTAGGAGCAGGACTATCAATTGAGCAAAATCTCAATTACAGGCTAATTGAATGTATGCTCAAGTACATTATTACAATTCAATAATCATCTCTTCAAAATTAAACAATTCCAATTTGCTTTCATTTCCGCCTGTGCACATGCATTACAAATTTGCTATTATTCACACTAAAATTAGTCAGGCTGTTTGGAAGCCCGATGTGCACAGGGTGGCACCAAATTGACCTCAAATGAACCACTTAACCTCACCTGCTTCCTAATCAGGGATGAAGAGCAGGATGGAACCTTCCCATAACACTTTGATCCTGTTAAAGTTCCTTCCAGGTGGGTGAATTGCTGAGCAATCCAGCAATGAAGCCATCAACAACTTTCCTGGTGGACATCCAGCCATTCATGGTTTTAATTTATTCTTCTATATTTTTTTATCTTGTTTGTATCAACAAACATGAAATTGTCAAGCTGCACCAAGGGAAACACCAAGGGTTGGGTATTGGAAAAAAGTTTTTTACAGAAAAGTGATAAAGCTCTGGAATGGCTGTCCGGGGAGGTGGTGCAGTCCCCATCCCTGGGTGTGTTTAACAAAGCCTGGATGTGGCACTGGGTGCCAGGGTTTAGTTGGGGTGCTGGGGCTGGGTTGGACTCGATGATCTTGAAGATCTCTTCCAACCTGGTCATTCTGTGAATTCCAGGCACAGAACTGAGCCAGGAATGCTCTGACAGCTGCTTGCCCTGGAAAGCTGCTTTCCCTCTGTTTAGCTGTGGTACAATCCTAGGTGTGCCACTCCTGGCAGCTCAATCCCCTTTTAATCGTGAGTTAATTCCCCCAGATTTGAACAAGACACAAGATCACCTGGTGGGAATGAAAAGCACTTGGCATCCAGCACAAGCATTCTCCTCATGATCTGTGTGGTCCAAACATCTGCACCACACAACACTCCAAGGCACAACAAAGGCATCTGATCACCAAAGGATAGATAGTTGGCAGAAAGCAGCTCAGTGAACAACCAGATCTCGTTTGTACAGCTGTCCTCTGTTTTCATACCCTCCATTTAAATCAGTAAATTACACCCTGTGAGCAGACCCAGACTTAAATTCTTCTCACCCCAAACACAGAGTACCTCATGAACAGCCCAGCCACCATCTGAACTCACCACCTAAAGGTCAGTGAGCACTCCTGTGGGGCAGCTCATGGTAGGTTTAAAAAATAAATAGATAAATACGAATCCAGCATAGAAGATAGCACATCACCACCTGCCTCAGGAAGGTGAGATTAAGACACACCTTGCATGTGTCTGGCTCTTGAATCATGGTAATTAATATGGCTAAAATCCAAACACCCTTCAAGAACTACTGATGCTTCTACTCTGGACTTCAGGGCGTCAGCAGAATCAATCCCAGCATTTACTGCCAGCAGCCTTGAACAGTCTCTGCTGACATGCAATGCTCCACCACAAGATTATTTCTGCCTGATAAAATACTGGAAAGGAAAGCAGCTCGTGAAGCTGATTGACAGCCAAACTATTCAGCTGACTACAGTAAAAGTCTCCATAGCCACCATATTTTACTACAAAACTTTACAAAGAGGGCTGTGTCCAAAGCATTAATTCAAACACTCAAGATACCAACTTAAACTCACGTCACTTTCACCCTTTCTCCCTATTTTAACACGAACTAAAGAAGATCCGACAGAATGCCAGTTTTTACAGACAGTTATCCCCCAGGAGGAAACACTCCTTGTGCATGAATATGCTTTGCTGCTCCTACCTTTGACGATGAGCTCGGCGTAGTTGGAGACACCAGAGCCGCCGTCGGAGCGGATGACGCAGCGGTACTTGCTGATGCTGCGCTGCGACGTGTCGGCCACGCTGACCGTGGCTGAGAAGCGCCTGTGGTTGACCACTCGAGTGACCATCAGGGCTGTGTCCCTCCCGTTCCACTGCTGCAGAGGCAGAGAGAAATAACGCCGTGATGGAGACAGGTAGGCTATGCGTTGGTGCATCCATGTGTAAGTCGCTCCTTGGAGTGCTTAACATGGTCGGAGCTCCGTGTTCACGTTTTGGGAGAGGTTTTGGGCAAGCACGGCTTTTCAAGGGAAGAATTCAGCCACTCCCTCAGGAAATCCACAGGGCTGTGTGAGCTGGGCTCTAAATATTTTTATACATAGGTGAGGGTGGGCAGGCCCTGGCACAGCGTGCCCAGAGCAGCTGTGGCTGCCCCTGGATCCCTGGCAGTGTCCAAGGCCAGGCTGGACAGGGCTTGGACCAGCCTGGGACAGTGGAAGATGTCACTGCCATGGCAGGGGTGGCACTGGATGAGATTTAAGGTCCCTTTCAACCCAAACCTGTGATTCTATGATGTATTTAAATTTGTATTTCTATTTAATATTTGAGATATATTTGGGGTTTTGGTGTGTTCTAAGGATGCAAAGAGGGTAAAGTGTCTGTCAGGGAACTCATATGAGGGGCAGGACACTGAGGACACTTGGCTTGGTCAGAGTAGGAGCTCTGTGACAGGGACAGGACCCAGGAAATGCCTGGAGCTGTGCCAGAGAGGGTCAGGTTGGAGATCAGGGAAAGGTTCTTCCCCAGAGGTGTTGGCACTGCCCAGGCTCCCCAGGGAATGGGCACGGCCCCGAGGCTGCCAGAGCTCCAGGAGCGCTGGGACAGCGCTGCCAGGGGTGCCCAGGGTGGGGTTGTTGGGGGGTCTGGGCAGGGCTGGGGCTGGGCTGGTGATCCTGGGGGTCCCTCCCAGCTCAGGACATTCCATGATTTTCAGATTAGTTCCTGTAAAGGCTGCAGAGGGGCAGCTCTGACTGCCACTGTGCAGTTCCACCCACTGTAATTAGAGGTCTGTCTTGGATGTGAAAACACAACAGCAGAAGGCTTTGTGTTCACCTGGAAAACACTACAAATTAACAGATTCTGTAAATTTAGCCTTTTCAGATGCAAAACTCTGATTCTGAACCAATTTAAATAAATTGGTTGGATGAGCAGACATCCTTGTATATCCAACATTCCCCAATAAACGTCACTACCAATGCCAGTCCACATTTTTCCAGCTGGAAAAGGGACAGATGAAGAATTAGCCAGAAATTGTTCTTCACAGTATAAACACCTCAACTTGCTCATTTGTCCAGTTTGTTAGGAATTTTAAGGAAAGCACATTACTATTTTGGCAGTTTCCACTAAACAGTTATTAGGGGTGTTTCCAAGGCTATTTTCATTAAATGTTGCAGTTTTAGAGAGTGGAAAGCAGGTTTTCATTAACAATAGCAATTCTTTCCTCCCCAACTCTACTTCTCACAGGCAACGGTTCATATTGCTGCAGGTCAGAATTGTTTTCACACACATCTAATTGTAACTGGGGATATATTTTAATGAAAGAACCAAAAAAAAAGATAAAATAAGTCAAAAATGTATCTCAGTGAGTGCTAGACATACACCATAGGTAAATAAATTTAAGTTAAAAATGTAATTTTTAGAAGAGCTGTGATGAGACCATAGTCACTGAATATAAAATAATTTTTTATATAATGCCAACAATATGTCTCACCAACTTAAGCCTTTTTCCCAGTACTATTTTTAATTTTTATGATTAGATATGCCAGTTCCTTGATTTAAGCTAGATTTGAAAATGTTATTTTAAAATTTTATTAAAATGCCTGAAGTCAATTATAAAATTTGATAAAACCTGGTAATTATTTGACTACAAAGACCCTTCCTGTCTGCCCCTGATGTTACAACTACGGCATGATCAAAACCTCAGTGACATCCATCCCAAGCTGAGAATAAAACTTTTGGACTGGCTTTAGTGTTCTCCAAATTATGTTGGTCCTGTGTACATGCAACAAGAATCCTCTCTATTTCTTTAGGAGTTAAACATTTAGGAACTCAACAATTTTAAAAGCTTCTGGAATGGTAATGCTGGGTGTTCATAAATCAGGGAAATTTAAGGGGCAGGAGAAATTATTGTGTCCTTCACTGGGAAACACACACCCCACGTGCTGATGTTGGAGTTGATGTCAATTCTACCACTGACAGTGAATTCCCAAGGTTTTTCCTGCACCCACCAGAAGAGCAGGACCCAGACAAGTTTGATCAGTAGGCTGCAAGTAAGACATCCAGGGAGGGAGTGTTTTGGTCTTTCAGTGAGTAACTAAAAGGAGCAAGAACAAATCTGCTGTCAACACAGCCAAGGGAAACTGGGAGCAAGAAGAACAGGGTGCAAACTGGGTTTGCCTATTTTACCCACCCAGGTAAGTAATTTCAGACCTTGGAGATTTCCTTCTTAACAATTACCACTAACTCCAGGCTGAGAACATTTTTAGGGTGAAAGGAAAGCAGATGGCATAATAATGCAGAAGAGAACTGTTCCACTTCCTCTCTCTTCTGCTTTATGGCTGAGTGTATACAGGTGCATGGGCATTTGTTTGAAACCAGAATTTTGTGTCACTGCCCATTTTTTCCTTTTTCCTTCTCCTAATTCCATGCTTTGTCACCTCAACTCTCACCTATAAGTAAATTACGGCAATTCTTCAAAGGATCTTGATGAAAACATTTTGTTTCACCACCAATCTTTCTCTAGCTATTTATTTCACTTGCAAAAGCAAAGAAAGCCCCAAATTAGCCACAAAAAAAGGAAAAAAAAAAAAAAACCCAAACCAGCAGGGCATGGCTTTACCTGGAGCCAGAGCTTGTCGTGCTGTGACCACTTCCCGCCGGCGATGCACTGGAAGGTGGCGTTCTGCCCCACGTTCACCTCCACGTTCTGCAGCCGCAGGAAATGCGGGGCTTTTCCTGACAAAAGAGGATTGCAAGGGTAGAGCCAGGCAGGAACCACCCGTGCTGCACCCACCCAAACACCCAGCAAAGCCTTTGCAAAAGTGCTTTTGCAAAACAAAGCTGCCCTTGGATGTTTAACTGCTCCCTGCAGGGGGAAGTGGTGATGGAGCTGGGAAAAGGTGGCCTGAGGGATCTTAGAGAGCCCTGGCACCCCTGAAAATACAGATTTGGATCAAATCACAAGTTCATGGTCACTAGCACAATTCCTTATTGCCTGCTATAAAGAGTAATTGAGTCATCTCTTCTTTTCAGAAAACTATGATTCTAAAAAGGTCAAAAAAAGTCAAATGCTTTTGTGCTTGTCAAGCATGACTGACCCAAACCCCATTTTCACAAGAGTCTTTTATTCTTTTTCTTTTCTTGACTATCAAATATGTCCTAGACCTTTAGAACAATGCATCATCAATATCAAATCAGATATTAAATGAAATATTCATTTAACTGGCAGTATTGTAGCACTGGTTTAGTTTAAGATCACTGATATCAATGTTTTGCTGACAGTAAATTCAGCATTAGTTCAAAATTAAACCAGTGATATTAAAATTGCAGACATAATTTTTTTTTCATAAAGAAACTAGATGAGAGGATATCTTCTTGATTAAATATCAGACTGAGTTAGGTCTCTATTTAACTAACAGTATAAACAAGATTACCGCAGCAAATGCAACATCTTTAAGTGAATTATTTTTTTTGCAGGGCTTCAGAAAATGGTTTGTGCACCATTTGAAAAATTTTAGTATGATACTCTGAAAAAACTTACACCTAAAAAGTCAGGGGTTTTCAACAATATCTGCACATTTTCTAGAATGATTAGACACTGAAATACACAATTTCAGAGGACAATATAACCTCCCTTCTGTTGGAAGAAACAGCTTTAAAGGGAAGTGGGCATCTGTGGCCGTGCATGGCTGAAACTTGATGTACAAGTGTTTGACACATGAACAGGGAACACATGTTCATGCACCATGTCAAATGTTTTTATCTGCTCCTGTGCCCCATCCAGCAGAGCTCACTGACAGCTCCTGAAGGACAGGGACTCTGGGCAGCAGGAATTTGCATCAAGGTTTACTGGAAAACTCCCTCTGGGTGACATTCAGAACATTCTACAGGGTATTTCAGGATAATTCTAACATTTATGCCTGCAGTCTAAAATGTGCAGCTGTAAGTCAGCTACAAATACGAAGGTGTGGAGTCCCACCAGTGCCAACATCCTGGTCCTTGGCTCTGCCCAGCCTCTGGAGCATGGGTTGTGCTGTGATGGCAAGGGCTCGTGCACACAGAGCCAATGAGCTTTTAGCATAAGGAAAATGGATATTCCAGTGTATTGCTTCACAAGACAAAGGAAAGCAAGAGGCAGCACCAGCAGTACATTTCTTTTTCTGTATTACTGTGTCATTAGGGGCATTTCACTGCTTTTTACTGACTTTGGTTTGCCTACCTTTGTCACCTGTGAAGGTAAAGCAGAAATGAAGAAATAAGACCAATGATTTCAGTAACCTCCAGGGCCACCAGGAGCTTCACAGTCCCCATGTTTTGATTTACAACAATTGTAAAAGGAATCTGAGGGGCAAAGGCTGTACAAGGAAAGGGAACACGTGGGTGACGTTCACCCTGGTGACTGACACTGCTGAACAACAAAAGCAGCACTGGGAACCAGACAGGAGCAGCATTTACAGACACTGCAAAGAACTGCAGCTTGTAATGAGATCTGTATGCTGGGGGCTGCAAACAGATTGAGAAAAAACTCCAACTAACCAACTCTGTTTCAAACATTGTGTTGCTGAGTCACCAAGAATGCATTTCATTTTGACAAGGACATGTACATACTTGAAGAAATGGATTCAAAATCAGTTTACTTAATTAATCATGGATACAACACAGCATCCTGCCTAACTGCTTTAAATCCCATCATTTTCTTGTTGAGGCTCTGCCCCAGGGTTTGTTTAGTGGCCTCTATCCCAGTGAAGGGAGCAGCAATCACCCAACACACTGTGGAAGGCACAGACCATTTGGGGATTCGTCTGGATGCTGCCAGTTATCAGCAACATCTGGTTAATACAGACTGTAAGTATTCCTTAATGAAGTAAATGCACCCAAAGGCCTGAGCAATGAGCACATGGTAAATACAAATATAATTTACTTAAGCAGCAATTAAGCATACTGCAGTTATCAGAAATGTCCTGTTAAACTTGAGCAGAACCATGTCTGTCACATTGAATGGCAGATGTTCTTTGACATTCTGATCACAGCAAAAACAGCTGATTTCACTCCATCTATAAGATCCATCATTTTTTTGTGAGCAGCTGTCACTGACTTACTGAAACCATGAGCCAGAAAAAGGGGCTGTTAAAGAAGATCTTTACATGTAACTGTACATTACATCCATAAAATATGCAAAGTCCTCAAGCCCCACTTGAAGGTGGGTAAAGGAGCCAAACAAGTTCAGACTCAAAGACTGCGGCACAATGCTTCTTTAAACATAAAAAAGTAAATATATCTCATCTTATTGTTGTGTCTGCAATAGAAGAAATGCAGCACTAACATTTTTTAATAGTGTGAAGAACCTGCATTAGCTTCTACTCCTGTATATGTGCAGTGTCTGAATAAGATTAATTTTTGATATCTTCACAGCTTTCTGAGCAGGTCTAGTATGTTGAAACCAACCTTTGGGACAGGCCTCTTACCAAGGAAACACTGAAACAATTTGTTTGGTTGTTCTTTTCAGAAGTTAACCACACTGGTTATAATGAGAAGCATTTTAGATTGTTTTCTACAGCAATAAGATTAAGAAACACTAAAACCATCAGTTTACTAGCAAGTAAAGAAGAGAGAATTCCACTAGCCATAAACTGAGAGCAGCTTTGCCTTTTGTACAACTTGCAAAAGTGGGTAATTAAGCAAGGCTGACTGTCCTTAGGGGTCTTGGTGGGAGACAAGACATTTTAGTGCTGACCCAACTGGGTAAATCTCTCCTTTACACTACAAACTATGGCTTAAACCACATTGGTACAGTCAGAAAAATAAAGAGTGCTCACTGCAGGGATGGGCGAGGACTCTGACTTCATCCACAGCTATGTACCCAGGGTGTCCTTTCAAAGAGACAGATTCAAATATCACCTGAAATATAAAAGAAAAAAAAATCTGAGAAAGAACATTTACATCAGTAATTTCAGCAGTCACCACATTCTGCTGTTATTCCAAGTCTGAGTCAGTCAAGGCATTTTGTCAACAATGAAGGGATACCAGTGTAATTCAGTGTGTGAATGCAACATCAAATCTGTTGGGGAAGCAAAACAGAGGATTAGAGCAACATTCAATAGGATTAAAGACAGCTCTGTGCATCTCTGATTTGGAAAAGCAATACGTGCCCTGGCTATACACACACCTATATTCTCTTAAGCACCAGTCCAAGAACATTAGGTGGATAATAATTTGATATCTTGTTCTCAGTATGCCTTGGAAGATTGGAGAAAGCACTACAATTGGAGAAAGCACTACAATTCTCTCCCTGAATCAGTGACCATGCATTCCAGTCATTTGCAACTTCTAAAATTCACTACTAGAACAGAGAGTTAACTATTTAAAACCAGTAATCAACAGTTCTTTTTGTTCTAAAGAAGAGCTGGCATTCCCAGACTGTCACTGTTCAGCCTCTTCTTTATCTCCTTCATCAAAAGATTTAATACGGTAAAAGGTTCAACTGTCCAAATATTGCCCTGGATGAAAACAGACCAGAAATATCCTTCCTAACTACAGAGTTGCTGATGTTCCTTTTTCTTTGCATTTGGGCTTCCAGAACATGGTTTATTATGTTGTCATGACTTCCTAAGATCTCTTCCTCCAGTTCAAAACACAATCAGATGTGAGAACTCCTGAAATAGATACATAAGGAAAAAAAGGCATAAAAACAGACAAAGACAAAGCTAAGAAAAGCTCAGGTGCTAATAATGCATAGAAACAAAGTTCTCCTCCAGAGGGGACTGGACAACTATTAGGCTGCCCAGGAAATACTAGGAAGAAGCAAGCCACTGGAAGATAAAATAATCCAAAAACCATTTGCAAGTGTTTTGTGCTATCAGAGTCCTTGATAGGCTTTTTAGGACTGTATGAAATAAGAGTACAAAATAAGAGTCTTTAGTATGGAAATTATAATTACTTTAGCAATTAAATATCATTCATGATAAAAATTACATTTACTGGGAAGGTCATGCAAGGCTCTACTGCAACTCCCTTCAGACCTGAATTCAAGTGCAACATTACAGCTACAAAATCTTATTTCAGTTTTCCATTTGTGAAAAGTCATAAGCCACAACAAAGTAATTCTCAATTATCTGCAAGTCAAGAACTTGATAAGTTCTCCAAGGCATTGGCATCAGGCATGAGTGGATGGCAAAAGTAAGCACAAAACACAGAGAATTGGCTTTGGTTAATCTCCAACATGTGCAGGGTCTTTAATACAGCGCAATACAACCTAATAATAACCAACTCAGCCTCTAAAAAATCCCTGTCCACTGGTGCAGAATCCACTGAGTAGAGGACTCCTCTGAATTCAAGCAATATTGTTTGACTGTTTTATCCTGTTCTGCTTTACATTCAGATATTCCCAGTCCTTTCCCAGTTCAAACTTACACATTATTGTCTTTTTGTGTATTTTGAAGCATCTCATCCCTATCAAAGTGAGAATCACAGAAGCACACAGGCTTTCCTGAAAACCGGGAATTGAGCCCCAACATGGGAAAAAGGCAGGGATAAATGTTTATGGGGCCCATTTCTGCAAATCTCATGCTCAGTATCACTCATGTGCTTTTGAGTTCAGCTGGAAATGCAGCATGATTGTTGAGACAGGCAATGCTTTGTAATTAATAATGCTTTGCATTTCAAGAATTCCATAGAAATTAATACAGTTGACAAAATACAAAGCTTCACTTTTCAAAAAGCATTCTTAAATGTTCCTGAGGTCTGCAAATACAAAGTCATTTCATGTTTCCTTCCCACGGAACAAGCCCCCGTTGCAGCGCTGTGATTTACCAACAATGTCTGTGTTAGCAGCCTGGCCCAGCTCATCTGTTGTGCTACAACACTTTTCTCCAGGCATGGATCAATAACATTCCTTGCTATACATCAAAAAAACACCTTTCTGGCAGGCTCTAGTGCTGCCCTTGGTGCATTCTGGGACTGAGTTCATCCTTATGGCAAGCAGTAATTCAAGATTACACGTATTACCTTTCTCCAAGAACCATTAGAGCTTTTTCTCGCTACGCTGGAAAACATTTGCAGGCTGAAAATCCAAGTACAAGTAACTCCAGGGTAGACATGATAAATTTCCCCACGTTTCTGTCTCAGCTAAGTGCTTCTGCAGCCAGATGACTCCTATGACCCTTGCACAGAACTGCCAGACCTAAAACACAACTTCTGGCAGCTGCTTTGGATACCAGTTTTCCACTAGCCATATCTCCAAAGTTCAAAGTACTTGAGAAAGCCTCAGACCAAGGCAGAGAGCTTCAGATTTTTCTGCCTGGCTGAATTTTTGGTGCACATCCCAGTCCAGGATGGTGTGGTTTCTGTTCATTAGGAGGATAATTGACATTTTGCCTGATGCAGAGTTCAATATTTAGCGAAAATGTTGCTTTTGCATGATCTTTTCAAAATACAGAACAGGCTGTCAGGCTTCTTGTGTGCAGAGAGTTCTCCAGGAATGCAATTTTGATTTAAAGCAAAGAAATGGCAAGACTGCCAGACCTAAAACACAACTTCTGGCAGCTGCTTTGGATACCAGTTTTCCACTAGCCATATCTCCAAAGTTCAAAGTACTTGAGAAAGCCTCAGACCAAGGCAGAGAGCTTCAGATTTTTCTGCCTGGCTGAATTTTTGGTGCACATCCCAGTCCAGGATGGTGTGGTTTCTGTTCATTAGGAGGATAATTGACATTTTGCCTGATGCAGAGTTCAATATTTAGCGAAAATGTTGCTTTTGCATGATCTTTTCAAAATACAGAACAGGCTGTCAGGCTTCTTGTGTGCGGAGAGTTCTCAAGGAATGCAATTTTGATTTAAAGCTGACAAAGAAACGGCAAGTGTGTGGGTGCTGAGGCCCTGGGCACAGGGTGCCCAGGGAAGCTGGGGCTACCGCTGGATCCCTGGAAGTGCTCAAGGCCAGGCTGGACAGGGCTTGAAGCAGCCTGGGACAGTGGAAAGTGTCCCTGCCCATGGCAAGGGGTGGAATGGGATGATCTTTGGAGTCCCTTCTAACCCAAGCCCTCCTAGGATTTTATTAAATAACACTGCAGTGGCACATTCTAGATCATGAGTGTGAAAAACAGGACACTTCTCAGGCAGCAACACACCCAAGTTTTGTCAACCTCCCACCTCTTACTTAAACATTCTAGATCATGAGTGTGAAAAACAGGACATTTCTCAGGCAGCAACACATCCAAGTTTGTCAACCTCCCACCTCTGGATTTACTTAGGCAGAAGCATTACTTTAGGCTGGCAAATACCAATAATTTTTCCTTTTCATTTTTTCAAGCTTCAAGTTCTCTTGGGATGATCTTTGGAGTCCCTTCTAACCCAAGCCCTCCTAGGATTTTATTAAATAACACTGCAGTGGCACATTCTAGATCATGAGTGTGAAAAACAGGACATTTCTCAGGCAGCAACACATCCAAGTTTGTCAACCTCCCACCTCTGGATTTACTTAGGCAGAAGCATTACTTTAGGCTGGCAAATACCAATAATTTTTCCTTTTCATTTTTTCAAGATTCAAGTTATCTTTTTTCTTTTTATTTTTTCTTAAACCTTGCTTAAATGTAGAAACTCACAGGATTACAGACCACCAACAAGGTGAATTATAAAACCAGAGGCTGAAATCAGTCTACTAGACCCCCATAATATCCAGGACAGATCTCAGATTTTAAAAGCTATGCTTAAGGAACAAAAATACAAGGATGACTAGAAGGAAACATCACTCTCACTCATCACAAATTTAAAAAGAAGCGCCTTGCATTTTCTAGGCAGGAACTACTCCTGGGCAGGTACTGCTGCCTTCCAATCCATTCAGTTTTGTGCTTCAGTAGAAAATTCTTGTTTGATTTAAAGGATTCTTTTGCCCAAGAAAAGCAAACTTGACCTGCCAAAGTACTTGTAAAAGACCTAAGTGAGGCTCAGGAAGCCTCCTATTGATATATCTGAGAGCAGGATCCCTCTTAGTGTGAGATCTGACTGCCTTTTGCAGGTTTTTCAAGCACCGATTTTCTGGGTGAAAGATCATTTCTGTCATCTCTGTGGAGCACCAACGATGAAGCAAATTCTGCTTCATGCCCAGGATCACGTTAATATGAATGGAGTAGGAGCACTCCAGTGTGCCTTCAGAACAGTCACAAGTTGTGCACTGCCCTTAAAACACCATTTCCCACACATTTGCATCTTTTAATCCTTCCCTCTCACCCGCCTGGTGCACTGTGTGGATTCTGCTGGTATCCACAACTCTTTCAGAGGCAGAACATTAAAGCTTCTTCCTCCAGCTCAGATTTTACAGACCTCCTACCCAGTTATTAGAAGCAAGAAAAAGAGAGGCTTTTCTACCTGCTGGTTTTTATACACAGACTATTCGCTGCCTTTTCATAGTTCCTTCTATCCTGGTGCCTGTCTCACTCATGGCTTTTATCAGTATCACATGGACATCAAATCTCCTGCAAGGTTTAGGATGCAATTACCTCCCAGGCTTTTTTTTTTTTTTTTTTTTGGTGTGTGTCTTGAATAAAAAACAAGACAAAAGTATCCTTCAACAAATCAAAAGCAGTATGTGAGCCCATTGTGTGCGAATTATCTAACTGAAATTGAAACAATGGCTGCAAAGTTGCCACGTGAAGTTTGAAGCAGACAACTAATACGTCAGTGTAAAACTAATATAACCAAAAAAATAGCATAGCCATTACATTCCTTGGATTTATCCTTATCTAAAAAAAATTTTGTCTTCTAACAGAATGAATAAAGCTGGGCTAGAAAGAGGAGGAGCTGAGGATCTAGTGAAGAATATCCACATATGATACTGTGGTACAAGAATTTATTAGTACCTTATGTCATTACACCCTCATATGGGCACAAGATGCAAAGCCAAGTCAAAAAATATTCCTTCTTATGGAACCAACCAAGGTCCAAAAATAATCCAGGCAAATTTATGCAGTCACACAGGGCCACAGAAAGTGTCAATACAAGTGGTAATTTCACCATGAACGAGTGGGTCTTGTCAATAATTGTCTCCCATCCATCAGTCCGTGGCCTGCCAACAACTAAAGAAAAAAAGTGAGGAGGAAAGAAATATGTCAAGCTGCTTATATATCCACTATAGGTCAAGTTATTCTGAGAGGAAAATTCAGGGAGGGAAGTGACGATTTTCAAAACTAACAATAGCCATCCAAAGGAGAGAGAGGGAAAAATATTACAAACCCCTACCTGGTAAAAATGTGGCCAGAAGGTGCTGATGGCCAGCTCTGCCTTCACCCAGCCTTCGGTCACCACTCCTGACACGTTCCAGATGGGGTTGCCCTGGGGGCCCCCGTTGACCTTGACGTAGACGTTGAGGGAGCCGGGGCTGGAGCGGTCGCGGCTGGACAGGTAGTAGTGGAAGTCGATGCAGTGCGTGTCATTCTCCTTCAGCGTGGGCAGCAGCAGGTGAGCTTTCTGCCCCGATGCTCGCCCAGAGCTGTTCACCATCATGAAGGAGCCTGCAGAGCAAAGGAAAAAGAGAATAAAGAGTGGGTTTGTTTGGATTTTTGGTGTAAACAGCTCTGTTTGAAAAGTCAGCGGGTCCCTCGCAAGCCACAGAGCAAACCGTTCCTCTGAAGGAAGCAGCTGTTTGGTGCCAGCTGTTAGGGAGAGAAGGGATATTAAAATTGCAAGGTATATACACCATAGATTCAGGGCTAGCTAGAACGACTTTAATTAAATAACTTGCAAATCAAAATAGAAATGCTGGCTTGCCTGTATTATTTTATCACCTTGTGATCACACAGTCACTCTAAACAAAAGCACATTCCCAAATCAAGCGACAACCAGGTTCTCCTGCTGCACACCATGCCCCAAAGGCACATTCAATACAAGCTAACAAGTGACAGGATGAGAGAAAGCAGCCTCAAGTTGCACCAGGGGAGGTTTAGATTGGGTATTAGGAAAAAATTTTTCATGGGAAGTGTTGGAAAGCACTGGAACAGACTGAGGAGTCACCATCCCTGGAAGTGTTCAAGTAATGTGTGTATGTGGTGCTTGAGGATGTGGTTTAGTGGTGAGCATGGTGTTGGGTTGATTGGTTGGATTTGATGATCTATAAAACTAATTTCCAACCTTAACAATTCTGTGATTCAACACAAAAACAACAGAGCAAGTCTCAGCTGATATTTCCCTGCATCAACTAACACCCTTCATTCCAGTCCATACCTTGAACCCTGGCACCTGAATATTTGAACGTCGTATTAAGAAAACCCCAATTTTCAGAGCCCAACCAAGTGAGGGCTGTGGCCAGAACAGCAACATCTTTACTTGTAATAATGCAACAGGACAATAATTCTTGTGGGAGGGAAGGGTAGGCTGAATTTAGGGAGGGAAATGTATACTGAGGCAATTTATGAGTTTGTTAACCTGGAAGTCTGCAACATATTAACCGTGGCACTTGATGTTGAACTCGCATTTGGATTCATCAAGCAGTTATTTTATAGCACATTGTGTCTCCACTCATCTCCTCACACATGCATCAAGGTGACAAATGTCAGCAATAAGGGAGAACACGATGAGAGTTATTTGATTCAGTTCTGGTTACAGGATCTCCTTCGTGTGGGTGCAGACACTCACACTCAGAAAGAACTAAAGAAAACACTGGGATGGGGCAGGGGGAATCTGTGTGTCAGCAGCCAGGCATTATAATTTTTAATCAAACACAGCCCTCTTGACACTTCTGGTTCTGATGCTACTGCCAAGCCACACTGCAGATGTGTTTGTCAGCTGGCCACCTGCAGTTCACAGAAGATTGAGTTTGAAAAGCCCTGCCTCACTTCTGACCTACTGACTCTCCCTTTTCCTCACCATAGCGTGTGACTCAGATGAGCCAGGCAAACATTTGGATCAATTCTGTACAGTGAACAGTCATATATTATGAATTTATAACAGCTTCAAGCAACTTTCTCTTAGAAAATTTTTCCTCCTGTGTTTATGTGATATATACTCATTTTGCAAAGGAGCAACAGAAGGCAGTCAATCTTAAAAAAAAAAAAATTAAAAAAAATTAATAAAGTTACTACACTACACTCTAAAGACCTTGGAAAATTCCAGGGCAATGCAAGTACAGCTGGGGAACAGGAAGAGAGTCTAAGAAAATTTATAGGAAGATGGTCCCTGGCAATGCTGCCTTTCAATGGAAATTAAGGAAAAACAAAAAACAAAATGGTCCCAAGTCAAGAAATTCTAGATTTTCAGCAAGAACTTGGAGAAATGTTAGAGCTGAATCCAAACTTTCTGGCTTCTGTCTAAAAATTAGGATCCTGACAAATGCCCATTGCTGATGTAACTCTGCTCCCAGTCAACCATAACATCCTCTTCTTCAGCATGTACTGTATACACACTACTCTTAAAAATCTACTCATATAAACTAAACTTTTGAGAAACTGAAATTTGGGTTCAGTTCCTATGAGATGAGAACAGTTATTATCAGCAAGCACAGGTACCAGAAGGCCTGGAGAGGCAGCACAGGCTGTCAGCTGAGGCTGCAGGCTGGGATCCTGACAGGGATCCAGCCAGGCTTGGGCAGGCTGACTGTGACACCCAGATCCACCAGGGCTGGAGCCCCTCTGCTCTGCAGCCAGGCTGGGAGAGCTGGGGGGTTCACCTGGAGAAGAGAAGGTTCCAGAGAGACCTTAGAGCACCTTCCAGTGCCTAAAGGGTCTCCAGGAGAGCTGGAGAGGGACTTGGGACAAGGGATGGAGGGACAGGATAAGAAGGAATGCGTTTAAGCTGAAGGAGGGGAGATTTAGATGGGGAACTGGGAAGGAATTTTTCCCTGTGAAGTGCTGAGACCCTGGCACAGGGTGCCCAGAGCAGCTGTGGCTGCTCCTGGATCCCTGACAGTGTCCAAGGCCAGGCTGGACAGGGCTTGGAGCAACCCGGGACAGTGGAAGGTGCCATGGCAGAGGTGGGACTGAATTGGCTTTAAGGTACCTCCCAACTCAACCCATTCTGGGATTCCAGGATCTCTGCCAGTACAGAGTTGCAAGAACCACTCTTCTGCAGAGAATCTGGGAGGGAAGACACTGTGAAACCACTGAGTAAGGGTGGCAGGGTCTGGAGAAGTGCAGCAGCTGCTGTGAAAGGCTCTGCCTGAGGCATTTCAGAGCCACTGGAGTACAGTGAAGACAAGTTCTCCATGTGGCAGATCCCACCCTGGAGGAGGCAGGTGCAGCTCAGAATCACTCCAGGAACAGCAAAGCTCCTGTGCATTTCCAAGATTTTTGACCAAGTGCCTCCCACACTGGGGAGGCAGCCAGGAAAAGGGATTTTTACACCATAATTGATTGCACAGCACCTGGCAGAGCATTCCACTTCTGGCCATGCCTCTCAACTTTTCTCTTTTTAATTTGGATAGTATGGAAATTATCCTGCCCTAAAGAACTGCTCTGATCTGTGCTGTGTCTAACACATGCAGCCCTGGACTGCACTGGGGGAGGTAAGTGCTTCAATGACAGCAAAAGTTAGGGAGTATTTCACTTTTACAGATCTATATATAAAAATAACAGGCATTCCTCTGGGAGAAAAAACATCAGCTTTTATAAAAAGTTCCAAGCAATAATTACAATTTTATTTTTCACCACCCACAAAATAATGAATCACAAGCTATTCATGGCCTTTTGTGCAACTTCTAACAGTTCTGGGGAGAGTGGGGAGTGTTGGTGACAACACCAACAAGAATAATACCCATCCACCAAAAAGCACTTATCAAAATAATTAGTCTTAATTTCTAAAAAAATAGCCTTGCAAACAATTGTCATGGATAAATTACTGCCACCTTCCTATTTATAACACATGATTTTGTTTAATACAATGTGTGTAGAGATACGGGGGGAAATCCTATAAGAAACACAACTTTCTCAGGAAAAGTCCTGATAAGAGGTATTATTTTATGACAGTAGAAAAGATGAAAAATATCCACTTACAGAGCCATCTCTGCCAGAGAAAAGAACTCACACCTTGTTTGAAGGGATTTGTTCCCTAGGAACTCTACCACAGTCCTTTCTTGCTGCAGAGCCTTGGAGTGGCAGCTTCCCCACAAACCCTTCCCTGGGATACCCTGGGCACAGCTCATCCCACAGGATCCAGAGAAATGCCTCAAGCCTGGCCATCCTAGGAGCTGAAAACTTGTAATTCCATCAAGGTAATCACTGATATAAATTATAGAGAAATATTAAATACATATATTTTTATATATAGATATATATTACAAATACATAAATCTGACAACATTTAATATAAAATTCAATTGTGAATAAATGATACCCTATATCCTATAAGTTGGCCCCAAATAAACACTTTTCTTCTTTTTTTTTTTTTTCCACAGTGTGAACTTGCACAGGTATCCTGTCCTCCAGGACCTTCACAAAGTTGCTCTGCATGTTTCACAATCAAAAGATGAGATGTCCTATTACAAATTTCGAAATTTGTCTGTGGAACTTGTGTGAGCAAGATCCATCACTTAGGAGTAGGTGAGAGATCATGAAAACGACTCCCACCAGGAGAAAATAAACAAAAGACAAGCCAGCCTTTTAAAGACAAATGTGGTTTTCCTCATTATCCTTAACGAAAATTGGCATATTGTGATTTAGGGTCTGACAGCCTCCTTTAGGCTGAGCACAGAGCTGAAGCTGATGGGACTTATTCTCAATTTATAGGCCTATATGTGCAAATAAAAGAGATGCAATCTGGTCTGGCACCAACAAATCACTTGTCACAGTTTCCACTCATACAAAGGACTAAGGAATGAATTAACATGTCACAAATGGAAATTATTGACTAATAGATGACTGAAAGCCTCCTGAATGTCTCCAGGCAAGAATATGAATAAAACAAAAGGTATCTCGGAGAATCTCTTGTTCAGACTGTTGCATATCCAATTGGGGGAAAAAAGAAACAAAAATATCATTGAGTTTCATTGTTTTGTTTACCTCCTCACAAAAGTTCAAGTTTCCAAGTCTACACTAAACTGAAAAAAATGGAATTTGGAGGAAAAAACTATCTATGCTGGATAAAAGTCCTTTTTTATGTTTATTTGACAGAAAAGCAAGCATAAGCTCATTCAAGCACATTGAACATAAGGTCAATTAAACATGGTGTTCTTGGATCAACAGGTTAAATTAATTGATATCTTGCTGGTTTTACCCTGACTATGTAAAAATGAATGTGTTATGCTCAGATCAGTCAGAAGCAAGAAAGATGGGGAGACTGTAAATAAATTCATTTTCAAAAATCCTTTCCAACGGCAGGAACATAAAACGCCACTCTCTCCTAGTTATTAAACATACCACTGAAAATTGGGGAATTAAACCATGAAGTGCTCTCTTGCTGGCCATAAATTTCAATTTTTCCCCTGCTTGGTGGATAATGATGCCTTGATAAGCGTCCTATTATTGATGCATCTGCAGCACAGCTCCTGTTCCTGGAGCCGAAACGCCGCTCTGCAGCAGATGGTGGCTATTGTGTTTACACATCAGCACTTTATGTTTGCCTTCTCTCACGTCTGCAGTAAAGAGAAGGCTGTAATTGAGTTTTTAATGGCTTTGCACATTGTTCATTAAGTTTACACGAGTGTGCTCTGACGAATGACAGCTGAAGGAACGAGGCACCGAGGAGCCGCCGGCAGCGCCCGGCAGACCTTGGCTGGTGCTGTCTCACTGCTGGCTTTGAAGAGCTGAGCTGCTTCAAAAGTCAAATTACAGCAACCAGTAAAGACTTGAAAAAGAAGCTGTCAAAATGCTCTGCTGAAAAATGAGTCTTCTAAAAGCCTGAGCACCAAACCCAGGTGTACGGCGTTGTTTTAAAGAGCAGATTCTTCCTGACATAAAGATGCAGGTTTCCAGCAGGTGCACCAGCCTGTTTTCAGACACAGTTGTGTTCATTGTCCTAAGTTGTTTATTGCTAAAGAGCAACTCTATCTCCCAGAAAGTGAGTCTGACACCTGTCCTTGTTAAGGCAGAACAAAGCAACATGGGATAATCTGGGCTGAAGGGGCCTCAGGCCAAGCCCCTGCTCAAAGCAGGATCAGTCCTGAGCTTACCACTGAGTCTTGCACACCTCCCCAGAGGACTGCCCATCCCCTCTGCTTGACTGCCCTCATATTTTTTCCCTTTTATTCAGTCCAAAACCTCTCATTTCCAGTTAGATCCTTTGTCTCTCATCCTCCCGGCACCTGCTGTGGTACAAACTAACTCAGTACTCCTGATCCCGTCCTGGCAGGAAAGGATTTGTGAGGTGAGGCTTTGCTTTGCAGGAGTGCTCTGACCTTTTCCCAGTGTTCCATTCCCAGGGGACAGGACTAGGGTCACTTCACTACCTCATCCACTGAGACAGAGCATGGGATCCTTTCCCTTTATCCATCCCTTTATCACAGGGATGGCTGCAGAAGCACAGATCAGAGTAAGGGGTCTCTCTGAACTATCTTCAAGTCACTCTGAAGGCCACAGAACAGACACTGAACACTCCATATGTTAAGTATGACAAAATATGTTTGTGGACAATATAACAAGAAGTCCACAGTTGGTGGACCACAGTTGTGGACCAACACCTCCACAGTTGGTTTCCAGCAGTGGCAAAGCAGCCACTTGAAGCAGAATATAAGAATTCTTCACAGGGTGCTGTGGAGCAGAATTTACCATTCCAGTCTTCTGACAATCAGTAATATAAATATTTTTTGAAGTCAAAAGCTACATTAACCCCATTTATTTTTTAGCCACAGAATGATCTTTCACCATTTTTGTTGAGTCAAGAATAAGACTCTGTCAATGAGCTCTGGAGTTTGATTATACATTGTGCTGGGGAAAATAAATGAATATTTCCATTCACTTTAAGATTCTGTCACTTAATTTGTGGTTCTTATTTTATGAAATTTATGATTACCTACCTACCTACACTTCCCACATTTTTACATCCATTTTTGTGTATAACACTGGAAAAAGGCTCAGAAATCTCTTCCCCTCACTGATGTACTACAGACAGCAGCCTTTGTACAAACCCAGAAATTCTAAATCTCATAAGCACATCCCTTTTCCATGTATTAGGGCAAAATCAGGCCCATGGGGTTTAATTCTTAAATGTGAGTCATACTGAATTAATTTAGCTATGAAATTGTTTGATTCGCTGATAAATATGAATATAAATGGCAAGTTGAGCTCAGTATCATTCATGAGGACAATTCATTCACTTGGGAAATTGTTGGATAACAGAGAAGAATTTTTTTAAAGAGACAGTCTACTGTTTGTAAAAAGTTTTTCTTCTGGAAATTAATGTTATGAAAAGAATTATGATTTGGGGGGATTTTTGTAAGAAAAATCTTCTCAGAAGGAGACTGATCTCATATTACCTCAAATATTTGCTGTAGATATTTAAAGTAAAGATTGTGACATAAACACTTTCCCAGTCCTCACTGAGAGAAGTGTGTGCAAAAGTGGGTCTGCTTTGCCATTTCCAAAAGGCCTTGGGAGGGGAGAAGCTTGCAGAGCCTTTGCTTTATACATAAAACCATATAATTGTGGGACTATGCTCAGAATTAGGAAAGGCTGGTTTCCCACAGGTCCATAACTGCCAGCTGCAGACTTTTCCACTGATTCCACAGCCTGAGCCATGCATGACTGCTGCATTTCAGTGCGTATCCAGACATCTGCCCATCAAACTACACTCCTCTTACAAATGCTGTCCAAAGCCTGAGTCATGGTGACCCACAGACATGGAAAGATGCTCACAACCCAGAACTGATGCCTTATGAAGGCTACACCCAAGATGAACCAAAATGGTCCCAAAATGCACGAGCGCTCATGGGGTCTCTCACTGTGATCAGTTCTGCTCCATTTGCAGATTGCAGTTCATTGTCCCATTCCAGCTTTAGCCCATGCAGTCCCATCCTGCTTGTTTTTCTCTCTTCAGCCCACGTTGTTTGTGCTCTTGGGGCTGAGATTTGGATCATTTGTCCTTGGTCCCCAGCTAGAGAAGAAATTGTTTTGTCTCCCTGCTCTGTGCAGAGAGCTCACCATCCCCTAATGTGAAGCCCAGGCCCACACACTAATGCAGAATAGAATCTGAAAATTATAAAAGCTAAAACCTGAGACATCAGAATTGTCTCCAGCCAAGTGGCAGCCTCCCTTTATGCCCCCCTGAAGTTAATGCTGAAGAAAGAAACATCTACTGCAGAGGCTTCACCAGCCTGGATGGGGAAGATTAAACTACCCCTGACAGAAGAAACAAGAAAAAACTACATCATGAATTACAAAGAAAAAAAAATCACATTTTAATGACTTTCTGGTGGTTCAGTCACCAAACCCTCTTCAACTACAAAATCAATATGGGAGGTGATCAAGTGACAAATAAGCCAACAAATGCCTAATTAGCAGAGGGCTTTAAGGGGGATAATGGGATTTCTGCAAGAGGTTGTGAAGCAGGGACTTGGGAAGGACTCCATTTGTTAATGGGATGCTCTTTTAACCTTGCAAGATTATTTAAATCAATAATAAGAATAGCTGCTTCTGTTGTTAAAAGCATTCTTCCAGCAGTGTAACATTTTGTGCAACTTTTGGTCACATTATGTCCTTGAGAAGGACAGCAAATGACACTGACTGAGAGATTTGCAATAGAAAGATAAAATTCAGGGCTCAGGTTCTGACTTCATCATTTCCTCAGTGACACAGGTTTTTATTCTTTATTGGCCTGAAGAAACTGAAACATGAAGACAGAATTCTTAAAAATAGCAATGAAAAGCAGCACTTGGGAGAGTGAGAGTGTCCAACACAAAAGAGACAAGAGGATATTCTTAAGCATGGGAGGGACTTATTGCCTCAGTTTTTCACCAAGGCATGATGTAGAAGTGCAAGAAAACTGACTGTAACACCTCAGAAGTGTCAAGGCAGAAAAATGAATTAATAGTTCTTTCTCTATTGAGCCTCACCTCAGCTACAGGCCAGAGTGGTCTCCAATAGTCTGTAGTCAATACAGAAACCTGTTGGATCCAGTGTGGAAAATCAGCTCAAAAAAATGAATTCTCATTGCTGTGGACAAAAACACAGCAATGATACTTCACTGCACTTCCAGACATTTGTTGTAAAGACATTTGTTGAGTCAGTGAGCTCCTGAAGGCATTGACATCGAACATTTCTAGTCTATAACAAGCACTGCACAGCTTATCACAAAGATTCATGACAACATTTCTCACTTCAGTGGTGCAAGGTGATCCAGCATGGCTTTCCACCTGCATCACGAGAGCACAGTCATTTCCTCCTTAAAAAATCACCATGGAGAGATGTAGCTAGAACAGCATCAGAACTCCAATCACATTTTCCTCTCCACCAACTAACTCACATTTTTATTTACAACACAAATAATTGGCCATGAGAATTCAGGAGAACACCTTTGCTCTACATCTACAGCCGTGTGGAAGCTCTTCTGTGTACCAAAGAATCCGAGAATGATTTGGGTTGGAAGGAGCCTTAAAAACATTTAATTCCACGTTCTGGCCATGGTCAGGGACCCCTTCCACTATTCCAGGTTGCTCCAAGCCCCATCCAACCTGGTCTTGGACACTTCCAGGGTTGGGGTGTCCCCATGCACAATGTACCTCATGCTTCTCTCTAGAGTCCACTGCTATTTCTAGAACTTTTTTCCCACATTTTATAAACTTTTTTTTTTTAATAAAAGCCCAATTGCCACAGCTGAGAGTCTTGATTCACTGAAAAGCAAAAACTTATGTGTGCTGTAGAATTAGAAACAATTCTATAAATCTCAGCAGTGAAAAACCTTTTTAATAGACTCATTGCCAGCATTCACTGTTGCTAAGGTCACTGCAGTAGTTTCCTTCAACAGTGTCCTTATTCTATTATTTATAAACATGGCATAAATTGTTTGGCAGTGATATTTCAAAAAAGAGTCCATTAACAATGGAGTTACACCAGTCTATTGGGTAATGGCATTTGTAACAAAACCATACAATTTGCTGCAAACAATGGTCAAGAATTCTCTGCAAATTAATTTTGTTATGTGATTATCTTTCAAAACTGATGAAAATGTATACTAAACCTTGCAAACAGAAAGGGTTTATTTGTTTTTCATTTCCAGCAGCCTGACAACTATTTATCCTACCAATCACTAGCTTACCACTTCGGTAAAGTATAGGCAATTGATTAAAACATGTAATAATGTTTATGTAATTAAATGGACAAATAAAAAATAGAGGTAATAGCCATTATCCAACATAATGTCTTCATTTAATGGCACAAAAATTCATGTTCTTCACACCCAAGAGCTTTATTGCAGCTGAACCTTGAAAGTGAAGTCCCAGAGACCTTGTGGGGACGTGAGTCACAACCTCCGCTCAAAGGCTCTCCCACAGGTGCTGCTCAAGAAAGCTCAGGATTCAGCAGAATTCAGCATCCCTTCCTCACCTGATTTAACCTGGGGCATAACCTGCTGCCAAATGCACCTCTCTCTCTCAATACTAACAGGAGAGGAGTTCAGAGGAAATGGTCAGTGCTTTTTGAGCAAGTAATTGCTACTCATTCTGTGTGCCTCAGCTTTGTATTCAAACACAGTGCTTATTTTAAAAATTAAATTCTGTACCCTGTCAAAACCCTATGGTTAAAAATAAAAATCTCTCCAACCAGGTGGATACAGATAGAAAGAACATATGTTTTAGGTTGGTGATTACAAGCAACTGAATAATTAAATCACTGCATCTCAGCCACTGCAACATCAGCTCTCCTTGGAGGGGGCAGCAAGCCAAGAAAGTCAGTTGTTTCCCAGCGCAAAACCTCTCTCCAGAAACCTGGAGGACCTGATATGCTTAAATGTACATGACATGCACAAAATTTGGATTAAAAAGTCAGGTTTCCAGTGTTCTCTATCCCATGAAGATCTCATTTATGTAACGGTAAAATACACAAAAAACAACTTCTAACAACACATGGTTATCTTCATAGACTGCTCTGCATCACCCAGACCCAGTGGCTGATCAATTAAGCCATTACAAATTTAACAACAGTCTTTTGCCAGGGCAGCCTTTGTTCTCAACTTTTATTTTGTGTTGATCTTATTTTCCAACTGTTTTTTTTCTCTGAACACATATTTTTATTTTTGCCTAATGCACTCCCCTAACAACATTTTAAAAGATGAAGGAGACATTACAAACTCCACTGTGTCTCCTTCTCCCTTGCCAAAGATGCAGCAGCTGTTGGCTGCAGCCTCATTTGTGAGAGGTGCATGGATGAATGTTCTAGGTTCACAACAAAGAATTACGATTATAATAATAATTCATAATTGAATTTATTTAATTTGGCTACTCTGAAGCTGCTGAGGTTGAATGCTCTCAGGTGGTTACCCTGGTGTTGTTCAAGGTTCTCAGGCTCCAGTCTACTGTGTCTAAAAAAAGCCTCTGTCTCCAAAGCCTCACCAGGCCATCAGCTGAGACAGCTCTACCCAGAGCTTCCTGCTCGTGGCAAGTTAATAAACTGTGCTTATCTTTGTGCTGCTGTAGTTAATTAAAACTGACATCAAATCTAAATTGCTGGGCCAGTTGGACCCTAAAGGTTGAACCAACAAGGGCTTTGTGGAAACCACTCTTGAATTGCCTTTGGCATCAGCCAGGCAGCTGCCAGAAGTATTTTGGTGCAAACATCGCTTTCCTGGGCAGCACTGAGCTCCACAGCTCAGGCACATATTTTTTTCAATACATCGAACTCTCTGTTTGCTTAATCATTAAAGACAAATAGCTAAATATATTTTATTACATAATTCTAGAGTATTAGCAGCGGTTTCCATGTCAGCCAGAATTAAATGTCTCATTAGCAGGCATGCAGCTCCATTGCCAGCCAACATTTATGTTCTCTGCAACTCGGCTAACATTTCCATATGTTTTGTATATGCAACATTTTCTATGAAACTGCAGAGGGATTATTACCTTTTCTATTTGTGACAGAAAGCACATATTAAATGTAATGCCAAAAGGCAACCAGAGCAAATGATGTCTGAAAAGAAATTGTGTCTTCAATTTTACATAACTCTGCTCCAACCATATGGTCACTTCTGTGTACATCTAAGAAATCAACACTACAGCTCCAAACTCAGAATATGTTAAAGGTCAAAGGCTGAGCTATTTTTGCACCAAATTTTCAACTTTGATGAGCTCAGTTTCTGAGCACTGGGTGCTGCTGAAGTCACTGCTGCTATTCTGGGAGAGCCGCAGCACAGCCAAGGATGGAATTTGGCAGAGTGGGTCCAAAAATAATTAAGGCCATCTCACAAGCTACCACAGAGGATGGCAGCATTACAATTTCTCAAAAGGAGCAGCTCCAAAGTGCCAAAGCAGAGGCTGGTGCAGGCCCCAGTGGGGGCGTGCTGGCACGGGGGCAAGGAGGCACGGCCAGCCCACGGCTTTCCCAGCTGTGATCACCAGCATTTGCTCATTCCCATGGGAACTAAATTACACCAGATTTTTCTTCTAAACTCAGTGTTTGTTTGCTTATCTTAACTCCTGTTAGAACTGCAGCAACCTAAACAGGGGGGCTGCTACCAGCACCCTCTTTTCCAGGGGATTGTACCATCTGGGGGGACATTTCCTGCTGAATGTTTCTGACTTATATTTCAAAAAAAGAGAAAAGGAAACGCCAGCTTGAAGCAGTTCAGTTGCCCACAGTGGCTGGTCGTGATGTTCAGAGAAGGTGCCTAAGTCTCTGTGATAACAGATTAATTTAATCCAAATAGGATCTATTTCTGCATCAAATGATTAATTTGATGACTGGTTCACACCACAACACAGTATTTGTTCTTAAAGAAATCTGAAAACACACAGTTATAATTAAAGATTATTAAACTATATCCATCATTACACCGAAGTCTAATCATTATTTAAGGGAACATCAGATAGTACTGAAACTTGACAACTATTTTTGCTCAGATAACTTGTGTTTAAGTAACAAAGCATCTTTTGAGTAGCTGGAAACATGCTGCCTTTGAGCCACTGTATACGTGCCCCTGTTTAAATCAAATAGCCTCAGTACACTTAAAGGACACATAATTTGCAATATTTTATCATGTTTCACTTCTTGGTCTTTTTGATATTAGGCAGAAACAGGATTACCAGTATCTACAAAGGCTGTTAGTCCCATGTGCTTTTTGAGCTGGATGCCTGTGTAAACATTTTTTACTAAATTGCCCAAAAGTACAGAGAGATTTATTTCCCGTGGACTGCAGTTCATTTAGAAATAAACAGTGTTATGTGCATGTTGTTAAATTTTTATTAGAAATTAATGGTATCTACTGAATCACATTTTCTGGTCCAAATTTTCCTGCTGAAAACCAACAGGGCAGGATACTACCAGAGCTATTCTGAGCTCTGCAGGCCATGGCAGATGGACTTGATACCACTGCTTGGATGGGAGCTTCAGATATTGTAACTGTGGAATTCCTTGATCCATCTACATCCACCTTTTTCCCGAGGTTCCTGCCACAGCAGAATGATTGGTTCAGATGGCCAGGAATACATTGAGTTTGTAGAGTAAGCAGAGTTCAGAGTGTTCATCAAAAATCACAAGTCCTTTATGAGAAACTGCCCCCAGACTACCCAAAGCTGATGAGCTGTTAGCTTGTCTCAACTTCCTCACAGCTCCCCACACCTTTTTCTCTCAGTGCTACTCCACTTATCCAATTGTCCATATTTTCTCACAGAATGGAATTGAATGCATTATTGGGAAGGACATTTGGGCCATCAGTTGTGAACCCTCTGACACGTTTGACTATTTGCTATCTGCACTCACCTTCAAAACCCACAGGGACTTTTGTTTCCCCCTGAGGAGTACTTTAGATAATAAGCTCTGAAAGGCATTTCAAAAGCTCTGAAATAAATCCAGTTTAAATCCATTCTTACACTGGCACAGTAATTTCTGCACAATAAAATGTCTGAGTTTTCCTCTGCAAAGGTTCTGGTGGTGAGTCTGCCATGCTGAACCCACCTTAAATGGATTCATCTCTGTATTATTGTTTTAAACATTTTCCCTCCAACCTTCCTGGAATCATCCCCATTTTCTCTTCTTCAAAGAAAAAAATCCCACTGCTTTTCTATTTACTGGTCAATTAAACAGCTATGAAAGAAATACATCAGCAAAGCAGCCACTTCACTCCAAAATCTCCTCAGATGATCCAAGACTTGTTGTTCCTCACCACAATGATAACCAGTCATTTGCCCAACACTTGCTCGGTCTGACATCCACCAGAAAGGTCCATAAAAAGACACAGTAATTTCTAGAATTAACACTAGTGCAAAGTAATCATTTGGAGCCTCTGAAGTGTGCATTTTTCTCTAAGTGAAGCAGCTAATTACTGCTATTCTCACTGACTCACCAGTTCCCATTTCCTGCAACTAGGAGATTTAAATAAACCTAGAATCTCCTATTCTTATTCTGAGCTTCTCTCTTCACCCCAGTTTCAAGTCCCTACACTACAGCTTGAAATTATTCTTAGTAGACTCCTTTTCATTTTGGAGACTGAAATGCCATTTTTGTCTGCAAAGTTTACATTTATTTGAAAGGCTGAGAGATTTGGGGCTACTCAGCCTGGAGAAGAGAAGGCCCTGGGTAGACCTTAGAGCCCCTTCCGGAAGCTGAAGGGCTCCAGAAGAGCTGCAGAGGGACTTGTGAAAAGGGCCTGGAGTGACAGGGCAAGGGGAAATAGTTTCAAACTGTCAGAGGGCAGGGTTAGATGGGATTTTAGGAGGAAATTCCTCCCTGGGAGAGTGGGGAGGCCCTGGCACAGGTGCCCAGAGCAGCTGTGGCTGCCTGTGGATCCCTGGCAGTGCCCAAGGCCAGGCTGGACAGGGCTGGGAGCAGCCTGGGACAGTGGAAGGATTCCCTGCCCCTGGTAGGGGGTGGAATGAGATGATCTCTGGGGTCTCTTCCAGCCCAAACCAACCCAAGCACTGTGATTCTGTGTTTGAAACACATCCAGATCCACACTACAGCTGGCAGTAGTTTCCTTTGTACAGGCTCATCTTAATTCTTCCACTGGAAGCAATGGCAAGATCTGCACGCACTTCAGTAAAAAAGCAGCTCTCTGACACACTTTCAATTCATTAATTCCATTAATCAAAATTGCTGTAATTTAAGCAGGTGTAAAACATTTGCGGGGATTACACATTTTGCTCATTAACAGACAAAGAATACTGGGAGATATTCTTGGCATAAATAGGAATAAAAGCTAAAATTCTAAATTAAACATCTTGGAACAATACAAAACATTGAGGCTTGATTGGATGTTAGGCAATTACAGCAGAGCATTTCAGATGGCCAAGAGGTAAAGTAGAAACTTCTGTTGTGTTTTAGAACCTGAATGCAGCTTCAGTCCTGGCAGAACTTCAAAAGGGAACAGAGATTTTTCCACAGGCAAGGCTTATCCTACAATTCCGACACTTTGCAGTTGAAACAGGTTGTAAACACCTTGAGTAGAAGGAACTCAAATTAAAACACACTTGAGCAGTTCTCTGGGGTTCTGATCCTGCTCTAAATGACCCAGACAAATGAACCTCCCCCTGAGCTCAGCATGATCAGCATCAGTGCCAAATTATTAACAAGCATTTTCTCAGTAGATTATCTACCCCTGAAAAATAATTACCCCTCACAGCCTTGCAAACAAACAAGCCATTTATGTAGGATTTACACTGAGTTAGCTCACAAATTCCTACATACAGCCTGACCTTCTAAGCATGCAGACACAGTTAAACTTGCAGTTTTCTCATTAATCTCTGCTACACAAATCTAATCTAGGATCATATTCCTACTTCTCCCAGTTTAATATATCAAATTCTACCCTTACTGAAGAGATGTGTTCTAGACAGTCCCAAGCATCAACATTGTTCTGATATGGATTTGGGGCTGGAGATATTCCCAACATCCACATCCTGCTCATCTTTAGAACCTGGTTTAAACAGTTCTAGCAAACCAGGATGATTTTCATTCAGCTTTTCACTCTAAGCTCCAACTGAGTTGAAGGAATCTAATTTGGATGTCAGACTCCACATACAGACACACAAACACACACCCTAGATTCCTGTCAGCCTCTGGACATGAGTTTTTAATCCACTGACAATAATAGTGTAATTCGGGATGTACATTAGATTTACCCAAACCATACACAGTGTGACAGATATTCACTGTGCTTCTGCCACTAGAAATGCCACTTGGTGTCACTTATTCCTTTGGTTGTCTTGACAATACCACACCAAGCATTAAAGAGATGCCTGGCTTGTAAGGAAATTCAGCAATATCTCTTGATAAACATGTGTGTCTCTGCATGTCATAGTTACAAGTTGCTGATATTTCCCTGAAGTGATTAAAGCTCTCAGATCTCTTCACACAAGAAAACTACCCTAGTAGCTTTATCTTTTACAGATACATCCCCAGATCTTCAAAGTATTTGTCAAGTAAGTGTTCAGAACTCTTTTCTGATCTGTGCAGAATACAGGTAGCATGAGAATCAGCAGGATACTTCAACCTAAACCATCTTGGTTTAAGAAGGCAACTCCAAAAGAACACTGAGTGCCCGTGTTGTCTTTCAGATTGGACTCAACCAGACAGATGTGGTGAAAAAAAAAATCATAGGAGAAATAAGAAAACATCTTCAAATGCATAAATGAATTGGATCTCTTCCTCCAACAGTTCAATGTAAAAGAGATCATTACAAAATCTTCTTTGTTGTTATGAACAAAAAGTTATCTATTTTTGTTTAAGGTTACAGAGCTAAAAACCGGTGGGACCAGTTGCTGTTAAATTGTTAAATTAGCTTCATTGTTAAGAGTTCTTCTTTAATTGCCCGTCAATGGTTGGTGATTTAGCCATTGTCCTCCCGATGCTTGCCCCGGAGCTACACCTGGACACGGCAGCCCAGGAGAATAGGAGTGGCCTGAGACCACGTATGCAGATGAGGAATGCACTGCTCCAAAATTTTCCCCTTTTCCAGGAAAACCCCTAAAAACAACGAACCAATATAGAATTAAGGGACTCTACGTGATGGCTAAGGATGGGCGCGAAGTCCAGTGCCTGCTTGGATCCTTTTTGCTTCTCACCCTGACCTGAAAGGATGTTCACTAAGGAGGGGACCCGGGGCCTTGGATTGAAAAGCAGGAATCTGCCAATCTCCCGTGAGGACGCAGTCCCCAGCTCTGCCTGCAGACCAGCGGACAGAGCTGCACCACCCTCCTCCTCCTCCGTGCCACTCTTGGGGACAGCGGCGGTGTGGGCGCGACCCGTCGATTTCTCCCCACCTGAGCTGAATCTCTTTAATAAAGGCATTGAAAAGGAGAAAGATCTCCTGCCCATTTATTTCATTTATTAACATTACTTAAACTTGCAACGCTGTTCAAAAACTAGGCAGTTAAAAATGCAGCGGTGTTAACAGCAAAAACCTGGGACAGATCTTTTACAGTTCCCATTCCAGAGGACCCTTCCACAGATTGGCTGCTACTGGTGTTACACGTCCTCCATGCACAGAGCTAGAATGACACTCCACTCACAAATTAAACCCTAATGAAGAGTAAATTAGGAAGTTTCTACTCCTGAAAAACAACTGCTGAAATGATCTCCATATTTATCACAGGATCACAGAAAAGTTTGGTTGGAAAGGACTTCAAGGATCATCTAATTCCAACCTCCTTGGCCACGACAGCTTGGCAACAGCAGTTTGTGCCTTGGGGATTCTGCTGACACACCATCAGAGTAACCTGCAGAAGTTTCTCATTACTTTGTCATTCACAGAGATCATTGCCATAATAAATTCACTGTGAGAAATAACCTAAGGAAACCTAGAATATTTCCCTTTACAGTATTGCCAGGATAATTGATTTGTCAGGAGCAATGATATCAGATCCTGGACAACTTGAGTAGTTCTCAAGCTACCAACATTTCTCAAAAGAAACCCCAAAAAAGCAAGGGGATTTAGCTTGCCTCCTCTTGTTTTTTGATAAAGTACTGAGATGCACTGATGCTTCAAGTTTGGCATCTTAATTGTGTCAGTGATCTGTGATAACTCAGAGGATGGTGATGTTGTAACCACACATGAAGGGCTCAGTGGTGCTTCACACACAGAATTGTTCCCTTCCCAACTCTAGAAAGATGCAACATTAAAACACACACTTTTTAAAAAAAATAAAACAGTACACATATTAAGACAGTTCACTTAATGCTCTGCTCAAACCGGTTCTGCACACACCATTTTCAGTGGCTGAGTAAGAAATGTACCTGAGATGAAACACTTCAGATTGGGATGCAAATGTAGAAACTACCTGTGGAAAAACAAAGCTCCTTTCCATTTGTTCAGTGCTCTCTAGCACAGAGCCCCGTGACGTGAGGCACCAGAGGAACCGAGATTGAGCAGTCCTACCACCTGGCAATTGCTTTGCAGATTTGCCTAGTTATGCTAGAAGGAAGAATCCAATTTCCAAATCTCCAGGCAGTCCATTTAAAACACACCTTTCCATTTGGAACACGTACCACTTGCAGCTTGTGCCTTCCTGAGACACAAATACATTTCACCCTTATAAGGCAAAGGCTCAGCATATTCCACTACAAACTGGTAACATGCCCTAGATTTACTTTTGCAACACAGATATCTTTATGAAATTTTGATTTCCTAGTGCTGTAGGTACCACATGCTAAATGTAATCCTTCTTCAAAAAATAAATCATCTTTAAGAATCTTACCCTTCTTTTGTTCTAAAATATTAGATCTGTAATTGCACCATTTTAAACCGTTCAAGATTTTTTTTAGTCAGTGAATTGTGACAGTGCATAAACTAATTAACAAAAATTAAGATAATTTGCCCCATTTGGCTCAGTTTTTATTTTGTACTCATACAGCCTCTATCAAGGGGACTAATTTGGAAGAACAGTGGAGTGTAATTTCTTCCTGTTTCCAGAATCAGTCAGACTCAGCATGCAACCATTTCCCTATCAGTTTGTTAAGAGCCGTATTTCTAAAGAGTATATCCTTAACCCCCCTGGAATTCTCTGCTCTTAACATACTTATTTTTCTCTGACATATTTTTCTTACGCTTGAGTGAAAAAGATTGTTTAACCATTTTTTATTTAGGAAACTACCGAACAAGTCTTCTTCATACACAGTGGTGCTAGGAATCGAGCAACAAAAGGCATCTGAAACACCACACAGCACCAAGTTCTGAAGTATTTTGTAGGTTTTGGGGCTTTTTTTTGGAACTAGGTGATCCTTAAAGTCCCTTCCAAACAAAGACTTGCTATGATTTTAAAATTCCATGTACCCAACCACAACATTTTACCGTCAAAGTTTTATAGGATGTGTTAAAATGGGAAGCACTGCTTACCTATAACTTTGAAATAAGTTTAATTACTTATCAAGCTCTCAGAGTTGTTGTAATTACAACACAGCTTTGATGTCTTGATGTCCCACGGATAAGTCAAGCCACAATATCTGGGTTTCCCTCCTCAGCATGGTGCTCCCATGCATCATGAGCAGTGTGCCAGGGGAATTTCCAGACAAGGAACCCTGACCCACAGGGGACAAGGTCTGCTCTGACTCTGGCAGTAGGGTTTTTTTGTACTATTGCATTTGTGGGTTTAATTTTCCTAGTAAAGAACTGTTACTCCTATTCCCTTTGCCTGAGAGCCCCTTAATTTCAAAATTATAATAATTTGGAGGGCAGGGGTTTACATTCTCTATTTCAAGGGAGGCTCCTGCCTTCCTTAGTAGACACCTGTCTTTTCAAACCAAAACAACAGTCAATTCCAGGGAGCTGTCGGCCAGTTGGGGAACACCTGCTCACTCATCTTTCCCATGCCAAACACCTCCCAAAAAACCAAACCCTTCACAAGCATTCAAACCACACATATGGAATCCAAAGTATTCTGTGGCAGCCCTGCAAGATGACGACACTGACAACAAAACACAACTGACGAAGTTTTAGGTTTATTATACAGGGACAAATCACAGGAAAAATGAATTTTATTTCACTTTTTCATTGAACTTCTCAGCTGTCCCAGCTCAGACCACTCCTTTGATAAAACTCCCAGTGAAACCCGAGCCAAGGCTCCCTGAGCCAGGGCAGGGTTCTTTGGACTCATTCCTCACATTTATCACATTTATCACAGCCAGACAGAAGGTGTGAAATGCCATTTACACAGCCAAGAGGGCCACAGAATAAACCACAACCTGGCTTTGGCCTCCAGCCTCTCAGTGCACAACCAGGAGTGGCTCCAATGGCTGAAACAGGATTTAATCCATACAATCAGTTCTGCTGCTGCCTCGTGCTGCAAATCTCCCAGAGACTCTTTAAAAATCAACACTTTCCTAATAAACGTAAATATTGGGAGAATGGTTCTTCCTTCAAAGCAAAGACAGAGTGAACATTAAGGTCAAGATGAAATTAGTCCAATTGTTTTATATTTCAACAGCATGAAACTGTGGGTTTTACTTCAGATAAAGAATATAAAAATTGACAGATCACACTTGATAAGCAACTAATTAGTCTGGTATTTTCTCTTTAGATTCAGCTAGGCTTTCAAATAAAATAGTACAAGAAATCTTATACTGAGCAGTTGCAGTACAACACCTTCCAGAGAAAGCCTTCTAAGTCTGGGTAATTAGTTAGCAACCTTGAAACCTTTAAATTGAAGATGTTTTGGGCTTATTATACAGGGAAAAATCACAAGGAAATTCTATTCAGATACTGAGAATCACAGCAGAGTTGCTGCTGCTCAAAAATGTGCTACCAGAGAATTTGTTGCTAAGATAAATTTTAAATAAGCCAAGGATCTGAAGGGCATCTCCAACACCATAAAATTCAGAACTGCCTTTCCTTCCTAAATCAATAGACACATTCCTGATGTTTTATTGCCCTGATATCTCAGCTTCACTGGGGAGTTGCCTCTTTCTGCCCTGAACACAGATACAAGAAGTGGGAAAGGAAAAGAATCTGTCCTTCTCCCCCAAAGAGTCCAACCAGCACAGCTTCCCTGGGTGAAGGCAAACACAAAATGTGCTCCCTAATTAATGGAGACACATGTCTTTAGTGTTCTGAAGTCAGCATTGCTCAGATCTATTACCTCACCACAGAGTGTAGCAGCATAATTCAGTCCCTTGTGATGCGCACAAGGAGGAGTACACACTTTTACAGCACTTGTGGAGTCTGTGCTGATGCATATGTTTGTGAAGAAACATGGATTTCTCTTGTTCTTTCCATATAGATTTTCTTCTCTTTAATGAATAAGTCATTAGGATAACAATTGCCAAGCCCTACTCCACTCATAACAAGGCCTTTCAAGGCTGATGTTGTCTAATCTCAATATATTAACTCATAAATTTTATTTTTTACTTTCTCTGGGGCTTTTTCCTCTCAAGGCATCCAGGTGCTACAAATAACATCTTGTTAATGCATGCAGCATACATACATACATTGATTTTCTATGCTGGATAACTGTAAAGAAAAAAAAAAAAACAGAACAACTTCATGGCTCACTTGAATCTTCATTTGAACTGGCCACCAGTATTATTTACAGCAGCTGTTTGATCTTTTTTATTTGCACTTGGTGGAAGAGCATCCCAGAGATTCCTTCAGAAATTAAGGGATACAGAGTGATCACTGTGCTCCAAATCCTGTGTTTACTTCCTTTTCCCTATTTACTGGCATATTCCATCAGTTCTACTCACAGAGTTCAAGAAGGGCTTAAAACATACTCATATCTGTTAAAAATCCAATTACAAGCCTATTCCCCAGCCCTGACATGCCACCAGAGCATTTCAAAACCAAGGGTCAGACTTTGAGCTTCACTTATTAACATGCAAGCCAGTGGTGGGAGCTGGACAAAATATTTTTGTGAACACCGTGTCAGCCAGTTCAAAGAAGCATTTTTTTAAATGAACTCTAATGCAGTAATGAAAAAGGAGGTGATAATACACTGGAAATTATTCAGATATCTCAGGGGTTCAGCTGCTTCTGCCATTCATTTGCCAGCTGCCTTCCTCACCCTTAAGGCCAGAGTTTTTCTGCTTATTGCTACAACATCAAAACCCAAACAAACATGAAACTGTAACTCCCTGGAAGATTTCATCTCAGCAAGGGTGATGTTATGCTCAGCAAAATGAATAAATCACTGATATTCTCATACTTTCCTGCTATGAACTGTCTCTTAGAGAGGGAAAGAATGCACAGGAAAAATGTAAAAGCATTGCAAACACCCAGCTCTTTACACCAGCATTCCATGCAGGATCAGCTTTCCATGCCACGCTGCTCTACCAAGCCCTGGCAGGAATGTGACAGCTCATGCTCTGCATTACTGGTTCTGCTCTCATGGGAGCAGGATCTTGGGGAAGTCATGGAAGTGGCCTCCCTGGTGGAAACTGGGAGTTTTTTTAGCCCATCAGGCCATCTGTTGAAGAAAAGGCCATGGAGGACAATGTGTGAGGTCCCTGTAAAATTCTGGCAGAAGTGTTGGGATGCCAGTTGGATTCCTGACCCAGCTATGAAATAAATGAAATAAAAAAGGTTTATTGTGGGGGTGTAGAGAAGGTTACACAAGTTCAGAAGTCACCACCATGAAAAGGGGCTCAGCAAAACCCTGTACAAATGCTTTACCTGGTAACAAGGGCAATTCTCTCATATATGAACTATTCACCAACCCAGCTTGACACCTTGGAAATTGTTTGGGCTCTGTAATAGCCTAAATCCTGTATGTGGCATTTTTCAGCTGATGGGTTGCTCACTATTCAGTTCTGCTCATCACAACATGTGCCTCCAAGCAACAAAAGCACTGCTTCTATTCCTGGATTGGATCACTGAGCCTTTTACAAGTGAGGAACAACTGCTCCCACAACAAATAGCAAATATCAGATGCATTTTTCCCAGGCAGACTCTGAAATTGTCAGTAACAGCCATTTGCCCAAATTTCTAAGCTTCCCATCTCCTAAAACCCCAAACCTACTCATGTTGTGATTGATTTCCCAATATCTCTCTTGCTCTGTCCAATTTGATTTTTATTTGTCCTTGATCAAGAGAATAAGATGAACGTCCTCAGAGAGGCATGAGAACCATCAGCCTCAGCAGGGTCAGAAGGGTGCCAGAGGGAGCATGTACACTGATTTTGAATGGACTGAGCAGCTGTGGGGGCTGGGGAAGTATTTACAGAAAAAAACTGGTTTTCCAACTGCTGAGCCAACCTTTTCCTTCGGTTGCAGAAAGAAACATCAATCTGGTTTTAGTGATAGAACTAATCTGTAAAAACCCAATAACCACTGATGGATACACAGGGGAGAAAGACCCTGCAACCAACACATTCCCAACACAGTACGGGAAAAGCAAAGCCTTGCAGGAGTTTTAATTTTTTAAAAATTCTAATAAAAGTAGCAGTTTATTTTGCTTTTTAATATTTTGCATTTGGAGGATGCAGTATCAATCACTTTAAAAGTATTTGTCTTTTAATGTATTGAGGAGTCTGAAACACCAAAAAAACTCTAAAAAATCTGGCACAGGGTGCCCAGAGCTGGGGCTGCCCCTGGATCCCTGGCAGTGCCCAAGGCCAGGCTGGACAGGGCTTGGAGCAGCCTGGGACAGTGGAAGGTGTCCCTGCCACGGCAGGGGGTGGGTCTCAATCCCATTGGTAACAAATCTTTAATTAAGTGCCTAATTCCAAGCTCATTTTAAGGAATGTTTCAGCTGAAGCCTCAATTGCACTATGGAGCCCTGTTCTCCTCTCAGGAGCTCCTTTAGCTTTTCATTCTGCTCTGACCTTTTTGCACCAGTACAACCCATGGCATTACCCAAAGGTGCACAAGTGTCCTGACTGCTGAACTCTCCAAGCCTTTTTTACCCTGTTAAAAGAGATGATCTTGAACTTACTGGAGCATGAACAGGAAGATGCCCAACGTCATTGCAATAACACAGAACAGCTCATGGCTTCAGCTGGCATCCTGCACAAATGTGCTCATCTCACAAATCATCACCCTGGGTGGCTGGGATGGGACACTCAGCTGTGCCTCACTATCCACAGGGATTTGGGGCAACAGCAGGTCTGCACTTCAAGTGTCTCCACCACCAGCATCTCACACAGGCATGGAAAACATTTGTGCAGTCACAAAAGAGCACCCAGGCATGGATATACACACCAAAGTTTTCTGTAATAACCATTGGGAACAAGTGCCAGCCTATATTGCAGTTGCTGTTTCAAAACATGGGAATCTCAAGTTTGTTTGTTTTTTTTTAAATTCTGACACACTTCTAAATAGCTGTTCAAATCTCCAGGACTGTGGTGCAGCCTGTGCCTCGACAGAGAACACAGCTGAGGACAGGAAAAAGACAAGGCTATTAGAGTTATGTATGTCACTGGAGAGGGGATTTTTGGAGTTACATATGTCACTCACACGAGGGGATTTATTCCTACAATTACCACAGATCCTCTCTGTGCTTCCACACAGAAGCTCTGTGTTTATCTACATCTTTAAGTCTTTACACTGTGTCATTTTTTAGTTTTTGACATGGTTTAGAAAATTCAATTTCAGCTGTAAAGTCACAAACAAATACCTCTGACAGGTCTATTTCTGTAAAACCTATAGTGATATCTGCCTCCTATTACACTTCATTTCCCAGCAGTTTTTCACTCAGCTTTAATTTGCTTTTTGATTATCTGTTTTGGATAACCAATAAAGTGAGACCCACCAGTAGCAAACACTTCCAACAGCATTTTAGATCAGTTAAATGTAGGGAAGTCCAGATTAAGGGAAGTAGAATGTATTGCATGTGCATGGGGTGAACTGTGACCCTCTAAAGAGCCCCAGCGCTGCTGCTGGCAGAGGATTTCAGCTCCTGAGGAGCTGGGTCTGCTCCAGCAGGCTGGAGTCAAAACCTGAGGTGATTCAGACAAACTGCCCACAGTATCTCTGTTGTTTTTGTGCAAAACCCAACAAGGGAACATTGCTCTGTCCAGAAGGAAGAGCCACAAGTTAAATGAAACCATTTTCACAGGAATGTAAGAATCACAGAGAACAATTCCCTAGCATTCCCTTTGCTCCATGACTCTCTGCACCAGAAACACACAATGAGATAAAAAGCCCTTAGTGGGACAGTGGTTTTCCACCAAACAAACACAAGGTGACAGAAGCAAGGTGACACAATAAAATAAGCTTTATTTTTGTGCAAAACCCAACAAGTGAACATTGCTCTGTCCAGAAGGAAGAGCCACAAGTTAAATGAAACCATTTTCACAGGAATGTAAGAATCACAGAGAACAATTCCCTAGCATTCCCTTTGCTCCATGACTCTCTGCACCAGAAACACACAATGAGATAAAAAGCCCTTAGTGGGACAGTGGTTTTCCACCAAACACGAGGTGACAGAGGCCAGGTGACAAAATAAAATAAGCTTTGGCTCTCACATATGAATGCAGAATGTGCTGCAAGAAGAAATTTTAAAATGAAGAAAGCATGCACTGGGCTGAGCCCCAGCGTGGGCAGCAGGGCAGGGGGGTTCTGCCCATCTGCCCCTGTGCTCAGGTGAGACCCCACCTGCAGAGCTGCCCCAGCCCTGGCCCAGCACAGGGGTCCTGGAGCTGCTGCAGAGAGCCCAGGGGAGGCCCCAGGGGGATCAGAGGGATGGGGCAGCTATGCTGGGAGGAAAGGCTGGGAGAGCTGGAATTGTTCACATGGACAAGAAAAGGCTTCAGAGTGACCCAAATGTGGCATTTCAGTACCTGAAGGAACTGACAAGGAAGATGGAGACTGTTTACAAAAGTCTGAAGTGACAGGACAAGAGGGAAAGGTTTCAAATTGACAGAAGGCAGGGTTAGAATGGATATCAGGAAAAACAAAATTTCTGTGAGGGTGGGCAGGCCCTGGCACAGGGAGCCCAGAGCAGCTGTGGCTGCCCCTGGATCCCTGGAAGTGCCCAAGGCCAGGCTGGATAGGGCTTGGAGCAGCCTGGGACAGTGGAGGTGTCCCTGCCCATGGCAGGAGGTGGAATGAGATGGGCTTTAAGGTCCCTTTCAACCCAAACCATTCTGTGATTCTAGGAAAAAGTTAGAAGTGGAGGAGAATTAACCTCCTACAAGTTACCTCCACGAGTTGTCTCAATGCTATTCCAGGGCACTTCAGCTGCCTTTTTCATATTTTGAGATATAGAAATTTGTGTTTAAAACAGCAGCTCTGGAAAGGCATCCAGTCATGTGCCATGACTGGGGCAGCCTGGGAATGCGCAGCTGCACCCTTCAGAGTGCCACTGGAGATTCTGGAGATTCAATCACAGCAGGTCACTTGAGGGAGGCTGGAGTCACACACTGCCACAGAGTCAACAGGAAAAGTGGAATTCAGAACAGCCTACATGGAAATCCATTAACATAGTCCTGCCCGTTCCATCCTTCCTCAGCAGAAAATGCCTGTATATATATATATATATATGTACAAGTGCATATTTTATTCATGAGTGTGCAAAGACTATATATACACACATTTATATATCCTCACTGTACACTGACACATAATGGAGCACTTCATCAACTGGAAATAACTGCAAGGAAAAGAAAAAATTTCCACAAAACACCATTAAGTAGCAAGTCACCCTCTGACCTTGGTTATCTTGATAAATAATTTGTGTTTCACGGGGTTTTCTGGGGCCATGAAAGGACGACTCATTTTTTTATTAAAACAGCAGCTCTGGAAAGGCATCCAGTCATGTGCCATGACTGGGGCAGCCTGGGAATGCGCAGCTGCACCCTTCAGAGTGCCACTGGAGATTCTGGAGATTCAATCACAGCAGGTCACTTGAGGGAGGCTGGAGTCACACACTGCCACAGAGTCAACAGGAAAAGTGGAATTCAGAACAGCCTACATGGAAATCCATTAACATAGTCCTGCCCGTTCCATCCTTCCTCAGCAGAAAATGCCTGTATATATATATATATATATATGTACAAGTGCATATTTTATTCATGAGTGTGCAAAGACTATATATACACACATTTATATATCCTCACTGTACACTGACGCATAATGGAGCACTTCATCAACAATTTCCACAAAACACCATTAAGTAGCAGGTCACCCTCTGACCTTGGTTATCTTGATAAATAATTTGTGTTTCACGGGGTTTTCTGGGGCCATGAAAGGACGACTCATTTTTTTATGAGTCGTCTACAGACCTTGTCTGACCACAAATGAGTTCAAGCTGGCTCATCTCTAGATCTTAATTAATAAAGACATTTACTTTTAAATTGCAAGTCCCCATTTCTGTCAATACTTAAAATTATGTCAAATGTGGACAGATAATTGTTTTTTAAAAGAACAATGCAAGCAGGCAGAAGATATTAAATAAATATGGGCATAGACAAGATGAGCCAGTAATTTCTCCTTGAATTTGAAGCGTATTATTTTATCTAAATATTTAAAATGGTGTATTGATTCGAAGATATTAAATAAATATGGGCATAGACAAGATGAGCCAGTAATTTCTCCTTGAATTTGAGGCGTATTATTTTATCTAAATATCATTGTTCCACTAATTCCACATTTTTTTTATTTTTGCCACCTCATTTGCTTTCTGCCTTGCCTTCCTTATGCAGTTTGTTTTCTGCTCCTGGTGTTTGTAGTGGAATTCACAGCTGATCCACACAATATGTTGAAGTTATTCAAATCCTTTGTGACATTTAGAATGTGCTAAGATACTATGACTTTTGAAAAGCACCATGAATGAGAAAGACAGGTTGCGGAATGGGAAGAGATCCCTCCCTTCCCTGAGAAAACAACTGCAATTGATAGAGAGACCTTCAAGAAAAAAATTAAATCCTCAACTGCTGCAAACTGGCCAAGCTCCAAGAAAGATGAGAGAGGTACTGAAACCACCATGTGGGAATGGCAAAGACAAATGCTACACCAAAAACCCCAAAACCAGACAGAAAAACCCACAAAGGTCCGTTTAACTCTAGATGGCATGAGGAGGCAATGGTCATTTTGTTATTTGCACAGATCATTGGCTTTTCTCAAGTCTAATTCCTCAGTTGCTAATGGGATTCTAGATCTTGTCCTAAGGGGTAAACCTCAAATGCCAGAGACATGGCAAAGTCTGTGCTAGGATTGTCCTAAGACAGTGAAGAACCCATCTCTTCCTTAAAAAATATCTCAAAGGCTCACATACTATCCTGGATTTCACCAGAATCCACCCAAGCCAGCTCTTTACTGACGACCAAGAGTTTCTGGATGACCATCTCCACCTTTCCTAAGGGGATTCCTTATTGGAAGAGGAAACAGCCCATGGTAATGAGATCTGCAAGGGACCAGACTGCAGGCTACTCCTCACAACACTCACCACACATTTTGGAAGCGAGGTGGAAACACACTGCAAGACAAAGACTTCTCCAAACTGAGGCTCTTCTACTCCCTTTTAACACCACAGCTCCAGGTAACAGCAGCCATCCCCAACATTTGTAATTATCATTAAGAAAATAGTCACCTGATATAGGAAATTTATTTATTTTCCTTCAGTAGAACAGTCTTCCAAAGAGATACCACTAATCCAATAAACAAAAGTGTTGGATAATGGACAATGTTTTCTCAAAGGGGAGTCAACTTCCTATGAGAAATGTTGCCACTGGTTGCATGCCACTGGAGATATTTCATGGGAATTGCAAAAATATCCAGTCAGACATGGATGAGGCAGGACAAAGAGATGGGAAAGGATTCCCATTACCAGCATCCAAAGAACAGGGTCATAGACAGGGCTGGTTTTTCTCTGCTTTCAAATATCACCAAACAATTTAACTTTGCAGTAATTGCATTATTGTATACAGATGTCAAAATCAACCCAGGAACCTGAAGCCCACCTTCTGGGAAAGTTTACAGTTTTATGAACATAAATAGTGCTTAAATGTTTCCTTTTTGCCTGCAAGAACTAGTTTAAACGCAGAGTAAAAAACCAAATGTTTCTTTAATAAAAGAATCAATATTTATGGCTTTGTTGTATTTACTGTTCATGAAGATACTTAAGTTAACTCTTATGCACCAAGACAAACAACAATCATTCCTTCAGGACAAAGCAAGCTCTTCACAGCCAGAAAAACATCATCAGTACAAGTGAAGTGTTGAAAAATTTGACATATAAACAATAAGCAGCTAGACAAACTAATAAACAGAATGTCTCTTAAAACTAGCAGAGAAAATCCATGAAATACTCGTCCACTGGAAAAACACAGAGCCTGGCCAAATGTCACGTTTAGAAAACACAGAATTACAAACACATTGTTTTGACTGTGACTGCAGTCTAAATGGATGATTAATGTATAATTAAAGCAGTCAATCCAAGAGATAAAAGAGACTAGAAAACCACAGCGGTACCATAGGTGATGCCATATCTAGTGAAATAAATTCATGTCAGAAAGTCACACCTCTAGAACTGGCACACGCTTTGGGGAAGGTCCATTTCAACAGCTAAATCACAGCAGCGCCCAATTTTCAGACATCTCTCCCCTCTTCTTTCACCCTTCAGCCTGGATTTTCAGCACTGATGCCAGTAGCCACATGAACACAATAATCTTCGTTCTCCAGCACTATTCCAACAGCATGCTAAGAGTTTGGATACATAAAAAACTCTTGCAAAGAAAATCTGGTGGAAAGCTACTTCCCTTTTCCTCCTCACACCGAGTCAGAGCTTAGCCAATGTTTTAAAAGTCCTTAGAGCATTTATCCTACTCTTCTCCCTGAAGCCTCTGGTGTATTTCTCTTTATTCCAAGGAATCTTGATCAAGTGCATACATCCCTTTCTCACACCAGTTCTCAATGCCTTGGCCTTAGAGTCCCCCCAGCTCAGACATTCCTGGAGCACCTCCCATTTTATTCCCAGCACAACAAACACCTTTATCAACCAATGAGCCCCCATGAGTCCTTTTCCCACCTCTCTTTTACCAAAAGCTATTAAACTCGAGTTTTTCAAAGGTCCCATAGTACTTTTACACCCTCAGGACCCCAGATCAGCCCACTCTGGCCTTGGCTGTGCCCTGATCTCTTTGGGAGCAGCCCTTCCAGAAGAGGGGAGCTCCACCCACCCCTGCAGCTGCAATTTTCCCTCACTCTGCTCATTCAGTCCAGAATTTGTTTGCTTTTTATTGGGCATTTAATGCTGCTGAGCTTTGCATTAAAAGCACCAGCCCTAGCCTTTATAACCCTTTTTTCTATTGCTGCCTTGTTTTTCTCTTTTAACTGTATGATTATTTATGTTCCCCTTCTTTTCAGCTTTTACAGCTTCATTTCCTTACATTTTCCTACAGCTCCCAAACCAAAGGTTGTCTTAACCCCTGGGCTAGAACAAATTCTATTTTTTTTTTAATTCCTTTTATTATAAATAACCTTCATAAAAAACCTAAAGTTTGTATTTTCAACATCTTGCTACAGACTTCCCACTCATTCCTGTAAGAACGTCCACAAGCCAGTTTTGGGAGTTTTTATTTTGACAATTTACTATGTCATAAAGGGATAAAATATGTACTTAAGGCCAGCTCAAACACAGATTTCAGATTTTTGATAGATTCCTTTGACAAATATTTCTCCTTAGTTTATTTAATGTATACAAACATCAACCTTAATTCCGGAGGATGATGCAATCCTTTATCCTATTTCAGAATACACTCATTATTCTTTTATCACTTCTTCACCAGAAATAATCCACTTTTTATTTCCACTGACTACTTAATTCAACTGGATTCTAAGGGTTGTGCCAGGACATGAACCATACACTGAGCTTACAAATCAGAAGTACCCGTGTGTGTTTTACAGATTGGAAAAAATCTTCCTGAAGGTATTGAAATGAAACAATCCTGGCCACTACTTTTCCACTTTGCAGTCCACATCCCACACTGATCAAAGAGCAACTACAAAAGGCAGACTGCTTCTGTTGAGGCAGCAAAGTTCTTCTACATTTCCCCTTTCCAGATGAGATGATTTCCTTTCTTGCAGAGAAATCATACAATATCACCTGATTTTTAAATTTCAGAAATCAGTATTCACATTTTAAAAATCCACATTGTTCTTCTAATTGATCCAAAGTTATTTTGTTTTGAAATCTTATAAAAATAAAATAAAGTTCTGCATCTTCACATCTACCTGGAGAACTGTCTCTCCTGTCTGGAGGAGAGAGAGCGACCAGAACTTTCAGAGCAAAGAGGATCCTCAGGCTAAGTAATTTGAAGTTAAATCAGTTTTTGCAGATTTCATGCCTTGGTTTGTATTCTAAATTATAGCTTTAAAGGCAGGGTTTTTTTAAAAGCTCCAAAACAAAAGAAATGTGATATATGGCAAAGGCAGCATTTAAACTGAAATTGATTTTCTGAGTGGGAGCAGGTGAGAGTCTCCTGCTTTGTGCTGAACCATTCCAGAGGTGGGAACCAGCCAGGTTCCTCCTGTCCCCCTGTGCCACAGAGCTGGCCTGGGAGCATCTCACTGCCTTTCCCATATATGACAATAGTCAATGACTTTAGCAACCACTTAAAAGCAAACAAGTCTTTAAATATCAAACAGCAACCACAACTGCTTTAAAAAAAAATAAAAATTCAAACTCCAAAACTTGGAGGTATTGCAAATGAGTGACTAACTCAGGATAATTGCTGTCTGGTTTAACATTTAAAAGCTGTGCCACCTGCACCCCAGACTTGTGTTATTTTCAGGGGAGACATCTCATTTAGGCAGGAGGGAAGAACAACTGGGTGATAGCCACCACAGTTAACTCAACTGGGCCCAGGGGCTTTGAATGCCAGAAACAACTGCTGGGGTGGAAAGAAGCAAATGCTGAATTCCAAGTTTAATGAGTGTCTTAAGTATTTTAAGATTTCTGGCATCATTTAAGGCTACATGGGCAATGCACAACCTGTAATTGCAGGGACAGGGATCCTCCACAGGCAGCAGAACTCCATTTCACTCCTTCCTGCCCCACTTTACCCTCAGGAAGATGAACCAGGAGTAAACAAAGCAAATTTACACCAGAACCAGCTTGCAAAGTACTCCAGGATAACTGCAAAGCCACAATGAAATGTCATAGAATATTACATTTACAGCCATAGGAGAGGCAGGACTTTAACACCTTGTTACTTTTGTTATTTCTAGGTTTGTCTGCTCTTTTGCATTGATTTTGCCCAGAACAAAAGTATTTTAGGAATAAAACCCAAGAACAACTGTCAGCTTGTTTTTCCTGGAGAAGCAAGCACTCTTTCAGTACAAAGTATTTATTTATGCATTTCCAAACAGAACTGGCTACGGGGGAATTACTTAAGCCTCAGTGAAGCAGCAAACATTGTTTGTGATCTTTTTCACGATGCTGTCCAACCCTCCAGTGTTTATTCAGCTCCTGATAGTTTCTGTTTATCTGCTGATAGTTTTTGGAGGCACCAGTTGTGGTTTGTTAAAGCCCTGGAATGGCAATCTGCTGGCATCAGCAGGGGCTCTGCCTCACTGGATACACAGGCTGATGGATTTGGATCTGCCAGTTCACTGAGGTCAAAGTTGGCACCTTTTCTATGGGCAAGTGAACCTTGGAAATGCCCCAAGGCATCCCAGCACAGCCCAGAGATTTGTCTGAGGAGGCACTTCCCTGATTCCATCTACATTCAATACGAAATTAAATGGAGTCAAGCAGATCTCATTACACAGATTGATTTAATGAGCTATCTGCATGCTGCCAGCAGGGCTGGACCAGGGTGCAGCCAAGGGAGGCTGCAGGAACCACTGCCCTCATTCAGCACGTGGCACAGCTGCAGCCACCTAACACACAAATTCCCATTTATCCGTAGCTCCCAAACCTTACACTGTGCAACCTCTGAGCTGGAACGAGCTCTAATCCTGCTTATAGCAAAACAAATAAATAATAGCCAAAGAGATTGGAAAAAATTCCTAAATTCTAATTGATTTTGTAAAAATCTGTCTAAATTGCTACTGCAAATTAAGAGCAGAGAAGAAAAGTTGCAACTGTTTTAAATAGTTGGTCACAGACAGTTTGTAACAGAAGCTCTTTCTGTTAAGAGACAAATGTACGTGGGCACACCTGACAGCTCTGGACCTTTACTCAAGGTTTCTCCAGTTCTTCTTCAGCAACAGAGGATTTGCTGGAGCATCCCATGGCTTCCCTGTGTTCTGGTTTCCTTTGCCCAGAAATAAATAAATTGCTGAGAGTGTCCCCTCTCATCCTGCTGTCGACATCTGGGAATCACAGAGCCTCTGAGCCCCAGGGCACTGGCAAAGCCTGTGCTGATGGTTCCTGCCTTTCCTCACACAGGTGGAATTCAGATGAAACTCTGGTGCTCTTTTCTAGTGCAGGTGGTTCCCTGATAGTACTGAGCCATATCACCCTGAGTTTCCTGTAGATATGAAATAGCTGACATTTAAATGGAGGAGTAAGTATAACTTCAGGAGTATAAATGTATTTTGCATCAAAGCTTAAATAGCTTTTAAAAGTTTCCTGAATGTGCTATTATGTCTGTTCTCAGGGTTCTCTGACTCTGAAGCTTTTCCTTTTTAATTTTTTTCTGGTAAAACCTAAGCCATTTTCCCAGCCTTAAATTGGGGCAGGAGAGATCCAGCTGTATTTACATTCATATAAGAGCAATGTTTCCGTAAATGCACATCACTCTATAATCATGGATTTCAAGAAAAACATCTCCTTCTTCACACCTGTGAGCAGCTCACACATTGCCCCAGCACAGGTCACTGCACACTGGAACTCCACAGCAGCAAGGAAATCAAGGGACCAGGAGTGATCCCAGCAGGTGACCTGCTGCCCTGCTTGATATCCAACACCCCCACCAGGCTGTGAAATCTGATTTTGGGCATTTCATTTGTGGGAGACTGAGTTTTGACAAGGCAGCAGTATGAGGAAGTGGGCAGCATCTGCAGCATCCCGTGGCACCTGAGTGAACTGATGTAAATCACTTTATTTTATGTTTCTGCAGCTGGAAACATGAGACACAGCTACCAACAAGGTCCACAGCATCCTGCAAAGGAGGATTGTTCCAAGTACAATTCTCTCTGCTGGAACACATTTTAACCTAAAGCACAGGGGTCACAGGGTAAATGGCTGCACTTGCTACAAAGCACAGGAGACAAGTGTAGTTCCCTATGAAGGAAAAACAAATTCACCGCTAAAGAATTCCTCGCAGTGTATTTATCCTAATCTCTCACCACACAACAGTTTCCAGTGGCTGGAGGCAGATTGGTAAGAGATACCAACTGTCAGGAAAAGGTGAAAAGCAATTAGTAAATCACTATCTCTTTTGTAATCACTGATGAAATTTCCATTTTTTTTATCCCCCACTGCTCACTGGCCCAAACAAGCAAGACATCACCCTGAAAATGAATGCAATTAATTATATTAGCTGAACCTTTTAAAGAGGAATGGCTTCTCATTTACATTCCTGGCAGAAATTCAATAAGATTGCACTACTGCAAGGTTGATTGAACTGCTGCTGCAGTTAGACCGGTATCCTGAAATGAAAAAAAAATTCTAATGTTCATTATGAGATTTTTAGAGCTAAGTACTTTGAACTGTTAATATTCTCAAGTAAGTCTGCAGAGGAAGGCTGGAAAAGGTAGTTTTAACTGTGTGTTAACTGAAGCTGAAATAATTTCCTTCCCTTCTGCACCATCCTCCACTTACTTTTAACTAACCAAAAATTAGCAGAATTATCTTACATGCCTGATCTAATTAGTAAAGATGTTATCCAAACCTTCAGCTTTCACCTATGCACCTGAGCACTTGCCCTCTCTTAGCACAGCTGTAGCTCTGTTGACATGAAAGGATGCAGAAGTTATTATTTGTGTGCAGGGATTTCCTGATTTCACTGGATGCTGCTGTAGCAGAGGCCAGCACAGCACTGCCTCAACAATCCCAGCTAAGCAGGACAAACCCAGCAGAAATTGTTACACTGGCCTGCATAATGGAGTCTTTGCAGCAAACTTTCAATTAGAGACAATAAATGATTATGCATGTATTTGTAAAAGCATAATCAGCTTGTGAAAGCATAATTGGTTTATGAAAGCATTATTAGTTACAGGGATGTAAATAAGCAAGGGGAAAATGCAGGTTGGTGTTTGGATCACAGGCTGGAGGATGAGATAATGAAAAAAAACCCATTTAATAGCAAACTGGGCACACATTTGACAGGCCCATCCCACTGCAGAAACACACCTGGAGAGGTTGACAAGGTTCTCAGCCTTGCTCCAAGCACCTGGCAGAGAGAGGGACAGAGAGGAAGAGCTCCATCCCTCCATTCAAACATGGAGACACCTGCACAGTCAGCCAGTCTCCAGGAATAAATATCTACAAACAGAATGAAAATTCTTCAGTTACTACCCAAAACCCCCCATTAAATTGAATATGGAATGGACTTTATTGTTTATAGAATCACAGAATGGCTTGGGTTGGAAGGGACCTTAAAATTTATGTTGTTTCATTCCCTGCCATGGGCAGAGACACCTTCCACTATCCCAGGTTCTCCAAGCCACGTCCAACCTGAAGTTTGATGGGTTTTATCACTTTCTTTAAGTTCAAGTAGAGTTATGTGAATAAACACATCAAATACACACAAGAATATTTGTGCTTGTAGAAAATTGGCAACAACCCACTGAATCCTGTCCAGGCTGCTGCACTGTACCTTCACAACCCCAGTTTATGCTGCTCATGTTTTTTATCTGACCTCAGTTTAAGAAAGCTTTAAATATAACTATCATTGAGTGAGATAATGCTTATTGCCTTTGCTCTTGGAATAATGAAAAAGTATTCAGGAAAAGAAGGTGGGAGTATTAAGTCTGCTATCTCATGAGCTTAAAAAAAAAGAAATATAAAGGCAGGCAGAGAGCTTTAGGCTGCCTAAAAACCCTACTGTTGGTCACATTCCTGTAACTAAAAGTAGTAAGGGAAAATCACTGGGTTTTCTGCAATTTGAGCAAAGAATTAATTTCAGATAGAAATGTCATTATCTTCTCTTTTTCCACAAGAATATGGAGACTGAGTGAAGTCTTTATGAAGGACTTGAGATGAAGCTTTATCTTTAATATGGAAGGTATGAACTCTCTATTTCACAAGAAGGATGTGGGTGATTCATCTACTTCTTAAGTCTTTCTCAGACAAATGGAAAAAGAAATCTAAAGAGATAGCTGATAGAACAAGAAAGCCAAAATAATTCCCAGTGCATTACCTGTGTTGGAAAGGCTCTCACAGAGCAGTGCTGGATGCAAATGATTTTCTGAACAGTTCACACTTATCTTTGAGTCAAAAGTGAGATTTCAGCCAAATGTTTAGATCTCTTTGCTTGGAGAGATGGCTGAGGGGTCTAAGCACAAGGTACAACCTGCAGGCATTTGGTGTATCAAGTTAGCAACAGGCCAGCCTACCTGTGAAACTGTAGGCTGGACCTGTGCTTGCTCACCAAAAGGGAAGAAAAAGTCAGTTATTTCACTTAAACCACATGCATGAGGCAATTATATCATCTTTAAGATGATATAATGAAGAGAAAGTTAAGCTTTTTGTCCTAACAAACTGCAAATCTATAAAAATGAGCATGCTGACAGGAGAACCTCTGGAATGCAGGGAGTGAGACAGGCTGGAGTAACCAGCTTCAGACAGGCAGGACCTCCCAGGCTGGGTGAGCAGTTCTGGGGCTCTGTGTCACTCTGTGTCACCTCACAGAGTGTTGGTTCTCAGCCCAGGCCATCCAGGCTGCAGTGAAGTCTCCCAAGCACTGGAACCCTGGCTTCTTTTGGAACAGTCATGGACTTCTGCTGTACCACCAAGAAACGCAGCACAGAAACCCTGAAACTTAACCCCTGGTCAGTTTTATTTTCCTGAAGACAGGGATGGCTCTGTCAAACAGCCTGGGACAATAGTGCATGGAAGAGGAACAGAGTCAGGACACTGCTAATTACCTAGATGGGCTCATCAACAAGAAGAGCTAAGATGATAATCACAACAAAACTCCTTTTTTTTCCAAAGCATTTACGACTTTTCTATTACTGTGCGTGTCTAAAACACACACCTGCCAGCACTCTGCCCCTTGTGACAGAACCCTATGGATTTCACAAGCAGCCAGATCTCATGCTGGGAATGCAGAGCAGGGGTGGAAGCAGAGTTGGCAATCCCCAGTCAGTGGAAGGTTTGGAGGGTCTGGAGCACTGCCAGCTGGTGGAAGGTATCAGGCTGTTGTAAAAGTGATGGACATGAAAACATACCTGAACATGTTGGAAAATTTACCTCATCTAGAAACTACAGGTTTAAGAATGCAACAAATCCTCCTCAGAGACAGCATTGGCTTTAAGAGCCTTGTGGCCCTAAATCACAGTGGATTTGGTTTTTGAAGGAGTTTGTCACTGTCTAGACAGTATGACAACAGAAGCTCTGAGATCCTCCCTTACCTTGGGTTTGAAAAGTTACAATGTTTGGGGAGGAAAAGTCTTCCTCTTCAAACACAGGACAGGAGACCATGCTTTCCCCTCCTGTAATAAAGCAATAGCTTGAATAGATTATGCCTAAAGTTTCAAAAAGAAATCAGAACAGCAGCAGTACTGTGAGGACATGGGCTTGGCCTGATTTTGAAATCATGGTCCACTCTGCCCAAACACTAAAGCATCAGGGACAGGAAAAGCCTGATGTGTAACAGCTCCTTATTTTACAGTGAGACACGGCTCATTTAGAGCAGCAAACTAATTAATACAATCAGAGGCGAAAGTTTCAGAACTCTCCCAACAGCACACATTAGCATATACTGCCAAGAGACTTGATAAAGTTCAAAGCTTATCTTGTAGCCTGCATGCTCCGTGTTTGCTCAGAGCAGCAGCTGGCCAAGTGATCTCCCTTCTCCTCAAAGAGCAAAATTAAATTAGATTAGATCATCTTCTCTCCCTTGTAGAATTAAGATCGTGCTATGAAAACAAGCAAATTAGCTTTTGAAATCCTGTTTCTCACTTTAAGGCTACAAGGCTGAGAAATGCTCTCTGCACCAGTTCAGCTCAGCTGCAGAAGTGGGTTTGTGCTGTTTTCCTGGTGAGCTGAAGGAGAGACTTCTGCAGATTTGTCTCTCCCTGGGCTTGAGGCTGTGAGTGGCAGATCCTGAGGGAGGAAGCAAAAGAAGGGAACAAAGGAGGAAAGGTAATGGACACAAAGTCTAGAGAATCAAGACATGCAGAAGTCACGGAATCACAGAATGGGTTGGGTTGGAAGGGACCTTAAAGCTCATCCTATTCCACCCCCTGCTATGGACAGGGATACTTTCCACCAGACCAGGTTGCTCCAAGCCCTGTCCAACTCAGCCTTGATGGTTTAATAAGAGCTGCAGTAGTGAGGCTTGAAAGCTTCTTGGTTCATTGCTATATAAAAACAATTCCGAGTAAAGGAGTAAAATCTAGTTTCTAGAAAAAGCAGGATTAGGAACATGAATGTTACATCAAAAGAAAGGCTTAGAGCATAAGGAAACAGAAGGAAAAATGTAGGGACCAGGATTTTTTTGGACTAGAAAGCTGGACTGAAGAACAACAAATGTTAGGGGATGGATGGTGGAGGTTTAGTTCAGATCAGCAATGGCAGGTGCCAAATTCAAACCAAACAAATACACAACAGCAAGTTAAGTTCAAAGGGGGACATACAAATGAGATCTTAGACTGAAACCATAGTTTTCAGAGCTCATTCACTGCACACCAAGCTGTGAGGTCAGCTGGCACAGGCACACTTAAACAAGCTGATAAAAACATCTCCCCATTAAGTCACCATGCTGCAGCAATCAGACACACTGCAGAAGTCCATCCTAGGCAATCTGTTCTAGATGAACAGCTAATGAGAACTAAGCTAAACCACTTCTCTCTGGTTATGATTCCTCCTTTGAATATTCCCATAACTGTACTGCTAAAAAACTCAGACATATAAAACTGAAACGGGAAAGAAATTCTTCTGCTGTGGACAGATGGAGTAGTAAAACTGGCCATGAGAAAGCACAGCAATATCCATGGCACATCTTCACTCTGTCACCCTAGACTGCAACAAATTTAGCAAGAAGTTAATTTAGCTTATAGTTTGTTTGTTTGTTTTTAATACTTTGATTATCTCCTATTAGGCTGGAGTTGATGGAGAAAGTGATTTGGGGTTTATTGCCAAACTTCTTCACAGCTTGATCTTCGCTACCATAACTAGAGGAGATTATAAGATGAAGACGGTATTGCAGGAAAAAAAATAAATGCAACAAAAGTCTCATATACATGGAAAACAAGAGGGATGGAGGGAAAGGAAGATTTTGGAGGGTTTATGTTACCATGAATGGTGAGTTTATGGGCAGACTGTCTTGTGAGGAGGCATCAGGAGCTGTTATCCCATGACAATGCTCATCACACTGCTTAAAGCTTGACTAACTTGGCTGTTAAAGAAGAGTGGCATAGAAGTAAATTAAAAAATGGAAGCACTGCATAAACTTTGACGACATAAACCATTTGTTCTAAAGCATTTAAGATTAATCAGAAACAGCTCTGCTGTTTCATGGCTCTGAGGACAGTGAGCCAATTGCTGCCTCTATGCTGGTGCTTTCCTCATGCTGCCACATCTGCTGGGTGTGCCAGGGCTGGGTGGGAAGCTGGGACAAAGCATCCTGACTCTGCCAGCATCCCTACAAGGCAATAGATGGCATTTTCAAAGATCTAAGGGATGGGTTCAGATCTTCAGCATGAAGGATGATCTTGTTTTAGAAGAATGAGATGAATCAAGGAGGTTCTTAGACACCTGATGAGGGTTTCTTATTCTGCTTCACTTACTGCATCTTTCTGATCAACACTGCCATTTCTTTCGTATTACTCCCTCATGCATGCACTGTAAGTAAATCCAAAGTAGAAGACCAGAGGAAAAGCTTTTTCCACCCTTAGAAAGACAGACCCAACCAGTGAAGTGTCTTTGTTCTACCCATAAGAGGTTTACCCAAAGGGCTTGACACCTTTCGATGTTTATAGACATTTTACTAAGGAAAAGCCAAGCACTGCCCAAGGTAAATGAGGGCCCAAGTGGCTTATGTTGAAGCCTGGAACATCTCAATTTCCTGTGAATTCCTGTGACTTGGCTGGTGCCATTTTTACTGCAGCTGTTCATTCAATTGAGAGCTCACATCATGAAACATGTCAGGGAGAAAAAGGGCCGATGAGAATTCAGTGAATACAGCTTTTCATTTGAAAAGATCCTCAAACACACACAATTGCTTTCTGTTGCTTAATTTTCAACATTGATAAACTTAATTGCATTTATTTATCTAGTCAATACTGAAAACAAGCGATAATTTGTAATATAACAACTTTACATCTCAAAGGAATACAAGCACAACAGTTTCCAGTCCCTTCTGAAGGAGGTGAATGGCATGGAGGAGGTTGGATTGCCTGTGTAGGAGAAGCTTACATTATTTTTTTTTTCATGAGGGTATATTAATATTGTTGCTATCAACTAGCTTTTGTATATATATAAATGACTTTTGGAAAAGAGGTTTAAAAGCCAGCATTTTTCATGTGCCAAATTACACACACTAAATATCTGATACTAGCAATAGCAAATGCTAATATTTCCTAAGCATGAAAAATGAACTCTCTCCCTCACAAGCTCTCAATAGCAACAGTTCTCATTGGAACCAGTGATCAGAGGTTGTTATTATCATTCCATCAAACAATCTGTATCCTTCTAATTAAAGAGTAAAGCATCTGAAAATCTGCTCATTATGAGTCTCCATCCTGTTTATTTTGAAGCTGGCAGAAAGAGTTACAGTTAGTTCACTATACACTGCATAGGGCTTATGGTAAAGAAACTGCATTAGTTAGTTAAATAATCCTTAACACTGCAATCTTGGATGTTCTTCCATAGCTTTGTACTCAGGTACTGGGAGTCTGTTAAGTGGTGTGATGGTTGGTGACAGAAGTAAAAAACTAAAGAAAAAAGTAAGAAAGATGAAAGAAGAGAGTTCACTGGGCAAAAGAGACAAATGGGGGGGGGAAAGTGCATTAGCCAGACAATGCACTGGAGCCAAGTCCCTCTAAGAGATTACACCCAGCTCCCACTGAATTTCAGGGAATTCAGGAGAATTCCACTGACTCTATGTTAAACAACTTCAAAAAGCTGAACATTCACTCAGAGCTACCAAGGCTCATAAGGGGTTGAGCAATAGCCTTAGTACTTCCTACTTTTCCTGTATTTTGCTCACCCTCTGCCTTGAATCCCTACTTAATGCCTCAGTTGCTTTCTTGGATCATGCTGAGGAGTAATTTTGCCTCTGATTTCCCCAAAATCTCCCTTTGTAGATCCTTATCTGTCAGTATTTGTCTGTTCATTCATGGCCTTCTCCTTCCCTTTTTCAAATCTGGTCTGTCTGAACCTGCCCATGCAGGTTCCCATGTTACTCTTCTTTTGGAACTTCTTTCCTCTTAGACCTCTCCATCTCAAGGCTGTTCACAAACCTTGCAGAAAAAAGGAAAAATACCCAATGCAGAGCAGGTTCACCATTTGAGGGGAGGGAAAAAAAAAACAAAACCAGAATTCTGTCTACTCAAAAATTCACTCTTCAAATGTTGTTACAAATCTCACTAGACCTGCAATATTCCCTAATCCTGTAGTTTCCTTAAAAGCCCTAGAATTTATCTCTTCCTCCTAAAACTTCTGCTCCTATTTACTCACTGCTTTGCCCCTTCCTTAATATCCACTAACTTCACATTTATCAACTTTAGTATTTAATTTTATAGGAAAAACCTTCCCCATCCCTCATTCTATCTATGCACCTTGTTTACTCCTGCAACCACATTTATTTCAATAGCAGTTTTATTAAATTTCATCTATGTGGAAGAAGCCTCTCTTTCTTCTATTTCCCAACTCCTGAAGATTTTGAAGCTGTTCATGAGAAATATTTTTCCACTGGTGTGGCTATAAAATTCCTTAACTTAGCCCTTGAACAAAAACCAGTTTTAACATGTTGGCATCTGGACAGCATGTCCTAACAGAGCTCAAAATAACACATTATAAAAAATACAGGCTGTGTGCTCAGATGCTGAGAGGCATCCGCTCCTGCTAGAGCCAAGAGGTGCTGAGAGAAATTAATGTTTCTGTGCTGAAACCATGCAGGAGGAACGAGTTCACCAGCAGCTTGCTTGTCCTTCCTCCCAGGGTGATGCTGAGTGATGTGGCAGTGCTTTAGAAGTGCCATGATCTCACTAATGGTGATAATGGAAAGGTCCTGACACTCACAAACATCTCTGTTTGGGGAAGCTCTGGCAGGAAAGGGTCAGAAAGAGACTGACAACGGTTCAAATATACCATTTAACACATCAAGGTGCAGGACTATGTGTGCTCCCAGCAGACAGCAATCCCTTCAGAGTTATTAAAACACTTCCTAGAAGCCATTCTGGTCTTTGATATAATTCCTTTATACCCTGTGAGCTCACTGAAGACTGCACATCCTTGCTAAGCTTGAATTCAGTACCAAAACTCCACTTCCCTCTAAGCAGAAGGATGGTTCTGCTGACCTCTGACAACAGCACATTAGGAGAAATTCTCTCTCACCTTTACAGTGGGAATGACACAGAATGAAAAACTGGGATGTAATTTCCTCTCAGCAGACATCTTCTAGAGAGGTAAATGTTCTTAATTAAATCTACTTTTTACATCACTGAATAAAAGCAAGTACTTAGTTAGCTAAGTGTGATATACCTAATTTATAAGTCTGCAATTTCCCCACAGACTTAGGTCAAACAGTCCCCTGCTGTTTCTATTTCATCCAAAACCAGTACAACCCATCCCAAAGGAAAAGTTTTACTGGGTGTTAGAACACAGGAACAAGAGACAGAGCAAATATTTGGTAAGAGTCAATCTTAAAACTCATGGATTTAAATTGCTACCTGTATGAAATCAGTTCATGGTCATGGTCTTCATTGCTGAATAAGCAAGATTTTCTACATATACACAGGTGGGATTTACTTACTGACAACCCAGACCTAACCCAAGGTAGTAAAAACATATAGGTGACAACATATTCCTCCAAGAGACACCTAAATCCTGGTGCTGGGCAGAGAGCAGCCATGACAGAATGAGTTATAGGGGTGGCTCAGGGCCTGGAGAGAGTAAAACAGAGCAGTTGAAGGCTGGAATGACAGAAGAAATTCCCTCTAGTTGCTCGCAAGGTTACAGTCCTCCCAAAGCTGCATTTGTGAACAGGTCAAAAGTGTGCACTTTCCTGGAAATCTCAACACTGGCATGCACATCCACTAAAATAAACCCAACACCTGCAGTCAATCCCAAAAAAACTCAGGTTGGCATCAAGCAGGGATGGAATTCGGGAAATGGGGAACAACTATTTACAACTAAAAGAAAGAATCCCAAAGCACAGACAAGAGAGTAAATAGCAAAATGAAAACACATTGGGGAAACTTTCCAAGATCCCTTTCTCTTTAGACCTTAACAGCTGAGAAATTACTTGGCGTTCATCAACGAGCCACAGACTAATCTATTTACTTGTATCCAAGTGAAAGAGTGGGGAGAAACATATTTGACTCATTCTTAGTAATTTCCCCTGCATAAAATATTTTTGGAGGAAAAAAAATATACAGGCAGCTGAGCCAATTTTTTTTCTCCCTCTCAGACAAAACTGAATCATGATTCATCATATACACAGATGAATTTTAATTTATTCCTTTAACAAGTTTCTTTTTGTATTTGCTTGTAAGCAAGAATTAATACACTCAGACATGAGGAAATGTTAATTTTACTGCCTCGCCTTTCAAATTTACAAATGTTGAGTCTAACTCCTGCTGGCACCATTCTGGCCCGCAGGGAGAAGAGACAAATGCCTGACCTATGCACAGAGGGTCTCTGGCCTTTCTAGAGGTCAGCAGTAGCTTCACAGCTCTCCCCTCCTGAGCACAATTAAAGCATCCTGCCCATCCAGTGTGGGCTATCACCTTCCAGAAGGAAAGCTGTTTGATAATTATCCATTCCTGCTGTAACATCATGGTGCCCCTCACAAAAAGACAAAGGTGACACAGGAAAGCATTTGGCTTGTTAGACTCCCATAAAACTTCACTCAGTTCAGAGCAGCCCAAGTGGAATTTGGCCATCTGGAATTCCTGGATACATCTTGATGCTCGCCTGCTAAATGAGTATTTCACAGAGCAACACTAATGATGATGACCCTTCTGTTCTTCCAGTGAGAAGCTCAGACACTCCTCCAGTTCCTGGAACAAAAGAACAGACTCATTTATCTGTGGAAAGAATCCCCCATTCCTTATCTCTGCTGCAAGAGGAAAGACAGGGATTCTGCTGTGATTTCTCAGTGAGGTGGTGCTGTGGTGGAGGATCCATCACACCCAGGGGAGGTGATGCACTGCACACCCTGAACAGCTCTGAGCTGGGCTCACTTCACTGGGACACAGGATGCAGACTCTCTAAGGCCACACTCAGAATTCATTTGTGCCTGAAAATATCATCCCAAACACCCACCACTTAGATGGAAGTTTAGATTGGTTCTCAGGAAATATTTCTTCACCAAAAGGGTGGTCAGATATTGGAACAGGCTGCCCAGGGCAGCAGTAGAATCATCATCCCTGGAAACATTCAAAAATATGTCATGGAATGCTTGGGACCATGCTTTAGTGGTGGCCTTGGCAGTGCTGGGGTAATGGATGGACTCGATGATGTTAGAGGGCTTTTCCAACCTAAATGACTCCATGGGAGATAAAAATGCACCAATTTCTATCACAAAATTACCCTTCCACAATAACAGATCCTGTTGCTCTTTGCAGATGGTGGTTTGTGGAATCAGGATGCAAAGTGAAGCCATTTGCCCTTGCTTGATAACCTACAGGTGATGTCATTCTGAAAATTATCATTTATTCCAAACATTTTACTAATCCATATATTCTTCATACCCACACTTTTGTCTCCTAGACAATTCCCAGCTGGAAAACAGTGGAACAAGAAACAGCAGTGGTATGGAGCACTCAGAGATGCAGATCTAGGTTTATACACACACGTACTCCATTTCTTTTGGAAGAATTATTGTTTATTTATGTGAAAGCAAAGTAGCACTTGCTCTAAGTGCTTCAGAGATGAAAGGAAGTGAGCAGTCAGGCAGACGGGGCCAGAAATTCAGCCTCTGTGTGCTGATCTTTTATCTGCTAAGCTGGAACAGGAAAACTTCACAAAGTAAATGTGGGATTAAAATCCAACAGCAAAGAATGCAGCTGCACAAGTGCACAAGACACGATGCCTTTGCATTCAGATAGAATATATTTAATACAATTAAAGTAATTACTTCAGTCTAGTCAGCCCTGGTTTAGTCTCCGTTGGAGTTAATTAGCAAATGATAGTAAAATACTTTGAACTTTAAATGTTAAATACTTTCATTATTAATATTATTCTTGCAACTGTTGCCAGAGCAGCCAGGTCCCAGCTCCTTGGAATGCTGCAAAGTGGTGACATGGTGAATAGGAGCAATACTTTTTCCTGATTTGATTTAAACACATTTCTTTGTTGTGTTAACCAAGCATCAGCCTCAAAAAAGACCCACAAAAGAGCTCAAGTCCCACTCTCACAGGATCCCAGATGGGCTCGGGTTGGTCTTGTGCCTTCCAGCACTGCCATGCGGAGTGCTGACTCCTTGCTTGGTAGCACAACTTCAGACAAATATCCCCCAAAAGGTGAGAAAATAATGAGTGAAGGCACAGGGAAGACAACAAGACAATTAAGAAAGGTTAAAAGGACTGGGTCACATTTAGTTCTGCAGAATAAAGATTTAACTGCATACTGCTACATAAGAGAGGTTATAAGAGAGCAACAACTGATTATTCTCCCTATTCAAAAATTGAAAAAAAATAAAATAAAGAGTTGAAGCCACAGAAAGGAAAATGAAGGTTTGAGAACCCCTACAATTCAAACAAGGGAACAAAGAGCCCAAAAGCTGTAGAATACTCATCACTGAGGGTATTCAGGCTTAAGTAAACACCCATCTGTTAGAGAATATTTTGTTATAATCACTCCTGCTATTGTGCAAGGAGGTGGAACCAAAGTCCCACTGAAATCTGGGGGTGGGATACCTACGATTCATGTGTTCCACATTTTTGAAACATTTATTCAGAACAACAAACATCTGGTTCTTAATCCCCCAATTAACACTGTTTCCAGCCCTAAGGAATTAATCACAGAATTCATGGGAAACAGTTTATTTGCTGGCAACGGAGTAAAACAAATTGCCTACAAACTTCTACATTGCTAATGGAGCAGTTTAATTGGCTTTTTGTTTTTTTCTTTTTGACATTTTAATTAAAAAAATAAAGACCAGAAAGACATCCCTGGGCAGAGACCTTTGCAGCAGTGTGTCAGCAGAGAATTACACAGCTCTGGGGACTCAGGCTCTCATTCGTGGTACTGACCTCCTTTGAAGAGCACTCTGAGATCTAGCAGTGAAAAGGACTTTAAAAAATGCTAGACAGCATCATTAGTATTCAGGAGGACACAGTTCTGTGGCTTGGTTGAATTCAAAGGGATCTGCTGGTACTTAGGAAAGCCGAAACGTTTTCCAGAGGAAAGGGCTGAGCAGCTGGGGGTTGGCCATGCTTCCAGCACTGCAGGCTGACTCAGTGTCACTGAACCAACCTAATTCCTGCTCACTTTTTGTTTTCACCACTTCCACAATGTAGAATTTTAACCTATTTCCAGCTATAAAAGTAAGGTAGGGTTTAAAATACGGTCTCAACATAAAAATTTGCATTACTGCATCCCAGAGCCCTGCTGGCACTCCTGCCACCACTCCCTGTGCTCTGTCGTGCCTCTGGGTGCTTATTCCATGAACACCTCTTTGTTACCACCTCTTACACCCTGCAGCTCAGTGGATTTACACCCTGCTTCTCTCAGTTGCTGTGGAGGAATTCAGTGGAATGAAAAGTCAATCATCACATGTTCTAGGACTCCAGCTTTAAAGATGTCCCTGCTTGTAGGAGTGGAACATGCTGTTCTTCAGTTTATCCACCTGGCTTTGCCTCTACATGAATATTAAGTAAACAACTTTTATTCCCACCAAACAGCTTTTTAAAGAGTAACCAACACAAACATCACAATTCTAGCCAGCAACAGACTCACAATAATAACTCCAAAAATCTCACCAACTTTCTGGTGATCTGATTGAAAACTGTAATTTACTCCAAGGTTAGCATGACTTGGACAGCTCCTGAAAACATGGAGTTTGTTACACCAGGCCCTTCTGCACACATTTGCTGTGGTCCATGATCTTCCACCAAAGGATTTTGTCCTTTATTCTGTGTGAACAGTCCTGTGACATCAATCAGTCACATCAGGAACTGACTCAATTCCCCTCATACTCCTTCAAACCTTCTTACACAGTATTTCTTTATCAGCATATTCCCACCTGATTGCTGCTTTACCTTTGCCTTTTAACTTCAATGAAGTTTTCTGCATTTTTTGTTTCAGGTCTAAACTTTATTAAATTTGCAGCTGCTGGAGTATCTTTAGATATCTTTTTACATTATACCAAATATCAAGGAAAGGGGGAAACCACAAGTATTTGGATAAACTACACTGTGATGTCCTGGGGTTGGCATGGGGATATTTTTGTGTATATGGAGTGGATTTTTGGGGGTTGGGGTTTTTTGGGTAGGTTTGTTGCTTTGGGTTTTTTTTTTAATTATGCTGTTCCAGGCTGCTGCTTGTCTATTGTTGTTTAGATTGGATATTAGGAAAAATTTCTTTGTTGAAAGGGTTGTTATGCACTGGAACAGCTGCCCAGGGAAGTGATGGAGTCACCATCCCTGGAAGCATTCATAAAATGAGTTGTGGCACATGTGGTCACAAAACACAGAGATGTGGGATCATGGTTTGGGGATGGGATAATGGTTGGAATCAATAACCTCAGAGATCTTTTCCAGCTCTGTGATTTCTGCTGACCCCTCCATTGTTCCAGGGTATTTCAGATGACAATATACCTCCATAAGGAGGCCAGGAAGGGTTTACTTTAACATTGGAGTTAACAAAGCATTGAACTCATCCAGTGGAAGTCATATAAACCTTCCCATTTGTTCCAGATTCTCAAATGCATCAAAACTCCTACTCTTCTCTGGGATCAGCTAAGTCAAAGATTTGCCATGTCTCTCCAGCTTGGTCTTTACCAAGGACACAAAATAAGGACACAACACTGAAGCTGAGGAGCCCCAGCGATAAAATTGCCATCATTTAAAACACAACAGCATTCAGAATCAAGAAATACACTCTTACAGGCAGGACCAAAAATCTGCAACTTCCACAGTTAATTCCTTTGGGGATGCCACAGCCAAACCAAGTAGTACTAGGTGTGACACACTCTGAAGGCTCCTATTCTGAACAATTTCCAATTATACAATTATTTAAAACCCACAGAACTTAAACAGCTTTCAGTGCTGGAGGAAGCCCAGCCAGGCTGATGTCTCCTGAGCTGTTTTTTACTGACAAGCACCCAGGAACGGGGTCTGGGCTGTCTGTCAGTGGCTGTGGCAGGGAGCTATTGCTGTCTCAGCTCTACACTGTGTCCTTCCAGGCAGCCAGCAATTACAAGTCTCTTATCCCAATAATTACAGGCATAAGAATAAGTCTTAAACAACATTATATTCTGTTCTTCCATGTAGCTTGTGCTCTCACAGTGCAATGCACTAGCCAGAATGAATATTTCTTTTTTTAGGAGTGAAATCAAAGTCTTCACTGGCTGATGAAGTCTTTTTGCCACTGTGTGCCTGAAAGAGACTTGTATTGCTATTTTAGGTGGCAACCAACATGGACAAAGTAGGATTTTCAGTGAACTTTAAAGTGTTTTCTTAAATCAAGTCCTTTTTCAATGTAAACAAAGCATTTCACAGCAATTTAAGGCTAGAGAATTCATTCCCATATAAAGCATAATGGTAACTTCCAATGGAAAACAAAACTTGGAAATTATCACTACTGTGAGCTCTGCTAAGAATATTCCAACTATCACATGGAAATCTACACTATACTCAGTACATATTGGTAAATTAGAAACTCTGGTAACTCTCACCACTGGAAATGTTTTTCTTGCATATGAATATTCTCCTGTCTCAAGTTCCAGCCTAATTAAGCATTAGCTACCACAACTAATTCTCTAAAAACTTTCTTGTCTTTCTCAATATTGGAATTTAAAACCATGAGTTCAGAGCTAAATGGTAACTGCAATGTCCAATATTTCCACATTTTAAGACTTTACTTCTGGCCTGTCCAACATGAACCTCCCCAGATAACTCTCTCATCCAGAAACATGCCAAAAGCTGGCCGAACCTTAGAGTTTCATATCCAAAACATTTCCTCTCTGCTAAATGAGAAACAAAATAAGAATAAGAAATGTGAAACAATTCTTCAAGGATATCCAATGGCAAATATTGCAAAAAGCCACCTCACATCTATGAATTCCGTTGCCAGAGTATTTTGAACACAAAATTAACATTTTATTGCAGAGTAAAATCCTGCTCTGCTCCTGTGTGTACCCAGAGCCAGCACACACATACACAGCAATAACATCTGATTCTCTCCAAGAATTGCATCTCATCACTGTTGATGAGGTTCCTCACTCACCAGTTGGGACAGCAGGATCCATTGTTGGCTTTTCCCAGGTGTTGATCTGCTCCCAGGTAAATCCATTTGTTCCCAAGGCGACGCTATAACCACAGTTACTGTAGTGCTCATCAAATGAACAACCACCTACAGCCAAGAAAAATGAAAACATTTCTGGGTTAATTTTCTCTCTCTCTTTGTGGTAGGCCATTTACTTAGATATTTTGTACCCAAGCTTACACAGGAAATAAAAATAAATAAAACTAATTTCCTGAACATTGTTTTTCATGCAGCTCCAAAGGTTATGTCCAAAAAATATCTTTGTACTTTCCATGTTTTATATTCACTGGAAGCCCTTGTTTTCTTCCCTCTGCGCTACTGTTTCTAAGATCAATCCCCTTTATTTCAACCTGTTATTTTCAAGGACAATTCCACAGGATACCCCCATGCAGGAATATTTGCATGAACCGCCAAGATTTTTTTTTTTTTTAAATCAGGAAAGGAAAGGAGAATGCAAATGAGAAATGAGCACAGCATCACTGTTCCTACAACAAGACCTCACTTCTTTTTGCTTTTTAAGCCTTATTTAACCTGGCTTTAACCATCTCCTAAACTTAACAACACAAATTTCCGTGTAGTCTATGAACACACAGAGCTTCCTCCAAGTCTTTTAAATCAATACTTTTGAGCATGGCCGTGTATTTTCTGAACAAGAGAATGAGAAGCAGCAGGTGTCAACTGGCATCCACACCTTCCAGACTGCTGACTGAAAGACCTTTACTGCAATTCCTGAAATACTTGGAAGAAGTTAACTCTCAGAAATGCATTGGCAGCTGCCTGAACACCTGTGAATCAAAGGAAATCCAGGAACTGTGGAATGAAATGCTGTATTCAGTGCAGATCTTTGAAACTTGGGTCACACAGAACAGAGACTGTTTATTCCCTAGGATGTTCCTACTCTAGTGTCCCTTATGATCTCAACTCAGCCTGCCAAAGTATTTCACTACTGGATCCACTGGATCGGGGATCTGGGTAACTCAGTTTAGACTTGAATCATGCCCAAGGTGTGCCTATAAAGATTTGGATTTCTCTTAAGGAAGAAAGGATCACTGTTCTCTGCAGATCCCAGTACTCCAAAGGACCTGGGAACATGTAACACGCCAGGGCTATGCAGTGCTCAGGACAACGCTCCCTTGCTCTGCCAGCCAAGCACCAATGCTTCCTGATGATGCCTCAGGTTTAGCTTTTATATTTTTCAGAGTTTGTGCTGCTTTAGTGTGTACTTCTGAGCTTCATATCAGGGGATGGTGAGCTCTCTGCACAGAGCAGGGAGACAAAACAATTCCTTCTCTAGCTGGGACCAAGGACAAATGATCCAAATCTCAGCCCCAAGAGCACAAACAACATGGGCTGAAGAGAGAAAAACAAGCAGGATGGGACTTCATAACCTAAAGCTGGAATGGGACAATGAACTCCAATCTGCAAATGGAGCAGAACTGATCACAGGGAGAGACCCCGTGAGCGCTCGTGCATTTTGGGACCATTTTGGTTCATCCTGGGTGCAGCCCTGGCTGGGCTCTTGTGCTGCCCAAGGTGGATCCATTGAGGCCTTTTAATAAATCCCTCCTTTATTCTTTAGCTCTGTCTAGTCTCTGTTCTAGGTCAGCCTGCACAAGGCACCACTGACACCAACCAAAGCTGCATGGACAGAGATATTCCTGACTCCTCCCTCCTTCCAACAGCTGCACTCACATAATGAACACCGGGCACATCACTGACCTTTGGTTCCCCTGCAATAAAGGGTTACCCAACACTGAAGACATTAAAGCCTTCTTTAATTTTCACCCATATTACCCCAAGTCCAAAATTCATCTCAGTTCATATGGAGCTCCTCACAAATTACAAATATATTTGATGTCATTAATAGTTCTCAATTCTTTATTCTGTTATATGATTCTCTGTGCACTCCAACTGCAACTGGTTTTTAAGTGGTTCTACAAAGCCTCACCAAGCATTTTTAGTCAAGTATAATATAGGAAGGTTTGTTGGATAGAGTACCTGGCACCCCAAAATATTCTGTTGCTGAAAAAAAGTTTAAAGAGATCAAGCTTGCCCTAAAAAAATTAAAATTGTATATATTACATATTTTCATTACAAATAGATCTGTTAATACATATTATGACCCTTGAAAACTTATCTGTTTCAGTAGCTTCTGCAAATATTTCTGAGTTGTCATGATTTTATAATATTTCAATAATCCTTGCCTTTAATTTATTGCATTTGTGAAGCCTTCCCAGCTGTCAAAACAAGCAGGATTACACCTAGACTGTCTCCCTAATTTTTTTTTTAATTAATTTAGGTGAAAAGGTTGAAAATTACAATATTGAACAGGCTCATTTAAAAAAATCTAAGGGAAGATCCAGGCAGCCTGGACTGTGTGGGAATGAGCAGTGAAAATCATCTTTATCCCAGCGAGCAGAACAAGAAGCAAAATCCAGTCCTGTGCTCTTAGCCTGCATGGGGCATTCTCATTTTGACAGATTTCCTTTAATTCAGACACAAACCATCCCCACCCCCCTGCTCAGCACTCAGGGATGGGGCTGTCTGGGAGCTGTTCCTGTGGAGGAATTGTAAACACATTCTCAGCTCCAGCCCCACTCTTGTGCAAGGTCTCCTGTACACAGAGAAAATTGCACAGGAGCTGCTACAAAGTCCCAGAAGCAAAACAAGCAATAAGTAGAAAAATATGGGGCAGCAGAGCTCATTGAAGTGGGAATGTAATTGTCAATAGCCTGGCATAATCAGCTAAACAGGTGGTTTTATCCTCGCTGAGGAAGATGGAGTGTGAGGAGCTGAAAAAGGGACACAGTGAGAACTGTGGAAATTAATTGGGAGCATCTGCTGATACAAGACAACACCTGAGGAAGCTTTAAAGTGCCTTGCCTGAAAGTCAAAGCTAACCTTGTAGTACAGCTGAATAGGAAAGGAAAGGATAAACCATGGAGAGCCTTAAAAGCAGCAGCAGCAAGACACCGACATTTCAGAGAAAGAAAAGGTTAGTGGAGAAACCTCCAAACACAGAGTGACAGGGCAATAGGCCAGAAGGATTAATTTACTAGAAGCAGCAGAATTAGAATGTGGAGGTGAATTTGTAGGAAATGAGGACAAGGACAAAAAGCTGGAGTTGATTTTAAGGGCTCAGACGAACAGATTGCCTGTGTGAATCCTGGGTGCCAAGAGGGGGGCAGTGTCCACCAGTTTCTTGCTCTGCTGTGTCCACTGAGAGCAGAATTAAAAATGAAATAAAGGCTCATCTGGGAGCCAGAGCCTTGTGACTTGAGACTTGTGAGCCAAAAAGTCAACAACTCCTCTCTTCACTGTTGCAGTGCATATTGTATTATGGAACAGAAGAAACTTCAGAAAGTGACAGGAAAGTAGTACAATATATCAGAACATCACAGATTTTGGGGTTACTTTAACAGTCACAGAATGGTTTGCGTTGGAAGGGATCTGAAAGATCATCCAGTGCTACCCCTGCCATGGCAGGGACACCTTCTGCTGTCCCAAGGTGCTCCAAGCCCTCTCCAGCCTGGCCTTGGGCACTGCCAGGGATCCAGGGGCAGCCCCAGCTGCTCTGGGCACCCTGTGCCAGGGCCTCACCCTCACAGTAAAAAAATTCTTTCTTTATATCTAATCCTTGATAAATCCATATAGCCACAGTGACTTGTGTTCACATTTGCCAAGCAAGGACATCAGTGGTGGCCCCGCTTTCTGCAGGAGTTGGCAGATGTGACATTGCAGCTTCCCTTCCTGGCAGCCAGGTTCAGAAAATTGAAGAGATTTTAGGAGTTCACTAAAGTGGGAATAGTAACAAGCAGAAGTGTTGTTTTCACTAATATCAGCATAAGCTTAATCAGTATTTCCAAAGACACCCCACCTATGCAGATACTTTTATATGGGCTACACCCAAATATGATGGAACATAAAGACAGGAAGAGGTTAGATCCATCCCCAAAGAAAGTCATCCATAGCTGAAATCCGACTGCTTTCTGAGAGCTATTTATTAACCTTGAAAAAAATAATCCTCAAGTTGAAGGTAAAGGAAGACTGACCACTGAATGAATTTAGTTACCAGGTCTGCAAGTTATCATTTCAATCACATATCACAGAGTAGCTTGAGGAAAATGACAACATTTACACAATCACCAAAATGGGGTGCTAGGTCTTCATAAATTGTTAGCAAGAATGAGGATTTTTGGAAAAGATACTGGGATGTTTGGAGCCTTTTTCCTGCTTGGCTAAAAATTAAACAAATTGAGCAGTTGCTCAGTGGGACTGACAAAGGAATGGAGATGGCTTTGATGGCATTGGATAACACAGGTAGTGTTAAACCCTTTTCACAAAATGAAATCTAAACAAGAAAGCTTTTCCCTTCCTGAAAAGGGTCATATTGAAGCAAATAATGGCTCACATAAGAAGGATAAAATATCCCTTGTTTTACACTGCGGGCTTGTAACAATGCCACTGCTCATCTAAATGATGCTAATTAATCTTGAGCAGACCTATCATCAGTTACTGAGACTTGCCCCTGGATTATATGTAAACCAGCCTTGCATAAATTGAATGGCTCCTTTGAATATATAATTGAATTTGCAGAAGTGTGCGCCAGGGGGGTGTTTAAATAAGTGCACAAATATGATAAAAAGAACTTCACGCCATAATATCTAATTCAGTAAGCAAAAATAATGGCAGGGCACATTCCAATTAGTGTTTGATTTATTTATTTTAACAAATCCAATTAGTTGAATGTTTTATAAAGTCATCCAATGTCAAACTCTCACAGACTCACCAGATAAAAAACACAATACTTCTAAAAGAGGATAAAGAAACACAGTGATGTGTGAAGCCTCATTGGCTATCCTGTGGTTCTAAACACACACGGGAAACAGAGCAGCAGATAGAATTTGATCAGGCATTTACAGCAATCCCAAAGTGGGAAAGGGATAGAGACAATGACAACATCAGTCTCATTGATCCACTTCAGCATTCCTCCAAAAAGAAGTAGTTACTTCTCTCATTTACTTAAAAAATCCAAAACAAAACAAATAAAAACAATAATGCCCAAACAGCAAGAAAATGGGCAAAACTTAAGAAAGCATGAACACTTTTTAGTAGACATCCCTTTTGAAACTTTCATGAGAGCTGAGATTTAGTCTATCAATTTTTATCTTAAACCCACAAAACGCGAAGAAAGTAAAGGAAGAAACAAATGCAGTTAGGATGAGGCAGTGCTTATGAACTATAAAACTTTACAAATTAAACCACCACTGTTTCTGATCATTCATTCTCATCCCTTCCAGAGATGGAAAAGGGCTCATTAAAGTAACTCCTAGTGGGGGATTTATTGTATAAAACTCCATTTGTAACTTATTTTTCAGACTGTAGAATTCATATAGCAAATTCCTGAGAAATCTTATTGTGTATTCTTCTGGAAGTGGGAGAGAATGAAGAATGAAAAGTTTGTGCTGAGTTGCTTTAAGATGGGATAAATCAAGGAATATTAGGAATATTAGAATTTCCTCACTCAGGAAGATCAGTAAGTCCGTGATGTGCTTTCTAGTCCTTCCAGAAACATGAAGACAGAAGACATCAGACAAGTGCACATCAACCTGCTCTTGCAGCTGGCCAATTTCAATGAGTACTTTATTATCTTAACCAAATGTTTGTTCTATAACCACAGATTTTCAAAGAACAGGTTTCTGCAGAGAAAAAAGAGTCATCTTGACTGAGTCAAAGGGCACCATCTATTCAGGGTGCATTGAAACTCAGACTCTACAAAGGAGACAAAGATGCTCTGACTCCTCAAACTACAGGGAAAGCTTTGATCATTTTTATGCCTCATTAGCTAACAGAGGATTCACACCAGGAGAAACTGGGAATAGATTCTCCAGTGTGTAAGGAGGAATAAACTCTGAAGTAAAGCATTCATAACTTCTTTTTCTGATGTCAGCTCTTTAAGAACTGGGCTCAGACCTTGCACAGATTCAGGTGAATCGCTCAGCCATTAACACAACTCCCAGGCTTCTCAGCTGCTGGTGCTCACAGCAGTGCTTCTCTGGAGGCACACAGATGTTTGGGTTCAGAAACAATCAGTGATTTCTCTAATACATCCCACCTGGCATGGTTTCTGCTGCAAGTGTCAGTCCCCATGGTTGAGGAGTGATTCACCCACCACAAGACACTTCTGTTCCTCGTCATGACATCTCACTCTTGACATAGTCTTGCTAAATTTACATGAAAGCAGAGACAGTTTTATCTATGCTCTGGAAGGTGTCAGTTTTCTGAGATACCAGTAGCAAATGTCTGGCCAACTTGAAGCATTTTTGTTAGAGATGACTAAATTTCATTCTTTTTGCCTGTTCTGCACCCTGGCAATCCAGATTACAGGGGAAGCATACAGAAAGCTTGTCTTTATTAAAAAAAAAAAAAAACCAATGAAAATTATTTCTCTTTGGAATTAAAATATATATGTATAGGGTTTGGGGTTTTTTTCCCGTAAACCAATGTAATCCTTGAAAATCCTGAATGCAGTTTAAAAAAGCTGTCATTGGTTCAAAACTGGAATTATGATTCCAAATGCTATCAAGCCATTAAGGAAGACACTCATACTATCAGCATATATTTACACATTTTCTAAGTCTTTTTCCACGTATACACTCTATGACCTTGCTGTCTTTGCAGGTCCAGTGTTACCTATCTATTCCCACACATTTTGAAGCAGCTCTGAGCAGAGTTTCCATGCACACACATCTCCCATGCAGGGATAAAATCTATAGTTGGAGGTTCCTTGCATAGGAACCTTGCTACATTCAAAATATTGCTTAAGGGATCACACGTGGTGTCCATGAGGAGCGTCACCAGTAACAGACAGGTGAAGCTTTGTCACATGAACACCTCAAGTGCCCTCCCATAATAACAAGTTTTTCTCCCAGCACTTCCCTGCAGAAGCGTTTGTCCCAAATGTGCAGCAGAGCCCGACAGAGTTTATCAGTTCTGTTCCTAATCCCAATGGAGCAGAGCAAGCCTCGTGGATCCTGACATTCATGGAATGAGTGTTTAAGCTCCATGCCTTGAACTTGTCAGTTTAAGCTGAGTTCTCTTCCTTAAATTCATCATTACAGGTTTCGCTTTGCTGAATTTTCCCTCTGTGTCTCATCACTGAGCCCCAGACCTGCTCAAACACTCATTACTAATTCTGTACTTCATAATCCACCACGGATCAGTGAAACCACTTTGAAGTATCCCAGGACTAAAACTAACACTAAATGTCATTTGTTTCAATTTATATGTCCAAATCAAGGATGACTCATCTAACTTGCCTTGCAAAAATGTATGTCCTTTATTTAATGCCAGGAATACATTTTTGCTACTGACAGCTGAGCTGTCACTATCTCAGTGGCTCAATATTAACATTTTATTGCTTTAAGCATAAGTTAATATTAGAGATCTGTACATATCTCTAATCTGATTGAAATTTTTTTTCAAGCTGCTAAAAAAGTCAGTTAATACCCTGCGCCTTTTCAGAGAACCCCGACTTTCCAAATTCAGTTAGTTCCAGTCTGCTGCATCACACGAAGATTTATGCTAAGAATGTTCAGACTTGCCTGTCCCAAGGAAATGAAACTTGTAAAATTAACACAGGTTATCAAACCCATAAAAGATTCTTAAACAGATATTCCCCACCAACTTTTCTCAAGATTCTAACTAATAATCTTTCAGTCTATAAATGTAATGGCTTTCCATGATTGAAGCAGACTCCTGCTTTAGTCATAGTAAGACAGAATGAAGATTTCCTTTTAAAAACACAGATTTGTAGCACACACTTGCTGCTATACTTGTAGACTAAATATAAAAAAAGGCCTACTTTGCTTCAATTAATTTCTTAAGTCATGGGACTTTTTTTTTTTTCTAAAATAATCCTGTTTTGTATCCCAAAAATTCACCTTAAATTGTTAGCCATGACTGTTGAAGATGTGCTTAGTTATATTTGTCAGTAAAAGCTATCTGTGGGTGTTCATTGTCTCTTTAAAAAAAAAAAAAAAAGGAACATTGCTTTTCTTTTGTTCCAGTATCTGAAAATTCTTAGGGCTAATTATTCAGTAGATCTTAACAGACTTGTCCAACATTGTATTTATAGAGCATTTCCACTGAATTCTACCTCAGCTGCTACACGGGAGCGTTGATCAGTCAGAGCTCTCTATTGGCTTGCTTCATTCCAGCATTTTATCTGTCACATGGATAGCTGTTCAAGCTGCACACTTAAATTACACCCTCCTTTTACTCTACAAGGCAAAAATACCTGTCTGGAAGTAGCTGTTTCTCACTTATTTTATATTCCATTAGCAAGCCTCTCATTCTCAATAAGCTTTTATACAAACTTCAAATTAATGTGTTTGAACTTCAAGCAAGAAGCAGCCGTTGACTGACTCACATTATCTTTGGTGATGAATAAAATATTGTCTCAACAGACACCATTTCAAGAATTCCAACAGCAACTACAAAACCTCCAATCTTTCTCTTTTCCCTGTCCTGCTGTTTTGGAGGAAGATCTCTTTCCAACAGAGATGTTCCATTGGAAGTTCATGGTCATAAAACACAAGAATTATTTTAAATAAGGGCAAGAAGTCTGATTTCTTGCCACACCACCAAACATAGAATAGAATTAAACACAATCTGGTTGCCATCAAATGTAACTAGAACAGACATACCCTTTTCAGAGAAGAATTTAAGTTTTTATTGGACTGGCATTTTTATAATCATTCTATTAACTTCCCAAATGAGGCCAAGGGAAGTAAATTAACTCAGTGCTGAACTTCCAAAATGCATCTTACTTTTGCACTCAGAGAAAACCACCCACAGTCTTCATGAGAACAGAAATGTCTATGTGCACACACACACATCCCATCTCTATTCTAAACAGCTCCAAAAAGAGCTATCAGTAGTTTAAATGTTTTCCTGGAGAAGATTCTAATGAAGTGGGTTGGTTCTTGATGAACAATACTGATATTTTGTTTAAATTGCTTCTGAACGTGTGCAATTAAAGATGCAGCACTGTGCAGGACTCCAAAAGGTCCTTGATATTTGAGCTACCATGCTTGACAAGTATTAGCTCAACTCACCCTGGTTAAATATCAGATTTAGATAAAAGGACAGCTATCATCTGTTATTGAGTATCAGCAAATAAAATCTAATTGGCTAATAATACAGTGGTAATAACTTTCAATGATTCTTGCCATTGATATATCATACTAAATTTAATAACTGTTATTGGAAGCTACTCCCAGAGAATGGCTGTATAAATAACTTTTACTGAGTTCTAACAATTCCTACAGCTCCAACTTTATACTTATCTCAGATCAAGGTTATCTCTTCCAAATGCCCTTTCACTTGTTGCTGGCACTTACTGGTTCAAATTACAGTTAAAGTGCAAAGTCAAGGATATTTAAAGACATGTATTTTAAATTGTTTTCAGTCAAACCATGATCTTCATTCAATGTGTCAGGAGCAAGTCAGCCCCAGAAGTGACAGTGGCTCTCCAGCTGCTCTGCTTCCAGCTGCCCTGGAGTCAGACTGGGAACAGGAGGGCAAATCCTGACTCTGTAAGAGCTCTTGTAAGCTTCCATCAGCTGACTGATGGTTGAGGCATTCACAGTCAGCTGCAGATTTGAATTTCAGTAATTTTGTACCTGACTTTTAATTGTTTTTTCAGTTTATTTATTCTGCCTCTGCATTTTTTATCCACATTTTCTCCCTTGATGTACCAGTGCACTGCAATACCCAGGATGCTGTTCAGAATCCCAGTGCAGTGGGGCAAACACCAAGCCTTGGAAGCCCCTCTGTCCTCTGCAGCACACTGGAAACAGTGTGAGAAAAAAAGATTTGCTTGGTTTTATCCTCCAGCCTCCTCTGTGTAAATTCATTGCCCAGAGAGAAAAACACAGAGTAAATACGTGCCAGGAATAAATAGGTCTCTGCCTAACAGCACTTGTGAGTTCTTAAAAATATACAGAGCTCCTCTTCTGTTTAACCAAATTTCCTACTACTACATAAGCATATGTGCAAAGTGCCTCTCCAATTACAGCCATGAATCTTCCTCTCACAGTCCCTGACCCAGAATGTGCATTTAGCAGAGCTGCAGCATTCCAAACTCTGCATTAATGAGGGGCAGCATGGCAATGAGGAGAAAATCCAGAGTAACTTGAGCACGAGTGCAGTTATCTCTACAGACAGCTCAGGTTTTGTTAAGGGGCCCCCCTGCCTTGGCCACCTGCAGCCTGTGACACAGGTGGGCTCAAAAATGGCCCATCAGCCACGTGCTGCTGAAGGAGTCCCCATGAGCCACCCCAGTCTCCATCCACTGATGGGGAACAATGATTTGTTAATAGCAGGGTGTGAACAGCTCAGCATCTGCTGAGGTTCTTGATTTTAGAGGAATTCCAAACGTTAAAATGTTAAACATCTTATTTTCACTCTCCACTTTTCTTTGGAACAGTTTCAGGCAGTACTATCCCAGTTATACAAAAGCAGGTTGGTAATGAACATAGAGAAAAATATTCCTATTCCATCATCTAAGGTCTTATTCCTGTCTTTGCTATAGATAACCTCCAGTTTAAGACTGAAACTTAGAATAATACATTTCCAAGTGAAAATGTTTTTCAAGACAGATTTTCTGAACTCCACAGCTCTTATTCCTTTTAAGCAGCATCAAGCCTGAACTCTGCTGGGAAGCATTAAATCCTTAAAACATTTCTTTCTGAGACTTGAAAGGCACAAGGTGAAAGAATCTAAAAGCAATCACTTCTCAGTGTAATGAATGACCAGCTTGGCATAAGAAGCCTTTTTCTGTCACATGGACCATGGTTTCAGTCAGCTTTTAATCCCTGGTCCATTGAGACATGTGAACCAAGTGCTCTGAGATTTTTATCCCAACCTCAGCAGCCCTTGGTGGTGCAGTCGGGATGGACATGAAGCAGAGATGGCCCAGTGAAGGGCAGATTCTAAAAATCTAAATTTGAAACAAACTTCAAAGCTGTTTCACTGACAGTACGTCAATATTTCCTTTCAGGAATCTTGGAGGATTTTGTAAAACCTGTGCAAAACCCCACACTTTTGGTAGTACTGCAGACAAACTTGATTGATGTTCTTACACTGAAATAGTCAAAGTTCATAAGTGCTATTCAGATGCACAAAAAGCTCCTTTACTGGATATTTACATCTGGAAATAAGGTCTTACCAGTAATTTAAGAAGACAATTGTCTTTGCTTTAGAGACTTCTCTTTACACTTGAAATTGAATGACGCCATCTCCAGAAATAAGACAAATACCTTGTGCATGATATTGCTTTATCCAGCTCCTCGCCAAGCCCTATAAAGCACCTTTCCATTTGATTTTGGTAGATGAAAGGGTATTTGTGAGTATAGCTGCATACAGTATTTAACAGCCCAGGAAACTCCATTAAAATGTAATGCATTCCCAGAGCCCCAGGTGAAAGTGCAGCTACTCAGAAGCAAAGATTTTTAATAAGTGTCCTCCTCAAGATTTCAGCTCCACAGCTTAACTAAGTATAAAATTTCTAATAAATTCATTGTCCATTTTTATACAAGTCATTTAAATTTTAAGATGGGTGTGAGAATCTGATTTATTAAATATATGATTCTTCAAAAGATTATGATCATGACATTAAGTCATTCAGAAATTAGATTCAGTTTCTGATCAACTGAATTGGTATTAAATATACTTATCCAATTATAACCAGAGTGCAATTACACTGATACTTGACCTAACTGCACAATAAGCATTGCAGCCAAAAATGTTAGAAAGATGGAGTGAAAGAATGTTTGAAAGCACATTTTTAAAACAAAGGAGAAGAGATTCAGATTAGAATTTAAGAGGAAATTCTTTACTCAGATGGCCAGAGGCAGTGGCACAAGGTGCCCAGAGAAGCTGTGACTGCCCCTGGATCCCTGGCAGTGTCCCAGGCCAGGCTGGACAGGGCTTGGAGCAGCCTGGAACGGTGGAAAGTGTCCCTGCCCTCCCTAATTAAGATCCCTTCTGACCCAAACTGTTCCATGGTCCTGTGACTTTGGTTTTGCCCTATGGCCTCTCTGTTGATCTTTATTCATTGTGCTAAGGCTTGTACCTGAAAGGCTAAAGTAAGACAAAAACAATAATAAAATAAGCTAATCAGGCATCTCCTTTTGTTATCTATGCACTTTGTAGCCTATTGTGACAATCACGGCATCAAACCACCTTTTTTTATCCCGGAGTCTACTCACAATCCCCTCACCAGCACAAATTTGTGACTCACAGAGGGAAGGATCACAGGGAACTCCAGACAGTCAGCTTAAAACCAGAACAGCTGGATCAGGTCAGACACCTGCCAGGGGTTCCTTTGAAAGAAATACTCATGAACAGGATAAGCACACACTGAATCTTCCTCAAAACACGTTCCCAGCCCCGAACACCTTCCCACCTTCCCCAGAGGTGCTGGCACTGCCCAGGCTCCCCAGGGAATGGGCACGGCCCCGAGGCTGCCAGAGCTCCAGGAGAGTTTGAACACCACTCCCAGGGGTGCCCAGGGTGGGGTTGTTGGGGAGTCTGGGCAGGGCTGGGGCTGGGCTGGTGATCCTGGGGGTCCCTCCCAGCCCAGGATATTCTGTGATTCCATGGACAAGCTTCACTGATACTCACACATGCAGGATCTCTGTGCACTTCTGGAATTTGTAAACTCCCAGGATAACTTTGACACCTTTGCCACAGCCTGACACCTGGCTGACACCTTCAGGGGTTCAGCTGGAAACAGAGGGGACAGTGGTGCTTGTGCCAGGACTGGCATGGGACAGTGACACTGCAGAGAGAGCATCTGCCACGTGCTGAACCAACACCCCAGGGAGGGAACAGGGACTGCAGGATATTGTTTTTCCATGGAAATGACTGTGCCTGGCAGGCTGTACCCAGGAGGCACAACTGTTTTCCATCACATTTTCACTTCATACAAGACAGACTTCTCACCAGACTATCAATATCAGCTTTGCTTTGTTTGTTTGTTTTCTTTTTTGGTTTTTTTTTTTTTTTATTCTAAAGCACTGTCTCACAGGGAGGAAATAATTGTGATACTTGACTATACTGCAGCCTTTCTAGCAGTTTAAGACTATTTTAAGATTAGATAATTAAGATAAACTTGATGATGAAGTCCCAGCTGGAATAAAGATGTTGTTTATCTGAAAACACTCATCTGTGGCAAAAACTAATAGAATTTCCCAGAACAGAGACTATAATTAATATGGATTTTTTTTTTTCTAAAAAGCATTATTTAACCAGCAGACATAATTTTATTAGCACAGAGACTAAAACTAATCCAAGTGAGTGGACATAGCTTCAGATATAAAGATTCTACCAGAGTTGTGTAAGTCAGGTTTTGGTTTAATATTCTCTTTCTTCGGAGGTGAAGATGATACAACCACTGATCATCTTCATCCAGCAGCAGGACAAGTGTGACAGAGACTTTCTGAACACACTTGACTTGAATCCCAGTCACAGCACCAGCTTTTCCAGCAGTTACACTGACCCCACTCCTCACCCAAGAGCTCAGAGCCAGCTGTGCTGGGAGATTCCTCACCTATCCACAGCTAATTGCCACAATACTTCTGTAGTGGAGGAGCGACCACAAACGTGGGATTTGATGGCACTCCAAGCTGAAAACAAGGAAATGAGCTATTAAAAAGTGACCTCTGTCCCAAGCACTGACAGCAGCCCCTGGGAACACTGAACTCGTGGTGACAGCACAGGCTGGGTGCCTCGAGTCAAAATTACAAGAGTTATTAGCAGATCCTCAGCTAAATTATCTGGTTTTATTTTTTAATCTACATTGAATGATGGAGGCAATAATGAGGTGTCCTCAAGAGAAAAATGACCCATGACATAGGATATTATTTTCTTGCCAATGTCACCAAAGCTTTCTTGGGATAGCTGGAAGACACCGTGCTGAGGACAGAAGTGAAACATTGTTTGTTGTATTTAGGAAAAGAAAATTATTTCATTCTGGAAGAGTTTTGATGCCAATTTTGCCTCAGCAGATTGTGAAACCATAGTTTCACTGTAGCAAAAGTTTGATTGTTCTTGAGTGAAGTTCCCAAAATACAGAAATCTCACCCAAGCCACACAGTCTGAGGGTGGTGCTAAGGCAGGTTCCAACCACTGCCTCCTGTTCCTGCACACTCTGTTATTTAGTCTTTGGAGCTAGAAGTCCTGTGATGGCATTGCTGGTTCCTCACAGCCAGTGAAGGCCTGCTCAATCCATTCTTTTTCCAACCTGGAGTGGCTGGAGCATTCCATGCTTTCCTTCACTGCACCTCCCTGAGTCTGTTTTGCTGGATTAAGGAAGATACACACTCCAGCCTCCCCATGGCAGAAATTCTCAATTATGCCACATCTCCTTATAGCCCTTCTTTACATCTGTGATGTGCTGAATTAATTTCTCCTCTGAAGGAGTACCTGTGCTGTCCAGATGGAATCACCTTTTAAAGATAAAATAATTGCTGATCTATATAACACATTCCTGTTTTGCCAACTTGCCTTACCCAAAGACATTCTCTTTGCAGAAGCACATCTCAGACCCACCTCAGTCTCCTGGTTTTAATGCTCCAACAGCTTCTTGTCACTTCCAACTGATTTCAAATCTTAAACCAAAAAAACTAATGAGTCCTGAGATGCATGATCTTGCATTCTGTAATGCTAAATTACATCCCATTTTTTTAATGTCATCACATTTCAAAATCCTAATTCCTCCTGTCTTATAATTTTATCCTCATCCAGCTGTGCATAAGGGACTACCTATAAGAGCACATTCCTTGTTTTTATGTTCGGAGCAGCAGTGAAATAAACTAAGATTTCAAAAATTATCATTTAACCTCAGTTAGGATTCCTCCAGCCTGGTCCAGTAGAAAGGTATTAAAAAAGCTTACAATGCTAGGGTATTCCTAGACTCACACATTCAGCTTATTTGTCCATAGCAATGCTATTAAACTTGAGTTAAATGTACTACACTATGTTTTCCAAACCAGTCACAGAGTCCTGGAATGGTGTGGGTTGGAAGGAACCCTAAATCTCATCCTTAAAGGACAGGGAGACCTTCCACTAAACCAGGCTGCCCATCCCTAGCCACTGCATTTCATGCACACAAATAATCTTCTGGTATCATCCAGGTAAACAGTGCATCCATATACCAATTCCCTTGTAAAGTCTGTCTTTTAGGATCTATGTCAGTATTTCCAAAAACTTACACCTTAATTTAAACTTCTCCAGCTCTAGCAATCAACATGAAAAAATTCAGTAGCACATAAAAGAATTTATACCCTGTTGGACCAATCCTCTATGATTCAATTCCACATTTTACAATACTTAAAGTGTCAATTATGTGATTTAATATCTTAGATAAAGTCAGTGCGCTAACATACTGGTACTAATTAAACAGGGCAATTATAAAATAGAACCTGACTTCCAGTCCTGGCAAACTGACAGTGTTTCACAGGTGAGAAGGTGAAAATGAGGAACACAAAAACAAGGGGAGTTGCTCTAAAACCCTTCATTTAACAAGTTCCACTTGACTTCCCCAAACTTGCCATTACTGTTTTGATATGATTTTGAATAAACTAGAATCAGTAACTCACAAGTGCCTTTACTAGTTACTACAAAGTTAGATTTTTGGCTTATTGAATTTTGGGAAAATTCCAAAATACTGCTGAAGCACACACTGAGCAGAAATGCTGGTTCTTATCCCAACTTTGCAAATTTAATTTTTGTATACATATAACAAGTATATTAATATAGAGACCTAGTGAAAGATCCTATCCTCTTTCTGCTGCCACATTCAGGGAGTTGATCTGCATGAAACCTGGTACCAACAGTTATTTTCCTTCATCGTGCAAAAAGTCTGTGTACAAACTTGTGTACAACAGGTAACTCACTGAGGACAGCAGCTGAAAGTGCTTGGTCAGGAAAGAAGCCCTGGAAACTTGAAAGCATTAGGTCTGTCCCTTTTTTTATACAACAATGAGTTGGTGCTATGCAATCTTTGAAATATGATCAAAAAGGCTGTTAAAGCACAGAAACATAACTCAAGTCCTTTTTAAGGTGATTTTGATGAACCCCAGTGGACCAGACTATCATAAAGCTTATTACTAATTGAACAGGGATGTGGCAATGAGGAGTATAATTTATGCACCGTGACTGTTTCCCTCTGGTGGTGTCCAGTGCATTTATATTGGAGTGAAAGAGATATCACCCACAGCAGAAAACTTAAAATTTCCTGACAGAATACTCAGATTAAAACAAAAAAAAAACAAAAAAAACCAAAACAAAACAAAACAAAAAAAAAGAAAAAAGAAAAAGTAAAAAACCAACAAACAAAAACAAAAACCCAGACAAAAACAAATCAAATAAAAATTTAAAAAAATTAGAAGAAACAAAAAACCCCACTAACAACAACAAAAAACACCAACCCCCCCCCCCCATCATTTTGTAATACCTTTACTCATTCTCAAAAAGAAGAGATTTGAACACATGAAAATCATAGAAACACAGAGTGGTTTGGGTTGGAAAAGACCTTAAAGCCTCTCCAGCCCCACCCCTTACCCAGGCAGGGACACCTTCCACTGTCCCAGCATGCTGCAACCCCATCCAGCCTGGCCTGGGACACTTCCAGGGATCCAGGGGCAGCCCCAGCTACTCTGAACAGATACATTCCCTGTCTACCAGGGAATGTAGTTTATTTAAAATATTGTTTGCTTTTTCAGTTAACTCAGCAAATTTCTAGACTCCTACGAAGGTCACATAATTCTATCCACTAATCCATTATTTTCTACAGCAGCTTAAAAAAAGCCTTTACTTGTTTCCAGTGAGCTTCGTGGACTTCATTTACTCCATCAGGAAAAAGTTTCTAGGAAATACAGGAAGCAGTTTACTGAATGACCCATTTTTTACATTTTTTAAATTATTATTAAGTTTTTAAACTGTTCCTTTTCTATGTGACTTTTAAAAACCCATGATCTGCCTGAAACCCTACACACCACAGGCACATAAAGAGACTTCATTAAACTATAATATTCTTATTTTAATCTTTAAATTATTAAATTTGCTGCCACTCAATACCAGCATCTTGAGGCAATTATAAAGTGTTTTCTAAGAGTTTTAAATCTTTTTGGCTAAGATATCAATCACAGGCCTTTCCTAAAAATGTCCCCTGCAATGGATATTCATCCTTTTTCCTTATGCCAGAGGTGAAAACTATATACCCAGCTGAATATGCAATTTCCCATTACTTGTATTATCATAGCACCCCAGAGACCTGAGTGAGGGCCAGAATGTGATCAAATGCAGGTTATTGAGCTAAATCCTTCACTTCTTTGGGATCTCTATTACGCTCCATGCTCTGGAGCCCACAGTAATGATCCCCTGGCTGGATGAGATGCTGGCAGTGTGCTGGGGGAGCAGCAGTTTAGGATTAATGCAAGGAGTCCAAGATTTGCTGCAAACACTGATTTACCTGCTGAAACTCTGCTTTGCTGTGTCTGAGCAAAGGGCCACTGCCAGCAATCCTTGGGAGAGGGGTACTTGTTGGAGGGGAAAGCTGAAGGATTATAAACCATCTAACTTTTGCTGTAATTTGTTTCCTAAACCACAGTTTAGAAGCTGCCCAATAACGATACCTAAGGCATCTGAACATAACTTTGCTTTCTTTTTTAGGTTACATCCTTGTGCTGGCGACACAGGAAAAAGATCTCTGGGAATCAGACATCATGTACACATGCCAGAGCACCTCTTTGCTGCAGTTCCATCCCAATACACAAGATTTAGGTTGGTAGGATACATTCAGAGGATAATCCATACCCTGCTTTTAACAGCCTGGTACCTTAATTCCCCATTTGAGAATCCCCTAAGTTTACACCCACTACTTCCTAGGCAAGTAAAGAAGCAGCTGGCATCAATTCACCCAATTCTGAGTTGCCTGCTCACCAGCAAGTCAGTCCCATTCAGGAAGGCTTTTAAATTCAAACTAAATTCCAGCTGTTTGCTTTGATTCCTTCTGACTTGACTCCTCCATGGCACTGTGAGGCAGATTACAGACACTGATAACTACAGATTAAGAAAAATAAATAAGAATTCACATCTGGTGGTTTATCTATCTCCTGTCCTCACACAGACCATACAGTCTTTACCTAATTCAGGTCATCAGGTATTTTCATTACTCCTCAAAACAATCATACGGCTGTTGTAACCCAAATATCCCACTTGTTCTGCCTGAAAGATCCAAAAGCCTTAACAAAACCTGGACTGAAAGTCTGAACCACCATTAACTTCACCCTGCCACCTATAAAGAGAGACAGCGTTCAGGAATGATGGTTTATTCCTCTGCTGCCCTGGAAAACTACGAAGTAATGGATCTCTAACTTCTTCTGATATCTCAGATCGTCAACATAAAGTTTAAGCCACATTTTCAATCCAAAAACTATTTTTTAAGGAAAGAATTGCTGTTTCTTTTCTTTCTCCCTGAGGTATGAAACACAGCATTCAAATAAATCAAATGCTCTGATCCTGTATCATTCATTTACTTTTATTTTAGACAGGATTTTTATTCAGCAAGAAAGAGAGCAGGATTTTCCACCTGCGACCATTTTTGCAGACTCCAAAACTTGCCAGCAATTAATCACAGAATCATAAAATGGTTTGAGTTGGAAGGGACCTTAAAAATCATCTTGTTCCAACGCCCCTGCCATGGCAGGGACACCTTCCACTGTTCCAGGCTGCTCCAGCCCCAGTGGCCAGCCTGGCCGTGGGCACTTTCAGGGATCCAGGGACAGCCACCCTGTGCCAGGGCCTGCCCATCCTCTCAGGGAACAATTTCCTTCTAATACGTAATCTAGAATTACTAATTTAATATTGAAGTCATTCCCCTTGTCCTGCCACTCCACCCTTTGTCCCCAATCCCTCTCCAGCTCTCTTGGAGTTCCTCAGGCCCTGGAAGGGGCTCTGAGGCCTCCATGGAGGCTTTTCTTGCTCAGGGGAACAAAACCAGCTCTCTTAGCCGGTCTTTACAAGAGGTGTTCCAGCCCTTTAAGCAGTTTGGTGGCCGCCTCTGGACTCTGTCCAGCAGCTCCATGTCCTTCCTGTGCTGGGGACCGCAGTGTCCCTCCCCAGCTGTGCCAAGGTCGCCGTGCCCTTCCTTGTGCAAGGTGCCAGCTGCTCATGGCCTCTCTGGGCTCCGCCAGAGCCAGCCTGCCCTGCGTGGATCCCAGCAGCTCCTCGGCTCCACACACTCAGAGCCCCAGTTTGGAGAACCCAAACCAGGATTTGGGAGCCCTGCTCAGGTTGAGCACCTGGACAGCACCAGGAGCAGCTCATTCCCCATGGCAGGCTGGAATTCCCAGGCACGCACTGCTGTCATGTTCACACTCACACTCACCAGTGAGCAAACTTTACACCCATTACTATAAAGCCTTCACTACAACTGAGGTTTAAAATTCCCTGAAAAGCAAACAGCACTGAAACACTTTCTTAATGTGGGGTTGCAGGATAGACACATCAACAAACAATGCAAGTGCATCTTGATGTGAGTGCATTAAAATAATGGATAAGATCTATCAATTAGCAGGTCAAGCATTTCCCTTTCAAATTCTACCTTGGAAAAGAAAGCTATATAGGAGAATAATCATATTACTCTTCCAGAAAAAGCAGCATTTCTAGAAAAGACAATGTTTTATTGGTCAGTACTTACCATCACTTTAGATTATGTGAGAAAGTCTTTAAGTGTTACTTTATAGACCTTTTAATACAATTTTCTAGCATTAAGGATAATGCTGCATTACTTTTACTAAAGAAACTTAAATACTGAGAGAATTTCAATTTGGGCTTGTTTGCAGACCTCCCTAACCTTGCACACAAGAAGAGTTAGCCAGGCAAGTAAATGAAAGTAGAAGCAGGATATACACATGGAAAGACAAGAGTTTGAAGACCTCACTTGGCAGCTGCTCAGGGTATCAGGAAAATGTGGTGTAGCTCCAGCAGTGGCCTCTGATAATGGATTCTCTGAAAAACAACTTCAACACTACTTTTAAAACTCTGGGTTGAATTAATGCTGCTTGAAAAGATTGTCTTCCTGTGACAACTGCATTGTCTCTCCTTTCTATCCCTGCTGTACTAAATTGACCATGAGCTGTGTGACCTCCCCGCCTTTGTCACCAGCAGCTCTTCATCTCAGACTCTTTCATGTTTTCTTCTGGTATTAGCAGCACAAAGTTCAAATCAAGATGCAGGAACAGAAAGCAATATTTGTGCTTTCTCTGCTCATTTTCCCTTTTAACTGATAATCCTAGGTAGAAAGAAAAAAAAAAAAAAAGACTGCTTAAATTTAATTAATGAAGCTGAAAATTTCAGTTAAGAAGTCAACTGCAGAATCACAAAAATTAGATAGAAATAAGTGTGCAGTTCATGACCTTGCCACTGCTATAAATGAGCAAATGTTCTCGCTGTACCAATGCCTGAGTGAAAGCAAAAGTTTAATTGCATTTTTTCTGTGGTACAAGTAGACATATGAAAACTAAGCATGGGGAGAGAGGGGAGTTAATTTGATAAATCTTCTAGGGCTACAGAAAAGACATCTGGTACTTAAAAAGCAAAATACTACAGTGTGAGCTTCCCCTCTCCCTCCCTTCCAACCTTCACTTATCAAAGCATCCCAGAGCTCTTCCAAGCTTCATCACCCTTTCCACTGACACTGCCGATCCGTACAATAGTTCATGAGGGCTGTTCACAGATCCAAAACCTAGCATGCTGCTTTTTTTTTTTTTTTTTTTTGTGTGTGTAGATCGTTTCCCTCCTTCTTCCAGGAGCAAAAGCCTTGACCTTCCTGAGAAATTACAGAAATCCAGGGGGGAAGGGGTTGAACCAAAACAAAATAAACCAAACAACAGCAATTTTTTCATGACTGTGTAAGAAAATGTCCCCTGGTTCCAATTACTGTCATGCAGCAGAGCTGATGAGGCGCTGGGACTTGAACCTGTCGTGGCATTGCATGAGAGCCCCTGCAAGTCCCCAGCTTTAATCCAGTTTCACAAGCAAAAAGGTCACTTAATCCTTTGGTAAATTGCTTTAAAAAAGATTGCTAAGTATGAAGAGCTCTCCAGCAGACCAAGTAAGATATCAGACAGTTGCCAATTTCATGAAAGAGAACCCAGAAGTGCCAAACTCAATTTCATCCCGTTGTGCCAGCGTTACACAATCTCCTGGTGTTTTTATCCTTTTCCTGATGCTGGCACATTGTGGAACAGCAATAACCTTTCCCACAAACACAATTTAAATGGCAGAGCCTGTGTAGGTGCAAAAACTTGAACTCAGTGGAAAGCTTTTGCTTGTGCACCTGCCCACAAAAACTTCAAATTAACCCTACTGAGGAGTAACTTAAAAACAATCTGCCACTCTGACCAGTTACCCCACAAAGCCCTCCTTGCTGAGCAGTCAAGGACTGACTATGAAAAATTTTGGGGCTACAGGGGAATATAATAGAAATATAAATTTCCTAAAGATCTTTCATCCTGTTTTCTCCAAACATATATTGGATATTAAGAAGAAATTCCTCCCTGTGAGGATGCAGAGGCCCAGCCACAGGGTGTCCAGAGAAGCTGGGGCTGCCCCTGGATCCCTAGCAGTGTCCAAGGCCAGGGTGGACAGGGTTTAGAGCAGCCTGGGACAGTGGAAAGCGCCCCTGCCCTGTGAATAGATAAATTTTAAGGTCCCTTCCAACCCAAACCATTTTATGACTCTGTGATATTCGTTAACCACACAGCATTTGTTTACTGAAAATTCCTATGCTTTTTTCTCCACATCCCATCCTGCATCAAGCATCTGGTATATTCCTGGGTTTTGAGGTGTTTGGGTTGCTGTTGCTTTGATTTGTTTTTTGTGTGAGGTTTTTTTCCCCTTATAAACTGATCTCAAATCACTGAAGATTCTTGAATTTAAAATACCAAAGGCCTGATAAAAAAACTCCAGCCAGCAGCTGCTGCTCACAAGCAGCACTCTGGAGACAGACCAGCATAGGATACTGGCAGAGAAGGAAACAGCAGGGCAGCAAAATTCATTTTCTTTGCTGCAGTTTGCAACGGGAGCATCCCGTATGCCACCACCACCTGCAGCTCTGAGCATCAATTGGAAAAGAACACAAGGTGGGAAAATAACCACAGCCACTCCTGCAGCCACCACAGGCAGGGAGAAGCCCATCAGGATCACAGATCACCTTCTCTGTTACCTGAGCTACACTTAAGAGAGCCAGGATCTCTTCTGCATTCACACAATAGAGGAATCCAAGCAGCTTTTGCTCCTCAAAGAATCCTCCTGCTCAGTCCGTTCAAGCAATAACACGATCTTGTAATTTAGGAATTCCTCAGAGAGTGTTTGGTTGTTCTAGAAGAACACAAGTGACTTTAAACTGTCTTTCAAATTAAACAGCATCAGTTCCCCTCAGAGGATGAGTTAGATATGAGTCTGCTTTACAACAGAGAATGAGATTGCTGTGACTGCTGTTCCCTGGGAGGAAATTCCACAAGTAGGAAATGGAAAATTCTCCATTTTCCTGATGTTTCCCACAAATCCAAGTGTTGCAATATCACACGAAATGAACGACATGCACACGCTGACATGCTTAAGGTAAAAAAGGTGCGTTTATTTCCGGACTTTGATATTTATAGAATTCTAAAAGTGACCATGGATTGGAGGATGAAGTTGCCACCTCTCCAACGACACTGATCAAACCAACAGTCTATCAATTCTCTCTTCCTTCAGAAAAGAATGCAAACCAATCATTATTTACATGAAAAGTGTGTGAGAAACTGCATTACAAGAATGTAAACATCAGAAGGCTCAGAAGAACTTTAGAAGAACTGGGCAACATCCAAGTGTCGCCACATTGAAATGCAAAGTCATGTTCCATCTCTAAAATTCAGACTTATTTAGGTTGGAAAAGCCATCCAAGATGATTGAATCCAACCATTCCCCAGCACTGCCAAGGCCACCACTAACCCATGTCCCCAGGTGCCACATCCGTATACCTCTTAAATTCCCCCAGGGATAGCAACCCCACCACTGCCCTGGGCAGCTGCGCCAGATCTTGACAACCCTTTCCAAAAAAACTTTTCTTAAACCTCCCCAGCACAACTTGAGATCAAATTTCTACACATGAAGAAGCAAGAGTGCAAGAGAGAAACAAGCAGTGAACAATAAATTACTGCTGAATGCTCTGAGCTTTGCACACATTGAACTGTCTTTGATAATTTTATACTTACAGCTGTGACCCTGCAAATGGAAGTGCAGATCAAATCCTAATTCTTAACGATTTTTCCAAAGCCCCTAAGCCAGTGCTAAACTCAGGAGTCATAAAATCTATTGTTTCGCTGCCCTGAAACACTTAGAGAATTTGTCAATATTCAGGAAAATCACCATTCAAACCTCCTGCAGCTTCAAGTGGGAAAGCAAAGAGAAGGAATTAGGATCAGCTGGTTCATGTACTGAATCCAAATGGCAATCAAAGTACAATCCTCAGGTTCTCAAAATCTAAGGTGTGAGAAATCTGAAGTTTGTCCTAAATCACAAGGTAAACTAGATGTATTTGCAGGATTAACTCCTGGAAGCAAAGAGCGTTTGGCCGCTTGTGACACTTGGGATTTATGTCCCTGACTTTCCCACTTATAAATAAGTGCTGCAAGCCTTAGTATTAATGTTTTCCTGGAAGCACAAAGTACTTCTGTATTAGCTGAAAAATTCTAAATTGTTACTTTGATCCTTTTATTTTCTCCTCACATTTATCTATGTGAAGAGTGATACACAGAAGAAGAAACAGCTGCAACTGAGCAAAGGAAATTTCTTCTCTTTCATGGGAATTTTAGTGCTCAAACATCCTCCACAGAAGAGGAGGTCTCATTATGAATGTTACTCTTCCAATTCACCAGTGCAACAAGCACAGATCAGCATCATCACTTGTTTGGTTTTTTCGACCTGTTTTGCACACAGCAAATCAAGCCAAGCCCTCGAGCTCTGAAGACCTGAGCAGACCCCAAGGCACAGCCAGTAGGAAGGAGAATATTTCTCCCAGAGCTGCAGAAAACCTCATGGACCCAGGTGACCTTGATTTGCAGGCTCAGCTGACAGCAGAGCAGAGCAAACAGCACTGCTATCATTAGCACATCAGAACGAGGCAGGAATTAGCACTTGCCATGTGGAGGTTTTACACAAAGCTGAGCTCTGCCTCACCCTCTGTCACAAACCCAACCTTCTAAAGGCGTTATCAGTGGGCTCAGCAGCCACGTGCACGTTTGCTTCACACTCACTCCACAGCCTTCAACTCAGCCAAAACTTCTCAGCTGCCCCAACACCTCCTCCATGGTAGCTATAACCAGGAGATGATTTACCTCCAACAGACACATGGCCCATTTCAGTCAAATGATGCAGCTCCTGGAAGGGGGAGGACAAAAAGGATGGAGAGAACATTTTCTTGATTTCTTTATTGCCTAACGCACAGAACAAGAGGAAAGCACACTGCACACAGCTCTCTGCTCTTCTGATGACAACAGCACCTCCACCCATTGCCCTCACTTATTTGAATCAAAGAAAAATAAACCCTGAATAGAAAATAATACAATTCTGAAACACTGACTTCAAACCAGGTATAGCAATTTTCTGTCAAATCCTTCAAACATTTATTTATGCACAATTATTCTGTACAATTTTACATGCAAGATGTTTGGACCTGCCTCTTTAACCAACGGGAATTTAACCAACCTCTGCTCTAAGCAGTCAATATAGTACTGATAGGGCCTTCACAAAGAAGGCACAGTCTCAATTTCCAGAAAAAAAACTACTGCCACCTTGGCAACAAGGCAGCAAACAGCAAAAACTCCTTCAAAAACTGGAAAGCAATCTAATCACACCAATGCCAGGTGTATAATTTTAAATACAGTAATTCCTGGCACACTCTCTGTAAAAAGAAAACATTAAACTCTGTGTACAAATATTCACTGAAAATATGTTCACAGATGCATACTGTCTTGCAGTAAAAAAAATAAATTACATCTGTAGGTCTGCCTAGGATGATTTTCAACCAGGTAGGAAATAATCAGTTGCTTACAAATCTAGGATTGCAAAACGCACAAGATTGGAAACATATATATATATTCTGAAGCAAAAATCCTGGAGACAACTACAGCTAAAAATGCAGAAGTAATAACTGGATTTGTTCCAAAGCATGTGGCTGTCAAAGCAGAGCTGTTCTCTACTCATTTAGGTGTCTCTAACCACAAACACCCAAAAGTGTAAAGGAAAATCCTAATGAGACCCAGACAGCACTCAACTCGAGCTGGAATTAATTCTTTGGGTTGGTTTTTGGCTGCTTTTTGTTTGTTTGTTTTGGGGTTTTTTTTGTTGTTTTGTTTTGCTTTGTGTGTAGAAAGGATACAGAAAAAGAGAATTAGGGGTTTGTGTTGTGTTCTGTCTTTTTAAAACATGTTATTAGAGGCAAGCCATATCTCAGAAACCAAAGCAGCATCCTGAATTCTAACAAAGTACGAATACAAACTATTTAAAGAGCTGACAAAACCAGTTCCACTCAGATGAGAGAGAAAAAGTAAAGATCCTTTTGCAATAGTTCTCTGAAGTCACTGAAAAAACATCAGCTCCAAGCAGATTTCACAGGCTGAAGCTGGGAGTTGAATGCACAGCATAATCCAGAGCAGGTCTCTGGTGATTTCTTTATCTTCCCCAATTTGGCTGACACCAAATACTAAGGTGGTTCAAGAGGACTTCAGAGAAAGAGCAGGTATGAAAAATTCAACCACAGCATTCATTTTGATGGCCTTAAATAAGGAATCATAGGTCAAGACAAGCATTGCTTGGTCAGGAAGCCAGAGCCACATTGGAGGTCTCCATGCTGGGAAGATTCAAATAATATACAATATATATAATATAAATTGCTGGTTCCACACTCTCACAACCAGCAATTTCAACCTGAAGTGTGAAGCCAAAATGAACTTTTGGAGCAGCTGGGCAGAAGCCATGGTGAGGATGAGTGTGCCCTGCTCACACCCTCTGCACAGGTAAAGTCAAACATCTGAATGGGATGCTAATTAGTGATTGAATTTGAAAGGACATTGACATAAAAGTAGTTTTAGAGCTAGACTTAAACTTTTGGAGTTTGGTAAAATAAGTGTTTGCCACCTAAATCTTCAAGCCAGGACAGGGCAAATACCTTCCTGTTCTTTAGAACAGAACAAGTACAGAAATAGAAGAGCACAAATGGACACCCATGGCTGCTGAACCAGGAGATTGCTGCCAAAAAAGGCCTTGGTGAAAAGGGGTGTTAAAAAAGTAAAATAATAAAATTTTGTGAAACAAAGTTAATTAAAACTAATGAAATGGCATCATTAAAACACACCAAAACAGCAACAATGAACCACTAGGACTCTGATATGATACTGAGAAGAAATACACTTTCTGAAGTGTTCCTTGTATCTCCTCATATCCCCATGACTTCACTACACTCCCTCTCCCCTCCTCCTGACCTGAGCCAGGCAGAGCAGGGCTGAACCCAGCTGGGTGCCCACTAATTTGGTACCCACTACAAAATTTGGTACTGCTCCCTACCCACTTCCCCCTCCACCCCTGCAAAATGTTACCCAAGACTAAATCCTGCTTGGAATTCATCTGAACTTGGTAATTTGCTTCAAAAAAACATCAGGGAAAAGGAACAGAGAGCAGCTGGTAAAGATAACGTGCCATGGAAGAGAAGTTTGGGGCTGAAAATGCTTTCCATCATTGCTGTCAGGCACCCTTCAGCAGCAGCTGCACTGCAAACAGGAGTGCAGATCACAGGCTCTGTGTGGATCAGAACCTGTTCTCACATCGTGACAAGTAGGTCACAGAGGCTGATCTGGGCAGCTAAAAGTATCTGCAGAGCTGTCCCAAATTCTGTAAAACCTCAAAAGGCACCACAGAGAACTGCACAGCTCCCTGCTAGCCCTGCCTGCCCCAGGCTGGGAGTGGGGACAGCAAAGATTTCTGAGATTGCAGAAGAACAAAACACAGCCACAGTTCTCATTGTCTTGTGGTCTGATATTGATGGGATTCTGAAATGTGAAAGTACAAATAATTTCTACATCTTGTATCCAAAATATGAGTATGTAGAGGTCTCAGATTACCCTTTTTATTTTGGAGGGGTTCTAGGTTTCAAAGCATTGCATTTTGGTCCCATAGTTGCCACTGCCCTCTGGATAGCAGAGCACACTCGCCCACCCAGAATTACATCTGAAGAATTTTGCCCTATTATTTGCTTCACATGAACAGGGAGGAGAGAAAACCAGGAAAATTGGACTTTCCTCTCTCACACTCCCTGTAAGCCACTTTTCTTTCTCACAAGAGCTGAGAGAATTTCCCTGCTGCATTTCTATGTTCCTGCTAGTAATGAGTAGTTTCCTGTTGTAGAGTCAGGGTTGCTCAGAATTTCTACTATAATGACAAAAAAGCTCAAATAAACTCTGAGCCTGTACATCAAAATAATGTGTTTATTGCAAACTTTTTTTTTTCTTTTTGCACTGAAAAAACACCACCTAAACATGGCTGTTTTCATAATGCAATTTTTTCCTGGAAAGTTTTTAAAATGGTCTGTAACAAAGAAATCTTTGGCTGCTGCTGGTTGTACATGAGTTTTTGCCATCTTTCTGATGTCTCAACCACGTCATGAGGCTGGTGCTGCAATAAAAGCTCAACCAGCAATTCTGTCCTGTTGGTGAAAAGAAAAATTTCCCAACACACCACATTTCCTGTCTTCCCCAGCAGCTGCTTTATGCACAGTGACATTCTGCTTGAAGTCTGCTCCAGGGAAATGAGTACTATGGGATGGATTTCCAATGCAAGTTTCACAAGTAGGTCAAAGGCAGGCACCAGCTCTCACCTTCCACAGGCACTGCTGCTCCTGCAGACACAAGAGGTGCAAAGGGGTTCCAGTGTTGGGGGAAAAGCTGTTATGGACAGCTTGCAGTGAAGAAAGGCTACAAATCCCAGGGGATGTGTCCAGTTCTGGCCCCTCAGTTTGGGAAGGACATTGAGGGGCTGGAGCACATCCAGAGGGGGCAGCAAGGCTGGAGAGGGGCTGGGAGCACAAACCCTGAGAGGAACCACTGAGGGAGCTGGGGGTGCTCACCTGGAGAAAAGGAGACTCAGGGCTGCCCTCCTCACTCTGCACAGCTCCTGAAAGGTGCCTGTGCTCAGCTGGGGCTGGGCTCTGTCTCCAGGCAGCACTGACACAACCAGAGCACACAGCCTCCAGCTGCACCAAGGGAAATATAGGTTGGATATTGGGAAAAAGTTTTTCACTGAAAGAGTGATAAAGCTCTGGAATGGCTGCCCAGGGAGGTGGTGCAGTCCCCATCCCTGGGTGTGTTTAACAAAGCCTGGATGTGGCACTGGGTGCCAGGGTTTAGTTGGGGTGTTGGGGCTGGGTTGGACTCGATGACCTTGAAGGTCTCTTCCAATCCAGATTCTGTCAATCTGTAAAATAAACCACCAAAAAGGATGTGAAACAGCAACACTCCTCTTTCCTGCCATCACTGCTCCAGCAGAGCTCTACCTTTGGTGATGCTGGCAGCCACATCTCAGCCTTCTGCTTACCTGCACCTCACTGAGCTTCTCAGATGACACAGTGACACAGGGAAGGGACAGGAGCAGGTGCAACATTGATGTTGCACATGCTTGAAGTAGAATTTTCATGAGAAAACACACAGTTTTCTCCCTGACAGTGTGAAAGGCCCACAGGGAACATTTGCCTGTTGTAGACACTGCTCCTTTCATCAAAAACAGGCTGCAGTGTGCATTTTCCTTCCTTCACCCAAACATGGGAGAGCATGAGCAGCAGCATAACCTGCTCCTGGGAAAGCCACACAGCCAAAAGGGAAGAATTTGGGCAGAGTTCCTGGCACTCACATCCATCCAGCCTGCAAAAACCGAGAGGAAGAGGACCAATTTCCCAATAGCTTAATGCTAACCTACATTCTGAATATTCTGTTGTGGCACTGGGTGTCTCATGAGCAGAATTAATTACAGGGCCAAGGAAGTAAAAGGCAGCAAAAATATTCCTCCAACATAACACTCTGAGGGTCCCAAAGATGTAACAGGTTCAGCTGCACTTTGGGAAGGACAAACTCACCTTGGTTCTAGGAAAGGGAGGGTGTGCTCTGTCCCAGCTGAGGACCTGGGATAAGAACTGCAAACATTTCTCAGGATTGTGCTGGCAAGCCTGTTTCAAGACAGCAGGCTGAGACAAAGCACCTCAGGCCACCCTGTCAGGCTACTGTCCTGTCAACCTTATAGGATTTGTGAACAAGCCATTTCCTTAATCTTTGACCTCTCATGTCACAAGGTGACCCAGCCTTTTATTGGTCATAAAGCCTTTCTTCAGGCTGTCTATATATCCTACATGTCCATCACACCTACAGGAGGACAAAGCTTCACAGGCAGCAGACCTCAACTGGTCAGCCAGAAGACTCATGCTTGTTGCCCAGAACCAAATTAAAAAGCAGGAAAATTCTGAGATGTCACCACAAGAGATCTACAAAGCACTGTCAGTTGTGAGAAAACATCTCAGCCCCCTGCCAGAACAATGTCACTCACTGCAGACCTGTGAAAATTGTGCATATGGGGTGGCAGCAGGAGCCACATTTGGGGTTTGGTGCCTGCAGCAAGTAGAGGGAATGTGTACCTCAGCAGGTATTGTGAAAGCAGCTAGAAATGAAGAATGGTGGCACTTTCCTCAGTACAGTGTATTTGTTTTCAACCATGTGGGTGGGTAAGGCAAGTTCTACTGTAACCATAGCTGTTCCTAAACAAAGAGCATTCCTGTAAACTCGAGGAATCTATTACAAAGCACAGAAAAATATTTTTACACACAGAGTCTAATAACATGTTTTGTCAATTAGCTCAGTCACTGTTCAAAGGAGTCACCATCCTACCCTCTTCCCCTTCTTTCCTCCCATGAAATAGAAAAAGCAGCAGTTTTAGAAGTAGTTCTTAAACACAATTAGCATTTATTATAACTTCCCAGGTACAACCTACGCTTATCTCCCAACTGCACGAAGAGAGATCTCTTTGAGGGGTTATGATAAAAGTAGTTATTTCACAGCTGATCTCCACACACTGTTTTAACAAGCCTGCCCATTTCCAGAAAATCCTGTCACCCTATAATCTTCAGAAAGATTAAAGGTACATAACACAGCTTTAAAAACCCACATTGCTTAAGGTCTCTTATTACTCAGGTTTTCCCTAAACTCACTGTTCATTATTTCTCAGCCAAGAATTGAAATAAATTTCCTGTAATGCCACCAAGATGTCACTTTTAACAGGCAGCAATGGCTTCACTTCCCAGCTGCCAGAGGATCAAAGAGCACACTGGGACCATTATGTGAAGGAAAAGGTGAAAATAGAGCTGAACACCTTCCATCTCCTCAAGCAGTCTGAAGTGTTCCACCTTTAGCTCTAAATTTCCTGCATCTATCCCATCTCTGCCTTGAGAAGAGAGCTCTACACCCTTGAGAACAAGGATGTTCATCTTTAACCTGAAATCAAAGCCCCAAGTACCCCAGAGCATGCTGTATGCCCCCCAGAAAAGTGAGGCATTAAGCATTGCAGCAATAATTAGAGGAAAATAAGGTGTTCCCATTTCTTCCCTCCTTTTTGTGAAGTTGTAACATCTTCCTGAATTGCTATTTTCTCTCATCTCCCCCTCACCCTCTCGCTGTGGTTTTGTGAAGTGGCAGCCAAAAGCAGAGGTTGTTCCTAGGTGGGAACATGAAATTTAATTAGGTGCTCCCTCTCCTGCGTGGATGAGGTGGAGAGAGCCAGAATCAGAGGGCACAAGCTCCTTCTGGAAGGAACCCAAGAAAATTAAACTTCAATCAGTAAGAGAGAAATGTTTATTCATGAAACCTCTAGTGCTGAAACAGGAGAGGTGTTTCATTTCCAACCCCCCCACTATTTGCAAGGCATTTCCTCTCATTTGTATTAGGTTGAATCCTTCAGTTCCATTTTGGAAATCCAGCTCTGGATAATGGTGAGCCAAGTCCATCAGTCATTCCAGCCTCACTTACAGCTCCTTAAAGTTAAATTTCCTTATTTTAGCTCACAGGTAGACACACCACACCATCAAGAACCAGTTCTGTACAATGATGCTCTTTGAGATTCATTCTTTGGAGGGCAGGTGACTACAGAATTTCACTGCAGGAGAAAAGTTTCCCCAAAATTCATTGCCTTATGTTGTTATCACCTGTCATCTAGAGCATTCACATCTTAGCAAAAATTATTCCATCTTCTGGGCAACTTTAACAGCCATGGAAAGGTGAGGAAACTTTCAGTTCTTTAAAGTAACCTTTTATGGCACAGAAAATGGACAGCACTGAGAAACTAAAGGAACTGAATCACAATTTCTCCAATAACATCATGTGCAAGCAGGAAGACTGAACACAATGAAAATGGACAATATTCCTTCAGTGAGCTCCCATCAGGAGCGGATGGAGATCAGGCCAGTGGCACAGAAATAGATAAAACAATATTATAAAACCTGTCAAGAAACCTCTGGACTAAAATAAAGAAGCAACACCACAGAAGCCAGTAAGAAAACACTGTTGTGATAACAGATAAAATGTGGGCAAAGATAGCTGAACAATCTACAGATCTCTACAAATGTCATATCTGTAACTTGGCTGGATAAAATTGTCACAATTGGTGGCTTCATTGTTTCCTTTCAATCAAACTTAGAGGACTGATGAGAATCTAGAATATGCACAAAGGTGAACATAGTACCTGTCAAAAAAAGAAAGAAAGAAAAAAAAAAAGCTAATTCCAGTCCAGTTTGGCTTAACTTAAAATTCCTCAACAGAGCAAGAGCGCATACTACAGAAAAATCACCCATATCTGTTTGGATGACAAGGAAATGAGTAACAGCCAACAATTGTCATGGATCAATCCCATTTTTTTTCCACAGACATGAACAGACTGGATAAAAGAATAACAGAAGTTAGATATTGAGACTCCAGTGAGGTTTTTGTCACTGTCTCATTAGACAGACTTCTAACCTGTCTCATTTTAGAGATGCCCCCTTTATTTAACACTTTGTAAAAACATCCATTCCCCAAGAATGAGCCAAATTGCTAATGAAATATCAGAGCTACATAGCAAACTGCAGCCTAACATGATGCTGAAAGCTTTGGAAGCACCTGGAAGTACTTTCCTAAGGTGGAGGACCCACAGCAGAAGGAAGATATTGACAAATCTCTCATTTAAAAGGAGAGTCAGGTCATAGGACAAATAGGTACAGGATCTCCAGCACCAGGCTTTTTTTGTCAGAGGACCTGACAAATTGCCTTGCTGACCCTCCAGCTTTCATTTTCCAGTCACTCAGAAATGTTTCAGCAGTGCTAGTCAGTAACATCCCCAGTACCTCCCGACACAGGGGCTAAATGACACAAGTGGTGGCCTTGGCAGGGCCTGCTCAATGCTTGGACTTGGGGATCTTAGAGGTCTTTTCCTACACAATTCTATGGTTATATTAACTCAAGGTTTTGCCAGCAAAACCAAGCACTGGATCCTCCTGCAACTCTGAGTGCTCAGATTGGGTGAATGTTGGGACTCTCTTGTGGAATTCACATTCTCTGAAAAATCCCTTCGCCCAGGATTTTTCTCCTGGGAAGCTGAGAAGCCTCAGAAAAAGGAGAACAATTCTTATCTCGTTTGCTTCTCCTGTGTTTTGCTCACATGTGGAATGTGTTTGGAGATTGTTTACCCACAGGTGATTGTTTCACTGGGTTCTGCTGTGAGTTGTTTTCACTCTTTGGCCAACCAGTGCCAGGCTGTGTGGGGACTCTGGAGAGAGTCGCAAGTTCTCATTATTATCTTTTTAGCCTTCTGTAAGTATCCTTTCTGGATTCTTTAGTATGTTATAATATTCTTTAATATAATCTAGGATCATAAAGTAATAAATTAGCCTTTTGAGAACATGGAGTCAGATTCATCATTCCTTCCTGCCATGAGGGTCCCTACAAATACAATACTCTCTAATCCCTGCAGGGCACAGGGAGCAAAGAACATTTCCTTACATTTTTGCCAGCATGAGGAATGTAAGTGCCCAGCACAGAACATGGATCAATCACTTTTCTGCTCAGTAGAGAGAAACCACAGGCCCTACTCCTCTGTCTAAGCAGCACATGGATCAGCTCAGACCTTGTTCCAGCCCCTCAGCTCCCATCCTTGTCCCAAGGGCACGGGCAGGGTGACAACAGCCACAAGGGACAAAATCAAACCATCCCTGCTCCACAGAGCTCAGCTCCCAACGCTGGGGATTCCACCCTGCCCCTTCACCCAGCCCAGCAGAAATAAATCCTGTTCCCACACCATGATGACCAGACAGATACACTTCTTGAAAGGGATCCACAGGAAGTACCAACTATCCACAATTCCAACCATGCTGAAAGAGAAAACCTTTCCACAAGGGGTTCAATAAAAACCCCATTAAGTTTGCTTGTAAAGCACATTTATACTTGGGTAGTTTTAGATTTTCCTTCTTTCCATGAGATATGAGCACAGAGCACTCACATCTAAGCTGCTACCAAGCACTTTAAAGCTCCAATTTCTGGGTTTTTTTCCTCCAAGACGTGGCCTCTGCCTCCAGAGCCTGCCTAGGAGCTGAAACAGGTATGTACAGATTCACCAGTTAGGGCTGTTCAGAGCATTTTCAGTCCTGCCTCAGCAGCCTGGTATCCAGTGGCACTTCCAGACTAAGCCTACAGAGATTTGGGCACACATTAGCAATTCATATGCCTCACTAAAAACCAGTATTTCCTAATATCACCTGTCTCTCCCAAGCCACTTTACAAGGGATAGCACATGGCGGGAGGCAAGTCTGCTTTTCCTGAATGTAACATACACCAGTTCATGCTTTACAGCACACACCTTCATGTTACTGACAGTTGTGCAGGGAGGAAAACAAACCATTTCCAATCCCTCGTTGTTTTATCCTCTCTTCTTTCATCAACAAGAAAAGTGCATTGTGTTGTACCAAACCCACCTTTTCTTTAGTGACTATTTTACACCTCACTTCTTGCTGTTAATGCAACAGAGACACACTAAGAAAAAGAACATTTAATTCACCCAATTCCCCTCCTCCAGCAACACATCCAGCAGTAGGGAGATCATGTGGAGAGCAGAATACTGCAGTCGTATAATAAATACAGTATAGCTCCTTACCAATGTGTGACAAAGACAAAGAAACCTCAAGTCCTTTGGAGATACAAGTTTACAGGCCTGATTTTACAATTCTCCTTCCCCTGGTACAAGATCTTGCTGCCTACAGAAACAGGGCTAAGGAAAGCTTACACATCTTTGTCTTTCTTAGCAGAGAATATGCAGAAAGGGACTGGCACAATTCTGACTTTACTCACCCAGACTGTTGATTCCAGAGGCAATTTTTGAATCTAACTTATTAAGCCAAGTTTTTACACTCCTTAGCAACCAAAGATAATGTGTTAGTTCATGCAGCTTATTAGAACAATGTGGATCAATGCTCCACCTGGGCATAAGCTGACAAGGTGACTGAAGTTGCAGCTACAGCGACCGCATTTAATCTGAAGGAGAAACAGCAGCTTCTTAAAATACCACAACACCACAAGATTGTGGGAATGAAACACAAGTCAGGCTTTTCTGTATGGCTGCCTTATCCTCTAAAAGTGGAGTCCCGATAATGTAATTTCCACATTCAGCCTAAAACAGACAACACACTGTGAGCTGCACTGACCTGCGGGGTGCAGTGGCACAGCGTCCCTGGCAAGCAGCACCCGGCAGACCTGGGGCCAAATCCTCCTCTGGGGACTTTAACTGGCAAATCTAAAAGCTTTGGCCAACACCTGTTTCCTTGGATTTGCTGTGGGAGAGTTTGCCAGCCTAGAAAAACCCCTGGTTGCCATAGAAACAGAAATACCATAGTAAAGCAAAAGGATGAAATATTCAATTGTCAGCACAGAGAGATTGATTGTTTAGGTTTCCCCCCACACGTGTAAAACCAACACAGGGCTTGATGTCATTTACTCCCAACCTAAATCCCTTCCCACTGGTTTGAGCTGGTATTTATGAGGGCTCTGAGCTGATAACCTCCCTCCTGTCCCAGCCCCAGCCTGCCTTGGCTGCAGCAGCAGCCAGCCCAAGCACTTGGGGCAGGGGGAGGGAGCCCTGTGCCACCCCTCAAAACCAGCACAGAAGAAAACGCTGAGGGAAGAGGGGAAGAAAAGGATAAAACACCAAAATTTATTTTTTTAATTCTCTTTGGGCAGTGCTGCTTGAATAGCAATGGCTGCACTGAGCTCTTTGCTATGCTGGATCTGTAAGCACACAGCGCCTGGAGAGCAGAGCCAGCCCCAGCCCCACAGCCCAGCCCTGACACACCATCCCTGCAGCTCCTCAATCACTCACAGCACCTAGCCAGGAAAAGCCTGACCAACTTTATGAGCAATTAATTGGTGCACTGAGGTAAACTAAAGGAAGAGGAACATATTGGGTTGGAACAGTGCAGCAGCTTGTCCAGGGCTCCAGCTCTGACAGAAGGTGCAGAAAAGCAGCAGAAAAGATCATTATAGGCAGTAACAAGGCTCCTGGGGAGGAAGGCAGTGCCTAACCCCGGGCCATGAGTGCTTGGCTCATGTCTTAAAGCAGGCAGCTTTATCTCTCTTCTAAAATTTCATCCTACATAATTTAGCTGTGGATTTTCAAGTAAACGTCTAATCTTTTGCCAAGCCAGCTCAGTTATTTTCCTGAAATGCCTCGAGACAGAGTGGCACAAGTAAAATATGTGCTCCTTTTTATTCAGTTTTAAATACATTACCTTCCAAATTTCTTGGATGTCCTTTTGTTCCCACATTACCAGAGTGGCAAATAGCTGTTAAAAAGATCTGCACAGATGTTGCATTCTCTCTGATGGATTTTTTGCGCATTACAAGACACAAAAATTAAAGATCACTGACTTGTATTTTCATTCCAGATTGAGTTAATTGATCAAATGCACACTAAAAAAAGCACAGAGGAAATTAGCTTGGAAAGGAGAACTGGGGAAGAGAGGCTTGGTGAACACAAGGAGCACAGGGAGGCAAACACAGATGTGGAAGGACACTTGTAGATCAAAAAAATTACTTTTCCTCAAAGTTCATGTACTAAGACTGGGAACAGGATCTGAAGATGATGAACAGGCAATAAAAGTGAATACAAATACCTGCAGCACACAAGTGGAAAACTTCTGTTTGTTTAGGACACCACTGTTATAAGAAAGGATCAGTGCTAAGATCATTTTATTGTTAAGAGCTTGAAAAATCCCACTGTCATCTATGGAAGAAAAATCCTGGGCTTTTTTTGCTCCCTCATTCAGGTAACAGCACGAAGTTAGAATAAATGTCCAAGGACTGATCTGTACAAAATTCTTCTCAGAACCAACACTGCAAACCCAAGCTGTTTCCTAATACAAATGTTACCTGAGATAACTTCCAGAAAGATATTGCATATAAAAGTTCCTTTCCAGACAGGCACAAAACATTTGTGCATCTCCAGAATATGTTTTTAAAAGCAAAACTAAAGAAAATTCAAGGTATTATATCACACAACACTTTGACCTGGTGCAAATTTCACTGACATCAACAACAGCATTTGCAACAAAGCCCAAGGCAAGATGCCTGACACCCCTTCAGACTGGACTTGCTTTCTGGAAATCTAAGCCAAGGTCAATGAATTTTTAAATACTCACATTTTTAACTGCCTGTAAATCAGTCCCTTACAATTTTAAACAAGTAATTTTGCAACACCATTTCCCCGTCAATAACACTGGAGGAAATCTTCCATACTTTTCTGAAGCAATAAAAAGAGATTTGGCAAGGAATATGTGCAAGGCACTTTCAATATGAACATGCTCTGTGCTGCTAAGTTATTCCATTCAAAAAAGACCAGAACCCAAAAATTCTGCAGACAGCCAGGTCCTCTCAATTCAGCTCTTTCAGCTCAGGGTTGTTGATTTATTTGTGCACTAAGACTTTCCCAAGTTCTACAAAATTCAGGGATTTCAACTAATTTTAGCTTAAGAAAGTAATTTCTTAAAAGTAATGAATTAAAGTCTGAAGTGCTCTAGAGTTTTAGGAAAAAAGGAAACAAAAGCATTTTGGCTTTTTAAAGGAAAGCTAGAGTTATCTCCTGGGAACAGCTAAAACTGCTGAGCTTCTCTGCTGACACCCTGAGACAGCAGCAGAGAGAAGATGGACAGTGAGGGCACAACAAAATCCACTCCATGGGAATGCATCCAGCTCCAGAATTCCCTGGAATTATCTGTAACTTAGACAAAAACCCCAACTTTTTTAAATTCCTGCATGCGTACTAGGCTTAGATGAAAATGGGAAAGTTATCTTTCACTCCTAGAGTTGTACAGAAGTTGCTTATTTCCCTTTTTCTGTGATTTCTCCCAAGTGAAGGGGGAGGAAAACCCCTGCTACTTGGCATTAATGGAGTGCTGCACAGCCTCTTGCCTGAAGGAAGAGCTTTTAAGCAAGAAAAACCAGAATTCAGCAGAAAATTTATCCCCCTTTACCTCAATTAGGAGATGAAAGGGGGCCCCTCAGGCCCCTAAGAAACCTGAAAGGACAGGGCAGCAAGAGCAGCAGGGGCAAGAAAAGATTTATGATTTTACTTTAAGTCTTAACAACAACACTCTGCAAGAAAAGTTCTCAATTTGCCAGACTTCAAATATGATTAAGGGCACAGCGTTTAGCTCAGTAACATCAGTGTAAATCAGAGCAGAGCCACTCTGCTGACATTAATTACCTTGCACACTCATTGAGGCCTCTGTGATAACGGGCAGAGTGTCAGCAGTTGTGGAGTCTCATCCAGCTCTGTCAGTGCTGTGTTTCCAGCAGAGATTTCAGCCAAAATCTGAAATCTATCACTTGAATTTTAGTTTTTCATCTTCATCTTGGAGCACATTCAGCCCAAGACATTGTTTTTGTTTTCATATAACTATCAGGAAAGAGCCAGAGAGCTTAGAAATTGAACACTGCATATTTTAAGGTAACACCACTAAGATAAAAGTTTGGGAGCCCCATTGCTCAAGTTAATCCAAATTCAGCACTGAGGAGCTGACCAAGAACAGCTCCCACAGGCTCAGGATGGGGAAGGGCTCTTGCTGGAGTTCAGATTTGCAGCTGATGCCCAGCACTGAAGCAAGGGAAAAACAGTGAGTGATGGTAACTGTAAATAGGATGGATAACTCACAGAAATGCACAGTGTCTTCTGAGTTTTAAACTCAGAGAATATCAGATTCAAGTAGTTTGTAATAAATTGTTCCTGCAAGAACAGGTCCAGAAAGAGAGACATGACTGTAATTCAAATAAGAGAGGTATGAAAACTGAGTTGCTGATGTGTGCAATCTCACTTGAGAAAGAACAAGGAACTTAAAAGAAAAAAAAAAAAAAAAAAAGTTCTTTAGTCAGTGGTGAAAACACAATATTTTTGTGTCCTGTGTATAATTAAAAGGCTGGAACAATCCCCCCATTCCCTTATCCATTTAACAGAGGAGTTGCCATCCATGCAACACTGGAGAGAGTTCTCTGCCGCAGAGTGCAGGAGGACAATGCTGACTTTCACAGGTGACATTTTATTCATTAATGCTCCTCCACATCCACCTCTCCTCTGTCAGACTCCTCTCCCCAGAACACAAAGGCACAGCAGAACTCCCTGCAGCTCTTTTCTCTCCACACTGACTCAATGCCACACAAACTCTCTCTGCCTCTCCCCTCTTGACCACCCCATGAACACTGGGACTTTGTCATGGGTGCTCTGTCTGCCACTTGAAAAAAAACCACCTAAAGGAAATCATAAGTGCTAACTGAATGAAAAATCATTTTCCCTGTCTAAGCCAGTGGCCTGACCCAGCCCTGTGTCAGCAGACACAAATCCTTTCTGGCTTTGGTTACACAGATCTGCCTCAGGATGCTGCCAAAAGGTTCACACTTGTAACCTGGAGAGCTGCAAAACAAACAGCAAAGCAAACACTCAAACCAAACTTACCAACACGGGCTGAGAAATACAGGAAAAAAACCCAATTCAAGTTCTTAAACTCCCAAACTACACAAGAAAAAGGTAAAACTTTATTCATATGCAAATATCTCTCAGCTGATGTTCCACACATCAAATAATATGAAAGCATTTAGCTAATGCCTGAAGTCTCTTCCACTCTTGGCAGCTGACAGCTCCAACCAGCGTGAGTGGGAGAGCCTTAGTGCCTGCCCAAAGGAAATACTTGGTCTTGAACTCTTTGAGTTATATTGAGGTCTTCAAAGGGGGTAATAGAAATTATGTTTAAAAAAAAGAAAAAAGGTCAGTACTCCCACTCAACACTGAAATTAATAATTCCTTTTGAACCAAGCTTTAAAGAATAGCCATAAGTCCATATTCTACTTTAATCCCTTCATCTGTGCACTGGAATCAGGGAACAAAACCATTCATTGCCCAACACATCTTCAGCAGCAAAGCTACTCTGAAAGAAGGTGTTCCACAGTATCTATTACTAATTGTTAAATATTGCATCTTGAACTTTGGAGCTGGTTTCAAACTAGGTTGAAAAATTTGTAAATTAACTTTTTCCTCCTTTGCTCTGTCTTTGGAGTGCACAGAAAATAACTGAAGAAAGGCAGAGGAACCACAGACCATCTTTGATTCCCTCAGCTAAAAGAAAGGAGCAGGCACTGTCACCAAGGCAAACATACAGCAAATCCCAAGGGGGGGTGCCTGGATTTGGCTAGAGCAGCAGAGAAATCTGTCACACACCCAAGACACATAAAACACACAGTGATTCACAGTGAGTGATCTCTGAGATGCTCGGGTAGGTTGCACCATGAAAGAGGTGCCAGTCATTGCTGAGACCACCAAGAGACAATGAAGGTTTGTTCTCAGCATCCTCGTGACAAAGGCACCTCAAATGGCAGAACTCACTTGAGTGTCCTCTGATCTGAGAGCTGAGATTTCAACAGCACTGCCATTTTAAGGAAATAAAATACTTAATTTCTTTCTATTTATTCCATGTTGGGAAGCAGAGGTGAAGCTGCAGAACAAGGACATGGGGAGAAGTCATTTCACTGCATTTTCACTACCCAGCTGTGTCTGCACTGTTTTCTTGCTGTCTCCTGCTTCCAGTAAATACAAGACCTGGCCTGGGCTGATCCCCACAGTGTCCATCCTCAGGGCAGGAATACACCCTGGAAATGCCACACAACACATTCTCAAAGACTGAGCCAAATACTGTCACACACCTAAACCACTCAGCCACAACCAAAAAAATGCACACAGTGGGCAGACACAGAAAGAACACCCTGCCAAAGAGGACACCTCTACAACAGCACAGGGATGAACTGCACAATTACAGAAGGACTGATGTTGTGCAGGGTGATGTGGCCAGTTACAGTGCTTTAAAACACACATCCAAATAGCCACCTTAATTAGACACAAGGAAAAAACACTTTGTATCCCTTACTCAGATCCTTCCTTGTATTTGACTCTCTCTCCATTTCCAAGGAGGCAAATATTTGTCCTGCCCCAGGAGGGAGGCCATAGTGAGATGTAATAAAGGACAGGGACTTAATAACAGGAGGTATTTACAGAACAGCAGACAGAAAATATTGACTTGGCAGAACAGAGGGAACATCATTTGGAATAATCTTCGGGTCAGGGCTACTGTGGCAGTGGTTGAAAAAGAAACAATTGACGCTGAGGTCCTGGGAAAAGGCAGGAAATTAAAAAGGGAAGATGCTGTATCAACATTTACCATTATTTTTAATACACAATTTAGATTATGAATTCCAATAAACCCCAGAGCAGACAAAGAACACAATGCAAACTCTGCTTTATTCCTTGATAATGCACTGTATGAGAAAATGGAACTAAGTGCATGAGATGGAATCAAAATGTGAGGCAAGATTTCAAAAATATCTCAGAAACAGCAGCAGCTCTCAGTCTTGGACTTCAGGAGGATGAGTTACAATAGTGCTGCCAGTCCAGAGGAAGACTTTTGGAAAGGGGCACATTCCACTGAGCTCCCAAGTCCCCAGCTGAGCTGGTCAATGCTCTCCTTGCACATAAAGATGGATTCTCACCCCTGGAGATGCATGAAAAGGCAGGAGCCACTTCCCATATTTTCCTTGTTAGTTTTTGGCAAATCAGCATCTTGAAAAAAGTAATATAATTTCAGTATTTAAAGTGTTTGAGCCTCTATCTGTTCAGCGCACGGAATGGAGAGATGAATGTTCTACTTTGTTACAGCAGCACAAATCCAAGTGCTTCTATTTTTTATTTTGTTTTTGAGCAGTGATTTTACATCTGTACAGATAACAGGAAAAACTTGACCTGCTGACACCAACAGAATGTCTCAATCCCCACATTCCCCCCTCCAAGACAGCACAAAAGCAGCCCTGCTCCACAATACCCTTCTGCACATCATCAGAATTCACAGGCTCTCCCACCTTCAGTTCCACTTTGGGGCACAGATTCTCTTGACTGTGTTTGTATCACACAACACAAAATGTACCTTTCTGAATTATCACCACATGGAACAGGTAGAATGACTGCTGGAAAGGATTCTTATCCAGAGTTACAACCCTGGCCTGAGAGGAGAGCTACCTTGCTCATTAAGGAGCAGGAAGTCACCAAAAGGGCTGAGTAAAAACCTCATGACTGATTTCTGGAGCAGAAGTGAGCTGAGTTATTAAATATATATTTATCAATGAAAGTTCTTCATCAGGCACAGCTACACCTGTCTGGATGCTCATCTCAACACTTGAAGGTACCAATTTTGGGAATCAGTCCTGGTTTATGTATCTCAAAAGCACATCAGGCCTTTCCATGTTCATTTTGGCCCCAGTGTGTGCATGCCAGCTCTGTAAAGCTGCTGCCTGATGTGTCTGCTGGGTCCAATCTTGTTAAGTGTTTGCATTCTATGCTGTTTCACAAAGTATAAAATAATCCACTTCAGCAGCCTTACTTAAAATTTATGGCATGGCAGCTGCAATCTTAAGCCTTGTGTTAATAAAAAAAGCACATAAATTTTGTTCCTGATCAGTAGCTGAGTGCACCAATAGATAATTTCTGCTTTATTTGAAGACTTGATGAAGCTCTGTGTTTACCCAGAATGAAAAAAAAAAAAAAAAAAAAAAAAAAAAAGTGGAATTTGCACAAAGTCAGACAGAAATACAGGTTTGGAAAGCAGAGTGTTAGCAAGCCCCACTCCCTGGCTCTTAAAAATCCCAACAGGTGAACCCAAACAATGGGAAGAGTCCAGATACTGCAGTAAAGGAAGCCAACTTTGCTCCTGCTGCTGGAAAAGAGAGTTTTCAGTTTTCATCCCAGCCTTGCAGGAATTCTGCTGACCAAAATCACAGGAAGCAGCAAGGAAGAGGGGGAGCTGGCAGGAGCATCCTTCTCAAGTGGTGATAACAGCCCATAGATTTGCTGCTCAGCTGTGATGCTGCTCTTTTCTAAATGCTTGACTTCTCAGACTTAATGTGGTGTGAAAGCTGGGCTTGCACGACATAGATAAACATAATTATCTCCTGCTCATACGGAGCATTATTTAAAAGAAGTTTTCCATATTCACAATTTGCCAGGATAAAGAGGATTTGCGGTGAACAGGAGGCCAGCAGAGTGAAAATGTGGGAATTAAGGAAAAATCTGGAGTGTGCATTCACCCAAAAGAACGTTTCAGAGAGGACTAGCAAGGTATTATGGTTTGCTAGGGAAAAGCTTACTGACTTGAGAGAGAATTGGAAGGGAAAACAGCCCTTGATCCCAGAGCAGGATGAAGCTCCTCAATCCAGGGAAAAGACCTGCACCAGGCAGGAAAGGACTGTGCCCAGCAAAGGAAGCCTCAGTTCCCTGCTTATTCTTGACCTTCTCCCACACAGAGAGCCAGAAACACCCCCACTGCTTCTAAGTCACACTCAAGGCAAGTAAATGGAAGTTTCTGCATGGCTCATATTACATTCATTTCAACTTTATATCTACCAAGTTACTTTAGTAAATCAATTTTAATGTAAAAAAAAAAATCTCATAAGCTTATTTTCTCCTTCTGCAGACAGTAAGTTTAACTGCTTTATGTATTTAATCATCCTGAAACACCATTTTTTCCCAATTTCAATTCAAATGCACACAGACAAATCAAAAGTAACAGCCAAATCTAATGAAAATAACACTCGATTCACCCAGTGACAGAAACATACAGAAAACCAAGAATCCATATCCACATCCATCTGTAAACCTGCTTAAATAAGTGTTTATAGCTTAAACATTGCAGTCTTAGCACTAAAAACTCTGCTCTAAGAATACACCCTGCATAAAGCTTTAAATGGATTTAGCATCCATTGAGAATCTTACCTGGGAAAATAACCAGGAAAAAAAGCAAAATATGCCTACATCCTGATTTCCAGCTTTACAACCATCATTAGAATCTGAAATGATAAATTGAAACTTAAGCGACCGAGGCACTCCAGAGCTGCTTGAGTACAAGGGATGTCAGATGTCATCTGACTTTGGAGATGTCAGGGCCCAAGAGCAGCCAGCAGTTTTTTCCACGGATGGAGCTGTCAGAGTGCTCTCATCAGCTCACATTGGCTCAGTGGTGCCAGGGAGCCTTTCCCACTGACCCTGACAGCAGCAGAACCAGGGCACCATGGGCATGTTCCTGAAGTCCTTAACCTGCACTAATCCTTGCACTGGGTGCCGTGGCTGCAGCCACCACTCCTGGCACAGCTTGCTCTAATTTCTGCTCCCTGTTCACAGCCTCTTGAATTGGCATTTCTGCTTTAACTGACTCAAAAAGAGCAATAACAAAATGCTATGGCTGTGCCATTTTAAGAACGAAAGAGGTTTTCTTAGCCTTCTAGGCAGGAAGGGGTTTAAGCAGTCGGTCATATTCATGTTTTTGATGCTTTTCATTCATGCTTGAGGATGTCCAGAAGGGGCAACAAGGCTGGAGAGGGGCTGGGAACACAAACCCTGAGAGGAACCACTGAGGGAGCTGGGGGTGCTCACCTGGAGAAAAGGAGACTCAGGGGTGCCCTCCTCACTCTGCACAGCTCCTGAAAGGTGCCTGTGCTCAGCTGGGGCTGGGCTCTGTCTCCAGCAGCACTGACACAACCAGAGCACACAGCCTCAAGCTGCACCAAGGGAAATATAGGCTGGATATTGGGAAAAAGTTTTTCATGGAAAGAGTGATAAAGTTCTGGCATGGCTGCCCGGGGAGGTGGTGCAGTCCCCATCCCTGGGGGTGTTTAACAAAGCCTGGATGTGGCACTGGGTGCCAGGGTTTAGTTGGGGTGTTGGGGCTGGGTTGGACTCGATGATCTTGGAGGTCGCTTCCAACCTGGGCATTCTGTGAGTTCTGTGAATTCTTTCCAAGTAAACTCAACCTTTTAGTGAGGATCCAGGTGTCATTGGTGAAATCAACTGTGTCAGCACGAGGAACACCTGCAGCAGCACATGGTGCTCAAGGATTTCACTGGGGAAGAGCTGACAACAAACCCTGCACTGACAGAGTGTGTGTCCCTCACAAGATGAAATTCCATCATTTTGAGAGCTGCTTAAAACCCTACTGAAAAAAGCCCCTGGAACCTGGGAAACAAAGAAATATGGAAAATGTAAAACAATTTATCTGCTTCTGTTTGTTCCTCTCATGTGCCAATCAAGGCACTGCCTCCCACATAAACTATTCTTTTTTTTCCGCCTCTCATTGGCAAATAGAAGAAGGATATTGATTTGACTGGCAGAGAAATAAAAACAGATTCAGCTTCACTGAACTTTAATATAACATAATTTGAAGCTAAATGCATTACAGATTGGTATCCAACAAAACAACAGTTCAAATCTGAAAAAAAACTAATTCCACAGGAGGCCAAGAGCAGGAATGGACTAAAATATTGTATTTGAAGGCCAGAGGCAGATATTTCGTGTAAAGACAAAGTAAAAGAAGATTTTATATCACACCAAGAGATAAGATACTCTGCCTAGAGAAAGATCCTCTGAGCTCAGAACCAATATTGAGTTTGTTCAACACTCACAGTATGTTTGCATAAAAGCCACACTCCTACTCCATCATCTGAGGACAAGAAGTCAATCTCAGGGTATGGGGATAATCACAGTGACTACTCTAACACAGACACAACACAAGCATTAAAAGGAAAGGATAATCTTAATCACTGCTGCTCTAATCCCATCCCTTCCAAAGCCACTGGAAGCACAGTGGGATTGCAGCCATGCAGAACAGAGGCTGTTGAGTATTCTGCAACAAGAGGAAATTAACTCAAGCATCCCCTCCCCTCTCAACATCCTCCGTGTCAGCTGCAGCTCCCGGCAATCCCTCTGCCCCACTGTTTTGTGCTCATAGCCCTTTCAAGCTGAGGACTAAACTTGGATATTTTCACACAAAACTCAGCTTTCAAATGAAAACAACATCTTTCAGGTGTTGCTGGCAAATACCTGAGGTTATGAGTAGTGAACTGCTTATGATCAAGTGCTGCTCAAAGGATCAGCAGCATTTAAACATTTAAATGTTTAGCCCGTGATTCCACTCAATTCAGGAATCTAACAATTTTTCACATGCTCTTCATTACTGAGAAATGAAGGAACATTGTCCCTATTATGTGAGTGAAAAACTGTCATATAAACACCACAGGATGCACTTTTATGTGTAGCAATGTACCTAAAGCTGTAAGATGGCAATTAGCAAGGCTGAAAGCAGCAGCCAGGCACATAACTCCTACTGAAAACCAGTGGGAACTAATCACTTAACACCTTCTTCAAACTGGCATTAGGCTCCTGTATAGCTCCCATGTCCTTAACACCGTGGAAATCTGTACCAAGCTTGCACAAAACCTCTGGAGGACACCAAAGAGCTGAATCCAGACACTTAACACTCTGTACTAGCAGGTAATTTGTTCTTGTCCCAAAATGCCTGGAGAAGAAAAGGGAGGAGTGCTGGATAGTAGCCTTGACACCTGGCTGCACAAGGATGGCTCCACACAGTCCAAATGCTCAGCATTTCATGGAACCACAGAATGGTTTGGGTTGGAAGGGAGCTCTGTAACCTCTTCTTCCAGCCCCACTGTGCCACTCACACGAAAGCCCTAGAGGAGTTAAGCCCCTGGAGGAGAAGTTAAGGCTCAAGTGGAAATCCTAGGAATAGCAAAGATGCTGAATTTCTCCAGCAGTGAAATTCCAGGACTGGGAATTTTGTCTCATTACCAGTTCTCAGTACATTCCTACACTTATGACAACAGACGCAAGTGAGAACACCAGTATATAAAAGAGTTTAAAGGGGTAAGTAGAGAACACAGTGCTCAGCCTCTGCAGCTTCCACTGCAAGAAACATTGTTCTTTTAGTTCTTAGGGATTCTGAAGCAGCCTGTGCTGTCACCCATAAAAACAAACCCCCCACTATCTGATGTTCACAGAATTCACAGAACTCCAGAACTCACAGAATTCACAGAATGCCCAGGTTGGAAGAGACCTCCAAGATCATCGAGTCCAACCCAGCCCCAACACCCCAACTAAACCCTGGCACCCAGTGCCACATCCAGGCTTTGTTAAACACACCCAGGGATGGGGACTGCACCACCTCCCCAGGCAGCCATGCCAGAACTTTATCACTCTTTCTGTAAGAAACATATTCCTAATATCCAACCTATCCCTTGGTGCAGCTGGAGGCTGTGTGCTCTGGTTGTGTCAGTGCTGCTGGAGACAGAGCCCAGCCCCAGCTGAGCACAGGCACCTTTCAGGAGCTGTGCAGAGTGAGGAGGGCAGCCCTGAGTCTCCTTTTCTCCAGGTGAGCACCCCCAGCTCCCTCAGTGGTTCCTCTCAGGGTTTGTGTTCCCAGCCCCTCTCCAGCCTCGTTGCCTCCTCTGGACATGCTCAAACATCCCAACATCAATGTTTTGCCAAAGCAGAGCAGAGCCCCACAAAGAGGACGTTCATTTGTTTAGCACACAAGCCAGCAGCCCCGTTTGCCTTTGCAGCAGCACAGGTACCCAGCTCTCATCCCCTGCTCTCTCCTCCCAGCATCCCAGCCCTGCCAGAGCTCTTGGGGCTCCCAGCGTTTTGTGCTGATGAGCTCAGACACTGCTCACATCCCCCAGCACTTCCCCAAAGCCACTCTGCTCTCCCAGGAGCTCTCCTGCCTCCCAGGCTCTTTGGGGCATCTCACAAACCAGGAAGAGACAAGGTGGATCCTCCAGGCACAAATCCTCTACCCTGCCTCTAAATACATGTGTCTCAGTAAACAACAAGCTCTGATTTCCTGTACCACTAAACCTCTTATTTATGAAAATCAAAATGAAGCAGCACAAACATACCTGCTGCAAATCTTTGTTCAGAGTACAAGATTCTATTTTATTTGTTTATTTGTTTGGTGTGTTTTAAACCAGTCCTGAATTCAAGCACAAACTAGTGCACCTTCCAGGATTTAATTTTGAGTTTTCTAGGACTGAAAAACACTTGCAACATTTGCCCAAACCTAGTTACTATTTCTGCCCAAGCTAGTTGTTTGTTTTTGTTTTGTTTTTTTTTCTAGGACAGCACAGAGAATGCAGAATGCATCCAGGGATGGAAGATGAAGATACACAGCAAATATATGTTTACACTGATACTGCACAGCTCAAGAAATATGCAGCAAACCTGCAAGCCCACAAAAATGCTACTAAAAAAGTCATCAAATGTGCATCTATGAGAGAGTACAAAAGTGGGGTGTCCTTCATAATGCAAACCCTCTCACTGCAGGCTTTTAAAATCCTGGCAGCCTGAGTGGTCCACAGATGTTAAATATTATTAGATCACTTCAGGGAAAGAACATGAAACACTGTTCTGTCAGATTCGCAGCTGCTGTTCCACAGACTCTCAGACAATTTCAAATTAGGAGGAAGGGACACATTTTTTACACTATATGGGTGATTAACCACTGGTGCAAACAGCAAAGGGGAGGATTGGAGCTGCCATATCTTGGTGTTTGAGATGAAAAGTTTCCAAAAGACACATTTAGACAAAACATCAGCTAGGTTTTCTAAGAGCTACAGGGCTTATTTTTTTTGGCTCTGAGTGAAGGAAAATAAGTGAAAATCGGTACTTTGGCTACCAGAAGATGCACTACCACTGGCCTAATTCCTGTGACTGAGTTTTAAGGATTATTCTCACAGATAATTTTGCAAAAACTTCTTCTGCTTAGAAAAGTGAGGTCCCAGAGGTGGGACATGGCCCATCCCATAATTCACTCCACAAGGATTTCCTTAGGATGGTGCCAGGCTGGAGTGGAGCACAAGAGGACACCCACTTCTGAGAGAACTGAAACAAGAGCCCTTTCTTCAGTGAGCTTATGGATTTTATGTGAGAGGATTTTAAGGCAATAACTTAAGATTTCAAGTCTGCAGAGCCATGGAATATTAAAATGGCTTTACTTTAGATAACATAATTCTTTCATTCTTAACAAGCATTTTCTTATGATAGTATAATAATCCATAGTTTGAGCTATTGCTTTGTTTCAAGTAAAAGTGATTACTATGGCAAAAAGCAAAGAGGATTCAATAAACTGGGTAATCTTTTCTGTCTGCTATACAACATTTCAAATGCCCTGAACTGTAAGAACTTTACCCAAAGACAAGGGAATAAAGAAAATCATTTCAATCTCACAGCTCCAGATTTCACCACAATCCACACAAGAATCTCATTTCCAGTTCAGCTTTGGCTTGAAGGTTTATATTTCTAACCTGGCCAGTTTTCCCAGCTGTCTTAAGAAAATCAGTTCAAGGTAGAAATATATAAATTGTTTGAGTTGGAGGAGATTAAAATTACTCCAGTTCCACCCCTGCCATGGGGCAGGGACACCTTCCAGTGTCCCAGGGTGCTCCAAGCCCTGTCCAGCCTGGCCTTGGGCACTGTCAGGGATCCAGGGGCAGCCCCAGCTGCTCTGGGCACCCTGTGCCAGGGGCTCATGGGGAAGAATTTCTTCCAAATATCTAAATCTCCCCTCCTTCAGCGTTACCATAGATTCATAAGAACATGTCTGGCAACAGTGATCCCTACCTGGGATACCATAAATGTGAAGATCTAAACCATAGGAATGAAAATATTCAGATATTCAGTTAGAGCAACATATTTCAGAACTTTATTAAATCTAAAAAGTGGTGATTTTGCTTTGGAAGGATGTTTTATTGTTGTTCCTTAAAAAAAAAAAAAAAAAAAAAAAAACACCCAAAAAAAAAAAAACCTGATTTTGCAATTACCTTTCTACGTAATCAGAGAAATCCTGTTAGTGCACAACTAAACTCTTCTGTTGCTTAGCAGTTTTCATCTCAAAATAAGAAAGGGTATGAAAGGACTTATGGTCTCCAAAGCAGAGTGCATAATTGCAACATGTTTCCAGAAACAATAATCCATCTTTACCAGTGCTAAGCTTTACAGTTTACACATCTGTGCAACTGGATGTCTTCATTGTTCTTATGGGATCTTTTTTCTCTTTTCCTTAGACTTCATCTTTTCTCTCACAGTAATAAATTAGTGTGTCACATACACAACAATTCTTAAAACTCAATGCTACATTAAGCCTCACACAGAAGCACAAACATCCCTTAAGCCTCAGGCTTAAAATCATTCCTGTGTTCAGATGTTCTGCATGCAAATGATACCTTGTAGCTTTGATAAAACTTAAATGTTTAAATCAAAACAAAGAGAATCTTTGCAGCAGTGAAGCTTCAGGTGATTAATCCCTTACTACTGGGACTATATAGATGTTTTTGTCACCCCCATAATGCCACAACAAAAACTATCCAAAGACTCATTGACCCTAAATAAAAGATAGTTAAAAATTCTGTCAGTTATTCAATGAATAATTTCTATTTAGGTAGGATATATGAGCAGCATTTATGGGTGCACAGGGAAAGAGAAGGAAGCACATGTGAAAAAGCTCTTTTAACAGCCTCAACAGCCACTTCTCAGATCACCCTTTATTTCAGTTTGATCCAGCAGGGCAGGGCTTGCCTCATCAAAACAAATTGTGGAACACTTAATGATTCTGCCTCTTTCATTAATTCCATATTGGTGATGCTTTGTGATTTTGAATTTCCAACAACCTTACTTTGTTAAAATTTAAAACTAAATCTCAAAATATCATTATTTTACTTTTTCTTGGAGTGACAAATTATCTGTTTTAATTCAAGTCTTTTAAAGTCTATTGATACGCCTTTATGTAATCTAAAGCACTCAGACCTGAGTCAGCAGGACTCAAAAATACACGTGTGTATTTGACAGGATAAAGTGTTCTGCCTCTTGCAGCACTGATCTCCAACCACTACTCTGCTGGTGCTACTCAAATGACAAAACTAAAAATAAAAAAAAACCCTAAAAATAAAAAAATAAATAATAATAATAATTAAAAAAAAAAAAGAACCAGGATCTGAAAGCCTGAAACTCCAACACTGAAGCCAGCCATGATTTTTTGGTGTAATATTGTCCCCAAAAGTTTTGATGGTTTGAAATAGAAGAAGAGAACTGGGTTTTACATCTGTTTATCCACTTGAATACACAAATCCCAACCCAAATCCACTTGGTGTGACAGAGAAGGGAAGGCTCCAGGGACACCTCACTGAGGCCTGCCAGTGCTTAAAGGGAGCTTACAAGAAAGCTGGAGAGTGACTTTTGACAGGGGCTGATAGTGACAGCACAAGGGAGAATGGGTTTAAACTAAAAGAGGAGAGATTTTGATGGGATATGAGGAGGAAACTCTTCCTTGTGGGGGTGCTGAGGCCCTGGCACAGGGTGCCCAGAGCAGCTGTGGCTGCCCCTGGATCCCTGGCAGTGCCCAAGGCCAGGCTGGACAGGGTTTGGAGCACCCTGGGACAGTGGAAGGTGTCCCTGCCATGGCAGGGGTGGCACCGGATGGCTTTTAAGATCCTTTCTACCCCAAACCATCCCATTCTGGTCTGTAGGAGCACATTCACTAGGGCTCCCCAGAGACCTCATGAAATACATCTGTCACCAGTGGTGGGGGTCTCGGTCAGCAGGAACTGCAAAGAAGCAACAAATAGAGAGTAAAAGCAGAAAAGTGAATCCTCAGCAAGAAATTTAACAGAGAACAACTGATAACAACAATAGTTTTCAAGCTGTACCTCCCAAGTTTACAATCTTCCTTTAGAGGGACAGATATCACACAAATTTACAATATTCTCCAAAGTAATATTCATCATAACTTGACTTTACAAAGCAAATAAATAGGCAAGAGCAAGAAAAACATATGTGCATCTCCTTCATAAATTCAGAACGCTGCCCAAAACTACAAAAGGAACTGTCATGCACCTAAGTTTTAATTGGTACTTCTACTAAATAAAGGCATTATTATTTTTTCAGTTACCTTCAGGTTCTCTGAGCAGGGCAGATTAGTTTATTGAGACTTTGGATGAAGCAGTCCAAGTCAAAAAGGTACAGAAACTATTATCCCCCCTGCCAACCTTTGCCATGGTTTATTAAATTGGAGCAGACAAAGAACTGCATCCCTCTACTACTGATTCAACAAAGGATTAGACACTGACATGGATAATGGAAAGCCCTAAATCCATCAGATTGAATTTGAATAAATAAATAAACAAATCCTAAGACACATTAACCCTCTGCACCTTCCTAGCTGAAGTGGGAAAGAGAACAGCTCTAAGAGTTACACCAGGACCTTCCTCTGGTGTTTCTTCCACGCTCCTCTGATGCATCCCACAACAATGGGGCTGGGCACACAGTATTCAATTAATGAATCATTTCCTCCCAAATCCAAAAGGTGCTCTCAGAGAATTCCATTGCATCTTTTCCCTTTAACACTCTGCACGCTTCAAAAAACAATACCCAAGAGCCACTGAAGACATTATATGAAATGAAAGTTTCACTTATTGTGTGATCAAATTAATGTTTTATTTGATTTATGGATTCTGCTGCATCGTCTGCTACACAAGCCAAAACTATTTGAGTGATAAATTACAGGGGTGCATGAAATTACAGAAGGGGGGAACAGCTTGTCAAAGATCCCAAGGGAAGGTGCAGCATGCAAGATGCAGTCTAAACAAGTCAGAAAAAGAAGTTCCCTTTGCATGACACGTTCCTGGGTGTACAAATTTCACTTGGCTGCTGATTTGTGAGATTTTAAGATTTAGCAATCTGTGTCCTGCTACTCTTCCTCTGCAAGAGAAGTTGCCTACAGGACATGGCCAATTATTCTCTTCTTCCCCCACCTCTCACACTTTGCAAGAGCCACTTGCAGGAATTCCAGCTGAAACCCCAGAGAAAGGCAGAGCAGCTTTGCTCAGCTCAGCTTTGCCCTGGTGCTCTGACACAACCTCAGATTTCCCTGTATGGCTTAAACCAGAAGCAGCCTGTGTTAGTGTTAGTCAGGCACACACTTGGATATTCCTCCTAGCAAAGATGTGACCAAAAAAAACCATGACCTGAGGTCCTGCAATGACTGACAGAGCTGTCTGGGTCATTAATACAGGAGGGAGAGGTTTCTGTGGACAACTTCTGCCAAAAACTGCTTCTGTACCAGATCCAGGCTGAAGTTATCAGGAAAGCTGTGCTACAGAGCTGCTCTAGGTCAGGCTGACAGGACAGGGGAAGAAAATAAACTGTGCTCAGTGCAAGAGCAGGCAGGCAAAACCCCTGCCAGATTCAGAAAGAGAGGGTTTGTAACTCCTTCCTCTCACTGACATTGCCAGGGACACAATTCCAACAGAGCAGTGGGGAGTTTCCCCAGGTGGAGGGGCTGCCACACCCAGCAGCCTGGGCAGGTGTGCCCCGTGAATGAGAAGCTTCAAGTATGGATTCAGGGAGACCCCAGTGTAGGGAATAGTGTGCTCTGACTCCATGATTTCAGAAGGCTGAAGAAATGCTTTATTAAGCTGTATTATATTACACTAATATTATACTATAACTATAATAAAGAGATACTCAAGAAAACCCCATGACTGTCTGGAGACAGCCACGACACAGCTTTGACCTAATTGGCCAATCAATCCAAACAACCATCACCTTCTGTAAACAATCTCCATAACCTTCCACATGTGCCAAACAACAGCAACAGCAAGTAGAGATAAGAATTGTTTTCTCTTCTTCTCTGAGCTTCTCCCTGTCTTCCCCAGGAAAAGTCCTTGGGAAAATTGTGCCTGCTGCTCTCTGTGAAGACAGCTGTGGCCACATTCAAGTTTCTGCCTCAGTTGCAAACTCTTCTCTGTCATCGAGTTCCTATTAAAAAACCAACCAATGTGAGCTGTCCTTCCCCTCAGGAGTAAAGGATCAAGGTGCCACTGGCACCTAACATAGTGAAGACTTAGCTTAGGGAGCTGAAATGAACTTTTAAATTAAGCATGAAGAAGGCATTACAATGACAGTCATCTATGTCTAGGAAATGTTGGTATACCCCAACAAGAACAAATCAAAAAAACAAATTTAAAGTTCCTACATTAAAGCTGTGGTTCAGGAAAAAGTAGGAAAGGAAATTAAATCAAATCTTCTGCTTTTTCAGAACTCACAGAATGCCCAGGTTGGAAGAGACCTCCAAGATCATCGAGTCCAACCCAGCCCCAACACCCCAACTAAACCCTGGCACCCAGTGCCACATCCAGGCTTTGTTAAACACACCCAGGGATGGGGCCCGCACCACCTCCCCGGGCAGCCATGCCAGAACTTTATCACTCTTTCTGTAAGAAACATATTCCTAATATCCAACCTATCCCTTGGTGCAGCTGGAGGCTGTGTGCTCTGGTTGTGTCAGTGCTGTGCCTGGAGACAGAGCCCAGCCCCAGCTGAGCACAGGCACCTTTCAGGAGCTGTGCAGAGTGAGGAGGGCACCCCTGAGTCTCCTTTTCTCCAGGTGAGCACCCCAGCTCCCTCAATGTCCTTCCCAAACTGAGGGACCAGGACTGGACACAGCACTCGAGGTGTGGCCTCACCAGAAGGTGATCCCAACAATCCCAACCCAACAACAGCACTGGCTGCTGCCCTGAGATGGGTTGGTGGCATCAGTCTGGGTCTCAGCACTGCAGTGCCCCATGGACTGGGCACTCCCTGCCCCTCTAGCCAGGGCTGGAGGAGCTCTGCCCCATCCCTGAGCAGCACAGGGCTGGCTGCAATCCTGCTCAGGCTGAGCAGCTCCCAGCACAAGCAGCCCTGCAGCTGCCTGAGCCACTCACCTGCTGCTTCCCAGCACCTCTGAACAGGGCTGGAGCTAAGCAGGGAGAAAGCAGCAAGGGTTCTCCAGCCCTCTGTGAGCACTGCAGAGTCAGGGGTTTAGCTGGGAGCGGGCCCTGGCTCCAGAACATCATTAGGAAGAGGCTGCTGTGCTTTCCAGCTCATTTGGCCAAGACTGGTGACAAACACTGACAGTGTGCCACTGGCTGAGGAAAGGCTGTGCCAAAGCTGATGTGCTTTCCACATCTGAAGGGGTGCATTCCCCTGTGTACCTGGGGAGCAAAAGTCTCTTCCTTCTTCTCTGGGGTTCTGAAACTCTCAAACACCTTTCAAAGAGAAATGCAAAATCCACCTAATACATATGGAAAGAAACACTCTCACTAAGCTGTCAAGAAGTACAAGAGTTAGAGAAAGTACAGGAGAGACAGAGGCAGATTTTCAACATTTTTTCCATAATAATGACCAAAATTTGCACAACACTAAAAGTCTCCCATGCGAATGCAAACATCACTATAATCCCTTTTAACAAAGCACACAGAGAAATTAAAGCAAGCTTAACTAAGCAATGTTTGTGAATATTAATGAGCCTAAAAGCTAAATCCAAGCTTTTAAAATTTAAAGTAAAGAGAGGATTGTTTTCAGACTAATTTGTATTTAAACCCGATGCTTTGCATGTGAAATGCAAGGAAGAGAATGAACTGTGGTGCCCTGGAAAAGCATTAAAATGAGTGTAACAAAGTAAGATCTTTTAGAAGTCTAAATATCTGGATCTATCCAGCTTTTAAGCTGATACAGTGAGATGTGCTCAAATATCACTGGACAGTGGCTTATTCCAAATCTCCACATCCTGTTTTATTGGAAAGATCTAAAGAATAGGGGGTTTATTCCTTATTGTCATAATTCAAACAGCAATGATGTTTCACCTGGCACATGGAAACACTGCATTCGCCATCCCAAGAAGTTTAGGACAAAAGTCGAACAGCTCCCACATCTGACACAGACAGTTCAAGCTTGATTTGATGAGGCTGAACATCCCTCACATCAAACTGAATGGTTTAAAATCCCACCAGCTTCAGCAAGGAGCAGAAATCACGTCAGGTGGGATTTACCCAGATCCCAGATGTTCATCACAGACACCCACATCACCTCTGCTCTCTGTGCAGTTAGTGAAGAGAAACTGATACTTTTATTCTGAATTCATCCTAGTCTCCTGGACATGTCTGGTGAGATGGATCACCCTTGAGAACACCCGTTCCTGTCCAGAGGCTCTAAGGGAGCTGAGGATCACTGCAGGGCAGCTGCCAATGACACAGACACCTCGCACAGATGGACCTCATTCCTCAGGGGTCAGAAGCCAAACAAATCCCACCCACCCACTGGAATTTGCCCAAAATTGGAGAGTACCAGCTCAATCCTTAGAACAGACATGACCAGACTCCCTTTGCTCGCCATCCTGAACTGACAGAGCTCCACTAGAAACATGGAATGACTTGGGCTGGAAGGAAAATTAAAGGTTCATCTCATTTCACACCTGCCACAGCAGGGACACCTTCTACTATCTTATGTTGCTCCAAGCCCTGTCCAACCCGACCTTGGACACTTCCAGGGATCCAGGGGCAGCCCCAGCTTCTCTGGGAATTCGATTCCAGGGCCTCAGCACTCTCACAGGGAACAAGTCCTTCCCAATATCCCATCAAACCCTGCCCTCTGGCAGTGGGAAGCCATGCTCTTGCAAATAGCCTTTTCTGTACCTTTTAGTTTTGATGTTTTGTTGTTCCCTTTTTCCTTTTCTTTTGGTGTGTTTTGTTTGGGTTTTTGTGGATCAAAATCACAGCAGAGTTTAAGTTTTTATTGCCCCAAGTTCTACCACTGAGGAGCACAGGCTGAGCCCTCTTGGTATCCCAATAGAAATACCTGTCTGTGGGATTCACATTCTCTGAACCTGAGAGAAGCAGTGAGAGAAGCAGAGAACAGAATGATCAAAACAATTCTTATCTCATTTGCTGCTCCTGTGTTGTGCCCAAGCAGAATGCAATGTGGAGATTGTTTACCCAGGGTGATGGGGTTTTGTTTCCTTGGCTGTCAGGGCCAAGCACATGTCCAGTCTGTGGGTCAGCAGGCAGTCACAAGGTTTTATTCAGTTGAGTGCTTGTGCAGATTCAGTTGAGATGTAGTGTAATACAGTATAGAATAATATAGTATAATAAAGTAATTAATTAGCCTTCTGATATCGTGAAGTCCTGCTCATTATTCCTCCCATCAGCTGGGTGAAATCTCACTGATACCTGTCTGCTCTTTTCTGTGTTTGGAAACCTTCAGTCCATGAGGAAAAATCCATTTTCTGTTTAACACTGATAATGTAAAACAGACAGCAGAGAATGGCATGACAATTGCAGCAGTCTGTGAGAAAAGCCAGGGCATTGGCAGGCAGAGGCTGTGCTGGCCTGATCCCAACCCCAGGCATCCCCAGGAGCACACAAGCACAGGAGCACCCAGGCTGAGGCATGGAAACTCCAGTCCCTGATCTATCCACAAAGCACATCCAGAGATTTACAGAAAAAAAATCAAGCAATCACCAGGCAGCCTCAGCCACATTCTGACATCTCCTGATAAATACCCTCCAAGCTCAAAACAAACAAATTCCCCTTGTAGGGACAAATTACCTACACTGGTCCTTCTGCTTTTCCTGCTTTCTGCTGCCATGGAGGGCACCAACCCTGAAGTTTAAAGGACCAAGTTTTATTTGGTAAAATAAGTTTAAAAAAATCTCTACCCAGTTTGGTTCTCTGAACTCCCCTATTCCTCCTCTCCCTGCCACCCCTCAGTCCCTGTGCAGCACTCAGGGGAGCTCAGGCAGCTGCAGCCTGGGTTATTCAGCTTACAGAGATCAGTGCTTGCTGCAGTTCAAATGCTTCATTAACTTCTTGTGCTCGGACCCTGGAGATAAGAATCTGCTGTCTGGAACAGATTTGCATGAAGGCAACAAAAAATAAATAAAATTACAATATAAGAATGACAAAGTGAGCAAAGCAGGGCTTTACCCCCTTCTGTAAAACCCTAAACAGGGGAGAATCCCCACCTTTCCCTGCAGAGATGAACCTAAGGGACAGCTGCGACCTTAAAGCTGGAATTTACCTCTTGCATTCCTGCACAAATGGGCTAAATAGCTTGGATCCCAGTCAGGATCACAGATGTGCATACCCTAAAACACAACTGCTAACAAGTTTGGCAGCCTGTGCAGCGTTGGTAGGAACAAGGCTTCCCTGCCAATTGGTCCCCAGTGCAGCCCAACTGTGCACAATAAAACACTCTCCAGCCTTGCTCAGGTTCTGAATTCCTGCTTTCCAAGCATCAGCTCTCTCACAGCTGCCCTGCCTCCCCCACCGGCAGCCCCCGACACAACACCCAGGTGCTGAAAGCTGTGTGTGCTCATTTATCTCAGCCCTGACAAAAGCAGCGACATTTGCCAAAGTTTGATTCATCCCAGGCTGAAATCCTCTTTCCCTGGAGGTAAATATTGCTGTCTAATGAGGAACAGTCACGCACAATTACACTGTGAGGCAGCAAATGGCTGAGGATCTTGAGAAAGCTGATTTGTTAAACTAATTGCTGGAGGTAAGGACTGGGGTGAGCCACGGCTCCAAATGCAATTCCAGTGCTTCCCAGGGCACTCTCCAGAAGGGTCCTTGGATGTGCCTCGAAAAATTTACAAAATAAGCACAAAATAGATGAGAAAGTAGCCTGAACTCTTGCCTCTATTTGCCTGTGAGTTTCTTCACAGAGAAAGAAGCTTTGTTCAAAATGTGCATTTTGTAAGCTGCAGCAGGAGCTTTCCTCCAGCCCTAGGAGCTGATCTCTGATGGAGCAGCACACCTCTCTCCTAAACTGGGCCCTCTCCTCTGCCTCCCAGGCTGTGCTCAGTCCAGCCTACAGACCATCAGCAAGAAAATACCTGTTAAGGTGAGGCTTTAGCACAGAATCCTAGAATCACTGGGTTGGAAGAGACCTTCGAGATCATCGAGTCCAACCCAGCCCCAACACCCCAACTAAACCCTGGCACCCAGTGCCACATCCAGGCTTTGTTAAACACACCCAGGGATGGGGACTGCACCACCTCCCCGGGCAGCCATGCCAGAACTTTATCACTCTTTCAGTAAAAACATTTTTCCAATATCCAACCTATATTTCCCTTGGTGCAGCTGGAGGCTGTGTGCTCTGGTTGTGTCAGTGCTGCCTGGAGACAGAGCCCAGCCCCAGCTGAGCACAGGCACCTTTCAGGAGCTGTGCAGAGTGAGGAGGGCACCCCTGAGTCTCCTTTTCTCCAGGTGAGCACCCCCAGCTCCCTCAGTGGTTCCTCTCAGGGTTTGTGCTCCCAGCCCCTCTCCAGCCTCATTGCCTCCTCTGGACATGGATTGCAGATTTCCCTTCCTGAGCAGTGTCATATCTGCCTCTCCTGCTCTACAGAGCCAGGGTTGCCTCCTGCAGCTCCTAATGCACGTCATTATTCCTTGCAGGGGTCATTTGGCACAAAGTTAGGACAAAGCAGAAAAGCAGCCACAGAGATTTGTATTCTGTTATCAAGGCAGTCTGGAAAATACCAGTGTATCACCCAGCAGGATGTACAGCATCCCAGCCCTGAAGGGCAGCAAGGGTCCACCAGGCACTCTTGCATCTTGCCCCATTCCTGCATTCCATCAGGAATGTCATCTCATTCCAGCCAGGAACTTCCTGGCCCTTGAACTAAAACTCTCTGGGTCTCAGAGTTTCTGAACTTTTTGATATCCCTGTTAAGAGGGATTTCAGTTCAGGAGCACCTTTCAGGGGAGAAAAGAAAAAAGAGAGAAAGAGAGAAAGAGAACAAGAAACCCCCCAGCAAACCCAGTAGCACAGACTTCTATAATTGATCCAGGAGGGAGATGAAACCATAATTAATCCATTCGGGAGATGGGGATGTCTCAAACCCTTTTTTGGGAAGATGGGGAGTACCTGGTTATGTTCACTTTACAAACAAGCAAAAGCTAATTGCTTCAGAGTGCCAGCAAAATCTATCCAGGGAATTCATCCTCTTATCTAATGCCACCTGCAGCAGGACTGGGCTGCTCTGAATTAGAGCTGAGATCAAAGAGCACCTGTGCACAGCAAGATTTTGATTTCCTCCTCCCCTCTCTTTGCTCCACCAGACAGGTTTGTATTTCTGATCACACTGTCAGCTAAATTGTTACTTTTAATTACAAGGCATTCCCACTTCTCCCCTTCCTCCTGGCACCTCACAGAGATGAAAACCCAACATATCCACCATGTTTTGCAGCACAGGGAAGTGGGACAGGAGGGAAGAGCAGCTCCTTGCAGGATCCCTGCCCCTGCAAAGGGGCTGCTGCCAGGGGTTTTTCTCTCAGTGTACAGCCCAGCATCTGCAATTCATACACTCACTGATTCCCACTTGCTGCTACTAATAGGGGGCAGGTTAGCCTAGAACAGCATTAATGGGTTATAAATTGAAATTAATTATCATAATAATTAAAGGATGCATGAATGCAAAGTTTGCATCTTTTGCAGTGGTATTTACAAAAGACAGATTAGCAAGGTAATTTTTGTTAGATTTTTACTACAAAACGCATGAGGGATGCAGAGCACAGCAATGGGAAGCAGCTGCTTGGAGGCACTAATGTCTAAACCATGTCAAACCCAACACTTGCAGGAGGATGGAAACACCTCTGAGAATCAAAAGTCATAAAGCAAAAATATATCCTGCTGTGTATCATGTCTGCTGGGCACGAGCTCAAAGCTGCTCACTCTGAGCCTTTCACTGATTTAAAGTAGAGCTGTGTGGCTGGAGCTGGATATGCACAGCAGCTGCCAGTGCTGCCTCTGGACAGTGCAGAAAGGCAGTGATGAGTTCACAGGACTCTGAGTGCCATCCCTGGGCAGCCCAGCTCACACCAGACCTGTGCTGAAGCCAGCAATGACCACACAGAGCCCCAGCTCTGATTGTGCCTCTGTAGGTATCCATTTGCTGGAAGTTATAGCAGAGAAGTGGCCCAAAGTGATCTGCAAAACACAGCAGAGAGCACCACACAAAATATCCTGGGCCTGGGAAGACAGACCTCCCTCTCCATGTCCCTGCTTGGATTAAGATAAAAGAAACTCCCTGGAAGTTCAGTGTAGTTGGTTTAACACTTCCAGTCCCCATAAGTGGCTGGGAATCAGCAGTTTTAACTGCAACAAATTAAGCTCACTCGTGATGCACCTTTATTAAGCTTTGTGATTTCTTTGGTAGCAGTAACAATACCAACAGCTGGAATAAACTCTGCTTTGGGTAGAGCAGACTCAGTGTTGAGAAAAGGCTGAGAACACTGACTGAAGGCAAAGGAGAGGCAAGAAGGGACAGGAGAGAACTCCAGATGCACAGACTTGCTCTCAGGTCTGACTGTGAAAAAGTATTTGCTCTGCACTGGAGATCCACTGGAACTGAGCCACAGGTTCCTCAGGACCTTCCACTCAGCACAGGAACAAAACCCCATGAACCACATTCCTTGGCACTGGCAAATGCAGGGAAAGGTCACTCAGGACAATGAAATAGGGTGGAAGATCATCAGGGAAATTTTTAAAGATGAAACTTTGAAACTTTGGTTTTTCATTGAATCCTAAAATCATTTAGGTTGGAAGGAGCCTTTAAAAGCAGCAAGTCCAACTGCTCTGCTTGGTCCAGCTGGAATTTTGTGCTCCAGCAAACTGCTTTCCTGGAATATCCTGGAAGAACTTTATTGATCAGGGGATCAATGTGGTGTTTTACATGGATAAAAGGAATGGCTGAAAATAAGGTGAAGGAGGGTGGAGGAGGTTTTCATCTCATCATCTGAGCAGAGATGTCCCTTACAGGCAATATGCAGGTACAACCCAGCACTGGCATAAATCACTCGCTGTGCAGAGCAAGAGTAACTCTCCATCTACTCCCTGAAAGGCCTTTTAGTCCTCTAAGTGGAAGTTTGTACATTCGTCATTCATATACCATCCCTAGTGGCTTCTGTACTAAATTAAGTGTTTATACAGTGCTTTGAAGATGTAAAGCACTGAAAGTGGCAAATACTCTCAGTAGATATCAAAGAGCTACAGCTCCTAGAGACTGAGCTGATCCATCAGCTGAAATAATTGGTTGCACCTAACACTGACAAAGTAGAGCAGTGGCATAAATGTCATTTTTTTTTTTTTCTCATAGTATATAGACAGAAAAATACAGATTCACACTCAGATTTGCACTTGGAGGAAGTAGATCATGCCAGGATTATTTTATCCAAAGGATTACCTTGGTGGGAGGAGCACTGCCTTTCTCTTAAGGACTGCGTGTTGGGCACAGCTGGAAATAAGGCTCTAAGGATGACATGTAACTGCTGCAAATAATGATGGAATGCAGTGTCTTTGATTTAGGTTTCTTTTACCAAAGATGGAGTCTGCTGACTTTGCTGTTCCTGACCCCAGAAGTCCACAGGCTATGCACAACTAAGAAAATACCTGGAAAATGGGAAAAGCCTGCCTGCCAAGCAAAGGGAATTATTTACAGAGTTACTTTCCATGGTTCTTCAGTATCAAATCGGCACTGCCAACTGTGCTGAAGTTGGGAAGGCACACATTACCCTCCCCAGTGCCTCCCCTGCAACCTCAATATGCTAAGGGAAAAAAAAAAAAGGCAGATTAGGACTGATGCTAATTGAGCTCAAAATATGCCATAATAGGAATATTAAAGGGGAAAAAACCCAATCAGTGGGAAAGGCATTGATATAGCAGCAGTAAGGCAGCTCCAGCTGTTTGGGCACATCTGGCCAATAAAAATTACTCTACCACCAACCTATTTATCCTAGGGAAGGACCAGAAGCAGATTGCACAGGGAATAGGTGTATCATACACAGGAAGGGATCTACAGGAGTGCAGCACTTCTGCCCTTTGTGGGCCTTTCCCCAGGTTAGATCTGGCAGGTCAGAGGTGTGAACCTGCCCTTGCTAGCTGTACAAAACACTCCTGAGCTTCCTGACCCGCCAGAGACAGCAAGGGTTAATCACTCTCAGATATGCTGTGACATGCAAGGAAACAGTGATTTTGCACTTTATAGTAAAAATAAGGACTTTTAAGGGAGAGCTTTCTCCCTCCTTATTTGTTCTGAGTAGTAATTGTATTTACCAATTCCTCTTTAAATATCTCCACCTATTTTGGCTGAAGGATTGGAACTCTGTGATTTGTGTCCTCATCCTAACCCTCCCCTGAACTGCAAATGCTCCTTTGGGAGTCTGTGCAGCTCTGTTAATAACAGCTCACAAAGGTTACCAAGATAATGCACCCAGTAATGTCACAGCTCTAAAATACCCAGGTTTGTTTAGACAGTGCTTCTAAAGGAGAGATAGAATTGAATTTTGATTATTATTTAAAATGCAACTTTAATCTTTCCACATAGATGCTAATAAAAGAATTTTTGCTAGGGGAAGGGTGGAGAAGATAAAGCAGAAATTCTTCTGTGGTATTCTCTCCTATCTCCCTGAAGGATGAGCTTTAGGATCCCAGCCACTCTGATTATTGTTGTAGTATTAAAATGGCCTTTAATTCCCATTATAAACTGGCTCCTGACTTTCATTCAGGTGTGACTGATCCCCACCCACATTTTCATTCATTAACATGCCAATTGCCATAGGTTTACTAGAATCTGGTTTGTGGTTTGACCAAAAAGAGGGGATGTATATGAGGGAGATACAGGAGCCTGGTTCAGCCCTGTGCCAACAGCAGGCAGCAAGAATTCAGAGGTGAGCTAATGGTGAGAGAAAGTCTGAGAGCCCATGAGTGTGACAACAGGTAAGGGAGGAAAAAGACAGATTTAGGCAAAATATCAAGAAAGGATGAAGAGACCAAGAAGTTGTGCTAAAGGAGCTGCTGTGAGCAGCAGTGTCACAGGTACAGCTGGCTCACCTCTCTCTCTAAGGGAGAGAACAGAGGTGATGGAGGAACTCTCTCCTCCAGTGTCCAGTGAAAGGATAAGAGGAGGAAAAGGTGAAATGCTGTTATTCTCATTTAAACATAAAAATTAATTTTTATCACAACCTTGATTGAGCACTGAAACAGATTTGCCCATAAAAGCTGTGGAGTTTCCACCCTTGGAGATATTTAAAATTAGACAAGGCCCAGAACAACCTGCTCCAGCTGACCCTGCTTTGAGGACAGAAAAAATATTTAAGGATCTCTAGAGACACCATCTAACCTCAGCAATTCTGTTATTCAATACCATCTGGAAGGAAAGGACCTTGGAATACTCAAAACCAGCTCCTCTCAGTTCAATGTCCCAAAATCAGAGGAAAGGACGCAAGATGCCTTTAAGGTTCAGGATGCTCCAAACATGAACTGCTTCCTCTCTCTCACTATAACCCCACCAAGTTCCTCTCCATCTTTTAGAGCCCTTTAATGCCCAATTCCTTCCCAGCCCATACAGGAATGTTATATCTGCCCTATTTCCTTTACCTCTATTTTCAATATCACCTCTCCAAATCCACAGCAGATGCCACATGTTAATGAAATAACCCTCCAGGGAATGAAAGCTGCAATGCAAACAGGAACATCTTGATCAAATCCAATTTTTGTTTCAGGAAAATTTCTCTCAGGAGAAGAGCTGTGGTTTAATGGCTCCACATTTAGCTCATGAGTTTCTCCTCACAAGTCTAAAAGCTCCTAGACAGTCCACATAAACATATGGATCTCAAAATGCCCAAGCTGGCCATTAAAAGGGGGAAGTTCTTGGAAGTGCAAGTAGAATATAGAGCAGACATTCCCTGTGTCTGAAACCTGATTTTCACGATGGCAGCTCATGAGATGCTAGTGAGGGAGTGAATTCCCACACAGGGCAGTGTTTTCAAGGAAACACAAGGTTGTTTTGGGCTCTTGAGTAAAATTCAGAGCTCAGAAGTGATTGGAATGAACAGTGTCTGACCTAGTCCTCTTCCAAATAATCCAATAAAAAGTTTGTAAGCTGCAAATTGCAACAGAAAACTTCCTGTGGTGCATTACAGACATTGTTCTACCTCACACCTCACCTCAGCTAGGTCAGAGCTCAGCTCAGATCTCTCAGCCCTCATCTCCTCCCCAAGACTGATGGCTCCTGCTCACTGTCACCACACAGCCACCTGTTTGCATTAGGCCCCTGCACACCAGGAAAAATGCCTTTCTCACTGCTTCAGCTGCCTTTTGTTTCACCTGAAGGAAAAAAACAGCCGCACAAAATCATCTGCAAGTCCCTGGCCAGAGCTGGAATGGGCTGTCAGCTGCTGCCTGGCAGGCACCAAAGGCAGCCCCAGGCACAGATTTCCATGGGGCTCCAGAAGTATGGATTCAGGGTGACCCCAAGGTGGGGAATAATGCGCTCTGACTCCATGATTTCAGAAGGCTGAACAATTGCTTCATTAAGCTAGGTTATATTACACTAATATTATACTAAAACTATACTAAAAAGGTACAACAGAAAAACCTGTGACTGTCTGCAGATGCTCACGACACAGCTTTGGCCCAATTGGCCAATCAATCCAAACATCAGCAGAGTGCAATTAACAAATCACTTTGGGTAAACAATCTCCATAACATTCCACATGTGCCAAACAACAGGAGCAGCAAGTAGAGATAAGAATTGTTTTCTCTTCTTCTCTGAGGTTTCTCATTCCCTTTCCCTAGGAGAAATCCTTGGGAAAGTTGTGCCTGCTGCCCTCTGTGAAGAGAGCTGTGGCCACAAAAGGACAATGTGCCTGTGCTGAACACAGCCATCCATCTGTAGGCAGGAAGAACAGGAAATTAGGGTGGAACACACTCTTTGAAAAGCAAAAAACCCATCTCTAGAGGTAAAATCCCAGGTGTGAATGCAGGACTGCACTGAACAGGTGTTTATTTTGAAATGAGGATAAAGGAGCCAGTAAATCATTCCCACACAGCCACAGGAGAGCTGGCAGAGGGCAGGGCCTTCCAGAGGTTATCCAGGATCAGAACAGCAACTTGGAATTTAAAAGCCAAAAGCCCTCTCCTCCATCCAGAGTAATTCTGCACACGGAGCAGCTGTGGTGGCAGGAACAGAGGCATGATGCTCTTAATTTCCATTCTTTATGATCCATAGCAGTCACTTTGGAGAGACACAGCACACTGGCATTTTTCTAACCTTCCTAATGAAAACCTCATCCCAAACTTTATTGTGCCCAGTAAGAACAGCATCACAAGTTGTGGGCAGAACAGAGAGAAAGTGATGATCCCTCTATTCACCACATCTATAAATTTTTTTCCGTCTCTCTGCTGATCTCAGACAAATTCCTGTTAACTCAGGGTCTCTGAGGAGGCTCTGCCTGGGCCAGCATTCCCATGCTCCCTGCATTAACTGCAGGAAATACAGTGGATGTTTCTCCCAGTGCCATGAATCAGCTACTAAAATGCCCACACAGCAATCTCCTGATGCACAGACCTTCCTCTGCCACCCACTGCCCAAGTCAGCCCTCCCAAAAAAGGGAGAAATAATTATTTTAAAAATCTATTATTACATAATATTACTGGAAACATCAAAAGGAAACTGCTTTCTACTGTTTACTTACCTTTTTTTTTTCTTATGTAACTAAAGGGAATGAAGAGTGGAGATTTCTAACAAGCAAAGTTCAGCTCCAGTTGGGATGAAGCTGGCACAGGCTTCCATGGGGAAATAAAACCTAAACCACATCAAGTAGTTTTTAAATTCCACCCTAAAACCAACAAGCCTAAGGAAAACAAGCTGAAATCTGGCTTTGCACATTAGTGCCTTTTCTGTTTCTGTGGTAGCAGTAAATGTCTGCAGAAAGATCAGCACATTAAACACTTCAGAGCCAAGGTCTATACTTGCACTCTGCAAATGAAGAAAGTAGAAGGGATTTATTTGCCCAAAAGCCATAAGACAGCCAAGGACCCAAGTGAATACACAGCCCAGAGCCTCTCCATCTGCTGCTCCTGTGCCTGCTGAGCAGCCACGCTCTCCCAGCCACTGCAGGGGAAGGATAACACAATCTGGATGATGTTTTCTGGTCTAACTGCATCTCCAAAGAGGCAACAGATCTATATTGGGAAGCCCTCACATTGATGGTTTGCTCTGAGACCAAACTTTGATGAAGAATTTCTCATTTGGATAAACCAAAGCCATTCTCATTTTGATTTAACATTTTGCTGTAACGAACACAAGAATGAAAGGCACTGGAGATTTCTGCCAGGCTATAATAGAAGTTGAATTAAGTTCAAAATTTCTGGGTCAGAAAAGAATTCAAACATGAAAATATTTGCATTCCAAATCAGAGTAAAGAGCTGAATTTCTTTTAACCTCTGAGATAGGATTTGTCAGGCTCTGTTTTGATCATCTTTTTAATCAAAATGACACATTTGGATATTTCAGAACCATTTCTCTGAGTCCTCAAAGCTGCAAGTCAGCCTGATATGAAGAAATGTTTTCCTCCTGAGCTCCCCTCTCCTGGCAGGAGCTGCCCTTTGTGGAGGCCCCATTCCAGCACTGGGGATCCATCATCATTTGGGAATGCAGGAGATGCAGCTCAAGCCTTTTATTCACAAGCGCAGCAGCTTCCCAAGGCCCAGGCAGGGAGGAGTTCAGAGCAAAATAAAGCCACAATTTCTCCAATTCAAAAGGAAAACACTGGAAGACAGTTCAGACACTGCAATCTGAGTAGCAATATTTTTGTATGGGCCATGAGAAAAGCATCCTTTGTTTCCTTCAAAGTGCAAGAGGGAAGTTGCTTGCTCGTCTTCAAACTTGTCCTCAAATTTCCACTGAGAAACTGACTTAGAAGTTAACACACTTTCTACCATAAAATACTTATGATTAATAATTTCCAAACAGTTTTTATTTAAAACTGTGATTTAATTCATATTTGAACAGTTCATTGAAAATTCTTTCCCCCTCAGTGCTCCTTTAAGGCTGAGTAGTGGTTGATGGGCCACTAGAATTAATTCCAATTGCCATTAATCTTCCAGTTGCCTTTTTTCAAGGTTGATTGGTTTTTTGTTTGTTGGTTTTCTGGGTTTTTTTTTTTCTGTCTGTTCTGAAGCAGCCAGCAAAAAAAAAAACCCAACAAAATTATCTGAAGAAGCTACAAATACCAACAAGAAACACAGAACAGAGAAACATGGCTTGGAAATTCAGCAAGCATATGTATTCATGTACTGTCAGGGAAACCTGCTTTTATTCACTGTTCCTATTGTATCAGCAGGAAAGATCAAATTCATTTAAATACAGAAAAGAACTTCCAAAAGGAATTTAAAAAGCTGCAGTCATTGAGGTTTTGGTATTTAGCACAGTCCTGTGCTTGGCAGGGGACTGCAAAGAGGGCATGCAACTCCTCAAGCCATTAACCACCATTCAATTCTCTTTTTCTCTCAAACAGAGAGAGCCTAAGACAATATTTTACCTTTTCTATTAACATTTAATTACAGGAATGCAATTAGTGCCACAGCTTGAAGCCAGGGAAAGAAAAGCACAGTACAGGTACCAGCTTTTCTTTCTTACAACACTCAGAGCAGCTGAGGCAGGATGAGCAGCTGCAGTGATGTTTGTAAGGGGCAGAAATGACCACAGAGCTGGGGGGGAATGCTTTGGGCATTACAAGGGGAGGCAGCATGGGACAGAGATGTCTTTTCATCTCCACTCTGCCAAATTCCACATTTAGCTAATGCAATAAATTACATATGATATAATCAATTATATAAACAAACAGACTGGCAAGATGTGCAACCTTTCCATGGTCGATAAAACCCCTTTCATTTTAGTGATTAGCTGTAAATGAGCACCCAATTACATGCTCAGAAGGAAGAATGGACACAAAATGGAGCAGTGACAGTCAGCTGTGCTCCAAGTCAAAGTTCATACATGTGTGACTTGAGGTGCCAGAGGTTGTTAACACAAAAAGTCCAAACCTGGAGCTCCTTTGAGAACACAACTCCTTGAGATGCTCCCTTCAAAGCAGCAGCAGGAATCAATCTTCAGGTCTTTACACAGCTTCTCTACAGCAGCAAAAGCACTGCAAATGGTCCTTGACTAATTCTTCTGAGTTAATGAAGAGAATTGAATCCGTCCTTTCTTACTTTACACTTAGGGGTCAATCCACCCTTGAGCTGCCTCTGTGCAAACACGAGTGCCCAGCACAGGCAGTGAGGAGCAGAGGATGCTCTTCCTGATGCCTAAAGTTTTTAACTTTTCTATTTTCCAGATCCTGCATTAGTGTGTAACTCTGAACTCCACATAGATCCTGCATTAGTGTGTAACTCTGAACTCCACATAGATCCTGCATTAGTGTATAACTCTGAATTCCACATAGAGTTGACACTCTGTCTGACCAAAATGTGAAGAGAGTAAGCTCTCTTCACATTTTGGTCAGACAGAACAATCCTTTTCCAGATGGGAGCCAAGGGCATCATGGCAGCCTCAGGCCCAAAAAGTATAAACAAAAGTGAACTGTGGGAAGCAAACTGGGGAATGTGACTTCATTACCTGAAGCTGTAATTGGACAATTAACCCCTGATATGCAAATAGACCAAATAGAAATACTCATGATGTTTATCTGTACCTTTGGTGTAGCTTCTGCCAGGCTCTTGCACTGCCCAAGGTGTATCCTTTGAAGGCTTTCAATAAATGCCTACTTTATTCTTTTAACTCTGCCTAGCCTCTGTTCTAGATAGCCACTACAAGGCAACATCCTCCGCCCAGGCAGTGAGGAGCAAAGGATGCTCTCCCAGCTCAGGGATTCAGGAGCAGAGGATGCTGTGCCCAGCTCAGGGATTCAGGAGCAGAGGACGCTCTCCCAGCTCAGGGATTCAGGAGCAGAGGATGCTGTGCCCAGCTCAGGGATTCAGGAGCAGAGGACGCTCTCCCAGCTCAGGGATTCAGGAGCAGAGGATGCTCTCCCAGCTCAGGGATTCAGGAGCAGAGGATGCTGTGCCCAGCTCAGGAATTCAGGAGCAGAGGATGCTGTGCCCAGCTCAGGGATTCAGGAGCAGAGGATGCTCTCCCAGCTCAGGGATTCAGGAGCAGAGGATGCTCTCCCAGCTCAGGGATTCAGGAGCAGAGGACGCTCTCCCAGCTCAGGGATTCAGGAGCAGAGGACGCTCTCCCAGCCCAGGCACTGAGCAGCAGAGGATATTCTCCCCCAGCTCCCAAAGCCCAGTGTCCCCCCTGACCAGCCACACACAGTGGGGAGGATGGGCCAAGCAGCCAGAAGCCCCTTGGGCTGCATTCCCATTCCTTCCCAACCTCACACTCCAAACTTCTCTCACACTCCCTTAATTACTACAAGTAATTTTATTAATATACTTTGCAGCACCATTAACTATTACCTGAGGCTTAGCTTTAAATATGATGAGACTACATAATCTTAATGGCACTAATTAATAGTACCATGACTTTAAAATTTCACAGATCTGACCAACAAAGCATACAAAGTGTGGTTTGGGAGGAATTTTTTGGTTGTTTGGCTGGTAATTTTTGTTGGTAAAGTAATGCCACTGACAAACAGGAGCAGAAAAGTGGGAGTCATAAAAGCAGAGAATTAAACTAAAAGCAAACTTCCCCAGTAATTAAGAGAAATATGGAAGTTTGTCCAAAACACTCAAGCTTTGGGCACCAGTTCAGAGACACAGGAGGCACTGGAAAGGCAGAGGTAAGGTCCCATTTGTTTGGAATTTTTTTTTTTTTTACTTCACTATTTTCTTGTGTTCTAAGCACTGAAGCAATCAAAAGTTCTCTCTTGATACTGCTTTGGTGGCCAAAGGTTGATGACCACCAATGGGACAGGGTGGTAAAAGCTTCAGGAGCTGCAGAACTGGACACTGCATCAGCCAGAAAACAGAGGGTGGACAGCCAAAACAGAGAGAGAGAGACCTCGTTCCTTCAGTGGCACATTTAATATTGAATCCTCATGGCACATCCTGTCAGAGCAGAAAGGCTAAAGCTGTGTGTCCTCAGCAGAGGTTCTACCAAAATGTTCAAATTTATGACTTTTGTGACTAACCTGTCAAAAACTTGGCACCAGAAATTTGCACTGGGGGTTTTTATTTCTGGATTTCTTGTTGTCCATCCTTTTCTCTCTCAGTTAAGCAGGAAGTTTAACAAAAAAAAAAACCCAAATTTGCTTTATTCCTAACTCCCAAAATTCAGCAACTCATCAATCAAAGAGAAACACAAACTGCAGGTACTGCTGGTGTGGTTTCCAGAGGATCTGAGGAAGCAGCTCCAGTTCCAGCTCTGAGGAGCCACAGCTGCTCAGCACCACCCAGAAAATAGTCCTGGGAACAAAAGTACAGCAGTCAAACTGCTCCAGAGAGCAGTTATAAATTACATTGTCAGATGAAGAGCGATGTATTTCCTCTGCAGTGATACTGTAATTACCAAGAAAGCGCCCTGCCTTTGCCTGTAAGTGCTGTGTGCAGTAATTAATTTTCCTCTGCACACTGATGTTTGATAGTAATATGTAAATCATTGGGTATTTGCTAGAGATACCTAATAAAATATATCTACTGTCACACTCTTGAAAGCATCTTAAAACAACATTAAGAAGTTGCATGAACACAGAAATGCAGTGTCCTGATGTGTCTTTAAAGCAGGTTGTAGGTAAAAATCTGATAGTGCCAACACCTGAAACTGCAGCCCTGCTTTTCCCATTATTTTATTCTTAACAAAACCTCATTGCAATCAGGAGGCTCAAAAGTTCCAGCCTGAGCGTTTAAAAATCCAAGTGCTCAATAATGGCAGGGAAATTCTGGTTACCCTGGAGTGCTGGTGACCCCAGAGAGCCCCAAGGGACACCCAGGCAGGGGAGCTCACACTGAGGATGGTGCAGCTTCTGCCAGGGCTACACAGAGCTGGGGACAGAGCAGGCAGAAGTCCCACACTGAGAAAATATCCCGTGGCACAGCCTTTGAAGGAATGCCACCATCCTGCCACCCCAGGCAGCACAGGCCAAATTCAAAATGTGCATTAAAAAAGAGCAGTTTTCCTCCTTTCTTGCCAGAGATGAGCTTTGGCATTCCCAGGTAAAGATAAACTCCAAATTTATGGGAAATGCCCACACCTGGGAACTAAAGCAGTGCTGTAGCTGGAGGGGAGCATGAAGCCATTGAGGCAAAACTTCTCAGTTCAAGCACAGCTTGAGCCTTGCCCCTCTGCCCTGTCCCAGCAGCTTAGCCCTGTCCACCACCACTTTTCCTCAATAATAATATGGATTCACAATTAACCCTTACATCCACCACTTCAGCCCTAGAGATCAGCAATAAGGCTGTTCCAAAGGTGATTTCTTGTCACTCTCATATTTTCTGGAAAAAATCCCTTTGCCAGGATTTCTTATAGGGAAGCTGAGAGGCCTCAGAGAAAAATGTCAGCAATAATTATCTGATTTTGCTTCTCCTGTTTTGCTGCTTTGGAATGTGGTAGGTGATGTTTTTACTTAATGGCCAATCACAGCCAGCTCTGTTGGATTCTTTGAGTCAATCACGAGTTTTCTTGATCATTCTTTCTAGCCTTCTGTCTGTATCCTTTCTCTATATTTTAGTATAGTTTAGTATAGTACTCCTTAATATCATATCATATCATATCATAATAATTTAGCCTTCTAAGAATATGGAGTCAGATTCAATCTTTCCTCCTCTGTCTGAGGACCCCAGAAACTACCACAATTTCTCAGCTCCTGCAGTTGTGGTGCCAATGGCAGGTGGAGGGAAAAAACCCAACAAATTGACTGAGATTTTGAAATCCTGCAGAGTAGCATCACACCTGAGGGACAGCGCTATCTCTGGCCCCAAAACAGCCTTTCTGTGTCTCCTCAGGGTGCCTGGGCACTGCTCTTCAGTCATTCCTGGCAAGAGGAAAACCATCTACACCCTGACCCCAGCACCCATTGCTGCAGCTGTGCTTAACTGCAGTGAAATTACCCCCCAAATCTAAAGTAAAGCCTAAATACATTTTTTCTTACACTGTAAACTCTTGGAAATGTTCCACATTTGAATTTTTAGGCAGAAGAATGCTATAATAATCACATCAAGTGTGTATCCTTGACTTCTGCAGAGGCCACATTAACTCCAGAGTGAAAAATACTTCCAGAAAAATGATTGTAATTTTGTCTCAATAAAGGCTGCAAGAAGATTCCATTGGGGATTTATTCCACTATAAGAAAAAAATTATTTTTCAGGGGGGAAAAAAAAGGAAAAATATGCAACTCCTTTTCTTTTAAAACAACATACAGCTTAATTGGAAATGCAGAAAAAAATTAGGACAAATAAGCCCAGGGAAGTTTAAGGCAAAAACTCTTTAGCAGCTTTGCATACATGAGTATGAAGCAGAAGCAAATCAACTGATAATCTTCTCTGCTAAATTTATACAAGAGACAGAATATTCTCTAGAGATTTTGTTTCTTAAAAAGAAAAAAAAGTAGCATTTTACTTGACCAAAATTATTTCCTATTTGAATAATCATGCTTATCCACCTCCAGACTTAGTATTCTTTTCATGATGATTTACAGAGTGGCTCTGCCATAAGTGCTGCACAACACTCACAAGGTCTAAAGAAGTTAATGGTGTGCTGGAAATGCTTGATAAAGAATTTTTACTGTCTTTGCCACTTGACAAAATCAAGTAATACACATAATAAATAGATGTATCAGACATTAATGCTATGAAAGCTTTTCTAAATCTTTCTGTCCCTCCTCCTTGCACTTATCTGCGTGGGACATTAGATTTCTCTGTCTTTGAAAATAAAGCTCAAATTATCTCCTGTTAACCTTTCTCCTAGAAATGCCATCTGTTAATAATAATTTAAAAAAACAACTTAAAAACCCCATTCCAGCACACAAGGACTACAGCTCCACTTTTTCTATCCTAAAGACCGTTGATGCCTTTTTGGTACTACCTAAAATCAGAGGCCAGACAGGATTAAGGGAATAAAAAGCAATTATATTTATTGAAGGGCTTTGAGGTGCATATCAGGCAGACAGAGCTTTGCAGGAGCTACACCCAAAAAAATGGCCATGGGTCATGGGTTTTCACACTTTTAGAAGTTTGGTCCATTTGCATATTGGGGGTTCATCTTCCAATTACAGCTTCAGGTAATGAAGTCATTTACCCCAAATTTGCTCCCCCCAACTCACTTTTGTTTCCATCTCTGGTCCTGAGGCAGTGAGGTGTCCTTGATTGCCAGCCTGGGGAGGAATTGTTGTGTCTGCCCAAACTGGGAAAGCAGCAGCTCACACTGTGAATGGAGTTTTAGAGTTGTACACTAAAGAACTGCAGGGTTACAAATATATGGAAAATAGAAAAGCTAAAATTCTATGGCCTCACCATGAAGCCCCTCAAAGTGAGATATTCCCACCAATTCACCCCAGGGCAAGACCCTGGTGCCCAACTTCCTGAGCTCTCCAGGGAACTGGCCAAGAAGTCCCCTCCACAGGAGGATCTCTTGCCCTCCCACCCGTGTCTCATTAAACCTTTTCAGAGTGCTTCCTCCTGAGACCCACTCAGGGACTTTTGGAAGCAGCTGCAACAGGGGAGCTCCAGAGCAGTGGGCAGTGCAGCCTCCCCCAGCTCCTGGCACACTCCCACAGGGCCCCCCAAGAGAACCAACACATCCACTCCAATAAAGGGGAGGGAATAACCAGGATTTTATTAAGGAGAGACCATTAATGTCATTGATATTACAGACTTATCCCAGTGTGACAGCATTGATGGGGACTGAACCAGAGCAGAAATACAAGTTTTAAAACCTGAGCCCAAGACTCAGCTGGAAAAGCTGTAACAGCCTTGGCTGCTTTGTGACAGGCTGACCTGGGCTGACGTTGCCCCTTTTGAAGAATTTCCCTGTTGAGTTTTCCCAGGAAAGGCTTTGCTTTGCACTAAGATGCATTCAGACATACAAGTCCCTTTGATGTGTCAGGACCCACTGAACATTAATAACCCGATTACAGCGCAGAGAGCTCTTGATAAATCCCCCTCAGACAGCAAGATTTACTTGTTCTGAAGTGTTTACTTCCACCCAAACCAGAATTTCAACCAGGAGCTCTCTCAGTGTAACGAGGGAAATCCCTGTGCTCCTCTCTGCTGTGTGGCTGCACAATTCCCATCTCCTCTCCTCCTCTGACTTGGTGATCCCACCAGGAATCACCAATTTTGGGAAGCATCACTTCCAGAGGCACCAGGAGCCATCCCCAGGAGCACAGAGGCCATCCCATGTTTGTCAATACACAACTCCAACATCAGCCATTTACTCCCCTGCTCCCACCCTCCTTGGCAGAGCCAGTCACCTTTTTTTTGTTGCACATTTCCAATTTGCTGGCTGTTGCTAAATTGAATAGCTGATGCTAGATTTGCTTTTGTCACAAGGTTGCTACAGACCTTGACTTTTCTCACTAAAGAAAATGACTTTGTGTCAGCCCTTAGTGGTTGTTTATTATGGAGACTTCATAGTGCTGCCCAGTATGGATGTCTTTGATTTTGAAAGAAAATCAAAACAGGCACATGAAGTGTTCTGGGAATGAGGGCAGTGATGAGGAGGCAGAAAAGGACTACATCATTAACTCACTTTGGCTATAAACTCAGAAGAGCCCAATCTCAGCATTATTATGGTCTGTTTAATTTTAAAGTTCAAGTTTAAAAGGAGATGAGATTAACCATTCACAGGCTACAATCTCTGCTACAAATTCCTCTCTCATGGTTCCAAAAACTGTGTATAAAACCAGTCATTGCACAAGTCAGCTAAAAAATATCACCTGCAGCTCCCCTGCTTGCTAATTCTTCAACTTGACTGAGATGCACAGCAGCTGCACAACTGCACATCCCTCTGACTGCCAGCTTATCAGGGAAAAATGTCTGACTTCTCCCTGCAAGCTCTCTTGCTGTCAAAGCTTCCCTCCCCTCCCAGCCTATTCTCAGTATTTTTCCCACTCCCATTTTAGAGTTTCCACTAGAAATAAACTGAGTGGCACAGCAATCCTACAGCAGGAGGTAGAAGAGCACCCCAAAGCCCAAGCTGCTGAAATCCTTCCCTTCCCCAGGGGCACAGCACACACTGCCCAGATATTTTGCAGAAAGAGAAGCACCAGTGGAAGCACTAATTTTAACAGTGCACTGGTTTAACGCAGTTTAACACACCTTGCTCTTGGTCAGTCATGGATTCATACACTGAAGTGTGCTGGTCTCAGCTGGGCTGGAGTTAATTCCCTTCCCAGACGCTGGTTTGGGTTTGGGGCTGGGTTTGGATTTTGCTGAACACAGGGTTGATAATACAGATATTTTGTTATTGCTGAAGAGGACTTGCACAAAACCAAGGCCTTTCCTGCCCCTCCTATGGCCATGCTGGGGAGGGGCTGGAGGTGACACAGCCAGGACAGGTGACCACAAGTGACCCCAGGGATGTTCCAGGCTGTGTACATCATACTCTGTAAATAAACTGGGGGAAGAAGGAAGAAGAGGGGGACATTTGGAGTCACCCCTGAGTGTGCTGGAACCCTGCTCCCCTGGGGATGGCTGGACACCTGCCCAGCCACGGGAAGCAGGGAATGAGCTCCTTGTTGGCTTTGTGTGTACACCTTTTGCTTTCCCCAATAAATGCCTTCATGCTGCCTCAGAAGCTGTCACTGCTCCCATTGTGACTCTCTCCCCCACCCCAGTGGTGGCTGAGTGAGCATCTGTGTGGGCCTTGACTGTTCTGTGGGGTTGAACTGTGACAAGAAGCCATGAAACACTGGGAGGGCAGGCAGACAACCTCTTTATTAAGAACACAAGGTAAACCCACGTTTCTGAAGCAGGAAACCTCCCTTAAGTCATTTAGCTGATTTGCAGTGATGATCACACAGATATGCAGCTACACACACTGCATGCAAAAAGAAATTCAGTAGTGCTTGCTACAGAGAGAGGGGTGCTGGAACAGCTTAGGGTTTTTGAGTCTGTGCATATATAAATAAAAGATTAACTCAAACTTTAAACAAGAGATTAAAAGGACATTCTACCCCATTAGCATAGCGCTCACAAATCTGTAATGGGATAAAACAGATTATAATTACTTTATGTTCATAGTTTTAAATGAAAGAGGGGGTTTGCTACCACATAACAAAAAGCAAGGTTATGAAGTTTTGAGGCAAGAGGAAAAGAAACAAATCCCTACCAAATGGCCATAAGCAGACACAGCATACCATTAAACTCAGATAACAGAAATGCTGCATCTGATGAGGATGAGAACATTCCCCCAAACCTCTGAGAGCACATGGAATCGGCACACACGGCCCCGGGGCACAGCCTGGAGCCCCCAGTGACCCCCAGCTGCGTGCAGGAGGCTGGCAGCAGCCATCCCAGCAGCGCTGGCACCCCAGCAAGGTTTCCCGTGGATCCTTGCCACTGCTCCTCCACAACAATGCTGGCATTGAGCAGCTGGGCTGGGAACACAGCCTGCCTGTCTGGGCAGCCTGCTGGGGAACACTGGGGCTCTCACGCTGCCTCACTGCCCACCTCGGCCAGATGCAGCCCCCAGCTCCAGCCAGAACTGCACCCACAACATCTGCACACTGCAGCCCTCCAGGGCACCTCTGCCTTTAATTTCCCGGGTTCACTGCATTTTAAGAGAATTAGACGTTTTTAATTTGTTTTAAATGTTTAGCATTCACCCATTTGTTACCCTGAAACTTATTCTGCAATTCAGCAGAGGAGATGTTAATGAAAATGAGTAAAGACAGGGATATGCATGCACACAAATTGTACAGGTTATGGATTTTTGTAGCCTCACAGAATCACAGAATGTCCTGAGCTGGGAGGGACCCCCAGGATCACCCAGCCCAGCCCCAGCCCTGCCCAGACCCCCCAACAACCCCACCCTGGGCACCCCTGGCAGCGCTGTCCCAGCGCTCCTGGAGCTCTGGCAGCCTCGGGGCCGTGCCCATTCCCTGGGGAGCCTGGGCAGTACCAGCTCCTCTGGGGAAGAACCTTTCCCTCATCTCCAGCCTGCCCCTGCCTGGCACAGCTCCAGCCATTCCCTGTCTCCTGTCCCTGTCACAGAGCAGAGATTGGTGCTGCAGACCCCGGTAGGATCTGGGCTCAGTCTCCTCTCTTCCAGCTGAACCAGACAAGTGACTTCAGCCACTCCTTGTGTAGCCCCCCAGACCCTTCACCCTTTTTCATTTTCCCCACTCCCTGCACGAAGCACTCCAGCAGGAAGGGAATGCCCCCTGCATGAGCCAAGAGAACGAACAGGGTGCCAGGGCCCCAGGGCTGCTGTGGCTGAGCCCTCATCCCCACTGCTGTGTATGGCAGAATAAACAGAGAGTGAGACCATATCTCAAAGCACAGGGAAAAGGTGACACCAGAAATAAAATTGCTCCTGCAGAGGTCAAGCACATGAGAAACCATAAGACTGGACTGATTTTCTTTGAGGTTTTTTTTTTCCCTTTCAGAATAATGTGCTGCTGGTGGTGCATTTGTATTTTGGTGGCAGAGAAAAGGCTGCAGCACTGCCTACACCAGGCAGTGAGCAAACACTGCTGAACCTGCCCTGAAGATCCTACAACATCAAAAAACTCTGCTTTACTGAAGAGAAAACAAATGCACACTTCACATTTCTTTTTCAGCAACCTTAGGGTTCAGGATGCCAAGTGTAATAACATCAGTAGACACTTCCACAAGAACACATGGTAAAGAGAGAAGAGATTTCAAGGGGGGGAAAAAAAAGCACCTCAAAACCCTGTACCAAATATTGTGACTTCTCCCACGCTCCAGCAATGCTTCTGACATTTCCCAATGTGAAACCAAGCTGACATCTTCAGCCCACCCAGAACAGCCTCGACTCTTCCTTCCCGGCAAAGGAAGGGAAATGGGTTTTCTCCTCTTCTTTTCTTCCTTTCTCAGCACATATGTTCAAGATAAACATCTGAGGCTGTGAAGAAGCACCAACTTTTCAGTGTTAGTGGCTGCACAGCACATCATCTGGAGTTATTGGATGGGGTTGGTTAAAGATGACACTTCAAGGAGCCAAAAAACTGCTACATGATCTCTTCTCGGCAGCCCCAGTAAGAGATTTACTCTCTCTGGGCAGCCCATGGCAACAAACTTCACCATTTTTATTCCACTGAGAGTAGATGTAGGATTTATATTCCAGGAGAGCTGTACACATTTATGCTAATTGTGCAATAGCTCAATATTTTCTTGAGCAGTTTAGGAAACTCTCTGATAAAGGTTAGGGAAAACTGGGGATTTCCTGGTACATTGGCAGCAACAGAAATACAGCAAAGGGTCATTTACTACTCATATTGTGGTTGTATCTGAGGTAGATGAAGGCTGCTGAACATGAATTTAGGGAAGGAGCTGGTTTAGAGGCACACAGGAAATTCTGTAAGGGCACCTGTGGATGCCAATGCAGCCAAGCCAGGCTGGAGACCAAACTTAGCTGTTTGCTGCCATCAGGAACACAGCTCACTGCTCCTGGGGTGCTGGAGATGGCCCTGTAAACTGGCTGTGGCAGCTGGAAAATCCTAAGGGGACATTTAGTGGGTTTATTAAGGCGTAATATGGTTTTATTTTCATTCCTTTGCAGACATGCAAGCCAGGAATTTGCTGTTGTTACAATCAAACTTTCAGCTTTTACACTTATTCTGGAAAGCAACTGTTCATGCTGAGGACTGTGACACATTGACAAAGGCTAAATTCAGAGAGAGCCTTGGGCCCACCCTGCATGAGTCAGTGTCATGCAAGAGCCACAGTGAAATGGAAAAAAAAGCTGAATTTTTTTAACAGAATCTACCTCTGAGTTGTACTGTATGGATGGATATCACAGCTATGATGTGCAGCAGCTGCTCATCAGAAAACATTCCTTCCATCAACACAAAAGGCTGAAATCAGGAGTGCTAAAAGTTGTCCTCTCAGGGCCAGAAAAAAACCTTTACACTGGAGATAGTTAACAGACAGAAATGAGACACTCAGGAATTGGATATCATCTGTTATTTCTCACAAACATGGCATTTACAGTCAATTAAAACAAGCTCCTACCAACTCCCTGCACCCCCTGCTGTCATTCCAAACATCCCCAAGGTCCCTCAGCAGAACCTGTTAAAAAAATAAACCCCAACCTGAGCAGTTGACACACAGACCACTGGCATAAAAAGTAACACTCTGAAAGAACAATCAATATAATTTCCCATTAGTTGTCTTCACAGATTTGTCATTTGGGCTTTTCCTTAGCAGCCTTGAGGGGGAAATGAGAGATGTGTGTGACTGCACAGGAACTACAAAAAGTCTCTTAAAGGCATTTAGAGCTGCTATTGCAATCATTTCCTTTCAACAGATGAATGAACTGAGGACATTAGGCATGAAGAAAACTAATTTTCAATAGAATACGATCTATACATTATGTTCCAGCTGGGTGGGTAACCTCAGGAGCTGTAGGAGCTGCCCAGAAGTCTCCAAGTGAAGTTTCCACAGCAGAGCTGGTGGCACCTCACCCTGCTAAGGGATGTGCTCCATCTCCAACAGGGGCCAGGTCTGACCCTCTGAGGGCTCTCAGCTGTGCTTCAGCCCCAGAGATCCCACAGGATCCCTTCCTCAACATGAAACTCTGGCCCTGCTGCTGCTGCTGCCTTAGCATTTAGCTTTCATGTTTTTCAGATCCTGTCATTTTTCTAAACTCCATACACAGTGTGAGCTGCTGCTTTCCCAGTTTGGGCAGACACAACAATTCCTCTTCTGGGAATCAAGGACACCTCACTGCCTCAAGGCCTGAGAAGCAAAAGTGAATTGAGGGGCCAAACAGAGTAAATTACTTCATTACCTGCAGCTGTAATTGCAGGATTAACCCCTGATAAGTAAATAGACCAAACCTGTATGAAAAACTCATGACCATGATGCATCTTGGGTGCAGCCCCTCAGAGGTTTTTGACTGCCCAAGATGTACCTATTGAAGGCCTTTAATAGATATCCACTTTTTATTCTCTTATTTCTGTTCAGCCTCTGCTTTGGGTAGCCACTCCAAGGCATCACTGCATACAGGGATTGCCCTGCAAACCCCAGCCACACAAGGGCTCCCATCACCAACTCCCCCTCTGCTCTTGGCCAAGTGATGCTCTCACAGAACATCTCAGGCATGGCACTAAATAAAAACCCTAATTCCAAGCCCTTGGAATTAGAGTTTTTATTTAAACCCTAATTTACGGTTTAAATAAAAAAAAACAGAGTAGGGTCAGAGCCTGCTTTAGTGACTTGAATCACACAGCTCAAAGCTGTCAGAACCCAGGGTGCTGCTAAAGCACAGCCCCAGTGCCCAAAGCTGCATCCACCCCACAGAGTCCAGGGTCCCATCTGGGCTCTGTCCAGCAGCTCAGTTTGACAGGAAAATGCTCCCAACAGAGTTTATCCCCACTAAACCTCTCAGACCACCTCATACCCTGGGATTGTTTTGGCCCAGGGGAGAAATATCCCAGATCACTTTAACCCTGCATGGCAGGGAATACTGAATGTATCCTCTTCACTACAGAGCCAGAGACATTTCTGACAGTACCCATTCATTCTGATTTTTTTTCTCCTTCCTAACTCTTCCTTGACAAATGATAAAAGCCTCTAAAACTACCTCTGCTAAGCACTATATACACATAAAATCTGTGCTGTTTGGCTTCTCCCATGGCTCTGAGCTCCCAGGTCCTCATTACAGAGTCAGGGAAGGGCTTTCAAGAGCTGTAATTGCTGCCTAACTGAACAAAACCCACCCTGAGCACGGAGGCAGAGCCTGCTGTAGGAAATGGTCAAAAATAACTGGGTGGGAAAAAAATAAGAAGGAGCAGATTAACTTAAGTAATGGCAGTTACCTGGAATTACTCAATGCTCAGAATACTTAAAATATAATCTAAAACTGGAAATTTCTTTAGCATCTGCAGAATTTCCTTCAATGGCACAGAGGTTTCCATCCCATTCCACCAGCTCCCACACAGCTGGGACAGCACCCACCAGCAACACTTTGGGGTCAAAGACTGATGATCACATCAAGGCTCAGGGTTAAAAACAGGGTTATAAACCTGAATTAGCATCAGAAGAAGTGAAATATTTTGAGAGATAGATCAAATATGTATTATATCAAATATGTTTTAAATTAGCATCAAGCTAACAGCTACACTAGCTTCATCCCAAGCAATTATTTCTCCATAATAAAAAGGAGATGTAGACCTATGAAGCTGAATAAAGTCCCCAATCCCTATTATCTTTCTTCTTTAGGCTTTGTTTTGAACAGCCAGTTTCCTTTAACATCCTTCAAGACAAAGCATCATCACACGGAGCAGGGGAAGAACAAAGCAGCTCCTTTTATCTACATCTCCATCTTCTGAGTAAATATTGCATCACTGCTCTCCCTAGGAAACACCTTTCGTCTTGGGTTCAGGGATGGGGAAGAGCTGATGTGGTCCTGAGAGGAGCAGAGCTGCAAGGGCACCCTCCTTGCCCATGACAAAAGCCTGTGCAGGGACCCCCATGTCACCCCTGCCCTGCTCACAGAGCTCAGGGCCAGCCCTGGCTGCTGAGGGCAGCAAGAAGTCCTTGATGCTTTAGGATTTGAGCTTTTCTACTTCCCATATATTTGTAACCCTGCAGTTCTTTAGTGTACAACTCTAAAACTCCATTCACAGTGTGAGCTGCTGCTTTCCCAGTTTGGGCAGACACAACAATTCCTCCCCAGGCTGGCAATCAAGGACACCTCACTGCCTCAGGACCAGAGATGGAAACAAAAGTGAGTTGGAGGGAGCAAATTTGGGGTAAATGACTTCATTACCTGGAGCTGTAATTGGAAGATGAACCCCCACTATACAAATGGACCAAACTTATAAAAGTGTAAAAACCTATGACCTGTCATCCATTTTCTGGTGTAGCTCCTGGAGGGCTCTGTCTGCCTGAAATGCACCTGAAAGCCCTTCAATAAATATAATTGCTTTTTAACCCTCTTAATTTTGTCTGGCTTCTGTTTTTAGGCAGTCCCAAAAAGGCATCAGTGGTCGTTAGGATAGAAAAAGTGGAGCTGTAGTCCTCATGTGCTGGAATGGGGATTTTAAGTTGTTTTAAATTATTATTAACAGATGGCATTTCTAGGAGAAAGGTTAACAGGAGATAATTTGAGCTTTATTTTCAAAGACAGAGAAATTTAATTTCTGTCTGCCTGAAATGCACCTGAAGGCCCTTCAATAAAAATAATTGCTTTTTGTTCCCTTAATGTGAAAAGTGCATATTATATGGCTGTACACAAATATTTACTATATGTATTATGTTGTATTGATTAGTAGTGCTGTATTAACATTTTAATAGTATGGAAAATGTAGTTCTGTGGTTAAAATGTAGCTTTTGTAATTAAAATAGAAATTATGTAAGTGGGATATTATTTTAAAGAGAGGAATAAGGTACTTGCCCTGAGATGGCAGCCACAGGACACCTAAATCTTTCAGGGAAAAAGAATTTATTGCCCCATTATCAGAAGAAACTAACTCCTTCCTGCTTTGCTCAGCCCTGAAGATGCCATCAGGATTCAGAGGAAGAAGCTGACACTGACCAGAGAGAATCCTTTGTTTGAATGGCATTTATGCATCCTGTGTGAGATGTATGGATATGCAACAGGCTGTTGCTTTTAAGGGTTAATCCTCTGTTAACGTGGGTCCTTTTTCAGGCTTATTTGGCCCAGAAAGAGGTACCTGGACTGTCTGTAACTCTTTGTTTTTATTGTCTCACATTGTCCTAATCCCAATTGTTCAAATTTTTATTACTCTAATTATATTAATATTTTTATAAACATTTTATTACTATTTTAACTTTATTATTATTTTAAAACTTTAAAAACAAGTGATTGGCATTTTTCACACTTAACTTTGTCTGACCTCTGTGTTTAGGTAGCCCCAAAAGGCATCAGGCTGAACAGTGAAGTTTCTTTTTTCCTTTCCCCCTGAGACAGTGCCAAAGCAGCGTGCTGCAAATCCCAGTGTGTACGTGGCTAGGTGCCATCTGCTCCCCTTTCCAGAGGAAGAATCATGATATTTATATCCCCCAGAGTACCCACATTAGCCGTGCATAAAGATTCTGCTCCTCCTGCACTGCTCTGCACAGGAATAGAATGGCTGCAGAACAGATGGGGAAAACAATACAAGGATATTATTAGGACAAACTCACATTATAAGGAATGGTTCTGTTCCTTATATAATTACACCAGAGCAGGGAGGGGTTTCTAGAGTGCTGCAGCCTCTGGAAATTTAAAGATTCCATAGAATCGATCTTAAGGTTCCTTTATTGTAGAACAACGCTTACCCTTAAAATGTTCCACCCGTATTCTGAATTTTTTAAAAAGGGAAATACAGGAAAACAGCAGTAGTTTTTGTGGGCTTTTTCAGGAGTGAATCCATCATGAAGCAAAAAGGTCATGGAAAAGAAAGTGAGCCTGTTCTGTTGGTGGTCTCCTCTTGCATCAGTCCATGACTAATTCTACAGCATCCACCTGCCTCTGTTTTCATGTCAAATGCTTAGTCTGGTACTTCTGCCCCCTCCCTCCCACTCTGAGCCTCTTCTGATATTCCATCCCATAAAGAAAACATCTCAGTTCAGCAATTCCCTCCTTAATTCTGCAACTCCATGATGACAGAAAGGTACATCCTAGATACTGTGAATCTTGGCAGCTGCATAAAGGGAATAACTCTGCACCAGTGACAGCTCAGATGACGAGATATTTGCTAAGCCTAGGGAATGGCTGTGCTCTCTCCCAATCAGTTCCCATTCTATAAGGGGGAAAAAAATTATATCTATTGCCCTGGGAAAAGTTACAGCCCATCTTTACTGGTCATCAGCAGCTTTCAAATAATTCATGCAGAAAATTACTTAAAACACATCCCCCCCATACAAATGCATCTGTTTCTGATTTAAAATAAAGTTCAATTCCCATTTTTGAAAAAGCTTTTATATGGAGACTTCTTCGAAGCTCAGTAATTTGCAGCTCATTTGAACATTAATGGAAAGAAATTTTCCTCCACTTCAAACTATTTCCTCAGTCAATTAGACAAATCCTCTAAGTGGAGTTGGTGAAGCAGTTCATGTCCAGGAACTTAATTAGTGCTGAATTCCCAGACTTGCATCCACCTCGCCCACACCAACAGCTACCTGTGGGCCATGCAGCTCCTGGGACTGTGGGGACAGCTGGGGACACCAGGGGGTCAGGACAGCCAGCACAGCAGCTGGGACAGAGGAGGAGTGCTGGAAGAGGATACAGGATCCATCAGAAGGGAAAAGTATATTCAAACCTGATGAAAGACTTAGCAAAGGTCCTTCCTTCTGATGGTCATTGAGAAAACTCCCCCAGCAAATTTTCAGGGTAACAGCTCTGCCCTGTGCCCTTGCTGAATTCCTCATTGACATTTGCAAACTATTCCTGCTCCACTCTCCTGCAACTTCAATTACACTGTCACCTGCACATTTGTTTGTCCTAGTTACTGCTCTGCTCCTGGCTGTGGCTCATGGCACTCCCAATTAGGATTGCTGGCACAGCACCTCCCACCATCACCAGGAGCAGCCTAGAGCTGGCTGCAGAGCCCAAGAGCAGTGGGAACAAGTGTAGAAGCAGAGCATCCCTACACTGACAAAGCAAGAACTGCATTTCACACTCGGTGATACTGCACTTCCATGGTAAAGACAGTGTGGAAAGTACTGATAAATTCCTAAAAATAATTAGGGTCTCTTGGGAAGAAAGAAGTTTGAACAATATTTATAAAGAAACTGAGCTGGCGGGAAGAAAAAGAGCAGCCTTTACTGCTGGTGACGGCACAGTATTACAGCAGAAAGCAAGTGATCTCCTTAATAAAAGGTTAATCTAAAGCAAATTGGTCTCATCCTATGAGGGCTCATCGCTTATTTCCACTTTCTCCTAACCTCCAAGTGAGTGCAAGTCTTGAGAGCAATTGATAATTACAATCTTAAGACAAAACAATTCTCTGAGTTTCTCTGAAAAGGCAGACTGCTGGTCAAATGCAGCTAAAAAAAGAATATTATTTTTGAAGCCTCCTTTTCATGCTCATATTTATCACTTATGGAGAAAGTGGCTCCACTGCTTTTTGTGGTCACACACCCAACAAGGCCTGTAGCAGATGGAGAGAATGACTTGAGCAGGTTTCTTCTACATTGTCCTTACTCCTCACACAGGATCTAACTCTCACATGGATAAAATTCAAAGATACAGACGTCCAAACCTAATCCTCAGAATGACCTGGGATTCCAACAGGATGCTACATCTAGCTGCATTAATTATGCAGGCCCATTTCTGCAACTTCTGGGCACATCAAATCCTTTTATTAATTGGCTTGGATCCTTGGACAAGAGAGAAGTTTTGTCCCCTCAGGGTACCTGCAAATAAATCACGAGACCCACGGCCCAGATTCGTCAGGATAAGCAGGTGCCTAAACACAGCACATTTCCAAGAGATCCAAGAGGCCTCAGTTATCCAAGACTGGGCAATAAGTTGGTGAAAAAGGGCAGAACAAGCCCAGTCCACAGTGCAGCCTCACACCATGAAACAATCCTTTCACAGGCAGAGGCAGCATAAACACAACCCAAGGAAGAGCTCAGACGAAAAAAATGCATAGCAGAACTGCTTGATCTTGCATCCCAGTAAGATTTTTCCCTTCCCAGGGAAGTCCAGGTGATCTGCAGACTCTGCACATGCTGCTGCACCAGTTTAGTTGGAGGAGAAATAAAATTCAAGTCAGCATTTGGCTTTGTCTGTCTCCTCAGCCCTGAGTTTCCATGGAGGGTCCAGGGCAGCTGCCTGTGCACATACAGCCTGGAACACCTCACACAGCCTGGAACACCTCACACAGAATGGAACACTTCACACAGCCTGGAACACCTCACACAGCCTGGGAACAGCTCACACAGCCTGGGAACAGCTCACACAGCCTGGGAACACCTCACACAGCCTGGGAACACCTCACACAGCCTGGGAACACCTCACACAGCCTGGGAACACCTCACACAGCCTGGGAACACCTCACACAGCCTGGGAATAGCTCACACAGCCTAGGAACACCTCACACAGACTGGAACACCTCACACAGCCTGGAACACCTCCCACAGCCTGGGAACACCTCACACAGAATGGAACTGCTCACACAGCCTGGGACTAGCTCACACAGCCTGGGAACACCTCACACAGAATGGAACTGCTCACACAGCCTGGGAATAGCTCACACAGCCTAGGAACATCTCACACAGCCTGGAACACCTCACACAGAATGGAACACTTCACACAGCCTGGAACACCTCACACAGCCTGGGAACAGCTCACACAGCCTGGGAACACCTCACACAGCCTGGGAACACCTCACACAGCCTGGGAACACCTCACACAGCCTGGGAACACCTCACACAGCCTGGGAATAGCTCACACAGCCTAGGAACACCTCACACAGCTTGGGAACACCTCACACAGCCTGGAACACCTCACACAGAATGGAACAGCTCACACAGAATGGAACAGCTCACACAGCCTGGGAGCAGCTCTGCTGATGGGGATGAGCAGAAACACCCAGCTCACATCATGGAATTAAAGGGGGAGAAGGCACATGAACCCAAGAACCATCTTCAGGGGTGTCATAACCAAGGGAAAAGCATCCCAAAGAGATATAACAACTGAAACCAGCCCAAAAGCATCCACTACATTTTTTTTCTGTGTAAGAGCTCATATTTCTGTTTTGTTTATTATCAGAAAAGAGTACAATATATTTCCTATCCCATAAAATACACATATAATTTTTGTGGTAATAAGACTTAGGAGAGGCATAAATATTCCCAAGGGTTTCTGCAGTTCAGGAGAACACTGTAAAACAGTTTGATAACTTGGAGATTACATTTCCCTCTATTCACCACACACACACACACACATAAAAGCCTGCCAAGGGGAACGTTATTGATGCTTTATAACTATGAGCCAATAAACCTCATGAATTTCATTTATTTGAAGACTGCAATAGAAGCAGAAAGATAAGTAGCATCCTTAAATTTAGGATCATTAATTTAATCCCCGCCCCCCAACACACACCAGCAAGCTCTCCATGCTAAATCTTTTCATGGTGCTTTTACCAGTGCAAGCAAAACCAGTAAATGCCATTTGGGAAGGAACATAACAAGCCTGTTCAGGAGAGTACCCCTCCTGAATTATCCACAGCAAATGGCAATGAGATGTTTCTCGTGGCAGAGCTTGTGTTTTACTCCCAGGAATAATTCAAGGCTAGGACAGAGAGGAGAGTGGTGGTGGTAGGAGAGGAGCAGCAGGAAAGATGGGCTGGGCTGCTGTTTTCAGATGTTTGAGGGAAGGACCAGAGTCCTGGGGAAAGTTCTCCTTCCCAGGAGTCCTGCTTAGAAGAGGATCCAGCAGCTCTTTTCCTTGGAAAGCTCTGGCACACAGAGCTCTGGCTCTGCAGAGCAAGTTCAGGACTAAGAGCTTCTCCTCCCCTCTCCAAAGTACCTACAAAGATGAGAGGATTCACACAGCAGCAGCACAGCCAAGGCATTCTGTTTAAGAATCATGAGATCAAACCTGCTGCACTAGTCAGTATTTCTGAGATGCTGTTAGCAAGCACAACTCTCCCCAGTCACCCTGCCTTGGCCACCTGGCTGATCTGTGGCCTTTGGCACCACAGTTCCCAAGTGCCACAACATAGAGAGCATCAGCAGTGCTGATAGAACTGCTCTGCATGGAAAGGAAAGGTAGACAAAACCATTTAAACAGTTAAAGGCTTCAACAGAGAAGAAATAAGATGTCATGGAGTGCCAAACATCTATCAAAGGCAGGTTAGCTCTCATCAGTGGTGCTAAATAGGTATAAATGGACATGTTCAGCCAGGCAGAGACAGCCCTGTGGGGAGCTCAGCCAGGGAGAGGAGGAGGGAGCAGCTCCCCTTCCAGATGGGATAAGTTCAGCATCTGTTTTGTTCTCAGCCATGAATGCCTAAATGCATCTTAAAAACGTCCGTCACCAGGCAGAGGCAGAGCCGGAGACAGGCAGAAGGACATGTCACATCAAACAGCACATCTGGGCAAGAGTCACACAGAACTGACATTCCTGCACAATTTGGACACTGCCCCCTCTTTGTCCTTGCGCATTTTTGAATCCAGACCTCTGGTTTATAAAACCAACTGCTTAGTTATGCAAGTTTCTTGTGAAGCATCTCTACTCAATCCTGGTGCAATATTTAATAAGCCCCTTGACTCCTGATCTTTCTGTTTTAAAATTTGAGGGCAGCGTTTCTGACCTGTGAATCATCAATTATCTGCCCTCCCAGCAAAATTTAAAAAAAAAAAAAAAAAAAGAAATGACAGCTGCTGGGTCTGAAACATCCCTGTATCCCAGCTGCTGCTGCATGGTGCAGCATACCAGAAGGGAACTGGGAGAAGCCCTGCACAGCAGAGCAGCAGCTCTGCCAGCACACAGGTAAAGTCCATTTATACCCGGAATTATCCCCCAAAATCTGTCTCTGTGTTCTTGCTGCATACAAAAATGCACCTGCAGCAGTCACAGACATCACAGAAGACACTTATTTGTTCAAAATTTATTCACAAAACGTTAAACAATTCCCTTTCCCTACAATGACTAACCAAAAGCACAAACCATACCTCGCCCAAAATCCCAGGGCATCTCAGGAAATCTGATCCTGAGAAAGTGATTTTGAATCAGATTAGTTGGAGGGAATTCTGCTGCTCTTTGTGTGCAGCTTTCAAGGGTCTTCTGCATCTTCAGAACACTAAACAATACAAGAAAACCATTATTTTATTTAAATACACACCCTTAAAAACAGAACTGAAGCTCACACACCAAGACTTCACACAAATACAAGTGTTTGACACAGAAGAATCTCAAAAGAGAAAGACAAATTGGCTGGGCCAGATGCTTAAATCAGGAACTGAAGTCTGATACTGCATGTGGGTACCTGTCTTGTGCTTCCTTCTTTAAATGCCCATGTGTGAAAACAATCTTAGCTAATAAATAGAGAGCAGAAATCAATTAAGCCTTTTGGCAACTAACGCTGCATTACCCACCCCTAATGTTGCCTTTAATTCCTTTTAAAAAAATTTATGACTATTCAAGCAAATAAGAAAAATACTAAAATTATACACTTGAAACACACAAAATTATGCCTTATTCTCAAAATAAATTATTCACTTGCTTAAGCCAGCACCTATTAAAATGTATTTCCTTGAGGCAAAACATCTCTTCTCCAGTACCATCACTCTCTTTGAGAGCAACATTCATCTTATTTCCCTCTTTTGGAAAGGAGGCTTGATGGAAAGGCAAGAACACATCTCATTTCACTTCCTGCCTCTCTCCCACTCTCTCCTTGTCCTACCCATCACTGTGGGAACCCAGAGCACTGGGAATATTTCTCTGTCTGCTCTGGGGTGCCCTGACCCCCAGGGGAGCACTGACTTTGACCCTTATCAATGGAGAAAGTTTCCTAAACTTCAAGATAGACTAGAATCCACTAAAATGTGAAATAGATTATAGAGAGTAGTGTAGATGTATCACTTGGTGAGAAATTTAGGGTTTGGGAATTTTTGTATGCTGTGGATGGAAGCAAGATGGAGGCACAGGGTGCTGTCCTGGGTTTCTTCTTCATGCTTCTTCTTCCTCCTTCTTCATGGGTTTGGGTGGCATTTTGTAATTGGGCAGAACAGTCTGTATTGTGGGCTCTTTGGGATCAGTTATTGGGTTAAAAGGGAAAATAATCCAGGTGCCAGTTCTTAATTGGATAGTTTAATCTTAAAAGACCTTGTAACAAGAGATTCTTGGCCTTTTCTGTGGTGCTTTTCCAGTGTGCTCAGCCTGGTGTGGACAGCATGCAAAACTTTAGATAGGATAATAATAAACAAGAACCTGAAGATGAAAAAATCCAGTGTATCTCTCTTTCCTGACAGAAAACCACTCCAGGAGGGTCTCCCCCAACAGGGGAGCCCCCAGGGAGGGCCCAGCCTGAGGCCCAGAGATCAAGAAATCAATCCATCACCTTGGAGTTCAGTCCTGGAAGCAGCCTGGGATTTAAGAGCCTTGGTCAGCTGGATGCCAACCATGTGGTGTTAGTGGTCCCTGGCCCAGCTCTAAAGAGGAGTCAACAGTTTATGGCCAGATTTGGGCTCCCTTTGACCACCCTATAGCACAGATGAGCCTCTTTAACCTTCCCATATGAGATATTTTAAAATTCTATGGCTTTAAACTCCTATTATCTAATTGACCTCAAGTGCCAACTTCATACCATGAATATTATTTACTACTTGTGATTGTGCTTTAACTTCAAGCTGTAAAATAAAAAAAACAGTTGTGGAAGTTGAGCCTGTAGTGGGCAGCTTGACATTAACCCCAGCAGAATTATGGACAAGCCAAGCTGACATCCAGCATCACCTACATCTCCCTGGGGATAACTGGGTCTTGCACCTGGACTATCTCTTTAGGACTGACCATGTACAATAAAAGCAGTTTGTGACCTGGGGATCCATGAAAGCAGATTTTCTTTAATATAGAGTTAAGGGAATGAAAACTGGTGATATTTCATGGAAAAGATCAGAAAGGCACAGCTGAAATCCTGACCTATGAAGGGAACAGTGCCCAAGCCCATCTTCTGGCTGCATTCACCAGGGTAAAGCATAAATGTTCTCCAGCATTCCTGGAACATAATGAAACTGCCAAAAAAACCCTGAGACACCTCACAGCAAGGCTGGAGAGGAAAATACTGGAAGATTTATACACATCTGGAAGCAAGTGGTAGAAAACAGTCTGCAGAAGGTGCAAATTTCATCTTCCCAGCTATTCATCACCTCAGAAGAAACTTGCTTTAGGCAGACAGACATATTGCAAATTTGTTACTGACTCCTCTTGAAAAACATCTCAGGATGGTGTCGTTTTCCAAAAATAAGGTTCAATAAAGGCAATGTTATCTGCTTCCAATGCAAAATACATTTTACATGCACAACTCTTGGCTGCTGCATGTATTAAAAATGTAACAAAAATTACAGAAACTTCAAAAAAAATAAAATCAAAACAAGTCTTATCTTCTTCGTTGTCAGAACCAGCAGCTATTTCCTATTAATTTTTCTGTAGGATGATCAATGGTTTAGTTATAATAATAGTTAAAATTTGAGCTCTTCAGAGAGTTTACATTAAGTTTCTACTACCTGTAGTAAGAATTGCAATTAAGAGGTTGCAAAATACAAAGATAAGCCCAATTTACCATTACTTTAACATTTATCACAAATCATAAATCATATTTTCACAAAAGAAAATAAACATGTTTTTAAAAGCCAGGGAAAACCCAATCCTACAGCAAATATTAGATACTCTACATATAAGGAGAGAAAGAAATTTATTTTCATTAACTGGGACTTTACCAGGTTTTTAAAACACATCACCAAGGAAAAAAAAAATCTTCTTGACCTCTAAACTGAGAGGTTATTTGAATGGCAACCCAAATTTTAAATCCCAGGCTGTTCTGCCAAAGAATGCTCAGCCTATTTCACACCTGAATGTCTTTTTTTACCACCCCTGATGCTCACAAAAAAAAAGGTTTTTTCTCTGAAAAGTCAGAAATAATTGATAACAAATAGCTTCAGACATAGTTTTCATGGACTTTTATTTGTTTTCTTACATTAAACAAACTTCTGGGTCTTTAAGCCCTTCACACACCTGAAGACACACATTTTTCTCACCACATTACAAGAATAAACACATTCTTATTTCAGGTCCTTTTAAACCCATTCCTTCACTAAAGCTTCAGGCACAGCATCTGAATTACAAGCATCAATTCATCTTATTTCAAAAATATCTTGAAATTAGAAAAAAAAAAAAAAAAAAAAACCTTAGAGAAAGCCCAGGTTTGATGCCTCTGGGAGCCCACAATGATAGTGATGCCCAGCCAATGTCTTTTCCTTGATTAAGTGGTAAAAGCTGCATTAAGCACCTCCTCAGTGCCTGCAGCACTCAGCAGGATCATGTTGGGTTCTTTAATCCCAAAGTGCAGCTCCTCCACTCCTTCCTGCTCTAATTAGACACCTGAAGGTGCATCCTCAGTCTTTGAATTACCATCTCTCCCCACCACTGGAGCAACACAACATGTCAGTAGGTAAAAATAGAAGGGACTGCCTTGGATGGCAATCACAGAGCTGTGGATTATCTCCTCAGGGTTTAGTGCAGCTCTCCTGGCTGTAAAGTGGGCAGTGATAAATGCTGGGAGTGCTCATGGAAAAGGATTTACCCTGCACTGGTCAGTGGAATTCCAATATTAAAGGCAAAGCCCCCAATTCTGCTGCCACCCAGGTCAAGTTAATTGGCTGCCTACAAGGATGCAGGTTCAACAGGAGAACTTCTCCACTCAAAGCATTTGATAACACAGTTTTGGCTTGGATCATAGAATCACAGGAAGGTCTGGGTTGGAAGGGACCTTAAAGCTCATCTTGTCCCAGCCCCCTGCCATGGGCAGGGACACCTTCCACCATCCCAGGGTGCTCCAAGCCCTGTCCAGCCTAGCTTTGGGCACTTGATCACCATCACAGTGACCATCACTTCACCTGTACACTCCACATGACTTTAGAGAACTCCCAGGAACAGTGTGCTCTGTCCTGGAAATAGGTCTGGATACAGCTGAAAATACAGCCTAGAAACAGCTGAAATATCAGCTGTGTGTTTCAGGCATTTGTTCTGACCTAATTATTTCTAAATAAGCCTAGAGGGGGTTGGGGTATTTCCCCCCTCCCTTCTCTTCAGGTAATACTGGAAATGCTCAGCTCCATTTCTCAGCCAGTGATTTCAATAACTCTCCTCAAAACATTAGTAACAGAAAACTGAGAGATGGGATGACCAAGTGTCTGAGTATTCTCTGGTGTTTTTTCAAGCAGAGGTTTCAGAAGACAAATCACTGATTGCTGGAGACCTCTGGGGTTGTTGGGGAGATTTTTTTTCACCAACAGGATGGAACTGCTGGGATTCATTCCTTGAGCTTTTATTGCAGCACCAGCCTCAAGACATGGTTGAGACAATAGGAAAATGGCAAAGCTCACGTACAACCAGCAGCAGCCAAAGATTTCTTTGTTACAGAGCATTTTAAAAACTTTCTAGCCAATGGCACATGGCTAAAGCTCACAGACAATTGTTCTAGGCAGTCACTAAAAGCACACCTACACCTGCTGCACACAATGCTGGCTTGTTTGCCTTCTATTAACAATACACAATACTTCATTATTAAGCTTAAAACCTTCTACTATCTTAGTAAGCATATTTTCTGCAGCCTTAAGGTCTGTCTTAGCCAAGCCTAAAACTCAAGCAATTATTTCATGTCCTTGCTTCCCGTACTATTGTAACTTGTTCTGCTTTCAGACTCTGCAACTACAGCTGGTTCTGTTTCTCTGCTCTTTCTAAGACCTACTTTTCTAACTTTCTAAAAATCTTCTTGCCTTTGCTATCTCCCACGGGGGTCAGTGCACAGGTGGGTCCATCTGCAAGGGACGTCCCTGGGCAGAGAAAGTGCTGAGGATTTGATGAGATGGATGCAGCCAGAAATGCCCAGCCAGGTATTTCCCAGTGGCTGGAAATCCTTACCTGACACACCAGGTCACAGGGGGATGCTGGTGAAGCTTTCTTTCATTCAGGAACAAAACTGCTTCTTAGTATTGAAATTACTTTCCGTGTTCTTACTCTTAAAAAAGCTCCTGTTATTGCTCAGCTTTTATCAGAAGCTGTCACACACCCTAAAGATTCCATGTGAGGCCAGCCCAGACTTGGTACCATCTTTGGGGGGTTTTTTTAATCCAGATCAAGTCTCCCACCTCATCCCAAAAATCATAGTTCAAGAAGACACAAAATTAATCAGCTTCTGTTCTTGATTCATTTCCAGTGATTGCTTGTAAAAGCACCTTGTTAACCCAGGGGCTGCCCTGGCTCAGGAGCCTGCAGGACTGGCCATGGCACGGTGACACAGAGGGCATCTCCTTCCCTCAAAAGTATCACGAATCAAAGATTTCTTCACAGCCACTGTAATAGATTCTCACATGGCCAAGTGTTTTATAGGGGAGGGAAAAAAGGTGGAAGAGAGGAGAGCAGATGGTGACTGTATCCTGACTTCAGAGGAAAAAAGGGGAAAAAAGTGATATTCAAAACCAAGCTGGTTTAATAAATGCTACAAAAGATTATCCTATTTCCACATGACTGGGAGACACTTTGCTAACTGCAGCCAAACAAGAAAATAAAGAGAAAGGTAAAAACCAGAGTTCTGGATTTATGCATACAGAAAACTGAGACTGGAATTCATCCACTGAATGGGATGAACCCTGATGCCCCTGCGAATGGGGAATGGGGGAGAAACAGCTCTAGAACACAAGAGCTTCCAAAATCTGTGGTGTTTTTGCAGAGGACAGGAAATAAAGAAGTTATGTGATTGACTTCTGTGTACTGAGTAAAATCCAAATACTATGATTTAGCCTAAAGGAGGAGTGCAGTGGAGGTTTTTTTATTTGCAGTGGAGGTTTTTTTTATTTTTAAGTTTTAAAGGACAACTTAAATGACTTGAACAACTACAGAGTTATCAGCTTGGCATCAATTCCCAGTAAAAGAATTGAATAGCTGATTCAGAAATCAATTAATAAAGAATTAAAATAATCCATAAATCCATGTTGATTAAAATAACAGCCTTGATATAGTATGGAAGGGATCCATAAAAACTTCTGAAATGCCAGTAAGGGGAAGTGTTGATAAAGTTACTTCAAACTTCCACGGGGCATTTCCCTTGGCATGCAGTGGCACCTGCTCCATTGACCAGCTGCTGCAGCAGCACAGGGCAGGACCTTTCCCACATTTCCTCGGTGGGGAAGACATCCTCTCCCTCTCCAATGTTCTGCAGTTTGGGCTTCCCAGTCCTCCTTTGGGATCACTGGCACAAAACATTCCCCTGATACAGCTGACAATGCACGCACATGAGGAGCCAGAGACAAAGAGGAGGCGCAGCTCCTTAATCCCCCAGTTTGCTGGTGTGGAGAGAAAGCAGCACATCTGAGCCATGAGAGCTCTGGGGGGTGTTCCAAGGACAGGAAAAGGGGTGGCAGCAGGAGGCAGGCTGCAGATGGAAGCAAGCAGAGGATGTGGGACATGAGAAAGGAAGGAACAATAGGGAGAGTTAGGGGCTGGTTCTAGGGAAGAGACTGGGAGGTAAACAGCTGACAAGGAAAGGAAAAAAGCCACAAACATTTTATGTAGAAGGCACTTTTGAATAGATATTTTTTTCCCCAGATATTTAACTTAACTCCACAGTGCTCTGGGGCACCTTAGATTCCCATCCTTGCTCCACAGTGCCTGCCTTCTCCAGAGTTGGCCAGAGATGAAGGGTCAGGAGGCTGTGGCTGGTGCTCCACCACAGCACAGGGCACCCCAAGGGACCTCAAGGGCCCCAGCTCCTAGAGGAGTCAAATACCAATTCTGCTCACTTCCATCTCCCTCACCACCAGCCAACTTTGGCAACATAATTATAAATCTTTTCTCTTGCAAAGAATAGCTGATATTCCCAATCTCATCTCAAATCTGTGGTAAACTCCATGGCATCTCTTTTATTTCCAAATGAATTTGCCTTATTAAAAAGTAATGAGCTATTAATTAACTTTGCACTCATACAAAGCTGTTTAATTCTCAATCCAATTAACAGCAATCTGCTGAAGGATTCTAATGATTATTTTAAATTTGCTAAGAGAAACATCTCTGAGCCTTCATAATAAGATATTTATAGAATGGCTTGGGCTGGATCGTGCTCGCATTTTAATTCGATAACATTTTTATAATACACCAACATCTCTCTACAACATTATCTCTGACAACACATCATTCACATGCACAGGAAGGCTGAATAACTAAAGCTGCTTATTTAGAAGCAGTTCTGCAAGGATTATTTTGTTTTAGGCTTTCCCAACACAACACAGGCACTCCTCAGGCTGGGTTTCCGCTCGGAGGAGTCACCCAGGGCTTTCACACAGCTGTTTGCACTGCAAAGACTGCACTTACAGACTGTTTACCACCTCTGCCAAGGCTCAGGAAATCATCCCTGTCTGCACAGGAGAGCCCAGCTCAGCAGCCCCACGTGGGGCTTGCTTGTTCTGTCCTGTGAAGTTACACAACCACAACAACAGCACTTGCACTGTGTGATCTTTGAGCCTAAACGGGGGCAGGTCCTGCATGGTTGGACAGGAAAAGCTTTATATCCACGTGATTTCAGCATCTGAAGGGCTTCCCCTCCCAACACACACACAGAACCAACACCTGTATAGCATAAACACCTGCAGTCACCCACCTTGCAGCATTTCTAGTAGAAAATAAAGGATTCTGCAAAATCTGCCCTTTCAAGGAAAGTTATTCCCTCCACCACTGCAGCAAAGGCACTGAAGAGCTAGAAAGCTGCAGCTTTTCATTCTCACTAATATTATAAATTTTCCCTAAGGCAAGTGAGGAGCACACTCAGCTCAACACACTGAGGAGCACTTGGGAAGATAACCCCCCACTTTCAAAACCACAAATGAAAGCAGCTTTAATATTATTAAAGACCACAACTTCACATATAGCTCTTAATAATTAACTGCCACTGCCTACCTGAAATGAGAACTGCCAGAAAAGCTGCAATATTAAATTCTGAGCAATTTTGCGTCTCACAGGCTTCAGATACCCAATTTCAATCAGGTGTTCAGAGCAGGAAATTTCTAAAGGCAGTTTATAACTCACCTTTGCACATACCCAAAGCACACACAAACCCTGGCTAGTTTAGCTTTACACACATCCAAACCTGAAGTAATGTAACTTATCACAGGTTAGAGCTGACAGGCTCATCTACAAACACAGCCACAGGAAAAGTCAGTGGTAAAAGCATGGAAAAGTGTGGAAGGGGCACTGAAAAAAGTGATATAAAACACAGGGGACTGTATTTTTTCAACAATACAACTCCTTGAATAGTAAGTTTTAACCAATGATAACTTTTTCTCATCCAGGTGAGGAATTTTTGCTGTTCCACTCAGGGCTGTTATTCGGACTGAATCACTTTCTGCAACCTTGTTGGGTTTCCCCACTTCAGACATTCCTAATAGGGGATATATATGCAACATCTGTCCCTGAAAACAGGTACCCACTTAGGAAACTGAGGCTAGGAAAGGTCACTGCCCTTCAGCCATAAACAGAAGTGTAAGAACAAAATAAATTTTAAAATTTTGGTGCATCAATGAGTCCCAGTTAAAGTTAGCACTTCTCTTTGCATATCTACATTGGCAAGATGCAGGATCCTTCAGGAGAGAAAAACGAATTTTCCTTGATTTTAGATATTAAGTAGTTCCCAAAACAGCCCAAAAGTGAGAGATTTAGAGATGTCCACAGTAGGAAATGCTGATTTTTACATTGTGGGATCCCTCAGACACTTCTAATTCACTCATGGCATCATGCAGGAGAACTGCTCAATGTGCAGCAAGGACTGTTCATCTTCCTGATTGATGAACATCCTCTGTGGGTGCAGCTTTCCCTCTCTGAGGCAGTTTGTTCATTTACATGCTCCACAGCCTCCTGCTTCAGAGGGGACACAGATTGCTGATTTACTCTCTGCCTTTGTTGAGGCTGAGGGCATTGCACATTATTTTATTATCTAGTACATGCACACACAGGGTGCTTTAACTGCTGCATCCATACTCTTGTTTTACAAATCAATGCTGTGCCTCTCTCTGAATTAGAAGAGCTATCTGAAGGTATTGATCTGCTCATATTTCTTTTTCTAGTGATAATGTCATCCACAGCCCCATCAAGCTCCCCTTGGCACAGAGTACATTCACATGGTGCAATTTTCCGTGCTGGTGCAGCGACATCTGCCACTGACCTGCCCCAAAGTAATAAAAGTTAAACTTCCTGGCTGTTCTGTACATTACCCTCTGGACACACACAAATCATTTCTCCTGTGACATCTGCCTATTTAGATTGGGGACATCTTGTCAACTGCAGCAATTTGTCCAGTCTCACAGGACGGCCAGTGAATTCCCCCCCAAACACAGCAGCCCAAAAAGAGGGGCTGGTTTGCAAAATTCAGGAGCCAAATGAAACACATGAAAATGCTTTATGCTTTTATAAAGCACAGAGGGGGCTTCTTGCTTAACACATCTTGCATTCACACATCTTGCTTAACCTTAATTTGAAAATAATTCCTGTTAAACTTCTAAACTACTTTCAAGGAGTTAAAGAACAAAAACACAAATCTAGCTCCCCTGCTAGCTCCTTCCAATACAAGAAAGTTGTTTCTACAAATTATTTTTCTGTTATGTGGAAGGTTTTTTACTACAGAAACAACATAGCAGTAACCAAGAAGGTTTTTGGTATAATAAGGAATCAACACTTGCCACCTGACATTTGTGCCCTTACACACCCCTTATACCAGAGGGGAAACAACTGTGCCCTGTGATGAAGTGTGACTTGAACACCAGTTCTCAGACTCCAGGTACTGAAAATTAATTATTCTTTACAAGAAAATAGAGTTTAAATGCATTCTTTCTGCCTGGGTGGAATTGACTTGGCTGCACAGAGGTGATGGGAGCAAGGTTCCCTCACAGGGATCCAGGTCCCTCCTTGCACAGCTCTGGCAGCACAGCAGGGCAAGGTTAATATTGATGTTTTGCAGCTTCACAGAGGAGTGAAAAGTGTGTCTTGTGCCATGCAGATCAAAAGGTTCTGGAGCTCAGGCAAAACCCAGTCTGCAGAGAGCTCCTGCCAACAGCCAGGTTATTCCAAAATAACATCAGTTCTGCACAGGCAGGAGCTCCAGATGAACTGAAAGAGGGAGAAATAGGCAGGTCCCCAAAAGAGAGCATCAGAGGAAGAACCATACATAGTGAAACAACCCATTTGATAAATATTACTCAATTTGCACAGAACTTACATGTTCAAGCTCACTCCTACTGAAGTCAAGTGAGCTGAACTTCCTTAAGATTGAGATCAGGATCTAAACACAGCTGTAAGTTGTAGGAAATGGTCTCTGAGTAGCAGCACAATGTAGATCCAAAGGGTTTAGGCTAGAAAATCTGCCAGAGGAGCCTCAACCCCCTTCTCAGTTTTACACCACAGAAATTTCTACATTACACAATCTCAAATGATTGATTTGTATGAACCTACCTCAACTATATAAGCATTAGAAAAGACAGTAAAATAAATATCAACACCTAACTTGTGGTGCAGCATGGAAGAGAATTTCACTACATTCAAGACAGCATCAATTTAGGATATAGTAACTTTCATATTTAACATTTTTATTCATCTCAGTAAAAGGTTTACTAATTGATGGTGTCATACTGTACTAAACAGCACATGCCAGGAGGAACAGCTGCTAAAGATGCAACAAAGCAACAATTTGGAGCAAGCACTGAAAAAAAAACAACACATCCAACAGAAAGAACTAAATGCAAATAGGTAGAATACTACTATTTATGTCCTTTTTTTTTTCTGAGAGAATCAATAGAAAGCAGAACTTCCTTTCTAAAAAGAGACAGATTTTGTTTGGTTGAGCACAGAAAGTTCATGGAAGTGCAGGATCATTACAAATTAAAGGATTAGTGATGCATGGCATACAACATGGCTGCAATCAAGTAAACAAAGCAATAAGACAGGAAAAATCTGTCACAGCCCAGGCACCTTGCACCTGGAACTTTGTGAGAACTTGAGGTTTTTCAGTGCAAAATGCTGTCAGTCATGAAATGAGCAATCTGTTCTCCTCTGAACAAAGACAAACCCAAGGTCCAACTTGTGCAGCTTCAGCTTTTCCATGGTGGCAGATCATTCAAACCCAGCTCAGCAGCAGCTTGAATTCACATGCCTGAAACCCAAGGATGCCATCTGCAGCTCTGCATTTACATTTAACATTCAGTTGTGCTCCTGGCAAACTTCAGGCTCAGCCTCCAGAGCCTCAGCCTCGTACTCTCCCACCATCCACATGTTGACTCCTAAACTAAAGGGACACTCAAAGGAAACCTGTCACCAGCATTAAAGCTGTGTGGCACAGTGTTTGGTGTCCCAGCATGTTGGACTTGATGATCTTGAAGGTGTTTCCCAGCCTTGTGTTTGTGCAGCAGCGATGACCCAGGACAAGGGCTCCTGCAAACACCCACGCTGCTGTCACCACAGCTTTCCCTGAATGCTCCTGCAGTACAGGCCATGCACATGGAAAAATAGAAATACTGCTGTTGTTTGAAGTCATGCAGCCACAGAGTTTCTCTCTTTTCCAGAGCCCTGGAGCCAATCTGATGCTGCCTGCTGCAGGTGATATGGACCAAAGTCTAAGTCAGCATTTCTCTAGAGCATCACTGCAGGCTGGGGAATGCAGAGGCATTGGGAACATGCTGCCCACACAACTACCACTAAAGCCACTCCAGGCTCAAAAATACCTCTATCAGCATCCATTACTATATCTATTGACTGTTTATAAAAGAATTCTTTTAACATTGGATTTATCTGAAAGTCTTGAGCCTGCAGATTTGGCATGCATAACAGCTTATTATAAATCTCACAAACAAGGACAACTGCAAAGTCACTTTGTACTACATTCAAAGTTGAGCAGTTCTAAAATGGACAGAAATCCCATTATTGCAGCACAGCATCCCATTATTCAGCACTGAGACACTCTCCCAGTGCTATTACACAGCTCACACAGCGCATGAGTATTTGTGTCAATATGGATCAGTCCATGCAATGTGCAACTGATTTTCCATAGTCAACCTTAAGTGTAATCAAACAATTTAAGGCCTCAATGGGTATTTTAACAGATGGAAAGAAATCCAAATGAGTAAAGGCATTTTGATATTTGCTACCACTTAGAGTTTCAAAGCTTTCAGCACACATATGTTTATTCAGAGAGTTGATTGGGATCACGGGTGAGTGATTATTTATTGACATGTGCACAGAGGGATGGAAACAGAATGGGATAATTGGTTCCTTGCCAGAGTAACTGGCAATCGTTATTGACCATTTTTTATTTTTGGACATCAGCCCAAATATGATACTGCATGTGCCAGAGAAGCTTTACATTTGGCAAAAGTGGAACTACAGGAATAACTTCTTACATGTGATTAACCCTCCTAATTCAGGGCCAAGATACTCCCCAAACCTAACAGTTAGTCAGGGCCTCCATCTGCACATGGTACAGAACAGCTACACACACACACACACATTCTTTTCAGCAATCCAAGCAGAAAAACAAGTTGGCATTTAAGAAAAACAAACCAGCAGCACTCAGATGCCTTTTAGACCCCTGGTATGAAGGAGTAATCACCACCTTTCTCTCACAGCCCACTATTAAAATGAGGGAAGAGCAAATGTTTGCTTTCCTGAGAAGGGCAATATTCCAACAGATGAGAAGCAGAACCACCAAATATTGACAGAGCACGAGGATCCTCCATCAGAGCAGAGCAAGGTCAAGGTCTCTGTCCCTGCTGGGACTTGAGCTGAGCCCCTTCCCCTCCTCCAGGGGAACCCTCTGCCAGCTGAAGTGTGGGTAATAATCCTGTCAGAGGTCTGCAAACAGAGATGCTACACTCACAAGGATCACATAAAAACCCTCAGACTCATCTGGTCCAACCAAGCTGGAAGGAGGAGGTGGGTCAGCTCCAAGGAGGGCCCAGGAGCTCTCCCACATGTGGGCTTTGAAGCAGATCCTTGAGCACAGCTGCTCAGCTGTTAATGCACAAACCTTCACATCAATTCAAAGAATGCTTTCATGTCTCCTCCATACAGCTAAAGTCACAGGCAAAATTCTGCTGCGTGTATTTTATCTGTGAGCAGCATCAATGAAAGTCAGATACATCAGAAACCCAGGTTTTTTCTTTTCAAATTTAAAAATTCATCTCCTCCCCAAGCCTTTCTTTTAAGCATCCTCCTTGCTACACTGAAAATTACCATACCTGAGAAAACTTTGGCCCATATATACAAATTGCAATCTTTCCACAAATTTTTTTTTTAAACACTGTGATTTACCTTTAATTATTAACAGCAGAGAAATTCAAACAAAATCACAACATTTGCTTATGGGATTGCTAATCAACTTTCCACCTTTGTTTGAATTAATAGAACTGTCTTCAAGGCCCCCCCTGAAGCCTCTGTCCCCTCTTCTGCATAAGAATATGTGCCCAAGTGGATATAAATACATACCCTTGAACTTTTAGGACTGCAAAACAAAGACATAAAAATCTGCAATATTTAGAGCCAAATAAAAAAGTGTAGAGCAGACTGTATGAATTACAGGCAGCTACATTATTTTGAGTTTTAAACCCTAAAAAATGAGGAGGGGAGTAGGATAAAATCAACACCAAGACCCAAAATTTGTTCACATAGTTTCTTTTTTCAGGTAAAATATTTGCCACATGGAATTGTGGGAACAAGGGGGTTATTCCCAGCTTTGCTAAGAATCACCAGCTTGTATGGAGAGATTTTGTGCAGACTGGTATCCTTTAACTCACAGAAAAACCCCAAGAGAATCATTTGACTCAATGTCTGGTTTGGGAGAGGATTCACAACTTAGCATTTTTCCCCAGTACAAAACACAGAGGGAAGGGATGGGACACACATGGAGCAGCAAACCTGAAAAACATCCTGCCAAAGTTCACCTGGCTCCCAAAGCCAGCAGAGGTCTCACAAAAACACTTGTTTTACAACCCAGTTCAGAAATATTTCTACTCCCATTGGTAATTCTGACAGTTTTCAGCCTGTGCTTATCACAGCTCAGCACAGATGTGGAAGGAGATTTGGAGGAAGCTGCCAGGGGGAAAGGAAAAAAGCAGTCAGCTCTACATGGAAGGCTTTATCTGGATGAGGAAACAGTGCTAAAAGAAAGCAATTTAGCAGCTGACACTAAACTTCCTTACTTTAATACCTCCAAGTTAAAAATCAATAGATTTTAATTGTTCATTCCAAAGTAATGTTTTGTTCTGAACTGAAGGAGAGTTTTCATGCTTTCTGCTAAAGATTGCTCCTCAACAAGTGTTGCAGTATCGATTTTGATTTCACTCAGCAGTAAAAACTCCATTTCAATTCCTATATCGTGTAATATAAAGCTTGAAAATTTCCCCCAAAAAGTAAGTAATGCTGCAAGAATACAGTGAAAGCTGACACATTTTCATCCTGGCTTGCTAACACTGCTGAGCTAGAGGTAAATGAGCTACTTTTGCCCCCACTTGCACAGCCACAGACAGGGCTGAGGCTGACCCTGTTTGCTTCTCCAGTGTGAACCAAAGGAGCCTGCACAGCCTCAGCAATCAGCTCAGACAGAAAAGTCTCATCCTAAACCATCCTTCCCATCTGTTAAAAACAATTTAGGAGTTCTTTCAGACTCAGGCAAGATGAGAACTACACCAACCATGCTCCTGAGCTCGTGGACGTGTACAAGTCCGGATAAATGCCCACGTCTTTCCTCACCAAAGCAGGGGGGGATCAGAGCACAGGAGCTCTCTCTTACCCTGTTTAATGCATGCACTTAAAATACTCTTCAACCTGCTTCCAGGAATATTTGCAGTGCTTGCGGTTCACACACTACCACAGGCAGGCAGGGGAATATTTCAAAAATCATTAAATTTAACAAGACTGCTGCAAGCAGACAGACAGCAGCACTGTCAAACCTGTAATGGGAACAAGAGGTGCTGGTGGAGCCACACAGGGAGCCACAGGAGCAAAGCCAGGCTAACCAGGATGGTTTGGGCACACAGCCCTTACCCACAGCACAGCAGAGCCTCCACTGAGAGCTCTCTCCACTTCAGCTCCATCAATGAAAAAACACCAACCCTCTTTCTCCTACAAAGACTGCTCTGCTATATTAAGATGTGAACAAATGCAAAAATAAGTCTCAAAGGGAGTTCTGGCAGAAGAGGGATTTTGGAGTTGTCAAATATGCAGCACTACACTTGGTGGCACCACTCCCTGTGAATGTGAGTTAAACCACAAACAGCCCCAACCCACCCAACACACCACGGGAGACAAAACTGACTTGTTTTTTTATAATTTACAAAATTAAAACACACTTTAAGCTTTCTTCTAAGCTCGGTTTAGTCCTAGTGTCCAAGCCACAAGGACAGCAGGGATATCCACTAATGAGGCCAAGTACTAGAAGCATTTTCAGCTCTCCAAAAGAACCAAATAAATTGTTCAAGAAGCTCTTAAAAAAAAAAAAAAAAAAACCCACAGCTTCTAGCAAAAGAAATTATAGACAAGTCAGTGTCACACAAAAAATAAATCTCTCCTCTTGTACATTGTCTCAAAAAAGAATTAGTATGTTTTCCCTTAAATGAAAATATAACAGCTACTGACACTCTGATTATTAGCTTTCTGTACCAAGTGGACAGCACTGAGACAGTAAATCAGGATGAACATAGTACACCAATTTATTCAGCAAAGCCAAATATTTGAGCAAGCACACACTGAAATTTAATCAGGCAAGAATCACCTGGGAAATCCTACCCTGTGCATCAGCTACCTCCAAATAAATCCTAAAATATACATGTATGTGTAAAATACACACAGAGAAATGTGACGGTACAAACAGGTTTTGCATTAGGGTTGACCTGTGCAGAGAGGATTAAAACAAACACACAGACACAATTATTCCATGATGTCCTGGTGCAAATCCAGCAGAGGCAACAATAATGAAGGGATTGGAGCACCTGACATGCCAGGAGAGCTGGGAAAGCTCAGCCTCAGGAAGCTTCATGTGAATTATCCATGTCCATGGGAAGGAAAAAAGGAGATGCCCAGGGCAGCTGTGGCTGCCCCTGGATCCCTGGCAGTGCCCAAGGCCAGGCTGGACAGGGCTTGGAGCAGCCTGGGACAGTGGAAGGTGTCCCTGCCCATGGCAGGGGGTGGAACAAGGTCTTGAAGGTCCCTTCCAACCCAAACCATTCCATGAGTCTATGATCTCTTCCTCCAAGGAAGAGCTGGCACGACTCAGTGTTCCTGAGGTTTTTGGAAGGTGAACAAGAAGTAGCTCCATTGATTTTATTGAACATATGTTCATGGATGACAGCCAAGATCTAAACAAACCTTCCTGAGAAGTTATCCTTTGATACTACTGAGAAATAGGAGCCAACCTGAAAACACACACCCCCCATGGCATCTTTCATTAGGAGATCTTCAAATAATTCCCCAGTGTTAATTAAGCACCCCCAATCTCCTGAGATAGAAAAGAAACAAGATGCTCCTTACAACAGACTTATGTGAGATATGGAAAAAATTCACTTGTTCGAGGCTATCAAACAAGGTGGGGACAGAGTGTGGAACAGGGAAGCTGAGCCTCCAAATCCCTGATCTAAGCACAGTACCAAAGATCCACCTGCTCCCTGCTGGGGCAGCCCCAGTGCAGGAATCCCTGGGAGTATGGAGTGCTGTGAAGGGGGCACAGCTCTCACAGACTGCAGGATTTCAGTGCTACATTCAGTCGGCTGTTTTGCCCCCAAGGAAAGCTGAAGTTAGCTAAAAAAGGCAAGATATCATTCTCACCTGTGAGATTACTAAATACAAGTGTGGTGAGTCAGAATACTTTGATTTTCCTGGTAAGCCAGGAGCAGACAGAGAGCTGTGATATCCTTAAGTCTGAGAGAATTAATTAACAGTGAAGTATCGGGCTGGGGGAGGGGAACCTTGATTCATGTTCATCTTTAAATACATTTTCTTTAAATCATTTCCTTGTGCAATTACTCATATATTACAGATAATGTTCTTGTACTCGATTTGCCTTGCTGTAAAACAGCAACATAAACATTTTCCTCCTCCCTAATATCTTTGGAATCAAAGTCATCATCTGATGAGAGGTATCCAGGGGAACAGTATTCAATACAACAAATAATTTTTCATTGCTATTTACTTCCTCTTTAAAATATTCAAGTGCAAGGAAGGGAGTAGAAAGAGCCAAGGTCAATTCATACATAAATATTTAGCTTGGAGATGCAATTCCTGCTTCCATTACTTTGTACTCTTTTATTACTGTGTCCTAAGGACATGTACTGCCAGTAAACTGAGGTTTAAGTTTCCAGGCTTTTATTTTGTATGGAGTTCCCACAAAAGAGAAATCCCAAGTTCCATCTATTCCTTAAAAATTAGCTAAATTTCTGTTCTGACAGACAGGCTAAGAAGTGGCAGCCCTGTCCTCCTGCATGCATTCCATGCCAGTAGAATCTCTCTCCATGACAAAGAGAAAATTGCAATTTTGCAAAAAGCGAACTTCTTAATCCCACTATGCTTCTCCCAGATTTTTGCAACTTGCCACAAGCTTCTCCCACAATGCTGAATCATGGAATTGTTTAGGTTGGAAAATACCTCTAAAATCATTGAGTCAGACTGTTAACCCAGCACTGACCACACCACCTCTAAACCATGTCCCCAAATGCCACATCCTCCAGGGATGGGGACTCCACCACTTTTAATTTCCTCCAGGGATGGGGACTCCACCACTGCCCTTGACAGCTGTACCAGTGTTTGACAACCCTTTCCATGAAGAAATGTCCCCTAATGTCCAGTCTAAACCTGCCCTGGCCCAGCCTGAGGCCGTTCCCTCTCCTCCTGTCCCTGTTCCCTGGAGCACAGCCCGGCCCCCCCGGCTGTCCCCTCCTGTCAGGAGCTGTGCAGTGCCACAAGGCCCCCCCTGAGCCTCCTTTTCTCCAGGCTGAGCCCCTTCCCAGCTCCCTCAGCCCCTCCTGGTGCTCCATTCCCTTCCCTGGGCACTCTCCAGCCCCTCCAGGTCTTTGTCACGAGGCCCCAGAACCGGCCCCAGGATTCGAGGTGGGGTCTCACCAGTGCCCAGCACAGGGGGACAATCCCTGCCCTGCTCCTGCTGGATTTTTCAGAGGTTTCAAGATCCTTGGTGTGCATTGCAGTCTCAACAGAACTCTCCAGCAGGCAGCAGCCTCTGGCAGCCCTGAGGGGAAGCACTCATGGCTGGGTGGGATGAGCCCAAGCAAAGCAAAGCCCAGCAGCTCAGGAAAATCCCCTCAGCAGGGCTTCCCTCCCTGCACCAGCAGCTTGGCATGAACCACCATTCTCCTTTCTCCCCTCCATCAAGCAAATGTGGGTGAAAGTCAAACTCAAGACCAAAGACTAAGAAAAATCTGCTAAAACATTTTTAAACGCTGCTATCTTTTACCTTTTTACTTCTCTTAACAGAGCTGTCAGAGTGGAAAATCCAGAGGTTTCCTAAATAACTCCAGTCACCCTGACAGCCTTAGAACAGGAACTGATCTGCAGATTTACTGGGCACATACTAGGAGCACACAGACAAACACCTGCTGCTGCGCCACCATAAATTCCTAGAATATCATTTAACATGGATGGGCATTGCAGGAACACAGCAGGAATGAACAGCCACTAAATGCCTTGCAAAAGGAGAGAGCAGAGTAAGGAAAATGGATTGGAAGCCTAGGGGCATAAAGAAAAAGGAAAGTTTTGAAAAAACTCATTATAATTTGTTCTCTTTAACTCTACAGTAATATCAAGGCTGAGAACAATGGCAAAAAAATAGAGTTGAAGCTAATTTTCAGGATACATTAATTCCCTCAAGTTGACTGATAAATAACAGTGTTTTCTCTCCTCCTTTTTGTCTTTAATGGGATTCAAATTATTCCATTTAATTGCAACGGCACTGGTTTCCCCACCCAGCTTTCTATACTCCAGTGAAGCACAGGGTGACCTTAATTGTGTACATGATGCTGATTTTGGTTCAAACAAGAAATACGAGTGCACCACATAGCAAATTCAAATTTAAACAAACCCATAAAGGCTCAAATCCCAATTCATTGCAGTCCAACTGCCTCCTTGCAAGTCTAAACCACAATAAAATTCCTTCATGATCACCTCACAGAGGAGCTGCCTGCACAGCTCTATGGTCATGTACTACCAATAAAACAGAGGTTAAGCTTCCAGGATCCTATTTTGTCTTGAATTGTCATAAAAGAAAAATTTCCAGCGCCATCTAGTTCTGAACAATTATCTAAGTCACCATCCTGACACAGACAGAGCCTGAGAAGTGACAGCTCTGCCTTCCTGCATGAATTAGGTGCCAGTGGAATTTAAATCTATGACAGCAAAAAGCAAATCTATTAATTCCAACACACTTTCCCTAAACTCCCATGGCTTGTCATGAGCTGCTTTTACAACATAGAACCACAAATTGTTTGGACTGGAAAACCACTTTACTCAGCCCAAATCCCCAAACTTCTGTTCATATCCCTGCCTTATCAACTCTGGGCTGACATAAAAAAAGTTGAGGCTGTTGCAGAGTTACACACAGAGCAACACATTCATGCAGCCAAAAAGAGAAGCCCACAAATTCCTGCCCACTCAGATGATGGGCTTCCCTGCCACAAAGGCACACTAAGAAAACAGTCATATTAACATCAATAAATAATCAAGCTTTCCCAAGGGTATTAGCTGCACTAATAGAAGGTTATCCACAAAACCCCGTGCCAATCTTCTTGCAGGTTAAACTGAAAAAATCACCTGAGCACACACTTCTGCCACGGGACCTTTAGTTGTTTATGCAAAAGATGGATGGCCCTGACTGGAGGGGCAGCTACTCAATATTTTGTTTTATTCTTACTGTTAGCTCCATGGGCCCATGCATTATTTACTGCACACTATGCAAACTGAGCTCCACAGAGAGAATTATTAATTTCCTCTCAGATTTCTCCACAGCTATAGAATTTCTGGGCTTTCACCAGCATTCAGGCACACTCACCACCCCACCTCAGAGCTGTGTTCAACCCTGTCCTTTCAGGCACGCAGAGATGAAGGATTAACTCATGTTAACATAATTTGATGTTCCCTGTGAAAAATGTGTATTTTATGATTGGCTTTTCTCAAATATTAAAATTAATATTATATGTGTTATGATAGAAAGTTATGCTGTACTAATTTTCTTAAGTAGTGTGTTAAATATAGTTTTAGGTTATAACAATGTTAAAATAGAAACTGCTATGTAAGATACTTTTTTTTAAAGAGAGGACTCACACAGAGATAGCAGCCACAGGACACCTAAATCTTTCAGAGAAAGAGAATTTATTTCTCCCTTATCAGAAGAAACAAACTTCTTCCCGCCTCGCTCAGCCCTGAAGATGCCATCAGGATTCAGAGAAAGAAGTTGACACTGACCAGACAGAATCCTTTATTTGAATGGAATTTATGCATCATGTATGAGGTGTATGGATATGCAACAGGCTGTTGTTTTTAAGGGTTAATCCTCTATTAAGTGAGTCCTTTTTTGGGCTTATTTTGCCCAGAAAGAGGTACCCGGACTGTCCATAACTCTTTGTTTTTATTGTCTCACATTGTCCTAATCCCAACTGTCAAAATTTTTATTATTCTGATTATATTACTATTTTTGTAACCATTCTATTACTATTAAACTTTTAAAATTCTAAAAACAAGTGACTGGCATTTTTCACATTCCCCATTTGCAGCTCAGGGTTTTTAGGGTGCTCAGGGGTCTCACCCTCACAGAGCAAACACAGCAGCACTGAGTGCAGGTGTGATGTGACACCTAAAGCCCTTTTTGGGGCCCCACCTCAGCCCCCCCAGGCTAAGAGCTGATGCTCCCCTGCCTCAGCTCTCCAAAACTCACCCACGAGCACTCAGGAGTTCTGCTACAGAAATAAAGCATCACATGCCTAACACTCCTCCTCTCTCTGACTGGTACATTGTGTGCTTCTTCAGCACCTCCAAATCATATATTGCACTTCTAATTGGGTTTTGTTTGGGCTGGTTTTCTGTTTGCTTGGGGGGTTGGCTGGGATTTTCTGTGGGGTTGTTTGTTTGTTTGTTTGTTTGTGGTGTGCTCTGCTGGTTGGGCTGTTTAATCCCACACTCACTGTCTGCCCCAAGGTTAGATAAGGTCTAAATACAGATTTGGGGGTGAGGGGGCTTTGGAGGGGAACATGATGCAATCATGCCTTCACCATGATGCTGTTGATATTTAACAGATAATCAGATTAATTAAGAAACAGCAGAGCAGCATTAGTATGTGTTATCACTTATGCTAAATACAGCATCATCACACTTTTTTTCTCCTCACTCTACCTCCTCTTCTCTTCCCTCTTCAACAGCATTATAATAAAGTCAGAAGTTTTACAGGAAAAAAAAGCCTGCAGTGGATTGTTCAATTTTTTGTCCTGTCTAAATTAAAGTGACTCAGACAGAGTTCCCACCATTTCCTCTGGGACACAATTCCACGGCCTCAGGGGTCTGTGGTAAGATTTTTGTAACGCCCAAAGTAATTATTTGCTTGTTTTTATCTCATTCTGTTCACTTCACTGTACATTAAATATTTGTCCCTTATTCCCTTCCTTTCCTCTGAGGTACTCTCCCCTTCACAGCTCCATTCACAGTTAGAGATCCAGAAATTAAATGGATTTAGATACTGTAAATCTTTGTTCAAAAGAGGAGAAATTGCTGTCAGTTGTGTATACTCTCAATATGTTAATTTGTCACTCCTGGAAATAAGAGGAGGCTCAGGGGGAATATTCCAGGCAGAAAAAACATCCTGACATATACTTTTTGAAATACAAACACAGCAGGTGGCATACTCTACCCTTAGTGCACTTGCTGCTTTTCAAACCCACGTTCAGTTTGATGCAAATATGCCATCAATTGCCAGTCAGTCCTCTCGAAAATCTCAGCATTAATCACCCCCAGATTTCTCTCCTCCACTCAAAAATCACTTTGTATACACCTTACTCTGGATTTACATTGTAATACTACTCAGGATTTCTGCTAAATTTCTGCCTGAGATTCTCAACTCCAACATTTTTTTTAAGGACCAAAAATTTGAAAGTTTACCATCACTAAGCAAAAACTAATAAAGCAACTACTTCTAAATGTTCTCAATTTTAATAGCAATTGCATCTGAATTCTGAATGAGATGAGTGATCCTTCTGCCATCCCCTATGAGGAAGTCTGTGGGTAATCCTAAATGGATAATCCAAACACTCTCCTGTTTTCTCTCCAGCAATTCCAGCATGAATTACACGTGGCAAGAAGCATGATAAAAGTTTGGGGTTTATGTATTGTTAATGCTGCTGCTGTTTCATGTTTTAAACACCTGCAAGGCCCCCTGAAGTCAATGACCACTGGGAATTACGCTAAAGGACACAAGGAAATTTAATATTTCTTTCACTGAAACACTCATTTATTGAGCATTCTGTTAGCAGTAGCAGCTCGTCAGCATGGAAGAAAAACCTCTTAAAAAATCCAAACAAACCAAAACCACCATCAAAAAAACCCATACCAAAAATTCACACCAAAACCCAGGAGTGACTCCATACAGACAACTGCCAAGTGACCTTCAGAAATCACCAAGTAACATTCCAAACCATTACTTCCCAGCCATTATCAGCAATGGTTTTGTATTATTACTAGAAAATCAAAGTGCAAGGGTAAAGCAGATGTCCAGTGCAGCTGTACTCTGTATGTTAATTTTTTTACAATAAATATGCACAGAAATCTTAATAAACACATTATAGAACATGGAAATCTTTGGAAAAGCTTTATTATAAAAGATGCAAAGTTGAGTGTTTACTTTAAAAGGGTTATTTTTGTTTGGTAAGTTCATTTGAGGACAATTAATTATACTTTCTTATTTTTTGCAGGCTCTGGCCTTGGCAGTCTCCAGGGTTATCCCTGTGCCAACAGAGACACTGTTTATTTCCAAGCTTTCCACTTCTCTGATCATTCCTACCACGTGCTGATAGCTGTTAGTACATACACCATCTCCCATGTTTTAATCATAAAAATATTTACTGTTTGCGTAGGAAACCCTATCACCAACAAAAAATTTATTCAGGAAGCTGGGGAAATGTTTTGACCAACATTTGCATAGCAAAAATCTCTTTTAAAATTAGATTTTCTTTTTTTTTTTTTTTTTGAAACCTATTATTTTTTACTAGATCACATGGATTCATCCTCCCTGATGGAATATTTGAACCTCAAGAACTGCAGGGAACCGCCTGGTTTAGAGCAGTTTTTTTCAACAAAATAATTATTCAGATCGTATTTAGGGGAAACTCAAAGTGGGTTTAGATTTAATTTATACAGACAAATAAAATCCCACTTCCCAAAATGAAATAGTGGGTGCAATGCAGCATCCCTGGCAAGGACCAAATGCACTGTCTGTGCACAGGAGTGCTGTGGAACCAGGGGGATGCTGGCAGCCACCCAGCCCTGCTCTCTGTACCTGCCTTGCCAGGCAGGAGAGCAGCAGAGGCCCCAGGGCACCTTCCAGAGAGGGAATGAGTCAGTGCTGGCACAGCAGCCAGACCACCCATCTGAAAGTCAAATCCATCAGCTGACTGTGCCCTGTGCAGCCAGAGCCAGCAATGCAACACAAAAAACCTGTCTCAAGTGAAAGGCTCAAAACCCAATCTTTTAAGGGAAGGGGCAGAGATGAGTGACTGGTTTTAGGTGGGTGATGGCTCCTGGATGTTTAATTAGGGTTGGCTGCTGCACAAATGGAGGCACATCTGGGCTGTCTGGCACAGCCTTGACCCAGGCCCAGTGATGCACTGAGGTACCCAAAATATCTGCAGAGTGTAAATATAACAGGCTTTTCCTCTCACATGCTTATTCCTTCCCATTACTGAAATAAACAGTGTGCAACTGTCGTGTGAACACATGAGCAGAGCTATGAGATACCAGCTGAGCTGGAGGAACAACAGGGAGAACTGCTGCTGGCATGGTTAAGGCTCTTAAAATATTAGCAACTGGCAAATATAACAGATGAATAGATGCTTTTCTAAGCAAACTTAGAATACGCTGCTGGTAAATTCAAAATATTCACATCAGTTTGGTTTGTGAAGGGAGATGCTCAGTCACTGAAATTAAAGACAAGAGCTAGGTGCTGTATCCCACGTTTCAGGCTAAGGAGCAAAATTTGCAGCCATGAGCTATCTCACAGTGACTCTGGTGGACATTTAACTTAAAGAAAGGCAGATTCTATCAGGGCCAGCCACCCTCTCAGCCTGAGAGCATCCAGCTCCACTTCAGAGCCTTATTTTATGTCTGCTTCTTCACTGTTTCTGTTTTGGCAAAGTCCCCTTTCCTATTTCTCTTCCTACTGCAATAAATTTACCATCTTCTCCTTCCCACCACAGTCTCCACCACTAACCCCACCAAACACCAGGATCCTGTCAGCTGCCACCCTTCTTGCTTGACTGTGGCACTGCTCATGTTTCTGCTGCTGTTTCTGTTTCCCCTTTATACAACTGCAAAGAAAACGTTCTTCAGGGTATGAAAAAAACCCAGTAATGCCTCTAAAGCATTTAACAGTTGGCTCTTCAAGGGTTCCAAAGTTACTACTCAACAAAGCCATCCCTTCAAGTTTAATAAACAATTAAGAGGGGAAAGGGATTTTCTATTAGAGGCTCATTAGGAGAGAAGAGTTGGTACCATTGCAAAACTGGCAATTGCCCCTGAGTCCAGGATGAGAAGGTAACAAAGAGAAGGTCACGAGCACTTCTGCCCAGCCACTTGACAAAAACACCCAAGCTAGAGACCAGACTTTCTAGAGAAATACACCTCTTTTAAACAGGTGGACTTGAATGGAAAACACCAGAAATAGCTCATTATTGTTTACCTTGGTGCTTTTCTTAAGACCAAATTAGTCAAAATTCTTGGTACCAGCCAAAAGCAGCGGCAGAGTTACACAGACAGGTTCTTGCCTCAGCTCTCTGGGGCTTTTTAAATCTACCTCTCAGCCACACACCTCTGCAGAAACATCAAAACCACAAAATATTTCCCTGAGAAATGACTGACTGGGGTAGAAACACACTGCACTTTACACTTTCAGCAGCAACTGTTCCCATTAGAGCACTGAATTCCCACCTAGGAATGCAGAAAGAGATTTCGGCTGCCCCCACCTAAGTGGGTACATGTTGACAGCAAATCCCTTTTCTGGAGGAACGAACCATCAAGCTCAGCAGCTTCCCGTCTTGCTGAGAGAAGTGCTCTTCTGCTTACCCAGCAAATGCTGCTGCACTTCCAGTAAACATTTCTAAAGGAAGAAAGGCCCATTATAGAGCAGTCAGATTGCTTTAATTCCCTTCTTCCTCCTCTGCTTTGTGCCCTACTTCTACTAGTTGGTCACAATCACACACTGCTTTTCACTCCTACAAATCATCATTATCTTCTCAAATAAACAAAACCACCATTGCCATCCCTGACTCCACACCTTGCAGTTAAAGAAAAGATCCTGAAAGCTCACTTCAAAGTTGTATATTTGCCTATTTAGGGTTTCTTTTCTCCCCTCTGCTCTTGAGGGCTGATCTTTGAGCCAGTACTACTGGGAGGAAGATTCACACATGTTCAGATTAAGGTAGCAGCAACAAATTCAGCAGTGCTGGAGTCAAAAGCACAATATTCCAATAATATCCCCAGCACAGCCTGAAGCCCCGCTTCTGCTCACACAGGTAATGATACTTTCTTCAAATTCAAGGAGGAAGGATTGATTCTCAACCAAAAAAATGGATAAACTCTGGCTGAAGTGGTAATACTCTTGATTTTGTTGTTCTTTACAGCATCACAGAGGAGAAGAGTGGAGCAGCCCTCCTTCACTCCACAGCTGAATTCACAGCCAGGAGCTGCTTCCCAGTGATTCAACACAGTCACTACCAGGCATGAAGCTGAGATTGACAAGGATATATGTGGAAAAAAAAGTGATAAACTCTGTTTCCTCTGTAAAACCAGATCTGATGCCGTTTCAGCTAAGAAAACATGAGATATGGGACACTTTGAGCACTTCCAGCACAAAGGGAGCAGCATGGCTGAACAAAGAGCTTTGCGTAACCGGAGGTTGCTCAGGCTGCAGCACGGATCTGTGCCCACACAACATCATCAGCTGTCAAACCCCACAGCTTTCCTGAGAGATGAACTCAAAAATATCAAGGAACAAGAGCCAGGTCCCATCCTCCTAAAATTCATAAGCAGCTCAATCATTCTTCAACTACATGAGCAGCACAGCTTCAAACGGCAGCAGAATTCACCAAGTCAGTTTGAATTCCCAAGGCTGCAGTCCCAGGGGGATCCAGCTGGAGGAAAGAAATCAAGCAACTGGCCTTGGATTGATTTACAAGCTCTACTTAAAAGAAAACAAGATAACCAGAGGAGACCAAGCACTAAGTAGGTTCTTTCTTCCTGGGGTTTCTTGTCCTGTTTTACCAGGACTGCCCAGAATTACATCATCTTTAACTGGGGCATTAAACAACACCTTAACTGCTGAATTCAGCCTTCTTTCTCCAGACATCCTTGTTTTCTTTAGCTGAAATTTCTTTCTTATCAACATTTTCCTCTGGAACGTGCAATGTCCTGCCATCCAGTTTACAAAGCATTTGACATCTCTGAGCTGCAGTGATAGATGGGATGTATTTATTGGATATTAAAAAACAAGCAGGACTGATTAAATGATGCATAGTCTGATTAAGACAGTAATTGTCTCCTTTACCATGAAGATGTATGATCTTTAGAGCTCACAATAATGAACCTTTTTTTGTTGTGTAAGTGCACAGAAAAATAGGGCCAGGCTGTGAGAAGTCCTCACTGGTGCCATCAACAACATCCACCACCTTTGTGTGCCTGCTCTTTTTCTCTGCCTTTGCCTGGAATTGAAATGTAAGGGATAGCACCAGGCAAAGAAGGTGGTAGGGTAACAGGGAGGTAAGGATGTCTCAAAAAAAAGCAGAGACTATCTAAATGAAGGTACATCCAAGTAGTACCATCCAGCACAAACAGGGGAGAGCGCCAGCTAAAGAAAAATAAGAAAACCAGGAACAGTGAGCGGTATAAAAAAAGTGACTCCAGGCCAAATACATTGGCTTAAATGAGCCAAGTAATGCTGCTCCATAAAACGTTCCTGAAATACCAGAAGAGCCATATACCATCTTCTTATACGGAATATGAGCACAGAGCCAAGGAATGGCAGCCCACGAGCCCTTCCTCAGGGGAGTGGAGCCCTCTGCTACTGAGGCAAAGGGAGACACAGAAGGTTTCCTGCTCCACAGATGGAAACCTGGACTACAACTTGTTCACAGCAGCAGGTGACCCCTGCATGCTGCTGCTATTTCAAATACATGTAAGGAAAGTCTCATCTATGAATGTTCCTATGAGCATTTTTTGGAAGCTCAGTTACATTTTTAATCTGTGCCTTACAAAACACCGAGGAAACAGACTGCAGCAGTTTCCATAAAAAATTAAGGGATGTCTCTCTAGAAAGACAGGGGGCTTTATATAGCAATGCACACACACATCCTGCTGCTCATCACCCAAACACTGGAAGGGCTTCTGGGGATGTCAACCAGGCTGCAGGATTTCTGTGGGAAAGCAGAAGTATTATCACTCTCATCAGTGAGCAAACCCATGTATACAATCAGATTTTGGTAGGTGGATTTCAGACAACATCTGCTATTTTTATTCTTTTTCTTAATTAGGGCCACGATAAATCAGTCTCAAATTTGCCCATTGCCAAAATATTTAAGTTCCAATGCACACGTCTCCATTGTACATTCAGTGCTTCCCATTCAAGCAAAGAACAATACCTGCCAATACACATTTGTGCACCTCACTTATAAAATCACAATGGAAATTACCAGAAGCATAAAACAACTATTATGATAAATAATGAGCTTTTTAAAACCCACATCATACACATAGAGAGAATCAGAGACACTGATCCTTCCGTGCTGAATGTTATTCAAGAGGATTGTCAGAGAAATGCTGAACAGATCAATTTATTTCTCTTTCTTCTCTCCACTTAACTGGATTTCATGTACAAAAGTAATTGTTCCTATAAGAAACCACCGTTGTCCATGGCTTTCGAGGTTCAAAGCCTCAGACCTACATCTTTACTACTATTCGGGTTTCCATGGCAACATATGATGGTGCCTTCTGAAAAAAAAAAAATATATACTTTAATATTCTACAGCAAGTGCCCCAAATCATTCCCGTAATATTAATGAAAACTGGAGCACGTGGGACTGCACGCAGAGCATAACAGACTTTAAAAGTACAATGAAACAAGAGAAGCAGAGCTCAGGGACTTGCAGGAGGGCGGATGGTTAAAAAGGGCTCTGCATTTGTAAAAGAGAAGGATTATCCCTCAGAGATCCGCGAACGCCTTTATACACACAGTGACCTTTCGTTGCCGCTGTCAAAGAGGCAGTTTCACAACATCACCTTCTTAGGATTAATTGTTTATGTATTAGAAAACAAATCGAGCCAGCCGGGGATAAAAATAAAGTGGAATTGTGGCGCTAACAGCTCCCCAGAGGGAGAGAAAAGTGATTATTGAGTTAAATGGCTGCATTGTTAACAACTGCCACACAGAGCAGCTCGCTCAGAAAGGCCCGTTTTTCACCGCCAATTTACTGACAGCGAAACCTGAGCAAATGAACTCCTACTAAATTAAGGCTTCCCCCAAAAATTTCCTTGCAGTTTGCTCCCTTTTCATCTTCTCCCCTCGCCGGACGAGCCCTGTGTAATGAACTCTCAGTTGCCACAACTTCGCGATGTGGCAGCAGCTTTTGGGAGCGTTCGAGCTCTGCCAGCAAAACAAGGAGCAGGACAGGGGGAAAAATTAAATTAAGCACTGCCATCAGAAGAAAAACAAGTGTTAAATAATCTGGTGTTCAGGTCAACAGCCTTCATGTAAACCCTCTGTCCTACTTTTCCCCCGGATGCTTTTTCACAGCTGCAAATTACTTTAATCTCTCTATTTATCCCCCTGTGGTGCTAAAAATACTCTCAAAACAGACAATAGCAAAGTGTGCGGCAACTGCAGCAATACCCCACACGCTCTGGTGGGAGAAAAACCGCACGCGGACTTTCAGAACTTCCCTGTGAGTAATGCTGTTCCAAAATCCTGAAAAGAACTGGCTACCGCTGTCATTACCTGGTGGTACTTCTGTGTCGTGCATGGAAAAGTAAAGCATTTAAATTAGCAGCTGACCATAGAGCTGACAAAAAGTTTAGAACATTGAAAAGCATATGTTGAGTTACAAACAAATACAGAGACTGCAGGGAAGGGGAAGTAATTGCTGGGGAGAAGAGTTATAAATAGAGTGATAGAGAAATTACATAAATAAATGAGTGGTAGCCAGCTCCGTCAGGATGAAACGAAGTATTCCAGGGAGAAACCATGAGCATTCTGCTCTCTCTTTGTAGTATTCCTAATTTTACGTTGGGAATAACACAAAGCAGCAGCAGCTGCACAAATCGGGTAGGAACTGACCACATTTCCTCTTGACTTGTGCCTTTCCTATTTCCTAGTCCAGCGATCAATTAAGAAAATAAGTTTTTTTTAAAAACAAGCCAACAACCTGCACAGTGATTTTTCGGGATGTTTAACAAAAGGCTGCTGTATAAAAGCAGTAGTCTTTGAAAAATAATCGGAGACGGGAGGTATTTGCATCCTAAAAGTTATGGAGAGAGCACCACCTGATGGAAGATGCGGAAAGACACCGATGGCATTAGCTGGAGCCGCTCCAAACTTCACTGAATTTTCAGGGACAAAGTGCACCTGCAAAATGTTGGTTTTTACCATTCAAAAAAAAAAAAAAAAAAAAAAAAAAAAAAAAACCCAAAAAAAACCAAACTAAAAATCGGCTACAGGGACACAGTCCAGACCAATACACTTCACAGCAGATATTTATTTTAAGAGTAGAAGGCTTTCTCCTAATTTCAGTACTATAGGCAGCTCAGAAAGCAGTTGTTAAAATCAGTGTCTCTTACTTTGTATGGCAGGACGCACACTCAAATAGGAGGGAGAAGGGGATTCTAATGATTTTTAAAAACCTCTCACAGTTACTCTTTCCACTGAACTGATAATTAAAATATTTCATGGCTCTCCTAAAAATAATTGAAATACGTTAACTTTTCATGTGTTTAGCTCATATTACATTATCTCCCTCAAATACAAAGTGTCTTCTGCCCCCTTAAAACTTTGCTATTTCCCAGAACACTCTTCCTTCCAAGCATCTGGCTAAATGATTCATCAAAAGCCCAGGATCTAATCACAATTGATATGACAAGTGTCAAGAACACGAAAACAGTTGGAAGGGAGAGAAAAGGGGGGGGGGGGAATAAATAGCTCCACATATTGCTTACTCAAGGAAGCAGTTATTTAACTAGGTTAGATTTCCCAGCCTCTCTAATAAATCTGTACTTTGTGCAGTTGCCTAGCAATGTAAACACGATCCCGGTGGTGTCAAAGCCAGCGGGGTTGATGACAGCAGCTCCTCGGGCCAGGGTCTGCCCGGCCCTTGCCAGCCAGCCCCGTCCCTGAGCCCAAGGGCTCGGGGCAAGGCGGCCACGGGGCTCAGCATCTCCAACACGCCACTACTGCTGCTCTAAAACAGCGAGACAGAGTCATCCGAGCTGCTGCTTCGAGTCACAGAAACCTTCTTGTGTCTGAGATGAACTCAACTTAGTTTCGTGCCTCCAGCACGCCTAAGTCACAGGCAGTGAGATGTATCCCCATGTTAAGCGACACAACACAGGGAAATTTTACTCATCTTAAACATACAGGTAGTTTTAAAATACTTTTTTTTTTATATAAGTCAAGAGAGAAGAAATCTATAACTGCTTGTCTTTTAGCATGAGCACAAACTGCAGTGAGAACATTAATGTATTGGAAGATCCAGGAGCAAAACAAGACTCATGTAGCTTTGGATTACCTACAGAATAGCACAGGAGGAGAAAGCCAGCTCTATAAGCACCTGTCATCTTCAAGTAATTCAAACTATGCCTAAAGGAACTCGTAGGAGTGGGAAAATAGCTGGCTACTATTACTGTACACATGCCAGGGAGCAAAGTACTCCTTAACATCAGCGACAGAGAAAGTGACAATCGGAAAGGAGCCGACTCGAGTGCCTGAGCCCCCGAGAAAGTTCCTGGAGCTGTGGCATGCAAGTGGTGAAACAGCTGCCACTAAACTTCCCAGGGCAAGCCCAGACCCCTTCCCCTGACCGGATGGGAAAGGCAGCGGCTCCCCCCGCGCCGCACATCCCGCGGGAGCCAACTCCTGTCTTGGGCTCGCAAACGCTCTTTACCACCAAAAAACGCCTCGCGTATCGCGACTCCCAGAATAAAGGCGATGCTGTCACCTCTTGCCACACGCAACTTTCGCAGGAGCGAGTCCCCCCAGCCCCGGCAGGACCCCCCGCACGGCCGGGCAGAGCCCCTCGCATCCCATCCCCGGCGCCTCCGCGACCGGCGGGTACCGAGGCTGCTCGCTGCCGCTGGCCAGCGCCTTCCGAGGCGCCTCCATGCCCTGCCGCTCCCCGGATGGCACCGGGAGCTCCCCGCGAGGCTGGAAGCGCAGAGTTCGGGCTGCCGGGAGAGCCGCCCGCGGCCGGGGTACCGGGGGATGCAGGAGCGGGGCACCGGCCGGGCGGGCATCACTTACCTGGGAAGACCTGTCCGTCCGCCCTGGGCAAGAGCTGCAGGAAAAAGACGATCGCGGCCACGCCGGTCATCCTTCCCCGGAGTTCACCTGCCCTCCCCGCTGCCGCGGAGCCGCTGCCTCCCCGCCAGTATCCCCCGCATTGGTGGCTCTGCGCGGCGGCGGCCCCGGCAGCCGGAGCCGCGGTGCTGCTCGGCGGAGCCGCCGGAGTGGCGGCGGGCGGGGAGCGCGGCG